>NC_092709.1:324813990-325468678 GCF_047496885.1 Scyliorhinus torazame
CTGAGTGGCTGGTTGGGATTCTAACCTAAATTTTTTTGAGTATTTGGGATCTAATTAAACATAATAACTTAATTATAATTTAGAGGATATCTAAGCCAGAGATCGGAGAATATTATAGTTAGCTATCGCATTTCTATTAGAAATCTAGTGCTAGGAAACAGATAGTTGACAGTAACTTTGAAATTTAAAAAAAGTATTAAAAAAAAAAAAAAGACAAATTTTAATTTTAATTAATTGACGCAATGTCAGTTAGAGGGGTGCTGTGCTCTGACTGTGAGATGTGGCAGGTCCGGGAGGCTTCCAGTGTCCCGGATGGCTTCATCTGCAGAAAGTGCACCCAACTGCAGCTCCTCACAGACCGCATGGTTCGGTTGGAGCAGCAATTGGATGCACTTAGGAGCATGCAGGTGGCGGAAAGCGTCATAGATCGCAGTTATGTAAGTGTGGTCACACCCAAGGTGCAGGCAGAGAAATGGGTGACCACCAGAAAGGGCAGGCAGTCAGTGCAGGAATCCCCTGTGGTTGTCCCCCTCTCGAACAGATATACCCCTTTGGATACTGTCGGGGGGGATAGCCTATCAGGGGAAAACAGCAGCAGCCAGAGCAGTGGCACCACGGCTGGCTCTGATGTTCAGAAGGGAGGGTCAAAGCGCAGAAGAGTAATAGTTATAGGGGACTCTATAGTCAGGGGCACAGATAGGCGCTTCTGTGGACGTGAAAGAGACTCCAGGATGGTATGTTGCCTCCCTGGTGCCAGGGTCCAGGATGTCTCCGAACGGGTAGAGGGAATCCTGAAGGGGGAGGGCAAACAGGCAGAGGTCGTTGTACATATTGGTACTAACGACATAGGCAGGAAGGGGCATGAGGTCCTGCAGCAGGAGTTCAGGGAGCTAGGCAGAAAGTTAAAAGACAGGACCTCGAGGGTTGTAATCTCGGGATTACTCCCTGTGCCACGTGCCAGTGAGGCTAGAAATAGGAAGATAGAGCAGACAAACACGTGGCTAAACAGCTGGTGTAGGAGGGAGGGTTTCTGTTATCTGGACCACTGGGAGCTCTTCCGGGGCAGGTGTGACCTGTATAAGATGGACGGGTTGCATCTAAACCGGAGAGGCATAAATATCCTGGCCGCGAGGTTTGCTAGTGTCACACGGGAGGGTTTAAACTAGTATGGCAGGGGGGTGGGCACGGGAGCAATAGGTCAGAAGGTGAGAGCATTGAGGGAGAACTAGGGAATAGGGACAGTGTGGCTCTGAGGCAGCGCAGACGGGGAGAAGTTGCTGAACACAGCGGGTCTGGTGGCCTGAAGTGCATATGTTTTAATGCAAGGAGCATTACGGGTAAGGCAGATGAACTTAGAGCTTGGATTACTACTTGGAACTATGATGTTGTTGCCATTACAGAGACCTGGTTGAGGGAAGGGCAGGATTGGCAGCTAAACGTTCCAGGATTTAGATGTTTCAGGCGGGATAGAGGGGGATGTAAAAGGGGAGGCGGAGTTGCGCTACTTGTTCAGGAGAGTATCACAGCTATACAGCGAGAGGACACCTCAGAGGGCAGTGAGGCTATATGGGTAGAGATCAGGAATAAGAAGGGTGCAGTCACAATGTTGGGGGTATACTACAGGCCTCCCAACAGCCAGCGGGAGATAGAGGAGCAGATAGGTAGACAGATTTTGGAAAAGAGTAAGAACAACAGGGTTGTGGTGATGGGAGACTTCAACTTCCCCAATATTGACTGGGACTCACTTAGTGCCAGGGGCTTAGACGGGGCAGAGTTTGTAAGGAGCATCCAGGAGGGCTTCTTAAAACAATATGTAAACAGTCCAACTAGGGAAGGGGCGGTACTGGACCTGGTATTGGGGAATGAGCCCGGCCAGGTGGTAGATGTTTCAGTAGGGGAGCATTTCGGTAACAGTGACCACAATTCAGTAAGTTTTAAAGTACTGGTGGACAAGGATAAGAGTGGTCCGAGGATGAATGTGCTAAATTGGGGGAAGGCTAATTATAACAATATTAGGCGGGAACTGAAGAACATAGATTGGGGGCGGATGTTTGAGGGCAAATCAACATCTGACATGTGGGAGGCTTTCAAGTGTCAGTTGAAAGGAATACAGGACAGGCATGTTCCTGTGAGGAAGAAAGATAAATACGGCAATTTTCGGGAACCTTGGATGACGAGTGATATTGTAGGCCTCGTCAAAAAGAAAAAGGAGGCATTTGTCAGGGCTAAAAGGCTGGGAACAGACGAAGCCTGTGTGGCATATAAGGAAAGTAGGAAGGAACTTAAGCAAGGAGTCAGGAGGGCTAGAAGGGGTCATGAAAAGGCATTGGCAAATAGGGTTAAGGAAAATCCCAAGGCTTTTTACACTTACATAAAAAGTAAGAGGGTAGCCAGGGAAAGGGTTGGCCCACTGAAGGATAGGCAAGGGAATCTATGTGTGGAGCCAGAGGAAATGGGCGAGGTACTAAATGAATACTTTGCATCAGTATTCACCAAAGAGAAGGAATTGGTAGATGTTGAGTCTGGAGAAGGGGGTGTAGATAGCCTGGGTCACATTGTGATCCAAAAAGACGAGGTGTTGGGTGTCTTAAAAAATATTAAGGTAGATAAGTCCCCAGGGCCGGATGGGATCTACCCCAGAATACTGAAGGAGGCTGGAGAGGAAATTGCTGAGGCCTTGACAGAAATCTTTGGATCCTCGCTGTCTTCAGGGGATGTCCCGGAGGACTGGAGAATAGCCAATGTTGTTCCTCTGTTTAAGAAGGGTGGCAGGGATAATCCCGGGAACTACAGGCCGGTGAGCCTTACTTCAGTGGTAGGGAAATTACTGGAGAGAATTCTTCGAGACAGGATCTACTCCCATTTGGAAGCAAATGGACGTATTAGTGAGAGGCAGCACGGTTTTGTGAAGGGGAGGTCGTGTCTCACTAACTTGATAGAGTTTTTCGAGGAGGTCACTAAGATGATTGATGCAGGTAGGGCAGTAGATGTTGTCTATATGGACTTCAGTAAGGCCTTTGACAAGGTCCCTCATGGTAGACTGGTACAAAAGGTGAAGTCACACGGGATCAGGGGTGAACTGGCAAGGTGGATACAGAACTGGCTAGGCCATAGAAGGCAGAGGGTAGCAATGGAGGGATGCTTTTCTAATTGGAGGGCTGTGACCAGTGGTGTTCCACAGGGATCAGTGCTGGGACCTTTGCTCTTTGTAGTATATATAAATGATTTGGAGGAAAATGTAACTGGTCTGATTAGTAAGTTTGCAGACGACACAAAGGTTGGTGGAATTGCGGATAGCGATGAGGACTGTCTGAGGATACAGCAGGATTTAGATTGTCTGGAGACTTGGGCGGAGAGATGGCAGATGGAGTTTAACCTGGACAAATGTGAGGTAATGCATTTTGGAAGGGCTAATGCAGGTAGGGAATATACAGTGAATGGTAGAACCCTCAAGAGTATTGAAAGTCAAAGAGATCTAGGAGTACAGGTCCACAGATCACTGAAAGGGGCTACACAGGTGGAGAAGGTAGTCAAGAAGGCATACGGCATGCTTGCCTTCATTGGCCGGGGCATTGAGTATAAGAATTGGCAAGTCATGTTGCAGCTGTATAGAACCTTAGTTAGGCCACACTTGGAGTATAGTGTTCAATTCTGGTCGCCACACTACCAGAAGGATGTGGAGGCTTTAGAGAGGGTGCAGAAGAGATTTACCAGAATGTTGCCTGGTATGGAGGGCATAAGCTATGAGGAGCGATTGAATAAACTCGGTTTGTTCTCACTGGAACAAAGGAGGTTGAGGGGCGACCTGATAGAGGTATACAAAATTATGAGGGGCATAGACAGAGTGGATAGTCAGAGGCTTTTCCCCAGGGTAGAGGGGTCAATTACTAGGGGGCATAGGTTTAAGGTGAGAGGGGCAAAGTTTAGAGTAGATGTACGAGGCAAGTTTTTTACGCAGAGGGTAGTGGGTGCCTGGAACTCACTACCGGAGGAGGTAGTGGAGGCAGGGACGATAGGGACATTTAAGGGGCATCTTGACAAATATATGAATAGGATGGGAATAGAAGGATACGGACCCAGGAAGTGTAGAAGATTGTAGTTTAGTCGGGCAGTATGGTCGGCACGGGCTTGGAGGGCCGAAGGGCCTGTTCCTGTGCTGTACATTTCTTTGTTCTTTGTTCTTGTTCTTTGTCACTGTCTGTGCGAAGTCTGCACGGTCTCCTCGTGTCTGCGTGGGTTTCTTCCGAATGCTCCGGTTTCCTCCCACAAGTCCTGAAAGACGGTAATTTGGACATTCTGAATTCTCCCTCTGTGACCCGATCAGGCGGCGGAATGTGACGACTCGGGGCTTTTCACAGTAACTTCACTGCAATGTTAATGCCAGCCGACTTAAACGTGCACTCGTCTGAAAGAGCCGGGGCTGGATTCTCCATTCCTGAGAAGTGTTGACACCGGGGCAAGATTCGTGACTTTCACAACAGCAAAACTGCCGTCAAATCTCAACCAATTCAATGACTGCGGAGGGGCTAGCACCAGTGCCACCTCATAAGATCATAGAATTTACAGTACAGAAGGAGGCCATTCGGCCCATCGAGTCTGCACCGGCCCTTACAAAGAGCACCCTACTGAAGCCCACGTACCTACCCTATCCCCGTAACCCAGTAACCCCCAGTTAATATTTTTTGGACACTAAGGGCAATTTAGGGTGGCCAATCCACCTAACCCACCCCTCCCACCCGGCTTACTCACTCTTCCAACTTCTTCTATCGGGCAGGAGATACAGAAGTCTGAGAGCACGCATGAACAGACTCAAAAACAGCTTCTTCCCCACTGTTACCAGACTCCCAAATAACCCTCTTACGGACTGACCTCATTAACACTACACCCCTGTATGCTTCATCCGATGCCAGTGCTTATGTAGTCACATTGTGTACCTTGTGTTGCCCTATTATGTACTTTCTTTTATTTCCTTTTCTTCCCATGTACTTAATGATCTGTTGAGCTGCTCGCGGAAAAAGACTTTTCACTGTACCTCGGTACACGTGACAATAAACAAATCCAATCCAGACTTTGGACTGTGGGAGGAAACCGGAGAACCCGGAGGAAACCCACGCAGACACGGGGAGCACGTGCAGACTCCGCACAGACAGTGACCCAGCCGGGAATCGAACCTGGGCCCCTGGAGCTGTGAAGCAACTGTGCTAACCACTATGCTACCATGCTGCCCCTCACCTGGAACACAATCTGCTCCAATGTAAAATGATGTGAGATTCGCTGGGTCTGTGATTGACACTCGGGAGGCTGACAAGCTGCAGCCGGACATACACATTACAATCCCCACACCCACTCATCCCAGCCAACAAGATGGCACTGGTTGTGCTGGAGCGCATCCATACAGCTGATGGGTCAACCAGAGGACACCGAGGTGGTGGCCTGGGGGGACACCTATACGACCCATGGCCCTAAGTTCACAGTGGGAGATCAGCGACGTGTGCAGATGCATGGCTGCCTTTCCGGCTGCGCCAATGGTGCTTCATGCCCATCCACCCCGACCCCACAGCCCATCTCATGACCACCCCCGCTACACCCCCTGGCCCTGGCAGAAGCTCCCTGGCCAGCAGCACAACTGTCAGCAAACTATGCGATGTTGGATACTTTCTATACCCCCTCTCTCTCCCTCAGCAGCCACCACACTGATTTCATGAGTTTTAAAAGCACAAGTGAACCACGTCGTCATGGTGACCCCTGTCATGAAGTGCAGACATGCAGATAATGATATACAGACAGGCACAGACAGGCAGCTAATGAACACAGAGAACAGGACATGACCAATGAGCAGGCAGGACACTCAGGGGTGGTATCACTATAAAAGGCACAAGGCACTCACACTCCGCCTCTTTCCGCTGATGAACATCTACAGATTGAGTCAGGGTGTATGTACAGTATCACACCTCCAGCACGTGGCTAAGAGCTAGTCTGGTTCAGTCAGACAGAGTAACCCTACTTAGGTTAGCAGAGAGTTGAACGCATAGAGAACTGTGCTAACTGTGCTACTGGTTCAATAAATCAGATTGAACTAACTTCAAGGTCTGGAGTATCTTTTGGTTAAAGCTGCATCCAGTTGCAGCCTGTGTTATCCCAGAGTACATAACACAACAACCCCGGAGAATACCAGGTCGGAACCGCTAATGCAAAAGTTGTTACTGTACGTGCTTTCCGGACCCCATTGACGGCGCTGTGTGGTGACGGAGAATTCTGATTGGGTCAAATTGCCTCCCGCCGCGATTTAGCCGTCGGAACCTATTCTCTCCCCAATTGCGTTTTGCGATTTCGCCGTCAGCCAACAGAGAATCCCCCACTGATGTCTGGAAGGCAGGAGAACAAATAATTCACTGAACCAAGGTTTGGTCTGAAAAAGATTCCGAACAGATCTTTTAAATATTTTTTTTTTTAATAAACAATTGTATTGAGGCATTTTGGCATAGTAAACAGCAACAGTACAGAACAGTGTGCAACGAACAATCAACATAGTACAAAAACCAGCTCCCATCCCACAAGAACCCACCTAATTAACCCCCTAATCTACATTGCCCTAAACCACCCTCCCCCCCCCCACCCCCCCTGCCCCCTGCTGACAATTAATTTTCCGCCAAGAAGTCGATAAATGGTTGCCATCTCCGGGCGAACCCTGACAGTGACCCACTCAGAGCGAACTTTATTTTCTCCAGACCGAGGAAGCTCGCCATATCCGATAACCAGACCTCCGACTTCGGGGGCTTTGAGTCCCTCCATGCCAGCAGAATTTGTCGCCGGGCTACCAGGGAAGAAAAGGCCAAAACGTCAGCCTCTCTCTCTCCTCCTGGACTCCCGGGTCCTCCGAAACCCCAAACATTGCCACCTCTGGACTCATCACCACCCTTGTTTTCAGTACTCGGGACATAACGTCCGCGAATCCCTGCCAGTACCTCCTGAGTTTTGGACATGCCCAGAACATGTGGACATGGTTCACTGGTTCTCCCGCACATCTGTCCTCCAGTCGAAAGAATTTACTCATCCGGGCCACAGTCATGTGGGCCCGGTGGACGACCTTGAATTGGATCAGGCTGAGCCTAGCGCATGTTGCGGTCGCGTTTACCCTACTCAACGCCTCCGCCCATAAGCCCTCTTCCATCTCACTTCCGAGCTCCTCTTCCCACTTAAGCTTCAGCTCCTCGGTCAGCGTCTCCTCTGCCCCATAAGTTCTTTATATATATCCGAGACCTTCCCCTCCCCCACCCATTGTGGCGGTATCCACCTATATTAAAGGTTGATCAGAACTGATTTTATATTAAATGATATATTCACTTTATATTAAAAGCTGATCAGAGCTGATGCTATATTAAACCATGTATTTAACCCGATATTAAAAACTGATGATTGATGATTCCATTATCAATGTAAACCATTACTTATCGCAATAATGTTTTTTTTAATATGTATTATCTTTGTAAGAGTCCAGATGCAGTGAACTCATTAAGTCTCGTGGCCTTGCCATTAAGGGAGGTTATTGCTTGTCTAGTGGCCTTGCCACTAAGGTAGGCTACTGCTTGGCAAGAGACCCTGTCAAGAAGGGAGGCTGGTGTTTTTCTGGAGATTGCTACCAGAGGTATCAACCTCGTACCTTTAGAAACAGGTGCCCTGATAGGCCTCCCTGAAATTAAGGCCTTGCCAACCAAGAGAGAGACAGTTCTTCATCTCGAAATAACTTTGGGGAGTTAACTTGTTTTTCAAAAGAAGGGGCTATGCTAAAACTCCCCTCGAACTCCCTAGCTGTCCCTGAGTGTAAAAACAATATAAATATTCAAGCAAAAGCTACGAAAGTTAGAGTTTCGCTCGGAGAGCTGTTTAGGATATTACTGGGTGTTTAAACTGTAATCTCGACTCGTTGAGTTCTGCTCTTGATTGAGTATTGAGCTCCGAGAACTACTAGTCGTTGTAAGTATGAAATGTTAGTAGTGTAAGCAAATATGTAGTTAAAGAAGCTCAGAGGCTAACTCATCACGTATCCTGTATCTGTCAAACTGTATCATTTATCAAAACACTTGTATTATCCTTTTTTCTTTAAATAAATTGCGTATATATTTTACCATACAGATCCGTGTCTATTTCAATAAATGAGAGTGACATTTAACTAAGACACATCATATTCTCACCCACTGTGGCTATCTGGAGGGTCACTTGCCCATGCCTAGCTCTCAGGAATTTGAAATATTTAGTCACGTTAAGGAAAAAATTGGATTGGTTTTGTTTATTGTCACGTGTACCGAGGTACAGTGAAAAGTATTTTTCTGCGAGCAGCTCAACAGATCATTAAGTACATGGGAAGAAAAGGGAATAAAAGAAAATGCATAATAGGACAACAGAAGGTATGCAATGTAACTACATAAGCACTGGCATCGGATGAGGCATACAGGGTGTAGTGTTCATGAGGTCAGTCCATAAGAGGGTCATTTAGGAGTCTGGTGACAGTGGGGAAGAAGCTGTTTTTGAGTCTGTTTGTGCGTGTTCTCAGGCTTCTGTATCTCCTGCCTGATGGAAGAAGTTGGAAGAGTGAGTAAGCCAGGTGAGAGGGATCTTTGATTATGCTGCCCGCTTTCCCCAGGCAGCGGGAGGTGTAGATGGAGTCAATGGATGGGAGGCAGGTTTGTGTGATGGACTGGGCGGTGTTCACGACTCTCTGAAGTTACTTGCGGTCCTGGGCCGAGCAGTTGCCATACCAGGCTGTGATGCAGCCCGATAGGATGCTTTCTATGGTGCATCTGTAAAAGTTGGTAAGGGTTAATGTGGACATGCCAAATTTCCTTAGTTTCCTGAGGAAGTATAGGCGCTGTTGTGCTTTCTTGGTGGTAGCATCGACGTGGGTGGGCCAGGACAGATTTGTGGAGATGTGCACCCCTGGGAATTTGAAACTGCTAACCATCTCCACCTCGGCCCCGTTGACGCTGACAGGGGTGTGTACAGTACTTTGCTTCCTGAAGTCAATGACCAGCTCTTTAGTTTTGCTTGCATTGAGGGAGAGATTGTTGTCGCTACACCACTCCACTAGGTTCTCTATCTCCCGCCTGTATTCGGACTCGGCGTTATTCGAGATCCGGCCCACTATGGTCGTATTGTCAGCAAACTTGTAGATGGAGTTGGAACCAAGTTTTGCCACGCAGTCGTGTGTGTACAGGGAGTAGAGTAGGGAGCTAAGTACGCAGCCTTGTGGGGCCCCGGTGTTGAGGACTATTGTGGAGGAGGTGTTGTTGTTCATTCTTACTGATTGTGGTCTGTTGGTCAGAAAATCGAGGATCCAGTTGCAGAGTGGGGAGCCAAGTCCTAGGTTTTGGAGCTTTGATATGAGCTTGGCTGGGATTATGATGTTGAAGATGGAGCTGTAGTCAATAAATAGGCGTCTGATGTAGGAGTCCTTGTTTTCGAGATGCTCTAGGGATGAGTGTAGGGCCAGGGAAATGGCGTCTGATGTGGACCGGTTGCAGCGGTATGTGAATTGCAGTGGATCAAGGCGTTCTGGGAGTATGGAGGCGATGCGCTTCATGATCAACCTCTCGAAGCACTTCATTACGACTGAAGTCAGGGCCACTGGACGGTAGTCATTGAGGCACGTTGCCTGGTTATTCTTTGGTGCCGGTATGATGGTGATCTTCTTGAAGCAGGTGGGGACCTCGGAGTGGAGTAGGGACAGGTTAAAGATGTCCGCGAATACCTCTGCCAGCTGGTCTGTGCAGGCTCTGAGTGCACGACCAGGGATCCCGTCCGGGCCCGTCGCCTTCTGAGGGTTCACTTTCAGGAAGGCCAATCTGACTTCGGAAACTGTGATGGTGGGTATGGGTGAATTATGGGCTGCTGGGACACTCAACAGCGGATTGTTGGTTACCTGCTCGAACCGAGCAGAGAATGCATTGAGTTCTTCGGGGAAGGGTGCGCTGCTGCCAGAGATACTGTTCGGCTTCGCTTTGTAGCCCGTTATGTTGTTCAGTCCTTGCCACAACCGCTGAGAGTCTGTCTGTGACTCTAGCTTGGTTTGATATTCTCTCTTGGCATCTCGGATGGCTTTGCGGAGGTCGTACCTGGATTTCTTGTATAGGTCAGGGGCGTCTGTCTTGAACGCCTCAGATCTGTCCTTCAGTCGGGAGTCATTCTCGCAATTGAGCCATGGTTTCCGGTTGGGGAACGCACGCACTGCTTTCTTTGGCACGCAGTCGTCCACACATTTGCTGATGAAGTCTGTGACGGTGGTGGCATACTCATTGAAGTTGGTCGCTGAGTTCTTAAATATGGACCAGTCCACTGTCTTTAAGCAGTCAGGTAAGAGCTCTTCTGTCTCCTCGGACCAGCACTGCATAACCTTCTTAGCTGGATTCTCCCGCTTGAGTTTCTGCTTGTATGCTGGGAGAAGGAGCACCGTCTTATGATCTGATTTCCCAAAGTGCAGTCGGGGGATGGAACGGTAGGCGCCCTTGATTTTTGAGTAGCAGTGGTCAAGGGTGTTGTCGCCCTGGTGGGACAGGAGATGTGCTGATGGAAGTTTGGCAGTACACTCTTGAGATAGTAATCTAAGGCACGGTCTCTCCTGTACACTGAAGGTAGAGAACGCTAGGCACATTGTATACTATAATTAGATCTCCCATATAGCGAGTCTCACTTTAGATATCCACAAGACCTTGTCTGGTAGCTTACAACCTTGACTACTCAGGCAGATCTTAGATAAATACTCCTCAACCGTCACACCATCTACTGGACACTACCCTGCCCTGGTTCCGAATATGGCGGAGGGCTGGGATTGAGAGCTTGGGGGATCTGTTCTTAGAAGGGAGCTTCCCGAGCATGAGGGTGCTGGAGGAGAAATTTGGGCTGGCGAGAGGGAATGATTTCAGGTACTTGCAGGTGCGGGACTTACTACGCAGAGAGCTTCCAGATCTTTTAAATATTAAGTAGGTAAGCCAACAGCAGTAATATCATGGTCGACATTTGCAGTTGTTACAACTAAACGTAAGTGTAACTAGGATCAGTCGCAGGGGCCCCAAATATTAACCTTTACGCAGGGTCATTGATTGAGCCTTTCTCTCTGCTCTCACTATCTGATAATTTTGAATGCAGCAGTCAAGATTAGGAGGATGGAAAATCTGTGTAAAAATGCTAGGTTAAACCTGTATTTTTATTTTAAAACGGCAAAAGTTGCTGATATTTAATCCGATCGGAATTTAGTGGCTATACCAGTCCCTCAGTCCACGTTTGTATTGTGGGACTGTAGCAAGACCAGTCATACCCCTTTCTGCGAGTGAACCTGGTTTTTAATTCCAATACAGTTCACTTTTCATTCACAGCACTGCACTGAAATCATTAAGTGGAAAATTGTGCATGATTCTCCTGGCTCTTCTTTCTTCCCAAGCATAAAGGTTTGTCACTTTGAATGAAGACAGAGTCCTTTTAACAGAAGTAATCATTTATGAACTATTCACTTAAGTGTAATTTACTGCCACGCTGTTGGTGCAACGCTTCGTCTTGGCCGTTCGAATCATGATTTTCAGCGTATTCTAAAGCTTTCACCGGGTGACTTTGGGTTGTTAAGAGGTGATTAATTGGGTAGAATCCAGGAATAAAGGCCTCAAGGTCACCATTTATCGCATTGGCAAGAGTGGGGGCCGTATTCATAAGCGAAATGGCTCACTGTTTTCCCGCACTGCCCTGTCAAACGAAGGAACTGAAAGAGGTGTCAAGTATATGAGACATGAGCATTAATTAATCACCCACTTAAGGGCCTCAACTGGCCCACTGGTGGGTTGGCCAACGCGCCGGAGGCAAAATTGTGGTGGGGCAGGCAGTGGCGAGAGGGCAGGCACGTTACATGCTGAATTTTGCATGCCACCCCCCCGGGGGGTGGGGAGGGGGGGGGATGCAAACTCTCAAGTCTGCTGGTGCGAGAATGTAAAATCCAACCCACAGAAACATTCAGGGGAAAGAAATTGATTATGAAGTTGGACTATGTCAACTATGCAGGTTCCTTGGGGACAGGCAATACCCAGCTCTGTTTCCTGCATCGTCTGTGCAGTATTCATCATTTGTGTCGTTCACAATACTCCCTGACCATGAGGAACCTACAAGGTAGCACAGTGGTTAGCACTGTTGCTTCACAGCTCCAGGGTCCCAGGTTCGATTCCCGGCTTGGGTCACTGTCTGTGTGGAGTATGTCTGTTCTCTCCGTGTCTGCGTGGGTTTCCTCCGAGCGCTCCGGTTTCCTCCCCCAAGTCCCAAAAGACGTGCTTGTTAGATGAATTGGACATTCTGACTTCTCCCTCACTGTACCCAAACAGGCACCCGAGTGTGGGGACGAGGAGATTTTCACAGTAACTTCATTGCAGTGTTAATGTAAGACTACTTGTGACACTACACATCAAATCTAGCTGGTAAAGGATTGAACCAGAGATAATCTTTAAAGAATTTCATATTTATCTGCAGAGTTACGCATTACAGCTGTTTTTTGTTAATTCATTCTTGGGATAAGGGCATTGCTGGCTGGGCGAGCATTTGTTGCCCATCCCTAATCGCTTGCCAGGCCATTTCAGTGGGGGGCACTTAAGAGTCAACTGCATCGCTGTGTGGGTCTGGAGTCACCTGTCGGCCAGACCGGGTAAGGACAGCAGGTTTCCTTCCCTGAAGGACATCAGAGAACCAGATGGGTTTTTACGACAATCGATTCATGGTCATAGGCTTTTAATTCCTGAGCTTTTTAAAATGAGCATATTTCAAATTTCACCATCTGCCATTGCAGGATTCGAACCCAGGTCCCCAGAGCACGACTCTGGGTCTCTAGACTACTAGCTCAGCAACAATATCACTACGCCACTGTCTCCCCCATTCGTAAAGGCGAATCAACATGGCTTATTTAAAGGAAGATCATGCTCAACAAAGTTAACTCAATTTTTTGAGAAGATAACAATGTGACTCAATAAGGGTGGTGCGGAATGTAATCTATATGGATTTTCGCAGGGCTTTTGTCAAAGTCCCAGCACATGGCAAATTTCCCTCAAATTTAACAGTCACGCGATTGTAGGTGACAGGGCGTAAAGAGAAATGGGAAATGAGGGAGGGGATATTTAACTTAGGCAGATAAAATTATGAGGGACCTAGAAACAGTACATATAAAGGGCCTACCCCCTTTAACAGAGAATCTAGCTGGTGGTGAATAGAACGAGAGCTTATCTTTACAAGCTTTCATATTTATTGATGGAGTTATGCATTGCAGGTATACAGCACCTAACCCCATCAACCACAGCTTTAAACTGTATCTATTTATCAGGGACATATGTTAATTACAAGTTAATGTTCACCTCCCACATACAATTAAACACAATTCATATCCTATTGACATTGATAACTACTATTGTAATTAGTGGAAGAACTCGAAGGGAGTTGAGGAGTATTTTTTTCACCTAGTATGGATTTTGCTGCCTGATGAGATAGCTGAGTCAGGAATGTTCTTCATTAAAAAAAAGCTGGGATATGCAATTGCTCGGTGTTTTGGCACAGAGGGCTGTGGATTAAGGGCTGGAAAAAGGGATTAATTGCTCTTTCATGGTTGGCACACAGGCAATGCATTGGGCGGTCTGCCTTCTGGCCAAAAACCTTGTGCTTAATTATATGTGGGAGGTGGGCATCAACTAGCCATTAACATGAGCCCATGATGAATAGATGCAGTTGAAAGCTGTGGTTGTTGGGGTTAGCAGGTGGCGTAGTAGTATTTTCACTGGATTAGTAATACAGAGACCGCGGGTGACACTCTGGGGTCCTGGGTTCGAATCCCAGGCATGGCAGATAGGGAAATTTGAATTCCAATCGGTTGACTATTGATTACCCTCAGGGATGGGCAATAAAATGCTGTCCTGCCTAGTGATGCCCACTCGCATGCGTAAAAATACCCTCTGCCTTTCTAAATGGTGGTTTATCTTGTCGTTTAGGATTTTTCCCAATAATTTGCCGACCACTGAGGACAGGCTGTCTGGCTTGCAATTACTCAGTATATCGCTTTTTCATACAACAGCCTCCCAGTCCTCTGGCATCACACCTGTAGCCAGAGAGGATTGGAAAATGAGGGTCACAGTCTCAGCTATTTCCACCCTTGCCTCTTTTAGCAGCCTGGAATATATTTCATCCAGGCTTGGTGTTTTATCCATTTTCAAAGATGCTGAAACCTTTAATAATTCCTCTCTTGAAGCTTTATTTCATAGAATTTACAGTGCAGAAGGAGGCCATTCGGCCCATCGAGTCTGCATCGGCTCTTGGAAAGAGCACCCTACCCAAGGTCCACACCTCCACCCTAGCCCCATAACCCAACCCAACACTAAGGGCAATTTTGGACACTAAGGGCAATTTAGCATGGCAAATCCACCTAACTCGCACATTTTTGGACTTTGGACTGTGGGAGGAAACCGGAGCACCCAAAGGAAACCCACGCACACACGGGGAGGATGTGCAGACTCCGCACAGACAGCGACCCAAGCCGGGAATCGAACCTGGGACCCTGGAGCTGTGAAGCAATTGTGCTACCCACAATGCTACCGTGCTGCCCATCTGCAAAAACAGATTGAAAGTTTTCACTGAGAACTATGCTCATATCTCTGCCTCCACCCACAAGATGCCTTTTTGGTTTCTAATTTGGACTTCTGTGCTTCCCTTAGTTATCCTCTTGCTCTTTATGTATTTATAAAACATCTTGGGGTCTTTCTCGATTTTACTTGCCAACACTCTTCCATGCCGCTCTTTACTTTCTTAACTTCCTTTTTAATTTCACCCCTGCACTTTTTTTCCTCCTCTCGGCCTTCTGTGGCATGGGGGAGATGTCACCTTTTTATTTTGTGGAAAAATATTTGTGTTGTACCCTTGTACCGTCACTATCCTTTCGTTGAATGCTTCCCACTGCTCTTGACACTGATCTACCTCCAAGGAGCTGCTTCCAGTCCACTTTTGCCAAATCACACCCCAGCTTCATGAAAGTGACCTTTCCACTGTGTGAAACTTTTAGCTTTGGTCAATCTTTGTTCTTTTCCATAACTGCGCTAAATTTAATTTAATTATGAGCACGACGTTCTCCCACTGATAACCCTTCCACCTGCCAAGGCAGAAGTGGAGAAAAATGCACTATCTAACATATTGTCATAGATATGGAATTTACAGTGCAGAAGGAGGCCGTTTGGCCCATCAAGTCCTCACCAGAAAGACCAACCCACCTAAGCCCACACCATCCCCACCTAGCCTTTTTGGACACTAAGGGCAATTTATCACGGCCAATCCACCTAACCTGCACATCGTTGGACTGTGGGAGGAAACCGGAGCACCCGTAGGAAACCCACGCAGACACGGGGAGGACGTGCAGACTCCGCACAGAGAGTGACCCAAGCCGGGAATCGAACCTGGGACCCTGGCGCTGTGAAACAACTGTGCTAACCACTGCGCTACCATGCTGCCCATGTCCAGCAAAGACATGTCATGTGTCAATACTTATCACAATTGATCACAAACAAGCTGTTAAGGTGACTGCCACAAATCATGCGACTTTTGGCATTTGGGCTACCGGCAGCATATGCTCTCTGATGAATACCTAATTAAAATGGAAATGAGTGAGGGAACTCACACATCTCATTGTTTAAGGCTGACCCAAAACCTAAAACCTATAGAGCTTACAGAAAATTTGCCTCCATACTTCACAGTGGATGAAAAGAAAATCAAAACTTCGTGGCCACGATCAACTTCACACTGTAGAACCATGGTTTCCCACATCCAAACTAGACTGGGTAGGCCTCAGAATTTTTAACACAGTGGCCCTGTGATCAAAAATTGTCTTGAGGACTGCGCCTTTATTACTCCAGGACCCATCAGAACCTTCAGTCATCAGCCAGTCTAAGAACCAGACCCTGAAACTAGTGGGAAGCCAACAAAAAAGTAGCCAAAATACTTTGGGATTCGACAGAGTCATCCAGACTCAAAACATTAGCTCCCTTCTCTCTCCACAGATGCTGTCAGACCAGCTGTGAATGCCCGGTATTTTCTGTTTTGGTTTGAGCCAAAGTACTTACACTGTTCCGCTTTGAAAGTTAACCTGACAATCAATCTATTGGATGTTTGACTTCAAGAAACCTCTCAATCTGCTGTGGACCCTAAGCTTCACTTCAACTTTAAACCATTAATCCATTCAAGAAAATACAGGCCTAAGGACCAGAAATTGTAAATCAAAGATTGGATTAACTGCAATTTGTAGAAGTGTGCTAACTCAATCTGTATCCAATATACCCAGTCTTTCTGTGTGTGTGTGTGTGTGTGTGTGTGTGTGTCAGAGCGAGCATGTGACTTTGTGTTAATTCGGGGTAAGTGTCTGAGAATAAACAATCTTTCTTTTTTTAACACAGTGAGCGAGTGAGCGATTGCGGTATAGTGGTGAGCATAGCTGCCTTCCAAGCAATTGACCCGGGTTTGATTCCCGGCCATCGCAATAGTACTTTGGGCAGCACGGTAGCACAATGGTTAGCACTGTGGCTTCATAGCGCTAGGGGCCCAGGTTCAATTCCCCGCTGGGTCACTGTCTGTGCGGAGTCTGCACATTCTCCCCGTGTGTGCGTGGGTTTCCTCCGGGTGCTCCGGTTTCCTTCCACAGTCCAAAGACGTACAGGTTAGGTGGATTGGTCATGATAAATTGCCTTTAGTGACCAATGGGGTGAGGAGGGGTTATTGGGTTAGGGAATAGGGTGGAAGTGAGGGCTTAAGTGGGTCGGTGCAGACTCGATGGGCTGAATGGCCTCCTTCTGCACTGTATGTTCTATGTTCTAGATTCACAGGAGATTTCTGCTGAATTATTTAATCGGAATACACATTCCAAGAAAAGACACACCTCTGTCCATACAAAACATACTAATTACAGACAGTAAGAAAGCAGATCCATTCTGCCCATGACCATATATTACTGATAAGCATGTCTGCAAGATGGGTTGAAAAAATTCCAAGAATTCAGGTCAACTGGGTCACACCTTAAAGCTCCCTTCCTCCCATTCAGATAAAGCTCCATTTGTGGTGTGTGGTTTGCAGGATGTTGGTGGTAAATTTAGAGAATACATAGGTACTAACATACAAACATATATACGAGCATATGCATTAGGACCAGGGCACTCGATCCTTCAAGCCTGTTCCATCATTCAATAGTGAGATACCCTCAATTACGACTCAGGAGAGGAGTTTGATAATACAAAGGCTTTAATTACCAGAGAACCAGACAGCTGCCGAGAAGTGTGCTCACTGCACGCTGCCGACTGAACGTAACCTTATATACAGCTTCCTGGGGGCGGAGCCAGAGGCGGAGTCCCCCAGGTTTCCAAACCCGGTCTTAAAGGGGCCTATGCATTAAAGGTACATATGTATACAGAAACCATTCATCACATTCACCCCTGTTTAAAAAAAATGCATAGTCCGCCGGGGATGAAATGGAATTACAAGTTCAGTATTTTGGGTGGCCTGATTGCCCGTGTCGACCTTCTCAGCTCCGGCGGTGGTGCGGCGGATACGGTTGTCCTCGGTGGTGGTAAATCCGGGAGCACGGTTGTCTGAGCCTTTGCCCGCGTTGGAGCAGGGGGGCTATCCAGGGTGACTAGGGTGATTGGTACTGGCGCCGGCTGGGGGGAGGGGGGCGCTATGGGGGGGGCGCAGTCGGAGTTAACAGCCGGTGCGGGGAGGGGAGCGTTGGTGGAAGGGGGAGCGTCGGTGGGCGAGCCAGCGGGTGCCAGGCCTCGCAGGAAAACCTTGTCCTGCCTGCCGTCGGGGTGCTCGACGTAGGCATATTGAGGGTTTGCGTGTAGTAGATGGACCCTCTCGACCAGTGGATCTGTCTTATGCCTCCTCACGTGCCTCCGGAGTAGAACTGGTCCCGGAGTCGTCAGCCAACGTGGAAGCGAGACCCCAGAGGTGGACATCCTGAGGAAGACAAACAAACGGTTGTGAGGGGCCTCGTTCGTGGCCGTACAGAGGAGCGACCTAATGGAGTGTAGGGCATCGGGTAGGACCTCCTGCCAGCGGGAGATTGGGAGACGTCTTGACTGTAGGGCTAGAAGAACAGCCTTCCAAACTATTGTGTTCTCCCTCTCCACCTGCCCGTTTCCTCGCGGGTTATAGCTGGTCATTCGGCTCGAGGCGATGCCCTTGTTGAGCAGATATCGACGCAGCTCATCGCTCATGAACGATGTACCCCGGCCGCTGTGGATATAAGCGGGGAAACCAAACAGCGTGACGATGCTGTGCAGTGCCTTGATTACGGAGGCCGGGGTCATATCGGGGAAGGGGACAGTGAAGGGGAAGCGGGAGAATTCATCGATGACAGTGAGGAAATAACTGTTGCGGTTGGTGGATGGGAGGGGCCCTTTGAAGTCCACACTTAGTCGCTCATAGGGCCCAGAGGCCTCTACCAGGAGAGCCTTGTCTGGTCGATAGAAGTGTGGTTTGAACTCCGCACAGATCTGGCAAGCCTTGGTCATGGCCTTGACCTCCTCGGTGGAGTTAGGTAGGTTGTGGGACTTGATGAAATGGGCAAGCCGGGTGACCCCCGTGTGGTAGAGGTCATTGTGGATGGCCCGCAGACGGTCTTTCTGCGCGTTGGCACACGTGCCGCGGGACAGGGCATCTGGGGACTCGTTGAGCTTTCCCGGACGATATGTATACGTGTAGGTGGAGAGTTCGATCCTCCACCTCAGAATTTTATCTTTATTTTGCCCCATTGTGCGTTATCGAACATAAAGGCGACCGACCGTTGGGCGGTGACGAGGGCGAACCTCCTACCGACTAGGTAGTGCCTCCAGTGTCGCACGGCCTCCACTATGGCTTGTGCCTCCTTCTCGACTGCAGAGTGTCGAATTTCCGAGGCGGTGAGGGTTCGGGAGAAGAATGCTACAGGTCTGCCCGCCTGGTTGAGGGTAGCAGTCAGGGAGACGTCTGATGCGTCGCTTTCTACCTGGAAGGGAATGGTTTCGTCCACCGCGTGCATGGCGGCCTTGATGATATTGGCCTTGATACGACTGAAGGCCGACTGATCCTCAGCCGTCAGGGGAAAAACCGTGGTCTTAATGAGTGGATGGGCTTTGTCCGCATATCTGGGGACCCACTGGGCATAATAGGAAAAGAGCCCCAGGCACCGTTTGAGTGCCTTGAGGCTAGGGGGGAGGGGAAGTTCCTTAAGCTGCTCCTGAGGGCCTGTTGACGCCATCGTGAAATGCGACGGCGTTTACGACAGCGTCAACACTTCTGAAAATCCCGCCCTAGGTGTGCACATCACCAACAATCTGTCCTGGTCCACCCACTTTGACGCTATGACCAGGAAAACACAACAGCACCTATACTTCCGCAGGAAACTAAGGAAATTCGGCATGTCCACATTGACTCTTAGCAATTTTTACAAATGCACCATAGAAAGCATCCAATCTGGTTGCATCACAGCCTGGTATGGCAACTGATTGGCCCAAGACCATAAGAAACTTCAGAGAGTCGTGAACACAGCCCAGTCCATCACACAAAACTGCCTCCCATCCATTCACTCTGTCTACACCTCCCGCTGCCTGGGGAAAGCGGGCAACATAATCAAAGACCCCTGCCACCCACGCTGTTCTCCCTACCAACCGCTTCCATCAAGCAGGAGATACAAATGTCTGAGAACATCCACAAGCAGGTTCAAAAACAGCTTCTTCCCCGCTGTTACCAGACTCCTTAATGACCCTCGTATGGACTGAATTGATCTCTTGACACATCTTCTCTACTGAAAGTACTGCACTGCATACTGAAAGTATGCTTCACTCGATGCCCATGCCAAGGTTTTGCATTGTGTATTTGAGTATATCCTATGTTTTTTCATGTATGGGACTATCTGCCTGGACTGTACGCAGAACAATACTTTTCACTGTACCTTGGAACACGAGACAATAAATCAAATCAATCAATCGACAATGACATTGAGGGATACAAGGACATTTTGGGAAGAATAGAGTTAAAAGATCAGCTGTGATTTGGTTAAATGGTAGAGCAGACATGAGCTGCCTGTCCTGCTCCTATACTCCTCTCTTAGACCTTATGTCACTACTCATGACTACTAAGGACCTATGCTTACAGACAATGGGCGGGATTCTGCGGAAACCTGCGGGGCGGGCAACTTTGGCGCGAAGGAGTGTCGTGAACCACCCCGGCGTTGGGCCTTCAGGGACTAGGCCGGCGCCGGAGTGGTTTGTGCCGTGCCAGCCAGCGCGGAAGGGGCTTGGCGCCACGCCAACTGGCGCCGAAGGGCCTCCACCGTGTGCCAGCGTGTGCTGGCGTCATCCCAGCGCATGCGCTGGGGGTTCATTTCCGCGTCGGCCATCGCGGAGGTCCACACCAGCCGACGCGGAGGAATAGTGTGCCCCCATGGCACAGGCCCGCCCGCGGATCGGTGGACCCCGATCGCGGGCCAGGCCACTGTGGGGGCACCTCCCAGGGCCAGATCCCCCCGTGCCCCCCTGAGGACCCCGGAGGCCGTCCGTTGAGCCAGGTCCCGCCGGTAAATACCTGTTGTAATTTACACCGGCAGGACCGGCCGAAAACGGGCGGCCAGTCGGCCCATCGCGGGCCGGAGAATCGCCGGGGGGACTGCTGCCAATGGCCCCCGACTGGCGGCCGCAATTCCCGTCCCCGCCAAATCCCCGGCGCAGGAGAATTCGGCAGCCGGCGGGGTCGGGATTCACGCCGCCCCCCCGGCTATTCTCTGACCCGGCGGGGGGTCGGAGAATCACGCCCCTTTTGCTTGGTGTTTTCTCATGCCATCTGCTTTTGCCACTTTGTGCTTCACCACAAAGGCAACAACTAAGCTATGACACCTTGAGCTCATTTAATGACAACTTGAAGGATTAGTGCAAAAGTTTTAATATTAGTGGTTTCCTCTCTTGAGGCATTGGGGTGAATTCTCCGCTGGTGGGATTCCCTGTTCCACTGGCAGCATACCCCCAGCCTGCGGGTTTCCTGGTGGTGTGGGATGTGGCTACAATGGAAAATTCCATTGTCCACAGTGGGAATGGAGAATCCCGTTGCCAGCGATGTCGCGCTGCCAAGAAACACACGGATGGGGAGGCAGAGAACTCACCCGATTGTTTCTCGACATGAATGAACAAGGGCAGTACAAACATGGGAATACCGCCACCTGCAATTTCCTTTCCAAATTACACATCAGTCCATCTTGGAACTATGTCGCTGTTCCTTCACTGTCACTGAGTCAAAATCTTGGAATTTGCTCCCCAACATAACTATGAATGTATCCATACAATGTGGACTGCAACTGTTCAAGAAGGTGGCTCACCACCATCTTCTCAAAGGCAGGTAAGAGTGGGCAACAAATGCTGGTCTTGATGGTGCTGTTCACATCGCATGGTGGAACATAAACAAGACATCTTTAGAAATCATTGTTATCCACGTCCTCCAAAAGAGGAAGGGTGTTCAACCCAGTGAATGTAGAGAAACAATGATTTATGTTGGGATAGTGCATGACCTGGAGATCTTGGTGAACACATTCACTTCCTGATCTTGACATTGTAAGTGTTAGAGGTTGCAGATTTGGGAGGTTCTGCTGAAGAATCTTTAGTGAGATTCAGCGATGACGGTAGAAGGAATGGTTGTGAGAGGTGATGGTTGGGCTGCTGATCAAATGAAATGAAAATCGCTTATTGTCACAAGTAGGCTTCAAATGAAGTTACTGTGAAAAGCCCCTAGTCGCCACATTCCAGCACCTGTTCAGGGAGGCTGATATGGGAATTGAACTGTGCTGCTGGCCTGCCTTGGTCTGCTTTAAAAGCCAGCGATTTAGCCCTGTGCTAAACCAGCCCCTCGTGAACTGCTTTGCCTTATGATGGTGTCAACTCTTGTTGGCCCTTTAGTTTCCTCCTCCCTGTTGGCCCTTGGTGAGGTTACCAACAGAAAGGTGGTCAGCTTCATAATTATTGATGAATAATGGTGACTGTCAGCATGAAATGCTGACGATCGGCATGCGTGCAGATAACAGATTTCTGAAGTTTTCGTTGGCCCAAGGGTTGCATGTTTATTGGGCATGTTCAGGAAGCAAGCAGCAATTGTGTTTTTAAACCGTCACTGTTTTTACATTGATTGAGTACCACTTGCTGTTTAGATTGAGGTTGGGTGCATGCTGCTAGTATGTGTGGTTTCCCACCTTGGTATCTTGTGGTCTCTGTGAAGAAGACTGATGTCTGGGATGTTAATTTGTGGCCTCACACTGCAATTGGCACAGTTTAAATTGCTAATTGGAAGTACTGTTTGTCCCTCCTGTGAGTTTATCGTAACATGTAGGGGGTATCACACTGGTTTTGAGATCATTAGCCGTTGAAAGAGAGAGAGGACAGAGAGAATATGTCATTCTGTATTTTATTGAACATTCAAAAAAATCAGAATATTGAACTGTTTTATTTTGAAGTAGAGTGTATTTTTGCCACGTCATAATACTAGATGATAAATGTCCATTTGAGGTGAATAAGAGGCGCGATTCAGTCTATCCACCTAACCCGCACATCTTTGGACTGTGGGAGGAAACCGGAGCACCAGGAGGAAACCCACGCAGACTCAGGGGAACATACAAACTCCACACAGACAGTGACCCAAGGCTGGAATTGAACCCAGGTCCCTGGCGCTGTGAGGCAGCACTACTAACCACTGTACCACCGTTCCATGGGGCAATAGGCATGGAAGTGCCATAGCTAGGCCTAAAGGTCATGAGGGGCCATGTGGGGTAGATTGAAGGAGAGAATGTGGTATAGATGACATGAGGTGGCATGGATTGGACATGGGAAGTGCATAGAGGGTGACAGGGTGTGAAGGGGTGAGGGCTGGAGGGCTTTTTTTGTACCTTTAACTGGGACACTGTCACACGGCATAGTATCTGTCATGAACGTCCATACCCGGCAGCTCCTGTGGCTGCCTATAATTTTCTTGCCGAGCTGGCTGACCTGACTCTAACCTGCTGTGGATGGAGCATCAATTGAAATTTCTATCAATGAGTGTGATAATATATTTGAATGAAAGGCTGATACGTGGGATTGAGGTACAAGTCGGTCATGATCTTATTCAATGAGGCGAAAGGGCTGAATGACATACCCTTATAAATTGAGGCAGGATCAATCCATGTGGCATGAGGGTCTGGACGAGTTCTTCTTTCAAAACCAGGGGTGGTTTTGACTTCCATTTCACGTCTAGATACTGAGACTTGGATTCCTCCTGAAGGAATCAGTGGCTGGACTGCGGGTTGGAATGGAAATTATTTCAGTGTTAGTCTGGCACCAAAAGCAGTCATGCTGACAAGGAGCAAAAGATCAGGATGAGGGAGATCCAAGATTCCCTTATGAGGCTTAGGGAGCATTCCCCCTGCCCCTGGTCTACAAAGAAACCTAAAGAAGCCTTTTCACCTGACCACGCTGCACTTTCTGATCCAATTCGTGCCAGTGTCTGGCAGGTAACCACGCTTTCCTGCTCAGCCCCCTCACCCTATGAACCCTGCTCAATGGGCAGATTTAAAATCGAGACCTGTGCTAATGTTTTCTCAAAGGCTCCCTTTCCAGTTGTGTGCTCATATACACAGGGCTCCCAAAGAAGGTGCTAATATTTCCCGTCCACCTGGGAATACATTAATATTTGTAGACCAAACCCCCACAAGGTGTGTGTTAATACTTGTAAGGGCCCTCCCCACTCCAGTTGCATGTTAATATTTATAGGCGACTGCCCCAGCTATGGGTTCATATTTGTCGACCCCTGGCTCTGAATAATGAAAAAATTTATTGTAGTATAAAGGTCGGGCACATAAAGGGTTAACATGGGACTGAGTACAGTACTGCCCACGCAGTGATGTAAGAGAATGTGACCTGCACCTCGGAGTTATAACGTCGGACAGAGCCGTGTGTAAAAGCAAGCATGGAGTCAGCTCCTCGTTTGGACTGTTAGTGTACCGCTGTGGATAGTTTCTTGTAGTTAATAAATGCTTACTGTTGAACTAGCAACACCTATCGAACTATGCCCAACATCTTCCAACATTTATAACTGCCTGTGATTTAGGTTGTTAATATCCCCCAGACAGGAAGGTCAGCAAAGTTTCCTTATAGAGAGAAGGTTATAGGGGGAATGAAAGGTTTTGAAAGACTAAATAAGGATAAACTGGTTCTACTGGCAGAAGGTTTGGTAGCCAGAAAGTTTAAATTTAAAGCAATTGGAAAATGAGGCAGAGGTGAGTTGTGAAGAATATTTTCTTTACACAGTGATGATGATCTGGAATGATCTGAAGAGGTGGTGGAAGCAGATTCGATTCAAAAGTGAATTGGACAATTCCATGAAAGGCAGAAAATTGCAGGTCTCTGGGGTAAAAGTGTAGGCTAGCTTTAACAATGATGGGCTGAATGGTTTCTCTCAGAGCTGTCAGGTTCTATGATGCTATTGCTTGCCGCAATCCACAGAATACTATTTCCCATCGTTTGTGAAGCTTTGACAAGTTAGAAGAACGCAATTGTTCCTCGCTTATTATCAATCTTTTGCAAAATCAATCGCTGTGTTTTGATTTTCAGAATCTATTCTTATAACTGTGTGTATTCAATAAAGGGGACTCAACAAGTAAAGGCTTTGTTTCACACTTAATAAAGTGTGCGTGACATTAATACATGTTCCACATTCTGTGTAATTTGATAATTTTATACCACTTCAGCATGTTTCAAGAATTACCTCAATAAACGCACAAAGCAACTGCCACCAGCCCATCATCTTTTGTTTGTCGGGATTTTTAGACAATTGCCGTTATTTCCACAAAGGCATTTCATTGCAGCTCCTTATATTTTTCACACACTGGCAGCACAATGTGCCAGTGAAATAATAGCTTGGAATATTAACCACATTCCCAGTGTGGAATTGAACAGTGATCATCAAAAAAAAAAATATGTTCAGTGGGAGAAAGAGTCCGAGCCATAAGAAACTTGCCTGGCTTAGGATGCATAATAGCATCGGCAAATATTCGGGAAAATAAATGTATTTCCATTGGAGGGAAAGAGGGAAGAAGGGGGAGCTGCTCCAACACTTTGAACAGGAGAAGGTTCAAGGATGGTTTGTGGAGGCTGTCAATCACAGACCACTACTAGTAAGCTATGAATGGCTTGGAGCTAATGGATCTGTGGGAACCTGACGCAGTTGCTCTCATTCCTTCCAGGAATGGACACGTGGAATTCAAGGTTGTGTTCCAGCTGTGTTTGCTCTTATTGCTCCTATATGGACTGCTCTCTAGCTTCCAGACAGATACCTCTTTTCTGTGGGGAGGGGGTCTGTGTGTGGTGGGAGGTTGGGCGCCTGTGGGCAAGGGGGGTCCCTTTAGGCAGGTCCCCCTTATTATAGGGGTCCCGGGGGGACTCCCATTTACAAGGGGCCCTGTGGGGGTCCCCTTATTAAAGGGGCCCCTGTGGGGGGGCTCCTTATTACAGGGATCCCTGTGGGGGTCTCCCAGGCAATCTGGGGGGGTGGAGGGCTGCTGCACAGTGCGATACTGGGGGTTGTTTCGGGGCTCATTTGCAGTGTGGGGAGGATTAGGGGCAGATCTGCAGTGCTGAGGGGGAGTGGCCGCTGCTTAAGATGGCGGCCCGATAGCAGGATTCCCTGGGAATCCCTCGTATTGCATGCAGAAAATTGCTTGGTATGGAACACTGAATTGCTCCCATGTTTATACTTCCAATGGGATCAAAAACTGGTTGCAACTCAGCTCTGGTGGGAGAACATCGGGCAAGATTCTCTGTCTAGTGACTCTGGAATCACGAGGCATGATTGGATGGAGAATCCCGCGTCAGTCGAAAATCGAGGCCAGCGGCAGTGCTCCGGTGCCTTGACAGCAGCGTGAATGTGTTCTACGCCGCACGTACAGTGAACGCTGTTGGCATATCATTAATGGGCCCGTCCAGGTATCCTCCGGGGCTACCACGATGCTCAACCTCCGCCAGGAGCAATTACCGATGGTGAGGTACATTGTGGTTTTAAAAATCGGGAAGCGGTGGGAAGGACGCTCTCCATCAGGCACCGTGTGTTCCGGCAACGTCTATCGTTCTAGGGCTTGACGGACCGGGCATGCCGTCAAAGGCTTGGGCATATTTACTGGATCATGGCACATCTGGAACCGCTGGAGTATGGGGATGATAAGATGAACGTTTTCGCTATGGGGTCTTTCCAGGCTATGAGTGGGGACCTGTCAGGCATCTCACAGACCTCAATGCAAAGGTGTATCCGCGTGGACACGGAGGCCCTATATGCCCGGTGGACACAGTATAACAGCTTCAAAGTGGACCGAGCCCACCAGAATGCCCACGCAGAGAGTTTCTCTGCCATTACTATGATGCCCCAGGTTCAGGAGGTGACCGACAGGACACATGTCCTCCTATGAGCACCGACGCATGAGGGGGTGGCCTTCACAAACCAAAAGGGGTTCCACTCGATAAACATGCAGCTGGTGTGTGACCATGAGCTGCACAACCTGCACATCTGCACCCAATAAGGACAGCACGGTACCACAGTGGATAGCACAGTTGCGTCACAGCTCCAAGGTTCCAGGTTCGATTCCCGGCTTGGGTCACTGTCTGCGTGGAGTTTGCACCTTCTCCCCGTGTGTGCGTGGGTTTCCTCCGGGTGCTCCGGTTTCCTCCCACAGTCCAAAGATGTGCAGGTTAGGTGGATTGGTCATGATAAATTGCCCTTAGTGTCCAAAATATGTTGTAAGGTAATTTGGACATTCTGAATTCTCCCTCAGTGTACCCGAACAGGCACCGGAATGTGGCGACTAGGGGCTTTTCACAGTAACTTCATTGCAATGTAAGCCTATTTGTGACAATAAAAGATTATTATTTTTATTAAAAAGGGTTTGGGTGGGGTTGTTGGGTTGTGGGGGTGGTTTGGAGGTGTGGGTGCTCTTTCCAGGAGCCGGTGCAGACTCGATGGGCCGAATGGCCTCCTTCTGCACTGTAAATTCTATGATTCTATAATTCTATGATAATACCCGGACAGTGTGCACGACGCCTTTATCCTGGCACACGCGATGGTTCCTGACACCTTCAAGGCGCACTCCAGGTGAGGGATTGGTTCTTGGCTAATGCGTTATCTGCTGGGGTCATGGTTGATGATGCCTATCCGGAGGCCACAGACCAACGTGGAAACTCCCGACACAACTCCAATTCCGCAACCAGGGCCATGATCGAGCCGTGCATCAGCATCCAGAAGATGCGGTTCAGGTGCCTGGACCACTCTCGAGGGGTCCTCCAGTATAGCGCTAGAAGGATATCCCACATTGTGGTGGTCTGCTACGTCCTCCACAGCATGCGCAGCAGAGAGACAACTTGTTGGAGGAGGGGGATGAACGCCAGGCCTCGTCCGGCGAGAAGAATATGGGACAGGGTCAGGATTGGAAGGGAATGGTGTCCGGGCAGGCACAGGAGGCAGCACAATGTGTGCGCCTGGGCTGCCGCGCACTCGATGCTCTAATCGCCTCCAGGTCCATCGACTCGTGGGACGAATATCCCGTCCCACCCACACAGCTCCCCCTTATCCTCCAGCTGACCACCCGTCCCATGTTCACCCTCCGTACACCAACCGCCCCCGGTAACTGCAACCCCCTCCGTCATTCTTAGCTGCTTCACTATGGGGTGCGGGCCCTGAGTTGGCAGTAACAGCGGGTCTGGTCCATGGGATGGAGGATGTTGACGACCCGCTCTGCGATGAGCTCTGGTGCTCCGCATCGTTTGGCAACGTCTGACTCCTGCCCATGGTAGCACTTTCCACCGTCCAGACGGTGATCCCTGTATGCGAACTGGCCATTCCATCACACAATCCCACCGAATCCTTGGGGTGGCAGAGGTGGGGGGTGGGGGGGGCAAGGTTGGGGTAGAGAGGGATGGGATGGGGCCGGGTACCAGGGCGGTGAGCGGCGGCGGATGACCTGGGGACCCTGCCCGGTGCCCAACTCTAATGTCGCCTTTCACCCCCACCTTTTGCCGTCAGCCCATCCCTCACACACTTCTGACAGAGCACCAAGGCAGGTTGGAACATTTGTGAACAGGTGCTTATTGTTGAGGTACCCTCAATAATGACGCTTAGAGTGTAAACGGTAAAGAAGACTTTAATAGACTAAGAACTATGCTAGAGCTGAGACAAGTGCTGACTGCTGCACAGCCCACAAGGCAGCCCCTTATATATGGCTCACAGATGGGCGGAGCCAGAGGCAGAGTCCCCAGGGTTCCAAGCCCGGTCTTAAAGGGGACATCACTTTACATGATGACAAGGTAGTAACCGTTCATCACATTCACCCCCTGTTTAAAAAGAGTCCGGCGGGGGTGAAGTGCCATCATAGGTCCATCCGTCTCAGTGGCCGGATCATCCTCATCGACCTCCTCAGTACAGGCGGTGGTGCGGCGGGCACGGACGTCCCAGTTGAGGGTACATCCGGGAGCACAGCGGTCGGAGCTTCGGTCCGTGTCGGGGCAGGGGAACTAGGCAGGGCCGGGTGTAGCAGTGCCGGCGCCGGCGGGGTGTGTAAAGGGGGGGCGCAAGGGTGGGCGCACGGTAGGTGCTCACCAACAGGGGGTAGGGCTGGAAGGGGGTGTGTTGTAGGGGGCGCCGGGTCCTGCAGGGGAGCGGCGCGGGAAGGGGCGTCTGTAGTGGGGGATCCAGCGGGTGCCAGATCCCGGAGGGAAACCGTATCTTGCCTGCCTACTCAACGTAGGCGTAACTGGGGTTGGCGTGGAGCAGTCGGACCTTTTCGACCAGGGGGTCCGTTTTATGGCTCCTCGTGTGCCTCCGGAGAAGAACAGGTCCCGGAGCCATCAGCCAAAGTGGAAGCGAGACCCCGGAGGTAGACTTCCTAGGGAAGACACACAATTGGTTGTGAGGGGTCTCATTCGTGGCCGTGCAGAGGAGTGACCTGATGGAGTGTAGGGCATCGGGTAGGACCTCCTGCCAGCGGGTAGTTGGGAGACTTCTCGACCGCAGGGCCAGAAGGACAGCCTTCCACACTGTCGCGTTCTCCCTCTCCACTTGCCTGTTTCCCCGTGGGTTATAACTGGTCGTTCTGCTCGAGGCGATGCCTTTGCTGAGCAGATACTGACGCAGTTCATCGCTCATGAACGATGTACCCCGGTCTCTGTGGATATAAGCGGGGAAACCGAACAGACTGAAGATGGAGGTGCAGTGCCTTAATCACGGTGGCAGAGGTCATGTCGGGGCAGGGAATGGCGAATGGGAAATGGGAGAACTCATCGATAACGGTGAGGAAATAGGCATAACGATTGGTGGACGGGAGGGGCCCCTTGAAGACCACACTCAGTCGCTCAAAGGGACCCGAGGCCTTCACGAGCCGAACCTTGTCTGGCCAGTAGAAGTGCGGTTTGCACTCTGCACAGATCTGGCAGGCCCCGACCATGGCCTTGACCTCCTTGGTTGAGGAATTTAGGTTGCGGGGCTTGATAAAATGGACGAGCCAGGTAACCCCTGGGTGGCAGAGGTCATTGTGGATGGCTTGCAGGTGGTCCTCCTGCGCCTTGGCGCATGTGCCGCGGGACAGGGCATCTGGGGGCTCATTGAGCTCCCCTGGATGATACTTGATATCGTACGTGTAGGTGGAGACTTCGATCCTCCACCTCAAAATTTTATCGTTTTTTATTTTGCCCCGTTGCGTGTTATCGAACATATCGGCGACTGACCGTTGGTCGGTGACGAGGGTGAACCTCCTACCGGCGAGGTAGTGTTTCCAGCGCCGCACAGCCTCCACAATGTCTTGTGCCTCCTTTTCGACTGCAGAGTGTCGAACCTCGGAGGCGGTGAGGGTTCGGGAGAAGAATGCTACTGGTCTGCCTGCCTGATTGAGGGTAGCAGCCAGGGCGAGGTCTGATGCATCGCTCTCTACCTGGAAAGGAATGGTTTCGTCCACCGCGTGCATAGCGGCCTTGATGATGTCAGCCTTGATGCGGTTGAAGGCCAATTGAGCCTCAGCCGAGATGATGACAAGGCAGTAACCGTTCATGACAATTGTGAACAGGTGAACATGTCCTATAGGGTTTGTGCCCTAGCCCCTAACACCATTCCGTGTGCTGCACCCGTGCCAACTTAACTGGTGTCTAACTATCTCGCCTTATGGGTCCTGATGCCAGGTTTAGGTGAATCCCCAGGTGGTACATCAGGGGTGGAGGTGGCCTGCAGTGATTCCTGCCCTTTGATTTGTGTCCCCTTTGGTCGCCTCCTCTGAAGCGACCAGGCCTGGATGGGCCCAGCAGTCACTCGGGTGTCCCAGGTGCCGTGGTGTCACCATGTTCTCCCCGTTGCCCATCGGAGGTGCCAGGGATAGGAAGGGGGAGTCTGAGGCATCGTGGTGCTCTGGCACCACCCTTGCGGGAATCACCGGCACAGGCACCATCACCTCCTCCACCCTCACGGTACCCAATGGCCCCCCAACTACTCCTAGGGATAATGGTGTGACTGGAGCAGGCTCCGGGGGCTCCCCCGCCACTTGGTGCTGCCAGTCCTGAAGGCCCATTCCCATCTCAACCAGCGTCTCAATGCTCGCGACTATGGAGCACAGGGACTGGGCCACCTCCCGCTGGGAATGTGCGCCTTCCCTCTGTGTCTGGCTCAGTCAGCCAGTGCCGGCGCTATCCCGTAAACACCCACAGCTATGACCCATTGCGACTGAGTCAAGCTATGACCCATTGCGACTGAGTCAAGCTCTGGAGCACCATTGAAATATCCAGGCGGCCGTTTTACGTGGCTGGCTCTGACAGAGAAGCCCTGTCCTGTGCCTCGACCACCGCCCGCACAGGGTACCCAGGCCTTGGGCATCCTGACCCATGGCCGAAACCTTTGCCCAAAGGCCTCCACTATGGACGCCACTCGTGCCGCGTTGACCTGAGTGGCATGCATGGTCGGCACCGCCTCCTGACCCTGCAGGCGGTTAGACTCCTCCAACTGCACCTGCAGGCGCGGAGTGGTTGCTGACAACCCCTCATGTAGTCCCCGGCTCTGCGCCTGCATCTCCAGCGTCGATGGGACCGCCCTGTCCAGAAGCCCAAGGCCCATCAGGGTGGAAGCTAGTCCTTGGGGTCGGGACACTCTCTGACTGTCCGCCCCCCCGGGGGTTCTTACCTCCACCTGATGTACGCTGTATGTGTGTGGTGCACACGAGGAGACTCTTCACTAACATGCCCGACCGAGGCGAGTGTCTCTGTGATGGTGGAGAGTGTTGGAGACAGCTGTGACTGAATGTCAGTGTCGGCCCCGGACTGGTGCTCTGCCGGTCTCTCGGGCTGGCATTTGCGGGCTGGCATCGATGTCTGGTGCTGCCTTGTTGCACAATGTGTCTTGGGGTTATGGCTGGGGGCAGCGGACCCCGGAAGGGTCCGCCACATCGCCAGCAAAACACACAACATGTCGCATGGTTGGATCGCGGGTGGAGGGGTGGTGTGGGGGAGGTGGGGTGGTGTGGGGGAGGTGGGGTGGTGTGGGGGAGGTGGTGTGGTGTGGGGCAGGTGGGGTGGTGTGGGGGAGGTGGTGTGGTGTGGGGCAGGTGGGGTGGTGTGGGGGAGGTGGGGTGGGGTGGGGCAGGTGGGGCGGTGTGGGGGAGGTGGGGTGGTGTGGGGGAGGTGGGGTGGGGTGGAGGAGGTGGCAGGTGTGAGGGAGGTGGGGTGGTGTGGGGGAGGTGGGGTGGTGTGGGGAAGGTAGGAATGGTGTGGGGAAGGTGGGGATGGTGTGGGGGAGGTGGGATGGTGTGGGGTGGTGTGGGATGGTGTGGGGTGTGGGGGAGGTGGGATGGTGTGGGGAGGTGGGGTGGGGTGGGGTGGTGTGGGATGGTGTGGGGTGTGGGGGAGGTGGGGTGGTGTAGGGAAGGTGGGGATGGTGTGGGGGAGGTGGGGTGGTGTGGGGGAGGTGGGGTGGTGTGGGGAGGTGGGGTGGGGTGGAGGAGGTGGGGTGGTGTGGGGGAGGTGGGGTGGTGTGGGGGAGGTGGGGTGGTGTGGGGGAGGTGGGGTGGTGTGGGGAAGGTGGGGATGGTGTGGGGGAGGTGGGGTGGTGTGGGGGAGGTGGGGTGGTGTGGGATGGTGTGGGGTGTGGGGGAGGTGGGATGGTGTGGGGGAGGTGGGGTGGTGTGGGGTGTGGGGGAGGCGGTGTGGGGTGGGGAAGGTGGGGTGGTGTGGGATGGTGTGGGGTGTGGGGGAAGTAGTGGGTAGTGTGGGGGAGGTGTGGGGTGTGGGGGAGGTGGGGTGGTGTGGGGGAGGTAGTGGGAAGTGTGGGGAAGGTGGTGTGGTGTGGGAGAGGTGGGATGGTGTGGGGGTGGTGGTGTGGTGTGTGGGAGGTTGTGTGGTGTGGGATGGTGTGGGGTGTGGGGGAGGTGGGATGGTGTGGGGGAGGTGGGGTGGTGTGGGGAGGTGGGGTGGTGTGGGAGGTGGGATGGTGTGGGGAGGTGGGGTGGTGCGGGGAGGTGGGGTGGTGCGGGGAGGTGGGGTGGTGTGGGGAGGTGGGGTGGTGTGGGGGAGGTGGGGTGGTGTGGGGAGGTGGGGGAGGTGGGGTGGTGTGGGGAGGTGGGGTGGTGCGGGGAGGTGGGGTGGTGTGGGAGGTGGGGTGGTGTGGGGAGGTGGGGTGGTGCGGGGAGGTGGGGTGGTGCGGGGAGGTGGGGTGGTGTGGGGAGGTGGGGTGGTGTGGGGGAGGTGGGGTGGTGTGGGGGAGGTGGGGTGGTGTGGGGAGGTGGGGTGGTGCGGGGAGGTGGGGTGGTGTGGGGGAGGTGGGGTGGTGTGGGGGAGGTGGGGATATGGTGTGGGGAGGTGGGGTGGTGTGGGGGAGGTGGGGGTATGGTGTGGGGGAGGTGGGGTGGTGTGGGGGAGGTGGGGTGGTGTGGGGGAGGTGGAGTTATGGTGTGGGGGAGGTGGGGTGCTGTGGGGGAGGTGGGATGGTGTGGGGGAGGTGGGGGTATGGTGTGGGGAGGTGGAGTTATGGTGTGGGGGAGGTGGTGTGGGGAGGTGGGGTGGTGTGGGGGAGGTGGGGTGGTGTGGGGAGGTGGGATGGTGTGGGGGTGGTGGGTTGGTGGGGTGGGGGTTGCGCCACACATGCCATGCAGACATTGGAACTTTGCAGGGTTCACATGGTTCTGACCTCCGCCTCAGCGACTGCCCTCTCTCCGGGCCCACTGACCAGGTCCAGTGCCCGCTGCTCCGCAATGGTGAGGGCCCGCAGGTCCAGCGTGCCCGTCCAGTCTACTCTCTCTCCCTGCTCTTGTGCACTGCATTCCCCTGTGGGCGGGGAGGGTTTCACAGAAAATGCACAGTGTTAGGCAGTCGGATGTGGGCAGCACAGGGAGTGGGCATTGTGACATACGCACCCGGCCATGGCAGGTGGTGTGGTTGCTGACATGTGGTGCAGGGAGTGTCTGCCCTGAGGTGGTCATGCAGCTTTTTTTGGCACTGGTGAGTGGGATGGGGGGCAGGAACGGGTGTGCAGAGCGCAGCCCAAACGGTGGATGCATGTACTGTGGCCCTTGCCATGCTCCCTGGAACACTGACCCGGGAAGGATGAATGGCCCACCATGATACTATCAGCTAGTCCACCCCGCAGGAACACCGGCCAGCACTAAGCTCCGACTGCCCGCTGCGTGCTTGCCATCTTGCCCCCAGACAGGCTCAGCACAACCTATGCGTCGCGTAGTGGATCCACGGCAAACTACAGCTATGGTCCCAATGGGTGCCCACTCCTCTCTCCCAGCCTCTTACTTGGACACTGCCCGCACACATGCCACCAAGCATGGCGCCAGTCAGTGGTACAACCAGTTGACACCCTGCTGTTGGGGTAGCATGCGGCCCACCCGAGGAGGATACCAATGGCAGACCCCACAGGTGGGCGTGAGAAAATGGATTATGGAGTACAGCTGGGTATGAAAATGAAATGAAATGAAATGAAATGAAAATCGCTGATTGTCACAAGTAGATTTCAAATGAAGTTACTGTGAAAAGCCCCTAGTTGCCACATTCCGGCGCCTGTTCGGGGAGGCTGGTACGGGAATTGAACCGTGCTGCTGGCCTGCCTTGGTCTGCTTTAAGAGCCAGCGATTTAGCCCACTGTGCTAAACCAGCCGTAATGGATACCGTGCATGCTCGAGTCGCACAATGGTAATGGTAAGATTCTTGGCAGTGTGGATGAGCAGAGAGATCTCGGTGTCCATGTACATAGATCCCTGAAAGTTGCCACCCAGGTTGAGAGGGTTGTTAAGAAGGCGTACGGTGTGTTAGCTTTTATTGGTAGAGGGATTGAGTTTCGGAGTCATGAGGTCATGTTGCAGCTGTACAAAACTCTGGTGTGGCCGCATTTGGAGTGTTGCGTGCAATTCTGGTCGCTGCATTATAGGAAGGACGTGGAAGCATTGGAAAGGGTGCAGAGGAGATTTACCAGAATGTTGCCTGGTATGGAGGGAAGATCTTATGAGGAAAGGCTGACGGACATGAGGTTGTTTTCGTTGGAGAGAAGAAGGTTAAGAGGTGACTTAATTGAGGCATACAAGATGATCAGAGGATTGGATAGGGTGGACAGTGAGAGCCTTTTTCCTTGGATGGTGATGTCTCGCACGAGGGGTCATAGCTTTAAATTGAGGGGAGATAGATATAGGACAGATGTCAGAGGTAGGTTCTTTACTCAGAGAGTAGTAAGGGCGTGGAATGCCCTGCCTGCAACAGTAATGGACTCGCCAAAACTAAGGGCATTCAAATGGTCTTTGGATCGACATATGGACGATAAGGGAATAGTGTAGATGGGCTTTAGAGTGGTTTCACAGGTCGGCGCAACATCGAGGACTGAAGGGCCTGTACTGCGCTGTAATGTTCTCTGTTCTATGTTCTAATACATGGACCGAGCCCACCAGGGAGTAACTCACATGCCATAGGCACATTGTAACGCTTTGGGGGCTCACTTGGTTGTCCCATTCAGAACTCCGCCTATGTGACTGCCCGCCTTCCCAACCCACCGACCAGGTCCAATGCCCTCTGCTCTGCGACGGTGAGGGGCCGCAGGTCCGGCGAGCCCCCTCTGGTCTTTTCTCTCTCTCTACCATTGTTGGCTGCCTTCTCCTGCGGGGACAGGTAATACACAGTGTGAGACACTCGGACGGGGGGGGGGGTTGAGAGGAGTCGGGTGGGGGGGGTGGGGTGGGGTGGGGGTGGTGCCGAGGGCTCAGCCAGGACACCCTGAGGAGGTCACGCAGCTTTTACCTGCACTGCTGCCCATCCTCGCGACGGGTCCCACGGCGCTCACAGCCTCTGCCACCAGCAGCCAGGCCCTGTTGATGTTGGCGGGTCACAGCCCCCACCCCACCCCGGGTAACAGGGTGACCCGCGCTCCTCCACAGCATCCAGCAGTGTGTCGGGCTCTGCACCTGCGAACCCCGGGGCCGCTCGCTGGGGCGGCATCTTTTTGACTGGAATGAGAGTGTGTGGAGAATGAAGTGTTTATATGCAGCTCCAGCTTGTCATGCTCTCCAGTGCCGATCCCGACCACATCGAACCCAACGGCATTATCAATTGGAATTGCACTAGTTTCACGGAGCGCGAGTGCTGACCCATTAGCACGTCGTGAATGGCTCAGGGACCGACACCACCATCGGGGCCGAGAACACCCGCCATTTAGTCCCCGCGTCGGCACTTCGTCTCTGAAATGGAGAATCCCGCCCAACGTGTAAGGAACCCGAACAGTAACAATGGTCTCTCCATCATCCCAACGGTGGAAGAAGTTTAGTAACCTCACTTGGCCAACAAACAGAAAATCCTTTTCAAATGCTGTTAGCTGCCATCAGAAAATGAGCGTGGTAGTTTTGAATTATCGTAAAGACTTACAGCTGGATCCTCCCAAGATGGGACTATGCCTCCACGCCGGCGTAAAAACACTGGTGTTTCACTCCGGAGTTTCCTATAAAAACGAAAAGCCAATTCACTCACCTGCTGGGGGCGAGCAGGGACGCCGAGTGATTCTCGCAGCTCCGGGCCCCCGCACTTCCGGTTTTGAGTCCGCGCATGCGCAGAGCGGCGGCCTTCAGCGGCCGCGGCGAGCGCCATGGCGGACGTGGGCCGTGGAGGCAGCTGGAAGATGTAGGCCCCCCCGATCGGCCGCGCGCCCGAGGATCCGGCCGGCCCAATATGTCCCCCAGCCGCCCATAAGGCCCCTCCCCAGTTAAAAGCAAATTACTGTGGATGCTGGAATCTGAAACGAAAGAGAAAATGCTGGGAAATCTCAGCAGCTCTGGCAGCATAAGACCATAAGACCATAAGACATAGGAGCGGAAGTAAGGCCATTCGGCCCATCGAGTCCACTCCACCTTTCAATCATGGCTGATTTCAACTCCATTTACCTGCTCTCTCTCCATAGCCCTTAGTTCCTCGAGAAATCAAGAATTTATCAACTTCTGTCTTAAAGACACTCAACGTTCCGGCCTCCACCGCCCTCTGTGGCAATGAATTCCACAGACCCACCACTCTCTGGCTGAAGAAACTTCTCCTCATCTCTGTTCTAAAGTGACTCCATTTTATTCTAAGGCTGTGCCCCCAGGTCCTAGTCTCCCCTGCTAATGGAAACAACTTCCCTACGTCCACCCTATCTAAGCCATCAATTATCTTGTAAGTTTCTATTAGATCTCCCCTCAACCTCCTAAACTCCAATGAATATAATCCCAAGATCCTCAGACGTTCATCGTATGTTAGGCCTACCATTCCTGGGATCATCCGTGTGAATCTCCGCTGGACCCGCTCAAATGCCAGTATGTCCTTCCTGAGGTGTGGGGCCCAAAATTGCTCACAGTATTCTAAATGGGGCCTAACTAATGCTTTACAAAGCTTCAGAAGTACATCCCTGCTTTTATATTCTAAGCCTCTTGATATAAATGACAACATTGCATTTGCTTTCTTAATTACGGACTCAACCTGCAAGTTTACCTTTAGAGAATCCTGGACTAGGACTCCTCAGTCCCTTTGCACTTCAGCATTATGAATTTTGTCACCGTTTAGAAAATAGTCCATGCCTCTATTCTTTTTTCCAAAGTGCAAGACCTCGCACTTGCCCACGTTGAATTTCATCAGCCATTTCTTGGACCACTCTCCTAAACTGTCTAAATCTTTCTGCAGCCTCCCCATCTCCTCCATATTACCTGCCCCTCCACCTATCTTTGTATCATCGGCAAACTTAGCCAGAATGCCCCCAGTCCTGTCATCTAGATTGTTAATATATAAAGAGAACAGCTGTGGCCCCAACGCTGAACCCTGCGGGACACCACTCGTCACCAGTTGCCATTCCGAAAAAGAACCTTTTATCCCAACTCCCTGCCTTCTGCCTGACAGCCAATCATCAATCCATGTTAATACCTTGCCTCGAATACCATGGGCCCTTATTTTACTCAGCAGTCTCCCGTGAGGCACCTTTTCAAAGGCCTTTTGGAAGTCAAGATAGATAACATCCATTGGCTCTCCTTGGTCTAACCTATTTATTATCTCTTCAAAGAACTCTCTTGTCAGGCATGACCTCCCCTTACTAAATCCATGCTGACTTGTCCTAATCCAACCCTGCACTTCCAAGAATTTAGAAATCTCATCCTTAACAATGGATTCTAGAATCTTGCCAACAACCGAGGTTAGGCTAATTGGCCTATAATTTTCCATCTTTTTCCTTGTTCCCTTCTTGAACAGGGGGTTACAACAGCGATTTTCCAATCCTCTGGGACTTTCCCTGACTCCAGTGACTTTTGAAAGATCATAACTAACGCCTCCACTATTTCTTCAGCTATCTCCTTTAAAACTCTAGGATGTAGCCCATCTGGGCCCGGAGATTTATCAATTTTTAGACCTCTTAGTTTCTCTAGCACTTTCTCCTTTGTGATGGCTACCATATTCAACTCTGTCCCCTGACTCTCCGGAATTGTTGGGATATTACTCATGTCTTCTACTGTGAAGACTGACGCAAAGTACTTATTTTGTTCCTCAGCTATTTCCTTGTCTCCCATCACTAGATTACCAGCGTCATTTTGGAGCGGGCCAATGTCTACTTTTGCCTCCCGTTTGTTTTTAATATATTTAAAGAAACTTTTACTATCATTCCTAATGTTACTGGCTAGCCTACCTTCATAATTGATCCTCTCTTTCCTTATTTCTCTCTTTGTTATCCTCTGTTTGTTTTTGTAGCCTTCCCAATCTTCTGACTTCCCACTACTCTTTGCCACATTATAGGCTTTCTCTTTTGCTTTGATGCATTCCCTAACTTCCTTTGTCAGCCATGGCTGCCTAATCCCCTCTCTGATAACCTTTCTTTTCTTTGGGATGAACCTCTGTACTGTGTCCTCAATTACTCCCAGAAACTCCTGCCATTACTGTTCTACTGTCTTTCCCACTAGGCTCTGCTCCCAGTCGATTTTCATCAGTTCCTCCCTCATGCCCCTGTAGTTACCTTTATTTAACTGTAACACCTTTACATCTGATTCTACCTTCTTTCTTTCAAATTGGAGATTGAATTCTACCATATTATGATCACTGCCTCCTAAGTGCTCCCTTCCTTTAAGATCTTTAATCAAGTCTGGCTCATTACATAATACTAAGTCCAGAATGGTCTGTTCCCTCGTGGGCTCCATCACAAGCTGTTCCAAAAAGCCCTCCTGTAAACATTCAATGAATTCCCTTTCCTTGGGTCCACTGGCAGCATTATTGACCCAGTCCACCTGTATATTGAAGTCCCCCATGATCACTGTGACCTTGCCTTTCTGACATGCACTTTCTATTTCGTGGCGCATTTTGTGCCCCTGGTCCTGACCACTGTTAGGCGGCCTGTACATAACTCCCATTATGGTTTTTTTGCCTTTGTGGTTCCTCAACTCTACCCACACAGACTCCACATCATCTGACCCTATGTCGTTTAGTGCTATTGATTTAATTTCATTCCTAATTAACAAGGCAACCCCGCCCCCTCTCTGTCTTTTCGATAGGCTGTGAATCCCTGGCTGTTTAAATGCTAGTCCTGAACCCCCTGCAACCATGTCTCTGTGATGCCGACCACATCATACCTGCCAGTCACAATCTGGGCTACAAGCTCATCTACCTTGTTCCGTACACTGCGTGCATTTAAATATAGCACCTTTAATTCTCTATTGACCGTCCCTTTTTGTTTTCTTAGTGTGGTGGACCTTGGTTTACTGAGCCTTTCCACACACTGTGTCAGATTTTGTGGGATGGGGACTATTGTAACCTCTCCTGAATTCTGTCTTTTCGTGCTTTTTTGTATTCCTAAGCAGCTACGCTTCCCACTGATTACTTCACCTCTTGGTTCCCTGACTTTCCCTTCCCCCCCAATCTCTAGTTTAAAGTCCTATTGACCACCCTATTTATTCTTTTCGCCTGAACACTGGTCCCAGCTTGGTTCAGTGGAGACCATCCCAACGGTATAGGTCCCCCCTGTCCCAAAACTGATGCCAGTGTCCCATGAAAAGAAACCCCTCTTTCCCACACCACTCTTTCAGCCACGTGTTAACTTCCCTTATTCTTGCCTCCCTATGCCAATTTGCACGTGGCTCGGGCAGTAATCCGGAGATTATGACCCTTGAGGACCTGTTTTTTAATTTGAATCCTAGCTCTTTATAATCTCTAAACAGGTCCTCTTTTCTAGACTTGCCTATGTTGTTGGTACCGACATGGACCACAACAACTGGATCTTCCCCCTCCCTCTCCAGTATCCTTTCAAGCCGGTCAGAGATGTCCCGCACCCTAGCACCGGGCAGGCAACATACCATGCGGGACTCTTTATCCTGCTCACAAAGGATACTATCTATCCCCCTGATAATAGAATCCCCTACAACTACAACTTGCCTATTTACTCCCTCCCCTTGAATGGCCTGCTGAACCATGGTGCCTTGGTCAGCTGACTCGTCCTTCCTGCAGCCCTGTTCGCCATCCACACAGGGAGCAAGTGCCTCATACCTGTTGGACAGTGTCAAGGGCTGAGGCTCCTGAGTTCCTGACTGCTGGTTCCCTTTTTACCTGCCTGACTTGCAGTCACACCCTGCTGTTCCTGGCCACTGGCAGGATTTAAACTACTTACTCTGGCAGGTGTGACTGCCTGCTGAAACACAGTGTCCAGGTAAGTCTCCCCCTCCCGGATGTGCCTCAGTGTTTGAAGCTCAGACTCCAGCTCATCAAGTCTGAGCCGGAGCTCTTCGAGCAGCCAACACTTACTGCAGATGTGGTCGCTGCAGCTCGCAATGGGATCTGCCAGCTCCCACAGCAAACAGCTCAAGCACATCACCTGACCAGCCATCACTAATTAATTAATTAGTTTAATTTAAGTCTACGAGTTTCGCTGTGTTTTTAAAAAAAATTGGGGCAGATTTGCTATCAACCAATCAGATCACAGCTTCCCTCTGACGTCACTTTTGGAAAAAAAAAAACTGGCATCTGTAGGGAGAGAAAAGAGCTAACGTTTCGAGTCTGATGACTCTTTGGCAAAGCTTCCCCTCCCCGGTGCCCGGTCCCCCTGCCCCCCAGCAGGGTGGCCGCAGACTGAGCCCGCAGCCGGCACGGGAGCTTTCCGACCGGCGATAGGTGGTTAGAACCATGCCGTTGGGAACTCGGCCGGTCGGGAGCAGGGGATCGCTGGGCGGGCCTCTGGCAATGGGCCCCACAGCCGCACGGAGTACTCCGCGAACACGCCGATTCTCGGGTGTTGGAGAATCGCCGGAGCGGCGCCCGGCCCGATTTCGGCGTGAAATTGGATTCTCCGCCCCCGCGCCAAACGCGATTTCGGGGCGGGGCTGCGCAGAATCCAGCCCTTTATTGGCTCAGCCACATCCTTCTGCCAAGGAGATCTACCTTCCGAGGTGATGGGCAGAGACACCTGGGGGTAACATGTCTCTTGTGGAATTAGGAATAGATGATAAACACTGTCTTGCTGGTGTTGTTCTTATCACAAGAGGAAATTACAAAGCTGAAATCCAGTTCTCCTCTCCCATGGGTTTCGAATCACTTGGGGTTGACACAAGAAAATCTGACACAGGGGGCACTGTTTTCCAGGTATCTACCTTCATCTGTTCTTGTTTAATTAAAATCTTTTTGAATAGTTCACCTCTTGCTAGCTTTTCGGCCATTTATAAGATTGCAGACATTCGCGGACTAACAAACCTCGCACAAGGAATAACTAAATATTATTCCTTTTAAAATATTTGCAAATGCTGCAAAGACAACATAATGCGAAGTAGGTACTGAAAACAGAACCATTTTTAAAAAATGTACCTCTTTAAGAGAGACCATTGCTCGTAAGCTTTGAAGGCACAAAATCGGGCAACTGCACTTAAACATTTTTACAAGCTTTTTGAGGCCCGGAAATGAAAGACAGACAGTTTTCACGTCCTCAGAACATTTAAAAGTGATTTACAGCTAAAGATGTGCTGGTAAACTATACACACTGTTATAATATCGGACAAAAATGACGGTGTGCAACAAGATGCAGCTGGGTGGAAGATCATAGACTGAATGAATTGGACAAAAAGAAAATCATGTCCAAAAAGCTGGAATTCGAATTTTCCAAATTTCCTCCTGCACCTGATTTTCTGCGCCTGTTACTGCTATTTGGTTGATATATGGGAATGTTAATATTGCTGGAGACGCCAGAAATCACTGCTCATCTCTAAAGGCCCCTGAGAAGATGATGACATGTCACCTCCTTGAATCACTGCAGTTTGTGAAATAATGGTACACACACAGCGCTGTAAGGCAATGGTGTACACGCAATGTTGTGAGGTAACGGTACACACGGCGCTGTGAGATACGTTACACACACAGCGCTGTGAGGCAATGGTGTACACGCAATATTGTGAGATAATGGTACACACACAGTGCTGTGAGGTAACGGTACACACGCAATGCTGTGAGCTAATGATACACACAGCACTGTGAGGTCATGGTACACACACAGCGCTGTGAGATAATGGTACACACAGTGCTGTGAGATAATGGTACGCACACAGCGCTGTGAGGCAATGCTACACACACAATGCTGTGAGGTAACGATACACACAAGGCGCTGTGAGGTAATGGTACACACACAGCTCTATGAGATAACGGTACACTCACAATGCTGTGAGGTAACGGTACACACTGTGGTATTATCAGGTATTGCAGTGCCCGAGAGGCTGAAACCCATTGGTTAAACCTAGGAGTTTACCATTGGCTGTCTAGTATGTAGCTCCGCCCTGACAGGCAGGGTATAAGAACCGGTGCCGTCCCAGCAGCCCTCATTCTGTACTGAAGCTGCTGGGGAACAGTTCTAGTCTATTAAAGTCTTCAGTTATGTTACAACCTCGTTTTAATAGTTATTGATCGTGCATCACAAACACAATGCTGTGAGGTAACGATACACACAAGGCGCTGTGAGGTAACGGTAGAACATACAGCACTGTGAGGTAACGGTACACAAACAGTACTGTGAGGTACCAGTACACACACAACACTGTGAGGTACCAGTACACACACAATGCTGTGAGATAACAGTACACACACAATGCTGTGAGGTAACAGTACACACGCAACACTGTGAGGTAACAGTACACACACAATGCTGTGAGGTAACGGTACACAAAGCACTGTGAGGTAATGGCCACAGCACTGTGAGGTAACTGTACACACATCCAGCGCTGTGAGGTAACGGTACACACACAATGCTGTAAGGTAATGGTACTCACACACAGCACTATGAGGTAAAGGTACACACAGCGCTGTGAGATAACGTTACACACATAGCACTATGAGGTAACGGTAGAACACACAGCACTGTGAGATAACGATACATACATAATGCTGTGAGGTACCGGTACACACACAATGCTGTGAGGTACCGGTACACACACAATGCTGTGAGGTAACAGTACACACACAATGCTGTGAGGTAACGGTACACACAGCACTGTGAGGTAATGACCACAGCACTGTGAGATAACGGTACACACACAATGCTGTAAGGTAATGGTACTCACACACAGCACTATGAGGTAAAGGTACACACAGCGCTATGAGATAACGTTACACACATAGCACTATGAGGTAACGGTAGAACACACAGCACTGTGAGATAACGATACAGACATAATGCTGTGAGGTACCGGTACACACACAATGCTGTGAGGTAACAGTACACACACAATGCTGTGAGGTAACGGTACACACACAGCGCTGTGAGATAACGGTACACACACAGCGCTGTGAGATAACGGTACACACACAGCGCTGTGAGGTAATGGTACACACACAGCACTGTGAGGTAACGGTACACACACAGTTACTTTAGTGATGGAAAGGGATAGGTATATACCTTTGGGCAAGAGTTATGTCTGGGGGAAAGGCAATTATGATGTGATAAGGCAAGACTTAGGATGCATCGGATGGAGAGGAAAACTGCAGGGGATGAGCACAATGGAAATGTGGAGCTTGTTCAAGGAACAGCTGCTGCGTGTCCTTGATAAGTATGTACCTGTCAGCCAGGGAGGAAGTGGTTGAGTGAGGGAACCGTGGTTTACTTAAGCAGTCGAAACACTTGTCAAGAGGAAGAAGGAGACTTATGTAAAGATGAGACACGAAGATTCAGTTAGGGTGCTCAAGAGTTACACGTTAGCTAGGAAGGACCTAAAGAGAGAGCTAAGAAGAGTCAGGAGGAGACATGAGAAGTCTTTGGCAGGTAGGATCAAGGATAACCCTAAAGCTTTCTATAGATATGTCAGGAATAAAAGAATGACTAGGGTAAGAGTAGGGCCAGTCAAGGACAGTAGTGGGAAGTTGTGCTTGGAGTCCGAGGAGATAGGAGAGGTGCTAAATGAATATTTTTCGTCAGTATTCACACAGGAAAAAGACAATGTTGTCGAGGAGAATACTGAGATTCAGGCTACTAGACTAGAAGGGCTTGAGGTTCAGAAGGAGGAGGTGTTAGCAATTCTGGAAAGTGTGAAAATAGATAAGTCACCTGGGCCGGATGGGATTTATCGTAGGATTCTCTGGGAAGTTAGGGAGGAGATTGCTGAGCCTTTGGCCTTGATCTTTAAGTCATCTTTGTCTACAAGAATAGTGCCAGAAGACTGGAGGATAGCAAATGTTGTCCCCCTGTTCAAGAAGGGGAGTAGAGATAACCCCGGTAACTATAGACCAGTGAGCCTTACTTCTGTTGTGGGGAAAATCTTGGAAAGGTTTATAAGAGATAGGATGTATAATCATCTGGAAAGGAATAATTTGATTAGAGATAGTCAACACGGTTTTGTGAAGGGTAGGTCGTGCCTCACAAACCTTATAGAGTTCTTTGAGAAGGTGACCAAACAGGTGGATGAGGGTAAAGCAGTTGATGTGGTGTATATGGATTTCAGTAGAGCGTTTGGTAAGGTTCCCCATGGTAGGCTACTGCAGAAAATACGGAGGCATGGGATTCAGGGTGATTTAGCAGTTTGGCTAGCTGGAAGAAGACAAAGGGTGGTGGTTGATGGGAAATGTTCAGACTGGAGTCCAGTTACTAGTTGTGTACCACAAGGATCTGTTTTGGGGCCACTGCTGTTTGTCATTTTTATAAATGACCTGGAGGAGGGCGTAGAAGGATGGGTGAGTAAATTTGCAGATGACACTATAGTTGGTGGAGTTGTGGACAGTGCGGAAGGATGTTACAAGTTACAGAGGGACATAGATAAGCTGCAGCGCTGGGCTGAGAGGTGGCAAATGGAGTTTAATGCAGAAAAGTGTGAGGTGATTCATTTTGGAAGGAATAACAGGAAGACTGAGTACTGGGCTAATGGTAAGATTCTTGGCAGTGTGGATGAGCAGAGAGATCTCGGTGTCCATGTACATAGATCCCTGAAAGTTGCCACCCAGGTTGAGAGGGTTGTTAAGAAGGCGTACGGTGTGTTAGCTTTTATTGGTAGAGGGATTGAGTTTAGGAGCCATGAGGTCATGTTGCAGGTATACAGCACTCTGGTGCGGCCGCATTTGGAGTATTGCGTGCAATTCTGGTTGCCGCATTATAGGAAGGATGTGGAAGCATTGGAAAAGGTGCAGAGGAGATTTACCAGAATGTTGCCTGGTATGGAGGAAAGATCTTATGAGGAAAGGCTGAGGACTTGAGGCTGTTTTCGTTAGAGAGAAGAAGGTTAAGAGGTGACTGAATTGAGGCATACAAGATGATCAGAGGATTGGATAGGGTGGACAGTGAGAGCCTTTTTCCTCGGATGGTGATGTCGAGCACGAGGGGACATACCTTTAAATTGAGGAAGATAGATAGAAGACAGATGTCAGAGGTAGGTTCTTTACTCAGAGAGTAGTAAGGGTGTGGAATGCCCTGCCTGCAACAGTAGTGGACTCGCCAACACTAAGGACATTCAAATGGTCTTTGATTAGACATATGGACAATAAGGGAATAGTGTAGATGGGCTTTAGAGTGGTTTCACAGGTCGGCGCAACATCGAGGGCCGAAGGGCCTGTACTGCGCTGTAATGTTCTATGTTCTATGTTCTACAGCACTGTCAGGTAATGGTACACACAGCGCTGTGAGGTAACGGTACACACACAGCGCTGTGACATAACGGTACACACACAGCACTGTGAGGTAACAGTACACACACAGCGTTTTGAGGTAACAATACACAGACAACACTGTGAGATAACGGTACACACACAGCACTGTGAGGTAACGGTACACACACAGCACTGTGAGGTAATGTTACACACACAGCGCTGTGAGGTAACGGTACACACACAGCACTGTGGGGAAATGTTACACACACAGCGCTGTGAGGTAACGGTACACACACAGCACTGTGAGGTAATGGTTACACACAGCGCTGTGAGGTAACGGTACACAGACAACACTGTGAGGTAACGGTACACACACAGCACTGTGAGGTAACGCTACACACACAGCACTGTGAGGTAATGGTTACACACAGCACTGTGAGGTAACGGTACACACACAGCACTGTGAGGTAATGGTTACACACAGCACTGTGAGGTAACGGTACACACACAGCACTGTGAGGTAATGGTTACACACAGCGCTGTGAGGTAACGGTACACAGACAACGCTGTGAGATAACGGTACACACACAGCACTGTGAGGTAATGATACACACACAATGCTATTAAGTAAGGATTCTCCCATGGCCACCAACATTGCAGCTCCTCTTGCAAGCCAAGTGTGTCAGAGGTAAGGACAATGCAGTCTCCATGCTCTGATTCACACTCTCCGGGAGCATGGAATCATCCTGCTTTCTTCACGGTGCCAGCCATTTGGCTCAGCAACTGCTCCTTTGAACTAGAATCATAGAAGAATCATAGAATCCATACTGTGCTGAAGGAGGCCATTTGGCCCATGGAGTCTGCACCAACCTCCTGATAGACACCCTGCCCAGGCCCACTCCCCCGCTCTATCACAGTAACCCCACCTAACCTTTGGATACTAAGGGGCAATTGATCATGGCCGATCCGTCTAATCTGCAGATATTTGGACTGTGGGAGGGAACCGGAGCACCCGGAGGAAATCCACGCAGACACGGGGAGAACGTGCAGATTCCGCAAAGACAGTGGCCCAAGCCGGGAATAATACCTGGGACCCTGGAGCTGTGGAGCAACAGTGCTAACCACTGTGCTACCGTGCTGTTCTACTTAAATTGGACTCCTCTGGTTTTTGACAAATAGCACAGTTTCCCCGATCTAAAAAAGAAAAGCCCATAGGATCCAGGGGAATGTAACAAGCTGGTTACAAAATTGACTCAACCGCAGGAAACAAAGGGCAATTGTTGGGTTTGACCGGAAGGCTGTTTCCAGTGGGGTTCCTTGGGGCTCAGTACTCGGTCCCCTGCTTTTTGCGGTATGTTTTCATGCTTTGGATGTAAATGTTGGAGGAATAGCCAAGAGGTATATGCGGAGGCAGTAAAATTGGCAGCATGGTTGATAGTGAGGAGGATTGCTATGGGCTGCAGGAAGTTGTCAATGAATGTCAAGGGTGATGGTTAGAGTTTCTCTTGTAGGAGATGGTCATTGCCTGGCACTTATCTGGCGCGTATGTAACTTGCCACTTGTCAGCCCAAGCCTGCATATTGGCCAGGTCTTGCTGCATTGGGACATGGATTGCCTCAGTATCTGAGGAGTCGCGAACAGTACTGAGCATTGTGCAGTCATCTGCAACCACCTCCATTTCTGACCTGATGGTGGAAGGAAGGGGGTTGATGAAGCAGCTGAAGGTGGTTGAACCTAGTGTCATGACAATGTCACTTTAAGAAATATTTGTCTGCTCAGGTGGCTGCAGTGATATCAGAGTGTGGGTGGAGCTGAGCTCTAGCTCTGTTTTTTAATTTCACTTTGAGGAAAAGCTTGGGTGTGTCTGTGTTTTTTAGTTTCGTTTTAGTGTTGGAGCTGCAGCCAGCCAAAGAAGGTGTAATTTTGATATCTCTGCCATCTAAAGACTATCTCTAGATCATTTGGTGAATTCAGAGTGATAACTGCTCTCAGTAGAGAATTTAAACCTGATGTGCTTCTGTAAAAAGTTTTTTTGTCTTATGGATGTTAAAAGGAAAGTTTAAAGATTACTTAGAGTGTTGTAGTCTTTGGGGGTTGTATTTGAATTGATGGTTGCTAAGATGTTCACTGTATGTTTTTAATAAGTTAACTTAGTTCATAGAATAAACATTGTTTTGCTTTAAAAAAATACTTTTCGATTCCTGCTGCACCACACCTGTAGAGTGGGCCGTGTTCTCCCCATACCACAATCTATTAAAAGTCGTGGGTCAGGTGATCTCCATGATATACTTTGGAGTCCTCTAAACCCTGGCCCATTACACTAGGACAATTGGCACCCACACTTCCTATATTATAAAAGTGACTGTTATGTTCTGTGTTGTGCCCATGGTAAAGATGCACACAGAACATTTAGTTCTTTGATTAGTAAGATATTTTATCAACAAAATGTACACATGGAAAGATAACTAATGAACTACAATACAAATGGTAATGAATAAGTGAATTTTCTTGGAGCTACTTCTAATGCGACTCTCCTCTGGTACGACTTACTACCCGACTCTCTGGAGTCACATGGTGGATCACTAGCACCACCTGCTGGTCAGCGGTCGTATAGATAACTATATATATTATAGTTATACATATACATTAATGGATAACTATAATGTGCATATGCATATTCCAGAGTGACTACACTTGAAAAGACTTCATTGGCTGCAAAATACTTTGCAATGTCCTGAGGCTGTGAGAGATGAAATGAAATGAAATGAAAATCGCTTATTTTCACAAGTAGGATTCAATGAAGTTACTGTGAAAAGCCCCTAGTCGCCACATTCCGGCGCCTGTTCAGGGAGGCTGGTACAGGAATTGAACCGAGCTGCTGGCCTGCCTTAAAAGCCAGTGATTTAGCCCAGTGTGCTAAACCAGCCCCTTAAACATAATGCACAGATGCTACATAAATGCAATTTTCTCTTTCTTTCTTTCCTTCCTTGTTTTAATGTTTGCAGTCAGATTATTAAAGATCCAGCCTTCAGGCTTGCTAAACATGCTTAAACAAGCCTGTTCGAGATTCGAATGGAAGAAATGCTCACTGACCTCACGCTGCCTAATTATTGCAGCTCCGATGAAGTGCTGTGGACTGGGACTGTCAAATAACTTGGGCTGAGCAGAGATACACTCCTGCAACTCTCCATTCAACTTAACTAATTCACCTGTCTCATTCGCATACGTCAATCAAACTTGGGCAGAATTAGATTGAAGTATGAAGCAAATCATCAGAGTGCGTTTCAAGCCGGAAGGTCGCGCAGGCGGTGGAAGAGCCAGATCATTTTAAAGTGTTTAGCAGGAGGGAAAGAGGTGGGGGTTCAAGAATAGCAGCTCAGCCTGAACAGTTGGTTTCCGATGATGAAGCAGAGGGTTTCGGGGGCAGAATTCTCTGATAGCGGGACAATGTTCCCACGCCCACGAGAAAACAGGCATGGATCACTCTGGATTTTCCTGGAGAAAGTCCAGAGTGATTCTCTGCTTTGAAGGGGGCCAGGAGGGCCCCGGTGTACTCCACGCAGCTCTAGCTGCCGATACGGGGTCCTGCACTTCCAGCAGCGGGTCCAGCACCTCCGTTGGTGGCCCCGTGCAATATGGTGGACCCACACAGCGGGCCGGCCCCGAAGACTAGTTCCGGTGTGGGCTGGTGTGAAGCTGTGGACGTGTTTCGAAATGCAGGTGAAAGTCTCGAGATAAAATCCAAGCCAGCAAAAGTGGGTGATGGGACGTGACACTTGGAATGGAGGAGGAACAGACAGTACAGGTCTGGAATGGCTAGAACTTGTGTCAAAGTTGGAGAGGCAAGCACTTTAAAATAATTACCATTTTAATAAGGACATGGGGAGTCCATACCTTGTAAAAATAAGAAAGAAATGTTACTTACAAATGATATATATACACTTCCCGGTAGATCCCTACCGGGTTCCTGCTTGGTCCATGCTTTACTGGCCGACCTTATATACACTGGGTAATTCAGATACCCCACCTGCAGTGGGGGAGCTCGTACTCCATAAGACAAGCATTCCTACCCCATAAGCCCAGTGTGGGATATTACAACCTGCTTGATGTGGGTAAGGATTTTAACAAGGTGACTGAGGTAGGGGAATAGACAAACAGTATCTTGGTGATAGCAAGATCTGGAATTGGCGGTGATAATGGATGAAAAACAAAAGACACTCGGTTAGCTGGGACATCACGGGCGTCATTCTCCGCCGGCGGGAGTTCCATTTTGCCGGCGCCGGGGGGGGTTTCCCGACGGCGTGGGGCTGCCCCACAATGGGAAACCCCATTGACCGGCCGGTGTTACGGAGACTCCCGCCGGCCGGTCGGGGCAGAAATGTGGCGGGGCGGGATGGAGAATTTCGCCCCTCTTCAGGAAGGGCCAGGCTTGATTTTTCTATCTCACCAATCCTTCTTTTACATAAACTTTCGGCAATAATTTAATTGCATTAGTCATGATGGAAAATTGATTTAGGCTGACCTTCAACCTGTATGATTGTATGACTGAGTGAAGTCATCCGCCCAATCATCATTGGGTCTTGCTGCAACAATTTGAAACCAATCCAGCCAAGTTGATCAGTTTGCCAATTTGAGCCAAAACTAGTTTTAAAGAACCCGCTCAGGAGCAATGGGTTGCATGACCTCCTTTAGTTCTGCAAAGTTGTATTAGAGGCATCGAGTCGTAGAGGTCTACAGCACTGAAAAACCCTTCAGCCCATCCCATCTGCACCAGTCAAAAACAACTATCTAATCATTCTGATCCCATTTTCCAGCACTTGGCCCATAATCGTGAATGTCCTGGCATCACAAGTGCGCAAGTAAATACTTAAATGTTATGAGGGTCTCTGCCTCCACTCTTTCAGACAGCGAGTTCCACACTCCCACCGCCCTCTTTGTGAAAAGGGTTTGCCTCAAATCTTCTCTCAACCTCCTGCCCCTTACCTTAAATCTCTGCCCCCTGGTCATTGATCCCTCCACCAAGGGGAAACGTTTCTTCCTGTCTGCTCTATCTATGCCCTACCAGTAGAATCGTAGAATGTGAGAAATATTTGTTTTAAAAGTCTGCATGAAAAACACAGTACTGCAAGCAACCACAGCAAACAAAGTACCTGTTTGAAACATTGTTAAGTGCTCTGCCACCCACAGTGCTTCTCTTTGCGATCCGACTCGTTTGATCAAGTCGTCAATTGAAGCCTTTAACCGTTTGGGATTGAGTTGTTCTTATTTTGGGCTGACTGCTTCATATTTCTTTGGTAGAAAAAATGACTCAATGAGAGCACCAAGTGTTGAAATAGTCATGGAAGGTTTCTCCAAACAGCTTTAAAATACAGCAGGATCAAACTCTGTCAGCACTGGAAACAACAAAGAGATTACAAATAACAAAGAAATCTAGAGGCCCCAAGAATCCTGTGAATCAAAGTAAATTACTTTGAGAGGCCAATTGATTTAGCCTTTAACTCCTTCAGCTTCTCTGTCACCGCAGATTTGTTGATTAATTTCACAGTCTCCTCAATAAACTCATAACACGGAGGCTCAGAGGACGTTCAACGTTCTCTGAAGTATTTGATATTTCATCAGAAAACTGCAGGCGACCCAAAAGGCTAACTCTGAAAATGGTTCACCATGACAACTTGGATAGATCGACAGAGTTCTCCTTTTTAAAATCTATTACGGGCAGGATTTTCCAGATTTTCCAGTGCTTCCCACAACAATTTCCATTGTAGGGTTGAGACTGGAAAATCGTGGCATGTGTATTTGATGGCTTATTAGAAAGAGCACTTTGACCAGCTCTTCTAACGTAAACATGACTCTCACTGGCATTACCATTGCTGAATCTCACACTGTCAATATCCATTTATTGGTTACCATTGACCAGACATTCAACCGGACAAGCCATCGATTTAATGTGGCTACTAGAACAGATCAGAGGCTAGGAATCCTGCAGCGGGTAACTCACCTCCTGACTCCCCAAAGCTTGTCCACCATCTACACAAGTCAGGAGTGTAATGAAATACTCCCCACTTGCCTGGATGAGTTCTGCTCCAATAATACTCAAGAAACTCAGCACCATCCAGGACAAAGCAGCCCGCTCGATTGACACCTCATCCAGAATCATTCACTCCCTCCACCACCGATGCACAGTGGCAGCCGTGTGTACCATCTACAAGTTGCACTGCAGGAACTCACCAAGGCTCCTGAGACAGCATTTTCGCAACCCATGACCACTACCATCTAGAAGGACAAGGGCAGCAAATGCATGGGAACACCACCACCCGGACATTCCCCTTCAAGCCACTTACAATTCCTTCACTGTCGCAGAGTCTAAATCCTGAAACTCCCTCCCTAACAGCACTGTGAGTACACCTACACCACATGGATTGGAGCTGTTGGCTCATCACCACCATCAGAAGGGCAATTAGGGATGGGCAATATATGCTAGCCAAGCCAGTGAAGTCCACACCTACTGAATGAATAAACAAACACATAGAAGATGACGCGGACTGCATTCAAAGACTGATTGTGAATTTACTAGCATGCCATGTTGTTCTAAAGATCATCCCTCTCCCCAACACAAGTGGAAGTTAGAACATAGAACAGTACAGCACAGTGCAGGCCCTTCGGCCCACGATGTTGTGCCGACCATTTATCCTAATCTAAGATCAACCTAACCTACACCCCTTCAATTTACTGCTGTCCATGTGCCTGTCTAAGAGTCGCTTAAATGCCCCTAATGACTCTGACTCCACCATCTCTGCTGGCAGTACATTCCACACACCCACCACTCTCTGTGTAAAGAACCTACCTCTGACATCCCCCCTATACCTTCCTCCAATCACCTTAAAATTATGTCCCCTCGGGACAGCCATTTCCACCCTGGGGAAAAGTCTCTGGCTATCCACTCTATCCATGCCTCTCATCACCTTGTACACCTCTATCAAGTCACCTCTCTGCCTTCTACGCTCCAGTGAGAAAAGCCCCAGCTCCCTCAACCTTTCTTCATAAGACATGCCCTCCAGTCCAGGCAGCGTCCTGGTAAATCTCCTCTGCACCCTCTCCAAAGTATCCACATCCGTCCGATAGTGAGGCGACCAGAACTGGACACAATATTCGAAATTTGGTCTAACCAGGGTTATATAAAGCTGCAGCAAAACCTCATGGCTTTTAAACTCAATCCCCCTGTTACCACACCAACGCACCCTATCAACCTGGGTGGCAACTTTGAGGGATCAATGTACGTGGACCCCACGATCCCTCTGTTCCTCCACACTTCCAAGAATCCTGCCTTTAACCCTGTATTCAGGATTCAAATTCGAACTTCCAAAATGAATCACTTCACATTTATCGAGGTTGAACTCCATCTGCCTCTTCTCAGCCTAGCTCTGCATCCTGTCAATGTCCTGTTGTAACCTGCAAAAGCCTTCGACACTATTTAAAACTCCACCAACCTCGGTGTCATTGGCAAACTTACTAACCCACCCTTCCCCTTCCTCATCCAAGTCATTTATAAAAACCACAAAGAGCAGAGGCGAGATTCCCCGACCCCCGCCGGGTCGGAGAATCGCCGGGGGCTGGCGTGAATCCCGCCCCTGCCGGTTGCCAAATTCTCTGGCACCGGATATTTGGCAGGGGCGGGAATCGAGCCGGTTGGCGGGCCCCCCCCCCCGCGATTCTCCGGCCCGGATGGGCTGAAGTCCCGCTGCTAAAATGCCTGTCCCGCAGGTGTAGATTAAACCACCAACCTTACCGGCGGGACAAGGCAGCGCGGGCGGGCTCCGGGGTCCTGGGGGGGGGGCACGGGGCGATCTGGCCCCGGGGGGTGCCCCCACGGTGGCCTGGCCCGCGATCGGGGCCCACCGATCCACGGGCGGGCCTGTGCAGTGGGGGCACTCTTTTCCTTCCGCCTTCACCACGGTCTCCACCATGGCGAGGGCGGAAGAGACTCCCTCCACTGCGCATGCGCGGGAATGCCGTCAGCGGCCGCTAACGCTCCCGCGCATGCGCCGCCCGGAGATGTCATTTCCGCGCCAGCTGGCGGGGCACCAAAGGCCTTTTCCACCAGTTGGCAGGGCGGAAATTCGTCCGGCGCGGTTAAGGGGCTCGGCCCCCCAAGATGCGGAGCATTCCGCACCTTTGGGGCGGCGCGATGCCTGACTGATTTGCGCCGTTTTGTGCGCCAGTCGGCGGACATCACGCCGATACCGGAGAATTTCGCCCCAGAGGTCCCAGAACAGGGGTGTCATTCTCCGCCGGCGGGAGTCTCCGTTTTGCCGGCGCCTGGGGGTTTCCCGATGGCGTGGGGCTGCCCCACAATGGGAAACCCCATTGACCGGCCGGTGTTACGGAGACTCCCGCCGGCCGGTCGGGGCAGAAATGTGGCAGGGCGGGTAGGAGAATTTCGCCCCAGATCCCTGCGGGACACCACTGGTCACCGACCTCGAGGCGGAATACTTTCCTCAAAGAATTCAGTGAGGCTTGTGAGGCATGACCTGCCCCTCACAAAGCCATGCTGACTATCTTTAATCAAACTATGTTTTTATAAATAATCATAAATCCTAGGCGGACTTCTCCCCCCCCCCACGACAGGTGGGAGAATCGTTGGGGCGCCGCGTGAGTCTCGCCACGCCGCCCCCGCACGAGATTCTCCAACCCCCCCCAAACCGGCGTGGTGAGAATCACGGCTGGCCGCCTGGAGAATCGCCGCTCACCGTTTGTAGCGGGAGAGCGGCAATTCTCCAGGCCGGATAGGCCAGGCGGCATGCCCAACACGACAGGTTCCCACCGGCGCCGTCCACACCTGGGGCGGGATTCTCCGCATCTTGAGGGGCCGAGCCCTAACCTTGAGGGGCTAGGCCCGCGCCGGACTGATTTCTGCCCCACCAGCTGGTGGGAAAGGCCTTTGGTGCCCCGCCAGCTGGTGCGAAACCGACTTTGCCGTGCGGCACACGCGCGGGAGCGTCAGCGGCCGCTCACGGCATCCCCGTGTTTGCGCAGTGGAGGGGGTCTCTTCCGCCTCCGCCATATTGGAGATCATGGCGAAGGCGGAAGGAAAAGAGTGCCCACGCGGGCCAGGCCACCGTGGGGGCACCCCCCGGGGCCAGATCGCCCGCGCCGCCCCTCCAGGACCCCGGAGCCCGCCCGCGCTGCCTTGTCCCGCCGGTAAGAGAGGTGGTTTGATTCTCGCCGGCGGGACAGGCATTCCAGCAGCGGGAATTCGGCCCATCGCGGGCCAAAGAATCGCCGGGCGGGGGCCTGCCAACCGACGCGGTGCGATTCCGACCCCTGCCAAATATCCGGTGCCGCAGAATTCGGCAACCGGTGGGGGCCGGGATTCACGCCAGCCCCCGGCGATTCTCCGACCCCGCGGCGGGTCGGAGAATCCCGCCGCTGGTCACTGCCAGCGGGAACAGCGCGGGAACACTGTGGGGGGGGGCGGCCTGTGGGAGGGGGAGGGGGGTTCCTGCACCGGGGGGGAACTCAAAGGGGTCTGGCCCGCGATCGGTGCCCACCGATCGGCGGGCCGGCCTCTCTGAAGGAGAACCTCCTTTCCACCGCCGCCCCGCAAGATCCATCCGACATCTTCTTGCGGGGCTGCCGCGGGGAGGATGGCAACCGCGCATGCGCGGGTTGGCGCCGGTAAACCTGCGCATGTGCGGATGATGTTATGTACGCGGCGGCAAGGCCCGGTGCACGTAAATGACGCGGCACCGCTCCTAGCCCCCCGGGGACGGGAGAATAGGGGGCTGGGAGCGGCCTCCAACGCCGGAGTGAAACACTCCGGTTTTCACTCCGGCGCCGGGAGTTAGTCTCCCGATGGGAGAATTGAGCCCCCTATCTCTCAGAATCCTTTCCAATATTTTGCTCACCACAGACATAAGACTGACTGGTCTGTAATTACCAGGGATTTCATTATTCCCTATCTTGAACAGGGGAACAACATTCACCTCCCTCCAATCATCCGGTACTACTCCAGTGGAGAGTGAGGACGCAAAGATCATCGCCAACAGCGCAGCAATCTCCTCCCTCGCTCCCCGTAGTAACCTTGGGTATATCCCGTCAGGCCCAGGGGACTTATCTATCCTGATGCTTTTCAAAATTTCCAGCACATCCTCCTTCTTAATATCAACCTGTTCGAGTATATTAACCTGGTTCACACTGTTCTCATGAGCAACAAGGTCCCTCTTTAGTGAATACGGAAGCAAAATATTCATTTAGGGCCTCCCCTGCTTCCTCAGACTTTAGACACAAGATCCCGCCACTACCCCTGATCGGCCCTACTCTCACTCTGATCGTCCTCTGATTTCTCACATAAGTGTAGAACATCTTGGGGTTTTCCCTAATCCTTCCCGCCAGGACTATTTCATGCCCCCTTCTAGCTCTCCTCAGTCCATTGTTGAGTTCCTTCCTGGCTACCTTGTAACCCTCGAGAGCCATGCCAGATCCTTGCTTCCTCAACCTTATGTAAGCTTCCTTCTTCCTCTTGACTCGAAGCTCCGCGCCTCTTGTCATTCAAGGCTCCTTCACCTTACCATTCCTTTCTCGTCTCAGTGGGACAAAATTATCCAGCACTCGCAGCAAGTGCTCCTTAAACAACCTCCACATTACTCTTGTGCATTTCCCCAAGAACAACTGTTCCCACTTTATGCTCCTCAGCTCCTGTCTAATAGCAGTATAATTTCCCCTACCCAATTGAATACCTTCCCATACTGTCTGTTCCTATCCCTCTCTGTGACTATGGTAAAGATCAAGGAGTTGTGGTCACTGTCACCGAAATGCTCTCTCACTAAGTCATCTGACACCTGGCCTGGTTCGTTGCCAAGCCCCAAATCCAATATGACCTCCCCCCTATTCGGCCATTCTACATATTGAGTCAGGAATCCTTTGTGTACACACCTAATAAAACCTGCTCCATCCAAACCATTTGCACTAAGGAGAGTCCAGTCAATATTAGGGAAGTTGAAGTCACCCATGACAACAACTCTGTTATTTCTGCACTGTTCCAAGATCTGCCGTCCAATCTGTTCCTCCATCTCTCTGCTGCTATTGGGGGGTCTATAGAAAACTCCCAATAAGTGACTGCTCCTTTCTTGTTTCGGACTTCCACCCATACTGACTCAGTAGACAAACCCTCCTCGACTATCTCCTCTTCTGCAGCTGTGGTGCACTCCCTAATTAACAGTGCCACTCCCCCTCCTCTTTTATCTCCCTCCCTATTATTCTGAAAACATCTAAACCCCGGAACACCTAACAACCATTCCTGCCCCTGTGAAATCCATGTCTCCGTAATGGCCACAACATCGTAGTTCCAAGTACTGATCCATGCTCTAAGTTCATCTCCCTTATTCCTGACACTCCTTGCATTGAAATAGACACACTTTACTTTAACCCATTCCACTGAGTGCAACTTTGCCATATCAACTGTCTATCCTTCCTCACAGACTTGCTGTATACTATTTCTGCCTGTTCAACAGCTACCCTATCCTCTGATCCATAGCCCTGGTTCCCATCCCCCTGCCAAACTAGTTTAAATCCTCCCGAAGTGCTCTAGCAAACCTCCCACCCAGGATATTGGTGCCCCTCCAGTTTAGGTGTAAACCGTCCTTCATGTACATGTCCCACCTTCCCCAGAAGGAATCCCTATGATCAACATATCTGAACCCTTCCCTCCTGCACCAGCCCTGTAGCCACGTGTTCAGCTGCACTCTCTCTCTGTTCCTTGTCCCACTTGCACATGGCACCAGTAGCAATCCTGACATCACTACTCAGCTTGTCCTGCTCTTTAGCTTCCAACCTAAAATCACTTTTCATCCCTTTTCTTAGCTATGTCGTTGGTGCCTATGTGCACCACGACTTCTGGTTGCTCCCCCTCCCCCTTAAGAATCCTGTAGACTCGATCCGAGACATCCCTGACCCTGGCACACACATACCATCCGGGAGTCTCGTTTGCAACCCCAGAATCTCCTATCTGTTCCCCTAACCATTGAGTCTCCTATCACTATTGCTTTTCTGTTCTCCCCCCTTCTCTTCTGAACCACAGAGCCAGGCTAGTGCCAGAGACCTGGCCACTAGGGCCTTCCCCCAGTAGGTCATCCTCCCCAACAGCATCCAAAACGGTACACTTGTTTTGAAGGGAAACGGCCACGGAGGATCCCTGCACTGACTGCCCATTTCTTTTCCTTCCCCTGACTGTAACCCAGCTAATCTTGTCCTGCACCTTGGGTGTGGCTACCTCCCTGTAACTCCTCTGCGTCCCGGAAGTTAACGGTGTCTTGTCCCACCCTCCAAAATATCGTTTGCCAGCAATATTTTCACCATAAGGATATTACTCCTTCAAAAACAATTGCTGACCGTATGCTGGTTTGCCATAGATATTTTGTAGTTCATGATATGTACACCTGAAGAAGTGGATCAAATCCTTCTCTTCTTCACTGTGACAAATTCTGCTCAGTAAAGATGCGCCTATCTTCAAAGACAACAGTCAAAATTTTGCAAAAGAATTTGGCATCAATATAAACTGAGAATATTGGAATTTTCTATGATAAAAGACAAGAGACTATCTGATTTGCCTTCCACCATTCTGATAGTCCCAAACGTATGATGATAATGAACTTGTTGACTCTTCTTGGCGATCAAGCTCCAGTAATTATATTATGACAACAGATGTGAGGTGAACTCCAGAAGGTGAAGTTCTTTGTAAATAATGGGCAGAACTTTTAGGCTCAATAGAGGCAAGTGCAGAGGCAGGCAGGTGTAGAAATTGTCTCTGCCCGCCAGTCTGCCAGTTGCATCCCACCCCTGACTATTTTCCCAAATTCAGGGTGGGCAGGACTAGAATCTTTCTCCATGGATTTGGGGACTAGGCCAATTTCATGGAGACAGTGGGCCAGGTTTTCTTGGAGTCATGGAGATTTCGGGGACCTTTAAAAATGGTGGACAGGACATGGATCTGGAAGTCCCACCCCTATTTCTGACAGATTCTATTTTCACCGGGAATGGAATGGAGGCAGCTCACGCCTTGTCATTTGTGAAATCCGTATTCAGCAGGCCTATCTGAGCTCAATGCTATTTTAGCAGGAGCAAGAGCCTTATCCCACAAAGTGTTTTACAAATCTTTATCAAGGCCGCATATGATCTGGAAGGGCAAATATGACCTGTAGAATTGTTAATGTGTCAAGTTCTTTAAATGGTCAGCCCTTTATACATTGAAAAAAAAAAACAGCTTGCCGGTTTCTGTGAGAGTCGAAAAAAAAATTGTTCTCGCTGTTTCAATCGCTTATTAATGCTTAGTTCAATTTGCACAGCCTTTCATTATCACTGTGAGGGGTTGTAGGTTTACTGTTTGATTGAAAGCACAAAGAGATTATTAAATGATTAGTTGCTTTGATGTGGGGTTGTGATACAAAATTCAAATATTTTTATAAGGGATTAAATAATTGAGGGGATTTATGTATTGGACGGAATTTTCAATTTTTTTGACCAAGTGTGAACTCAGACAGGAAAAGTGGTCTGCCGCCTGTCAACTCCATTTCTGACTTTTCCTGTCAGAACCTTTGACAAGTAGACAATAAAAGTCCTGGAATTGGTCCCACAACATCAGGCTGGTGCTGCGGGCTCTGAATGAGTCCACTATGCCAGCAACGGCGGCTTTCAAGAGACCGGGGCACCGTATTTGAAGGGCACCCCAATCTAAACATGAAAATTAAGATGAAGGGTCTCGCACATGAACATGGATATGCCCCACACCCACATGATCCCGACCCAGGAAATTATTGCATGCATGGACATGCCTCCCCCTACACACAGACACACACACGTCTCCCTTCATGGATATGCGGACCACCCCCATGAACCACCCCATCAGAAGCCTCCCCTCCCCAGCACTGTCGCCAGGAATTGCACACGGGTTTTATTTAATCTCTGCATGGCTCCTGAGGTCTCCCTCTGGTGGATACATAATGAGTTGGCTTGAGGGTGTAAGGGGAAAGGCTGGTGGGTTGGAGGAATGGGTTGCTACCAAATTAGCATGGGCGCTATAAGAGTTCATTCAGGGTGAGTGGGGGGCATGGAGGTGGGTTGGTAAGAGTGTGATTGGCAGTCGATTTGTGTGGTGGGTTTAGTTATGCTGTTGATTACTGAGTTACACTAGAGGTTAAGCAGTGTACAATTTGGGTAGGTAGTGGCTATCATCCCCAAGTCCCCAACAGTGAGTTCAGTGTAAGACGCATTATCCAAAGGTTAAATGACCTGGGCAATGTGCATGTGTCAAGATTTCCAATGGGTCATAAAGCACAACAGAAACGCAGGCCTCAACATGCACTGCTTATGGCATTGCGAGTTCCAGCCCCGATTAAGAACTAAGTGCTTTTTGCAAATGCACCACAAATTGACTACTGAAGTGGGAATGCATCTGCAAAGATTGTTGCTGGAAGAAATTGTAACTCAACTGATGGCAATATCTTTGGAAGTTGATCTGGTAATTCATTGGTTAATACTGTGTGTCAATGTTAAATCCCTTTGTTCGGGCAACACAGTCAAAATCCATCACTCCAGGAAGGTTAATAACTGAATTGAATTATTTTCAAATAGATTTTAAGGAATAGGGGATTCTATGATCTGACATTCCCAGGGAGAAACAATGTTTGTAAGGAGTACAAATCAAGAGATTAGGAAGCAAGGTTCCCGAGACTCGCTTGTTGTGGGAGGTGATCACAGCTTGGAGCAGGAATTACCCTCTTTTATAGGAGCACATTAACCAGTGTGTTACTGTGGAAATTAATTCCAATACCACCCTCGCTGAGGACTGACGGGGAGTCTACAAGTGTAAAAACAAGTAACCATGGCAGTAAGTTTGACATTAGAGCTCTTAATGAATGCGCAGCTTTTGAGCACATTCAATTCAGCGGCCCTCTGACACTTGGCACTCAATAACCAAAGCATCCAAATGTTGCTCAGATGTGAAAGAGGTTTAGCACCCTAACAAACAGCAAATGACCCCAACAATAAAAAAACAGCAACATCTGTAGCGCCTTTAATTTACTAAAATATCCCGAGATGATTCATGAAACCATTGTAAAACAAAATAGGACATCAAGCCACAGAAGAAGATATTGGGTGATGTTTGCCTTGCAACGTACCACATGTATCAGGGCGGTGGGCGGCGGGCCAATCGTTGGCTGGTGGCAGGACATTCTGGTCCGGCCGTTGTCAGGAGGGTTTCCCATTGAATGCTGGAAAACCCCGTGGCGGGAGCGTGCCGCCAGCGGGACCGGAAGATCCGGAAAGTTTGTCCATTAGGTGAGATGATCTAAAGCTCGAAGTAGCTTTTGAGGTTTGATTTTGATTTGATTTATTATTGTCACATGTATTAGTATACAGTGAAAAGTATTGTTTCTTGCATGCTGTACAAACAATGCATACCATACATAGGGAAGGAAGGAGAGACTGCAGAATAATGTTACAGTTATAGCAAGGTGTAGAGAAAAGATCAACTTAATACGAGGTAGGTCCATTCAAAAGTCTGATGGCAGTAGGGAAGAAGCTGTTCTTGAGTCGGTTGGTGCGTGATCTCAAACTTTGGTAACTTTTTCCTGATGGAAGAAGGTGGAAGAGAGTATGTCCAGGGTGCGTGGGGTCCTTAATTATGCTGGCTGCCTTTCCGAGGCAGCGGGAATTATAGATAGAGTCAATGGATGGGAGGCTGGTTTTCATGATGGATTGAGCTACATTTACGGCCTTTTGTAGTTTCCTGCGGTCTTGGGCAGAGCAGGCTCCATACCAAGCTGTGATACAACCAGAATGTATGCTTTCGATGGTGCATCTGGAGAAGTTGGTGAGAGTCGTAGATGACATGCCAAATGTCCTTAGTCTTCTGAGAAAGTAGAGTCGTTGGTGGCCTTTCTTAACTATAGTGTCGGCATGTGGGGACCAGGACAGGTTGTTGGTCATCTGTACACATAAAACTTGAAGCTCTCGACCCTTTCTGCTTCGTTCGCATTGATGCAGACAGGGGCATGTTCTCCACTACGCTTAAGGTGTGCCTCAACGGAGGAAAGTGAAGTAGACAGGGGCAGGGGGGAGAGATGTCAGAGGGAACTCCAGAGCTGAGGACCTCGGTAACTGAAGGGATGACCAGGAATGATGGAGCGATGAAAATCGTGGATACACCAGCTGTCAAGATGGACTGGGCAGGCTGGAGATGTTTACCTTCGAGCAGAGAAGGCGGAGGAGGGACCTGATTGAGGTGTATAAAATTATGAGGGGCATAGATAGGGTGGATAGGAAGGAACTTTACCCCTTAGCAGAGGGGTCAATAGCCAGGGGCATAAATTTAAGATAAGGGGCAGGAGATTTAGAGGAGATGTGAGGAAAATCTTTTTCACCCAGAGGCTGTTCGGAATCTGCAACTCACGTCCTGAAAGGTGGCAGAGGCAAGTATTCAGATGAAAACTTGAAACGCCATAGCTTACTAGGCTACAGATCAAGTGCTGGAAAACGGGTTGAGAGTAAATAGGCGCTCAATGGCCTGTGCAGACACGATGGGCTGAAGGGCCTCTTTTCCTGCCGTAAAAACTCTTTTATTCCATGACGCCTGGAGACCAGATGAACCAGATTAGGGGGAGCACGGTAGCATAGTGGTTAGCACTGTGTCTTCACAGCTCCAGGGTCCCAGGTTCGATTCCCAGCTGGGTCACTGTCTGTGCGGCGTCTGCACGTTCTCCCCAGGTGGGTTTCCCCCGCGTGTTCCGGTTTCCCCCCACAGTCCAAAGACGTGCAGGTCAGGTGGATTGGCCATGATAAATTGCCCCTTAGTGTCCAAAAAGGTGAGGAGGGGTTATTGGGTTACGGGGATAGGGTGGAAGTGAGGGCTTAAGTGGGTCGGTGCAGACTCGCTGGGCCGAATGGCCTCCTTCTGCACTGTATATTCTATGTTCTATGAACGCAGATAAGTTGGAGGTTTTGTGGGCTGGAGGAGGTTACAGTGAGAGGGAGAGTGAGACCATGAAGGGATTTGAAAACAATTGTAAAAATTAATAAAGCCCTTGAGCTAATAGAGAACAGCGAGCACAAGAGTGATAAGACAACTTGAAAAATGAGGCTACAGGCAGTAGACTTTTGAGGGACCTAACTGAGTGTAAAAGGTGGGAGGCTGGCTGTTCTGTCAGTGATACTCCTCAGCCATCCTCGACATGCTGTTTCCTTTCGATGTAAGTACAGGAGATCCCTCTCTCCTCACCACCCAAGGCCCCAAACACTCCTTCCAGGTGAAACAGCAATTTACGCATACTCCTTCAATTCAGTATTCTGCACTTTCTGGCCCAATGTGGTCTGCTCTACACTGGGGAGACCAAATGTAGATTGAGTGAACGCTTTGCAGAACACCTCCTTTTAGTTGCAAGCTCCCAGAGGCCTACCATATTAGTTATCCACCTTGATTTCACACTGGTCTCTCTTTCCATGGTCTGCTGCTGTGTTCCAATTAAGTTCAACACAAGCCGAGGAACAGCGCTTCATCTTTTGATCGGGCACTTTACAGCATCTGGACTCAACAATTTCAGACAGTAATCTTTGACATATAACTTCAGTCTTAAGTTGATTGTCCACCAGATCTGCGCGATGGCCGGAAGAGGCCTTGACAGAAATCTTTGGATCCTCACTGTCTCCAGGTGATGTCCCGGAGGACTGGAGAAGAGCCACTGTTGTTCCTTTGTTTAAGAAGGGTAGCAAGGATAAACCAGGGAACTACAGGCCGGTGAGCCTTACGTCAGTGGTAGGGAAATTACTGGAGAGAATTCTTTGAGACAGGGTCTACTCCTATTTGGAAGCAAATGGACGTTTAGCGAGAGGCAGCACAGTTTTGTGAAGGGGAGGTCGTTTCTCACTAACTTGATAGAGTTTTTCGAGGAGGTCACAAAGATGATAGATGCAGATAGGGCAGTGGATGTAGTCTATATGGACTTCAGTAAGGCCTTTGACAAGGTCCCTCATGGTAGACTGGTACAAAAGGTGAAGTCACACGGGATCAGGGGTGAGCTGGCAAGATGGATACAGAACTGGCTAGGTCATAAAAGGCAGAGAGTAGCAATGGAAGGATCCTTTTCTGATTGGAGGGCTGTGACTAGTGGTGTTCAGCAGGGATCAGTGCTGGGATCGTAGTATATATAAATGATTTGGAGGAAAATGTAACTGGTCTGATTAGTAAGTTTGTAGACGACACAAAGGTTGGTGGAATTGCGGATAGCGATGAGGACTGTCAGAGGATACAACAGGATTTAGATTGTTTGGAGACTTGGGCAGAGAAATGGCCGATGGAGTTTAATCCGGACAAAGGTAATGCATTTTGGAAGGTCTAATGCAGGTAGGCAATATACAGTGAATTGTAGAACCCGCAAGAGTATTGACAGTCAGAGAGATCTAGGTGTACAGGTCCACAGGTCACTGAAAGGGACAGCACAGGTGCAGAAGGTAGTCAAGAAGGCATATGGCATGCTTGCCTTCATTGGTCGGGGCATTGAGTATAAGAATTGGCAAGTCATGTCGCAGCTGTATAGAACGTCAGTTAGGCCACACTTGGAGTATAGTGTTCAATTCTGGTCGCCACACTGCCAGAACGATGTGGAGGCTTTAGAGAGGGTGCAGAAGAGATTTCCCAGGATGTTGCCTGGTATGGATGGCATTAGCTATGAGGAGAGGATGAATAAACCCGACTGTCTGCCTCTCTTCTGCAGCTTCATTCACGGCCAGGTATCCCTGGAAAAGGAGCATGCCGTGTCCTCTGGCACCATTACGGCCTTTTGTGCTTAGTGCGCTTACTGCAGGGTCTGGGTTGCTTTATAGAACCTTAGTCCACATTTTGATTTGAGATTTTTAAGCCTCCATTGCTCTGTTGGTCTGGGTTTGGGCAATGCCACTATTAGGGGTGGCCCCTTTTTGCTTTGTCCACTTGCCGGCAGCACATGCCTTGCTGTGCCAAAGGGGGCTGACTCCGAGAGGGGGGTTACTCAGGTGGGGATGGTGGCCGCTGTCGCCATTGCGTGGAGTGGCTCCAGGTTGGCACCCAGTGCCTCCTCCTGCCCATAGGACCCAAGGGGTCACCTCAGTTAGGAGGGGCAGTTGGATTGGGTCACTGGCAGCTTCCCATAGTCTGCACCATGGTGTCAACATCTTCGGTGAAGCTCCTCAGTGACTGGGACGTGCTCTGGAGCGCGCTGGCAAGGTCCACCTGCAACCACGACATGTCTCCCAGTTAACGGGACATGCTCTGGAGTGCCTCAGCAATGCCCACCTGAGACTGGAACATGCTCTGCAGAGCCTCAGAAAGGTCCACCTGGGACTGGGACTCAGCCCCCAGCGACTCGGACATGATAGCGAGACCCTCAGCCATGGCCATCACTGACTGCGCCACACCTTGGACACCTCCACTCATGCTGCTGTTGTCGTGCACCAGGCTCTCTACTGCGGTCGCCACCCTAGCAGTGTTGGCCTCGGTGCCACACATTGCCAGCACCTTCTCCTATGCCTGTAGCCTCTGGGACTCCTCCAATCGGCTATGGATATGCTGGAATGCCACTCACATCCCCCTCTGAATCCCATGGCCTATCGACGGCACCAGCTCCGGGTAAACCTGACCCAGAGGCTCGGCATCAGGCTGGGACACAGCTGGGTCCTGGGATCCAGCAGACCTCCGACTGCTGTCTCGCCTGGGGGTTCCTGCCTCCCTGATGTGCATCAGTAACTTTGTGGTGCTCACCAGAATGTGTCCCAGAATAATGGGATAATTATGATAATTATGGGATAATGGACATGTGGTCAGTGGGGGGGGGGGGGGGGGGGGAAGGATCATTCTGTATGGCATTAACAATTCACGTTTGACAGGTCAATTGGGTGGGGGCGGATGGGGCCTCACCTCTGCGCCGTACGCCAACTTCTATGTCGGTGCCACCTCCGTGACCTCCAGGGCCCATTCCTCATAGGGGGTGAGGACTCTGATGTCTGGCACCCCACCGCCCATCTGGGCCCTCAAGAACCGATTATTATTAGTATTATTATTACTCCCAGGCGGCACTGGCTGCCGTGTGGCTGATCCTCTGAGCCCCTCAGGGGAACAGGGCATCCCATCTGGACTCGACCGCGTCAAGCAATCTGGCCAGGTGGGCATCTCCGAATCGTGGGTCTGGTCTCCTCGGTGGCATGACTGTGAGCTGTGTGGGGCTTGCTCTGCGTGATTGGTTTAAGTGCTGCTCCCCCTTGTTAGCGGGAAGCTGGTGGGCGCGGTCCTGGCGAATGAGCCAGCGGGACGATAATTTGCGGTGTGAAGCCCGTGGGGCCTCGATAAGTGGACCAATTAACATTTGATACCTGCCTCGCCGGGTCGACTGTCGGGAAGCTCATGGCAATTCCAGCTCGCTACCACACTTGGAAACATTTCCGATAAATCGTGCTTAGTTTCCCAAATGGAGAATTTTGCCCCAGATGTTTCAAGGATAGTGACAGCAAAAATCTCTGGGATACTTTTAAAATCTTATGACCATAATCTAAATTAAAACATAGGAACACTTTTAAGCATGCCACACATAAAGTTATACAATGGAACAGTCCAGTTTTAAGTAGTTTCACAGATTTCAAACAAACAACAAAACCTATGTACACTTATAAATAAACAATAATCACCTTTAATCATAAAGAAAATTACTTTAAAAGAACCAATAACTACAGCAATGTCTCTATGAAGGAAAGAGCAAAATAAAACTGTTAAGAACACTTCTACACACCATTAAAACACTTGTAAAACTTGGTGTTTGTTGTCTTCAATATAAATCCGTAGTTTAAATGCCTGCTCTCAATGGGCGTTCCCAACGCTGCTTCATCACAAGGGGGCATGGCTTTTTTTTGCATGACTTAGTCAGAATCTTGTTTTGCACCTATTTTTGTATTTGGATAGCAGCTTTCCTATCCTGCCATTCACACCTCCTCTGGACAAATCATTTGTGTCGTTACTCGCTCCACTCCTTCTCCCTTTGGCTCCACACAAGCTTTCGTCACTTAATGGCTCCTGAACTCCATGCTATCATTAACTTTCCCTTTTGTTCTTTTTCCACCCTCTCCTATTTTACCCGATTAAAACTAACTATATTTCTAAGTTTTTTCAGTTGCATGAGAGATCACAACCTAAAATGTTAACTTGATTGTCTCCACAGATATTGCATGAGCTGCAGAATATTTCCAGCATTTTCTATTTTTATCTTAGCACTACATGTTCAGCTGGGTACATTTATGTTTGTAGCTTACTATAAATATGACTTTCACGTGAAACTAAGAATGCATCTGACCTCAGGTACATTTTCATATTCGCTCATAGAACCTGGACATCACTGGCTGCGGTAACATTTGTTGCCCATTCATTATTGCCCATGAGAAAGTGGTTCAAGTGGAGATCAATGGTTCTTTCCCTGTGGTCCTCGTGCTGATAATAAGCAGTGGCAGGATGAATAAGAGTCAGCATGGATTAATGAAGGGAAAATCATGCTTGACAAATCTGTTGGAATTCTTTGAAGAGGTAGCCAGTACAGTCGACAAGGGGGATCCAGCCGATGTGGTATATTTGGACATTCAGACGGCGTTTGACAAAGTCCCGCATAAGAGATTATTGTGCAAAATTAAAGCACATGGGTTTAGGGGAAATGTATTGAGGTGGATAGAAGAGGAAACAAAGAGTCGAGATTAATGGGTCCTTTTCAAATTGGCAGGCAGTAACTCGAGGGGTACCACAGGGATCGGTGCTGGGACCCCAGCTATTCACAATATATATTAATTTGGATGAGGGAACAAAATGTAACATCTCAAAGTTTACAGATGATACCAAATTAGGTGGGAGGGTGAATTGTGACGAGGATGCAGGGCTCCGACAGCAAGATCTGGACAGGTTGGGCGAGTGGGCAAATCAATGGCAGATGCAGTATAATTTTGATAAGTGTGAGGTTATTCACTTTGGAACCAAAAACAGGAAGGCAAATTACTACCTGAATGGTTGTAAATTGGGAAAGGGGAGTGTGCAGCGGGACCTGGGTGTCCTTGTGCACCATTTGCTGAAGGTAAGCATGCAAGTGTAGCAGGCACTAAAGAAGGCTAATGGTATATTAATAATAATAATAATAATAATAATCACTTATTGTCACAAGTAGGCTTCAATGAAGTTACTGTGAAAATCCCCGAGTCGCCACATTCCGGTGCCTGTTTGGGGAGGCCGGTACGGGAATTGAACCCACGATGCTGGTCTGATCTGCATTACAAGACAGCTATTTTGGCCTTCATTGCAAGAGGTTTCGAGTATATAAGCAGGGATGTGTTGTTGCAATTGTACAGGGCCTTGGTGAGGCCACATCTGGAGTATTGTGTGCAGTTTTGGCCTCCTTCTCTGAGGAAGGATGTTCTTGCTATAGAGGGAGTGCAGCAAAGGTTTACCAAACTGATTCCAGGGGATGGCGGGACTGTCATATGAGGAGAGAATGACTAGGTTGGGATTGTTCTTGCTGGGGCTCAGAAGAATGAGGGGGGGATCTCATAGAGACTTATAAAATTCAGGACTAGGCAGGGTAGATGCAGGGAAGATGTTCCCAATGATGGGTGTGTCCAGAACCAGAGGTCATAGTCTGAGGATTCAGGGTAAACCATTTCGGACAGAGATGAGGAGACATTTCTTCACCCAAAGAGGGGTGAGCTGTGGAATTCATTACCACAGGAAGTAGTTGATGCTAAAATATTGACTATATTCAAGAGGCGGCTGGATATAGCACTTGGGGAGAATGGGATCAAAGGCTATGGGGAGAAAGCAGGATTAGGCTATTGAGTTGGATGATCTGCCATGCTCGCGATGAATGGCGGAGCAGGCTCGAAGGGCCAAAAGACCTCCTCCTGCTCCTATCTTCCATGTATCTCTGTATAACATTGGTCCATTGACGCTGAAGGAACGTTAGATAGGATGCCGCGTGAGGGGAACTTGCAGGTGGTGGTGTTCTCATGTGCCTTGTGCCCTTGATCATCTGGGCAAAAGAATTCAAGGATTTGGAATGTGCTGCTGAAGGAGCCTTGATGAGTTATTGAAGTGTATCTTGTAGATAGTGTCCACTGCGGCCACTGTGATCTGGTGGTGGTGGGGATGAATTCCAAAGACGGCGGATGGGGTGCCAAGCAAGTGGACTGCTCTGGCCTCGACGTTGTTGAGCTTTTCGAGTGTTGTTGGCACTGCACTCATCCAGGAAAGTGGAGAGCATTTAATTGCAATCCTGACTTCTTGCTTGTCCCTGCTGGATAGGCTGCCGGGGACACAATTCAGTGAGCCCGTGCTACTGAATTCTCAGCCTCTGACCTGCTCTTGTAGCCACATCATTTATAGGTCTGTTTCAGTTAAGTTTCTGGCCAATGTTAACTCAAGTTTGTTGATAATGGGAGATTCAGCGACAGCGATGCCATTGAATGCCAAGGGGAGATGGTTATTTTTACTTTTGTTCTAGATGGCCATTGCCTGACACTTGTGTGATAGGTCTGTACTTTGCAGTCTCTGCCCAAGCCTGGACGTTGTCCAGGTCTTGCTGCACGTGAGCACAGATTCTGCAGATTACCAGTGGAAAATGGAGCTGGGCTTTTTGCAATTTGAAACATTTACCCAACAATGTTGTCTCTTAAAGACACTGTACCCAATACCGTGCAGAACCTGCTGCCACATGCGGTATTTGCATCAAACATATATATATTTACAGGGGAGGGAGCAGGCACCCTGCGGTGTCTAAACGTTGGCACATCTGTTGCACCAAGTGGCTATTTTTGTTTCAACACGCATCATTGACCTCCTGCCATCACAACTTCAAAGAGAAACAATGCAGAGAACCACAGAGAATGTTCTTGCTAAGGGATGACAACAATATTCATTAATGAGCGAGAGAGACGGAGCAGATCTTATCAAAGCTTTGAGACTAATGAGAGGAGCAGATCAAGTGAAAGCTAGTAAATTCTTTAATTAGGAAGGCAATTCATGACAACCAGCATGTTTTTTAGAAATCAGGAACTATAAACCAACCAAGCATTCAGAAAGAATTGCAACTTGATTTTGGTTTCTTAACTGTTTAATGAGCTGTGCTATGTCTGGATTTGTGTGGCCTCTCAAGGAGAAAACTTCTGTACAATATCTTTTTAAAATCATTTGATCTTATTTTACCACAAGTTGGCTGTAAGCTTTGGAAATCTATTTAAAAACTGCATTGTGCACATCTCATTCCTCCCCTCGATATTGTTGCTGAAGGACGTTGGACGTGATTTTCCGGCCTTGTTGCACTCTCGCTCAGGCGGAAGGAGGCCGATAAACAGCGGGAAAGGCCAAACGAGATCCGCGCCAGGCACCAAAGAGTTTGCAATGGAACCAGCCCGCTCCCCCAGGCAAAATCGGGATCTTGCCGTAGCATGCTGGGAAACTAATTATCACCACTTAAGCCCTATTTCCATACAATTAACAGGAGCCACCCCTTTTCAAAGAGCTTCCCGTCATTCATCTGCCTCCCCAGCAAATGTTGGCGCCGATTAGCACGCCTTTGAAAAAGGTGAACCTAAGGAAGGAGGAGGTGAGTGGCCATCTCTGCTCACAGGCAATGAGGTGCTAGGCGTGCCATCCCAGTGCTCGGTGGGAGTGGGGGACCCTCGGTTGGGGGGGGGGAGGATCCTCCGCAGGAGTGGGCTACCATGGGGGGGTTAGAAACGTGCACTGGGGGGGGGGCCAAGCGCTCGCGGCACCACCATGTCAACCCCTGGATCATGTGTACTCATTCCAGGGGTAACCTCTGTCACTGCCCATCCGCCCCTGCTTACCGACTGCCCAGGCTTCTGGCTGCACAGCTGAAGGCTATTACTAATAGGGAATTGGCAATCGTGGATAAGTGAACACTTCACACATCCCAAGTGGATTCCCGTGGGTGGGCAGGCCATGTAGCATGTGGGAGTCAATGCCTAGCATCCCAATCACACCTTGCTGGCTGGACACTGTGCCTGAACACTGCGGAATGCAACACTACACACGCAACATCTGAACACTCAGGGGATGGGACACAGCTCCGGGGACATATCCACGGCCGGAACGTGGGTGAGAGCCACAGGGTGAGGGGACAGGGGGGACGCCTGTGAGATGGGCAAACAGAACGAGGTCAACCCGCATTGCAGAGGGAAGTGACAGACCTAGTATAATGGTTGTGCGAAAAGGTTTTGATGTGCTGTGCAATACCCCACTCCCGATGGTGCTTTCCCCCCGTCCTCCAACCCCCACCCTCTACCTACCCCGAACCCCCTCTCCCCTCCCCCGGTGCCCTCAGTGACCCTCAGCGTGCTTTGCCCTCCGAGTTCTACCACTGCAGCTAGGTGTTTCCCCAGAATGCACATCTGAGGTGGAGGCAGCCAGCTGCCTACCTCGTCCTGTGGCCTCCGATGCCCCTTGTGGGCACCCTCTGGTGGGCTCAGAGGGCCCCTGCTCACTTGTAGGTGGTACATGGACAGCCGGGCTGCCCTGCCCTGTGTGCTGACCTGGAGACACAACCTCATCAGAGGGGTGGAACTCGGGGGAGCTGATGGGCACTGTTGCTACTCCATGGTACGGGTCCGGATTGGCACTCAGCGCCCCCTCCTCCCAGTTAGTGCCCATACGGCCCTGGGGTTCACCTTGGGATGGCGGGCCAGCTGGTTCTAATGCCAGCTGCCCCCTGCACCATCTGGCTCTGTTAGCCCTGGTGGTTCCCCATGGTCTGTCCCATCATGTCGACACCCTCAGAGCAGCACCTCGACAAGTCTACCTTAAGTGCTACTCGACTTTGCCCGTGCCGGGCTGACGAGCGCAGTCCTGGCAAATCAAGTGGCGAGCCTTCATTTGTGATGGGAAGCCCGTGAGGTCTTGTTAAGTGGACCAATTAACATTGAATTGCATTGCCGGCCTCACTGGGTCGAATGTCAGGAAGCTCATGGCAATTCCTGCTCACTACCACACTTGGAAAGTTTTCTGGAGAAATGCGCCCGAGGACTTTTATTCCACAGGGCAAGGAGCATGGCCGGGGCCAGACACGTTATCTATCTCTGTTTTATTTATTGAGTTTTGTTTTTTCTGGGTTCCCCTTCCTCTTCAATTACCTCAGCAGTTGTTCCTCTTCATCGGTACATGTGACTCACCCTGACGCCATCTGCTGAAGTTTACTGACTGCACCTTATGGTGTCTGCACAGCCTGATCTTGGAGTGAGAGAGAGACACAAGATGCAGTGAGGTGCTGTCTTCCCTTGACAGGCTCCTGTCAGTTGTGACTCACCAGGTAGCAATCTCAGAATCATAGAATCATGGAAATGTTACAGCATAGAAGGGGGACATTTAGCCCATCCTGACCATGCTAGCCTGAATGTGTCCTTTCTAATCCCACCTTCCTGTACCCAGTCCATAGCCATGTAGCTTAGAGCACTTAAGGTTCAGATCCAGGGACCTTTTAAAGGAGTTTAGGGTCTCTGCCCCCACCACCAACTCGAGCTGCGACTTCCAGACTCCCACCACCCTGTGCGTAAAAAAATTCTTCCTCGCATCCCCTCTACACCTTCTGCTTCTTATCTTGAATCTATCTATGGGGCGGCACGGTAGCACAGTGGTTAGCACTGTTGCTTCACAGCGCCAGGGACCTTGGTTCGATTCCCAGCTTGGGTCACTGTCTGTGCGGAGTCTGCACATTCACCCTGTGTCTGCGTGGGTTTCCTCTGGGTGCTCCGGTTTCCTCCCACAAGTCCCAAAAGATGCGCTGTTCAGTAATTTGGACATTCTGAATTCACCTTCCTTGTACCCGAACAGGCACCAGAGTGTGTCTGGGGGCTTTTCACAGTAACTTCATTGCAGTGTTAATGTAAGCCTACTTGTGACAATAAAGATTATTATTATTTATGTCCCCCAGGTTCTAGAATTCTCCGTCAAGGGAAACAATTTGATCCTGTCCACTCTATCTCTTCCTCTCATCATTTTATACACCTCAATAAGTCACCCCTCAGCGTCCATTGTTCCAAGGAAAATAACCCCAACCTGTTTAACTCTCCTCATAGCTACACTTTCTAAACCTCCTCTGCACTCTCTCCAGACCAATTACACCATACCTGTAATGTGGCGACCAGAACTGCACACAACATTCCAGTTGTGGCCTCACGAGTCTTTTATAAAATTCCAACATTATATCCTTACTTTTACATTCGATATCTCTGCCAATGAAGGCGAGCATTCCATGTGCTTTCTTAACCTTGTGTACTTGAACTGCTGCCTTTAGGGACCTGTGTACCGTACACCAAGATCTCTCACTTCATCTATCCCTCTTAGAATATTCCATTTATTGGGTGCTCCCTATTACTGTTTGACCTCCCTAAGTGCATGACCTTACGCTTCCATCTGCCACTTTATCGCCTACTCCACGAATCCATCTATCTCTTGCCTGAGTCACAAGGTGTAGGTTTATAGTCCCACCCACCGAGATTTCAACTCAACAATTTAGACCGGCACTCGACTGCGATACTGTTGCATTGTTAGATGAAGATCCAGGGGTTTTCCCTGCAGTGTTCTGGATATTTATCCTTCAAAAATAGAGATGATCTGGTCACATTGCAGCGTGTGGAATGTTACTGCACATTGTAATAGCCATTGCACTTCAAAAACGTCCCATTGATATGCCCTGCGATTGTGACAGGAGCTGTGTGAACACAAACCTTTCTTCTCTCCAGGACTCTGATAACAGAACAAAAAACATGACTTCCAACAGACATTGCTTTTCAAGGCACTCACAGTTGGCTGGCTATTATGGGATGGTCGGGTGGGGGGCACGGTTATTGCCCGGCCTGGTGAAGAACAGAGAACAGCTCCCCAGTCATTTTACCACTGATTGTATATTAATGGACTAGAGAAGGGATTCCTGCTCCTCAGGGACTGCAAGCCTCACTTCAGAGAGCTGCTGGCCAAACAGAGGCCAGTGGTTCTCCGCAATCACAGTGCTGCTGGAAGCCAGTGCCAGTATTGCATCCCCAGGGCATGTGCAGGTGAGCTGTGCTTTTTTTTCCATCTGTTCATGGGGTGCCCGTCGCTGACTGGACCTGCATTTATTGCCCATCCCTGAGGGCATTTAAGAGTCAACTTCATTGCTGGTGGGTCTGGAGTCACAGGTACGCCAGACCAGATAAAGCCAGCAGAATTTCTTCCCTAAAGGACATTAGTGAACCAGATGCGAAAGAGAAAATGCTGGAAAATCTCAGCAGGTCTGGCAGCATCTGTAGGGAGAGAAAAGAGCTAACGTTTCAAGTACAGGTGACCCTTTGTCAAAGAGTCATCGGACTCGAAATGTTAACTCGTTAGACCTGCTGAGATTTTCCAGCATTTTATCTTTTGTTTCAGATTCCAGCATCCGCAGTAATTTGCTTTTATCCAGTGAACCAGATGGGTTTTTACAACAATCGGCAATGGTTTCATGGTCATCATTAGACTTTTAATTCCAGATTTTTTTTATTGTATTCAAATTCCACCACCTACCCTGGTTGGATTTGAACCCATGTCCCCAGAGCATTGCCCTGGGGCTCTGCATTATTAGCCTAGTGACAATACAGCCTCCCCTTAATCGCTTTGTAAGTGTTTGAGGGTCTCACCAGGTGTCAAGTTGGCAGGCCCCAGCGAGGGATATGGGGGTTGGAGTTTGAGACGCTTTGGAGAAGTGGGTGGGGTAGGGGTGCGGGGAACCCAGGTGCGGATAACACCTTGGTGGAAGGAAGACCCACCAAAGGGCTCAGGGGCCCGATTAAATAGGGATACCCTACCCACTGACCACAAGCCCATGCAGGGAAACCTTCTGGGCTGGTGACTAGGCATGATTTCTCCCACGACCAATTTAAATTCCTTGGAATGACCTCTTAAATGGGAAACTACTGCCCTCTTAAGGGCCTCAATTGGTCAACTGGCAAGTGTGCCGCCCAATAACACCCTTGCTATTCTGCAGTGCGACTAGGGAGGGGTATGTCGTCTGCCCGCTCAACTTAATCTCCTCCTTGGCCTTCCAACTCTCCGACAGAGGAGGGTAAAATGAAAAAAAAAATGAAAATCCAGCCCATTGTACATTGTCTATGTGTTTTGACGTGGAAGAGAGTGAGAACGAGCAGGATGATGTTATCCCAATATTTAAGCGAGGCCTACAGCCACGACTCTTCGATCCTTCAATATGCCAGAATGACCAACGCAACCGCCCACAGGTAAATATAGCTTTGGTCCTTTCTGAGCTCCCTTTCAGTTTGGGCCCACTCTATTGTTATGGGCGAGGTATTTTCAGAAGCCCAAAATGTATCATGGAGTTCAACCAACCTCTCCCTTTAATGGATTTGTTGCTTTTCCGAGCACACGGCTTTTTCCTTAGGTGTGGGATTACAATTATGGACACGTGGGTTTTTAAACACAAAACACTGTTTATTCCATGAACTCAACTTAACATCTTAAATAAACATTGGATCTCTTAACACCCCTTACTTCAAAGATAACTCAGAAAATATTGCAACAGGAAATAACTCCGTAAAATGTTCCTTCAAACTTCCAAGAGATTTAACACCTTTAAACAGTATCACATCAGGTTAAAGGATATATATATTTTCTGTAGAATGGCAGAGATATATTAACTTGGTTGACTTCGGCTCCAGCACCTTTCTTTCTTCCTGCAAACTCTCTGGAAACACACAGACACACACAAACTGCTTTTTCCAACCTGGCTTTCTCCCTTCAAGCAGATCACAGCAAACCAGAACTTCTCAAGCTGCTGCCTCAAACTGGCTTTCTCCCTTCAAGCAGATCGCAGCAAACCAGAACTTCTCAAGCTGCTGTCTCAAACTGGCTTTCTCCTTTTAAACTGCTCTCAGCAAAACCAGCCAGGCACGTTTTAGCTGCTCTCAGCAAAACTAGCCAGGCACTTTTTAACTGAAACTTCAAAATGGCTGAACTGAGCTGAGCTCCACCCACTCTATGACATCACTGTTTCTTAAAGGTACATTGCTTAATCATCCAGTTCTTACAGGCACTCTCGCATGACACTATCATGCAGGCATCAAGATCACCATGAAATATTATACACTGAAGAAGCAAAAACAGACAATCAGGCATCGAACACCCAACCCAGCCTAGAAATGACCATTACTCACTCGCTAGTTATCATTAACTCAATTTATGTGTGAATCCTTTATGTGTGAATTTTCAAAGATTTCAGTTATAATTTACAGCTTAAATCATAGAATTATAGATAGTTTACAGCACAGACTCTGCAACTTTCGACTTGACGCCTCCCTGTGCAGTTGGATCCTTGACTTCCTCACCAACAGACCACAATCTGTCAGGATAGGTAACAGCACGTCCTCCACAATAGTCCTCAACACCGGAGCCCCACAAGGACGTGTGCTCAATCTTCAACTGTACTCCCCATACACATATGACTGTGTGGCAAGCTTTAACTCCAGCTCAATCTATTAGTTTGCGGATGATTCGGCTGGTGGGCCATATCTCAAATAATGATGAATCAGACTACAGGAGGGAGATAAATCATTGGTTGAATGGTGTACCGAAAACAACCTCTCTCTAAATGTCAGAAAGACCAAGGAACTGATCATCGACTTCAGGAAGCGTAGCAACAACAAGAACAAGGAACCAAGAAATGTCCACTACCCTCTGTGTAAAAAACTTGCCTCGTACATCTACTCTAAACCTTGCCCCTCTCACCTTAAACCTATGCCCCCTAGTAATTGACCCCTCTACCCTGGGGAAAAGTCTCTGACTATCCACTCTGTCTATGCCCCTCATAATTTTGTAGACCTCTATCAGGTCGCCCCTCAACCTCCGTCGTTCCAGTGAGAACAAACCGGGTTTATTCAACCGCTCCTCATAGCTAATGCCCTCCATACCAGGCAACATTCTGGTAAATCTCTTCTGCACTCTCTCTAAAGCCTCCACATCCTTTTGGTAGTGTGGCGACCAGAATTAAACACTATACTCCAAGTGTGGCCTAACTAAGGTTCTGTACAGCTGCAACATGATTTGCCAATTCTTATACTCAATGCCCCGGCCAATGAAGGCAAGCAGGCCGTATGCCTTCTTGACTACCTTCTCAACCTGTGTAGCCCCTTTCAGTGACCTGTGGACCTGTACTCCTAGATCTCTCTGACTTTCAACACTGTTGAGGGTTCTACCATTCACTGTATATTCCCTACCTGCATTAGACCTTCCAAAATGCATGACCTCACATTTGTCCGGATTCCAGTCTGCCTCAATGGCTCCAAAGTGGAGATGGTCGATAGCTTTAGGTTCCTGGGGGTCACCATCACCAACAGTCTGTCCTGGTCCACTCACATTGATGCTACAGTCAAGAAAGCCCAACAACATCCCTACTTCCTACGGAAGCTAAAGAAATTCAGCATGTTTGCATCGACTCTCACAAACTTCTACAGATGTGCCATAGAGAGCACCCTATCCAGCTGCATCACAGCCTGGTATGGCAACTGCTCGGTCCAAGATAGCAAGAAACTGCAGTGTGTGGTGAACTCAGCCCAACGCATCACACAAGCTTGCCACCCCCACATTGATTCTGTATACACCTCCCGCTGCCTCAGGAAGGCAGACAGCATTATTGTAGACCCCTCCCACCCAGTCATTGCCGACTTCCAGACCCCTCCATCAGGCAGAAGGTACAGAAGTCTGAAGACTCGCACAGCCAGACATAGGAACAGCTTCTTCCCCACAGCTGCAAGACTCCTCAACGACTCCCCCTCGGACTGATCTTTTCCCTGTAAGAACACTATTCACAACGCCCTATGCTGCTATTGCTCATGTATTTGCTTTGTTTGCTTTGTTTGGCCCCTTGTTCCGCACTGTAACTAATCACTGTTTGTTGATGTACCATTTGTCAATGGACTCTGTTGATTATTCTTTTTGTCTACTATGTACGTAATGTGTATGTTCCCTCGGCCGCAGAAAGGTACTTTTCACTGTACTCCGGTACATGTGACAATAAATCAAATCAAATCAAACCAGAAAGCGGCCACTTGTTCCATCGTGTTTGTGCTGCCTGAGAAAATAGCCACATCCCACTTTCCAAAGTTTGATCCGTAGACCTGCAGGTTACAGCACTTGAGCTGCACACCCAGACACCTTTTAGATAAGTTGAGGGGTTCTGTCCCTATTATGAAATGAATGAAAATCACTTGTCACAATTATTACCCTTTCAGACAGTGAGTTCCAAATCTCCGTTCCCTCAGCCAGCCAATGGGGTTTCCCATTGTGGGCCACCCCACGCCATCGGGAAACCAGCCGTGGACCTGGATGCACTGTTGGTGGGGCGGAGGATCCTGCAGGTGAGCTTTTATTTTAAAGTGACCCCGTTCCAGATGTATACAATCTGAAAGGTCTGAGGCACAATGCCAAATACATTGACATAGTGCAAATGACCATTGTCTCGTCATTCGACTGAAAGATGGGTTCCTGCGTCAGCCAGCCTCATTAAAGTGATAAACCAAACCAACCACCTCCATTGATCAGTAAACCTTCCTACTCAACGCATATATCTGGGAAGCATTCGTAGAGATGACAAAGTGCTCACTGAAATCAGAAAATCTGGCCCAGCTTTTGCAAGAGCGAGAAAGACATGTCTGCGTAGGCTCCAGCACCCAATAACAAGGGCTTAGAGAAGGTGCGGAGCAGATTTGCTGGATCGGAATCAGGGAAAAGGGTCTTCAGCTATGTGGAGAGACAGGAAAAACTGGAATTTCTCTCAAGCGCAGAGAGATTTACCGGAGATGCTCAAAATGATGAATTTTGGTAACCAGAGGCCACAGATTTCATTTAATTGGCAAAAGAACCAGAGTGAGGAGGTGAGGAAATGTTTGAAATAATGGAGGATGGAGAAAGCAGATTATTAGGAGTTTCCAAGAGGACTATTAGCGGAGGATGGGAACATTTGCAGGACTACGGAAAAAGGGCGGGGGGGGGTGGAACTAGTTGAATTGTTCTTTCAGAGAGCAAGTTCTGGACAAATGACGCCCTCCTGTGCTATGTATCATTGTATAAATTGAAAAAAAAGCTGACAGACACCATGCTGTTGCCATATGTGACAGTGGTGGGCATATTACTGCTGTCACATTTCGCAACTTGATAGGTTCCACCTGAAACATTTGGGATGCAACACAGACATCAAACACCAAAACAGATTTATTTACTGTTAGATCATCAAGCAGACCAAAAGCACTGGCATTGAGGTGATGTAGATAGTAGCACAGCTGCACCAACCAGGCCATGTGATTCCTGTGGAAAATTTTCAAATGAGCGATTGAACGAAAGGGCATCAGCAATTCGACATATAATTGACTCCTTGGATGTGAAAGGTTTGTGGGAAAGTCTGTCTTTTTTATTGGAGAAATTAATGAATAAATGAATGAATAAATTATTAGCATAATCATAAACAATTAACATAAGAGCATTGAACTCAAGAAATCGGAGCGGGTGTAGACGGTGATATAATGGCAATGCCATTGGACTTGTAATCCAGCGGCTAATACTCTGGTGTGCTGGGTTCAAATCCCACCACAGCAGCTAGGGGAATTTGAATTCAATTAATAAAACCTGGAATTGAAAGCTGGTCTTGGTCATGGTGATTGTAAAACTATCATTGATTATTTTTAAAACTGCACCTGGTTTGCTCATTTCCTCCATGGCAAGAAATCTGCCATCCTTACCTGGTCTGGCCTACATGTGACCCCAGATCCACAGCAATCTGGCAGCGTGGGGTGGTTACAATGGGAAATCCCATTGACAGTCATCGGGAAGATAGAATCCCGCCACCAGAGAACGGCGCGTGGCGAAGACACCTGTAGCTGGTGGACCGGAGAATCCTACCCAATGTGTTAAACAAAAGAGTAGCCACACCTCTCTGGGGTAGAGAATTCCAAAGATTCACAAAGTTTTCTTTAATAAACTTAGAGTACCCAATTAATTTTTTCCAATTAAGGGGCAATTTAACGTGGCCAATCCACCTACCCTGCACATCTTTGGGTTGTGGGGGCAGAACTCACACAAACACGGGGAGAATGTGCAAACTCCACATGAACAGTGACCCAGAGCCGAGATTGAACCTGGGACCTCTGGTCCTAAGCGATGCATTCCAGAATTCCACCCTCTGGGTAAGAAAATATTTTGTCAAATCCCCTCTAAACCTCCTCCTTTTCACCTTAAAATTATAAGTGGGGGAAATGTCTGACAAATTTCCTATTCCATATTTGGTGAAGATTTCCAAATATGCGCTGTCCCAGCCAGCCATTTTGTGATATCCATGCTAACCACTGCGCCACCGTGCTGCCCTAGATTCACAAAGTTGAGTGAAGAAATCTCTCCTCAACTTCATCCGAGATCATTGATCGCTTATCCTGACACTGCTCCTCCATGTTTTAGATTCTCCAACCAGGTGGTACAACCTCTCAGCATCTACTCTATCAAACCCATTCGGAATGCTGGACGTTTCAATGGGATAACTCCTCATTCTTCGAAATCCCAGTAATATTTACTCAAGTCTCTCATCATAGGACAGCCCTCTCATCCCAGGAACGAATCTGGTGAATCTTGACTGCATGACGTCCAATGCAAGTTTATCCTTCCTTAAACGTGGAGACCAAAACTGCACACAGTATTCCTGGTGTGGTCTCAGCAAAGCCCTGTGTAATTGTAGCAGGATTTCTTTATTCCTGTACCTCAATCCACTTACAATAAAGACCGACATGCCATTTGCCTCCTTAATTGCTTTCTGTACTCCTTACACATGTCGGTTTAGCTCAGTTGGTTATATAGCTGGTTTGTGATGAAGAGCAAGGCCAATAGCGCGGGTTCAATTCCCACAACATCTGAGGTTATTCAAGACGGCCTTGCCTGAGGTGTGGTGATCCTCAGGTTAAATCATCACCAGTCAGCTCTCCCCCTCAAAGGAGAAAGCAGCCTGGGACCACGGTGACTAGTTTTACTTTACACCCAAGAGTTTTTGAACAGCAACAATGACAAGCTTAACACCTTTTAAATAATAGCCGGCTTTTCAATTCTGAGGACCAAAGTGGATAACTGGATCACTTCCCCGCATTCCCCTCCATCTGGCACCTTGTTGCCCACTCACTTAACCTGTCCTTGTTTTTGCGGCCTCATTGTGCCTGCTTTCTCTTTCTGATAGTTTCACACTTTGAATAGAAGGGGCTGCAAATATAAGCCTAGAAGCTAATGCTAAATGCTATAATGAGGTATCTAGATAACGGTGCATTCAGATAAGACCCATGTTGCATCGTTTTGTTCTCTGGATTACAGACAACCTGGCAGCAATATTCAGTAGGGCTCCCACTGCTATTTAATTATAAGGTTCAGTCCCCTCACGCTTTGGGAATTTCCTCAGCGCTGTTTCCACTCAGCTGGCCTGAGGTCACCACATGTGCAGCGGAAATCCTACTGACACGCGGTATCATGGAATCATAGAATCATCGAGTACAGAAGAGGCTCTTTGGCCCATCGAGTCTACAATGACAAAAAGCTACTTTAAATCTACACGCATCCCACTTCCCAGCACTTGGCCTTGAATGCTGTGACATTTCAACTGCTTATCCATGTACTTTTTAAAGATTGTGAGGTTTCCTGCCTCTGGTGCCCTCCCAAGCGATGCATTCCAGAATCCCACCCTCTGGGTAAGAAAATATTTTGTCAAATCCCCTCTAAAACTCCTCCTTTTCACCTTAAAATTATAAGTGGGGGAAATGTCTGACAAATTTCCTATTCCATATTTGGTGAAGATTTCCAAACATGCGCTGTCCCAGCCAGCCATTTTGTGATATCAGTGTAACTTTAGTGAACAATAGAGGAGGGTCATTATAAGAACCAGGTGCATGAGAACTCCAGTCTCATTTCTCCATTGTTTGTTCCTGTCATCGAGAGCCTCTGGCCTGGGAACAGTGTGTCAGGACATTTATCTGCTGTGGGTGATTTTCCTTGAGATTTGGTTCTGAGGGACGGGGCCATGACAGAGAACAAACTGTCCAGAACTCTGCAAGGTGAGTGACTTTAATTCGCAGGCCTCATCTGAGCCCCTACCCAACCCTGACAGGGAGCTGCAGCTGGCCGGGAGGAGGGTGTCGGGCAGCAGGAGGCTCCAAATGTGGCCCAGAAGGATCAGTCAGTTGCAGTGCGACTGGGTGGGTGGCTCAGTGAGGTGTAATTCGGGAGTTGAGGCGAGGAAGCCAAGGCAGAGGAGAGTTAAGGTTTTCTTGTGGGGCTTGGAATAGCACTTCTGGTCCTCCTGCCCAACCAGGAAACTCTCCTTTTACTGGTTCCCACTTGCCACAAACTTGGTCGGGCGGGGGAGCCATAATAGTTTTCACAGACAGGCTTCCAGTTAAAATGGCAGTCAGGCCCTGGTGACATTATCCGCGCCCATACTGTATATTTGAAGAATGATCCTGTGATATTATCATAAATGTAAGAAGTAAGAACAGCAAGGGTTAATGAAGTGTCGAGATTAGCCACTAGAGGGTGCTACAGTTACAACTATATAAGGCAGTGATGCTAAGCCTTGTGGGAGAGTGTGTGTAGGAGTTAGTCAGAAGTACAGATAGTGTAAACGAGAGCAGATCATAGTTTTTATCAGTAGTGAGATTGGCTGTAGATGAGTGTAGTTTAAATGTTATTAATCAACTGTGTATTCTTTAGGAGTACGTGTTGAATCCAAGTTAGTAGTGTTAATGAATTTATACCTTTGTTTAAGTTCAAGTTGTTTTGTGGTCTTTGTGAACACCAAACATCCTGAAATAAGCAACACAAAGAACACCACAGATCCCACTGCCTTCTGACGGTCATCCCTATTGTCTGGTCAGGTGAAGATCACAGCCAATGGGGTGGCAGCAGGATTAAAGTGGCTAAATATCATAGGCCATTCTGCCTGCTTTCCGCTGGGTGAGCAGGGTTAAAGTTGGCCCTATTGTTTCGGAGGCCGACAAGGAACCAGAATTGGAGCAAGAAGCTTTGTTTGACATGTATATTTACCTATGGAAAGCCACATTATCACCCTTTTAGCCATTTTCAGCACAGAGAGTAATTATTATACCAGATTTTTTTTTTGAAATGATTGAATGAGTAAGTACTATTTCATGATCTGCCACTTAATACCAAATAGTGTCTGTAGCCTCCAACATACCCAATTTGGAGCCACTTAATACTGTCACGAAATGCCCTGAAAGTAAAATTCCACTCTTCATTATAAAGTCGATAAATCATACACACAACGAGCTCACAGAAATTAAATGAGCTCATACGATATTAAGTAATGGTTTCTGGATTGCTTTTAATATAAATTAGATTACATGAGGGATTTTGAAATCTTTATCTGATCTGCTACTTGTCTGTTTGGTATCACTCTTCCTCTGAGACCTGCCAAGTCATAAATCTTTTCACAATGGCGTGTATCGGTGTGTATGTGACATAATGGAGCAGGAACAAATGAGATAGAAATAGGTAGTTCGACCCAACACTTTGCCTATAGCCTGTGTACAATCTGTGTTCTAACATAGACTCCTAAGTCTTCACAATGTACCCTGAGTCACCTAATCATAAAATCACAGAATCATAGAATCATAGAGTCCCTGCAGTGCAGAAGGAAGCCATTAGGCCCATCAAGTCTGCACCGACCCTCCGAAAGAGCACCCTACCTAGAACCTTGCCCTAACACCATACCCCACCTAACCTTTGACACATGGAAAGGTTAGGGTTAGGTTAGGGTTAGCCTCCTCAGTTAGGGATTGGGATTCATGTGCCATCTAGGGCGATGCATGTTTTGTGTGAGGAATGACTTGGCTGTCTCTAGTCCACAAGGCGTGTGTTCATGCTCCACAATAAGGCTCGACCGCAATGATCAGTGTCTGACACTCCAGCACAGTGCTAAAGGAGCACTAACTTGGAGTTGCTGTCTCTCAAACGGGACGTTAAACCAGTGCCCCATCTGCTTGCTCAAGTGGATGTAAAAATATCCCATGTCACCATTTTGAAGAAGAACAAGAGAGTTATCCCCAGTGTTCTGGCCAGTATTTATCCCTCAGTCAACATGATAAAAGTCTGATCATTGCCACAATGCTGTCTGTTGGGGGTTTGCTGCTCATATTGGCTGCTGTGTTTTTTACATTACAGCAGTGACTAAACTTGTAAAATGAGTACTTCACATTGACTTTAATGACATTTGGTGGCTGTGAAAAGTGCCATATAAATGCAAGAATTACTTAATCTGAGAGTACGGTTCAGAGAACCTGGAGACAGGCCCACCAGCCCAAACTGGCGCATGTCAACCAAGAAGCCCATCTAAGCTGGCTCCATTTGCCTGCATTTGGCCCATATCCCTCTAAACCTTTCCTATCCATGTGTATGTCCAAATGCCTTTTAAATGTTGTCAATGTCTCTGCGTCAACCACTTCCTCCGGTAGCTAATTCCACATACATAACGCCCTCTGTGCAAAAACATTGCTCCTCAAGTTATCATTAAGTCTTTCCCCTCTTAGCTTAAACCTATGCCTCCTAGTTCTCGATTCCCCAACCCTGGGAAAAAGACTGAGTGCATTCACTCTATCCGTGCTTTTCAGGATCTTATACAGCTCTATAAGATCACCCGTCAGTCTCCTACGCTCCTAAGAAAAAGGGCTTAGCCTGTCCAATCGCTCCCTATAACTCAAGACTCCCTTGAGTCCTGGCAATATCCTTAGAAAACACTTCTGCATTCTCTCCAGTTTAATAACATTTTTCCTATAGCATGGCGACCAAAGCTGGTGCTAGTGTTGGCTGCTCTATTTGGAAGGCACTGCTGATCACATGCACCCTGACTATGTGTCGTCTGATCACTTGATTCTGCAAATGATATTACATCTACCTTCTGAAGGTCGGGTCCTAGAGCAAATTCTGATCATTGCCACATTGCTGTCTGTGGGGGTTTGCTGCTCCTGTTGGACTTTAACCTGGTGTTGTAAGACTTCTTACTCTGCCCACCCCAGTCCAATGCTGGTATCTCCACATTACGGAAAAAGAGCAGAGGAGTTGGACCATTGCCTAGCTCTTTAAGGGAGCCAGCATTGGCACAATCGGCTTAATAGTCTTCAATGCTGCATCATTATCATTCTGTAACTCTATGAAATTGGCCTGAGGTTTTATCTGGTTCTTGCCTCTCTTGTGAGGTCACATGGTTATGGGGAGTGCGGGGGGGGGGGGGGGGGGGAAGTAAGAGTTGTAAGTTTGTGTGGATTTTGCTGGATGAAGCAATGAATCTTTACCTGTTAATCACTGTTAAATATTTCAAGCGGTGTATTGCATTCCTGCCCAAATTTGTCATACATAAAATAGAAAAGGCCTCGGCCAGAATTCTCCGGCCAATGCCATTCTCTGTTCCTGCCAGCAGTGCGCACCCGCCCCCAGGTCTCCTGCTGGCGTGGGGTGTCTTCACTGGGAAATCCCATTGACAAGCCACCAATGCCAACGAGCGGCGTTCTGCCGGGAAACACACGGCTGGGGGACCGGAGAATCCAGTGCCACATATTATTGGTCCAAATAATAGACTCTTTAGTATTGTTTTGCAGATACTTAATTTACTTGTATCAAAGTCTTCTGTCCCTCATTTTATTTGATGCCCTTATCCCTTTTAAATAACTAGGCAACCACTTCGCTAAAACGGGTAATCGGGGAATTTGATGCAGAGACCCCCAGCATTCGTACAATAACACCACGGTTTCATTTTGAACCAAATTTGCTCCTGAAAGCATCGACTGAAAGTACATCTGTACTAAAAATTGACTGGGTTTTCTATTTTCCTCTCTCTCCATCACACATTTGCTCTCATTACTGTGGGACATGACCATTCCTGTAACCTTTGCGCTCCTGTCAACATCTGATTGGCTCGAGAATATAGTATAACTTGTTCCCAACATTCCCTGTTATCCAGTTCATGTAATGAGTTTTCTGTACAGGTATTGGCTTTTGTATTTACCAACTAATTTCATTGTTGCTGTATCTTCAGTTAAAAACCCATTACTTTCAAAGAGGGACCAATCTGTTCCAGTATTGCATTCTCTGTGAAGTGCTCAACTGTGAATTTTGGCACAGAATGGTAGCTGGGACAAAATGAACAATATCAAAATAAGAAAAAGGATTCAATTATAACTGTTCGGGCAACAACTCCGCCGACTACTTCATTTGAGACATTAAATCGAGGAGCTGTCTGTCCTCTCAGACAGACAGAAAAGGCCACATGACATTATTTTGAAGGCGAGGGGAGGGTGGATTCACCTCTCATTCTTCTAAATTCCAGTGGATACAGGCCTAGCCTCTCCAACTTTTCCTCGTCAGATATCTCCCTGCTCTCATGAATCAATTGAATGACCTTCTCGGAACTGCCGTGAATGCAATTATGTACTTTCTTCCATAAGGTGATCAAAGCTCTATGCAGTACTCAAGATGTGGTCTTAACAATGTCTTGTAGAACTGTGGTAAAATATCCCGACTTTTGTTTTCCAGTCCCTTTGCGATAAAAGGACAACATTCCACATAGGGACACCTGTTCCCTGTATACCTGAAGACATGACTGCGCCCTGATAATGGATTGTGGGGAATCGGGACACATGCTCTGCCAAGTACTGCAGGACGCCTCTAGAGTGGTTCAGACAACGGGTATTGCTTGAACATCCCAGTTGGCTATTCAATGATGTATTTTGTGGGCAGCACGGTGGCACAATGGGTTAGCCCTACTGCTTCACGGTGCCGAGGTCCCAGGTTCGATCCTGGCTCTGGGTCACTGTCCGTGTGGAGTTTGCACATTCTCCCCATATTTGCGTGGGCTTCGCCCCCACAACCCAAAGATGTGCAGGCTAGGTGGATTGGCCATGCTAAATTTACCCTTAATTCGAAAAATGAATTGGGTACTCTAAATTTTAAAAATAAGATGTATTGTGTGGCAGCCTGACACTCATGATATAAATTCTGCCCCCATGTGGTTGGAATGTGCACTGGATCGTGAGCACAGTGGAGAGCGAATAAGGGTCGCAATTTTCCTGCCGTTTGCTGGCGGCGAGATTCTCTGGTTCCTGCGGCAGCGTACCTCCGTCCATGGGTTTCCTGGCATTGTGGGGTAGCTCCCATGGGGACAGAGAATCCCGCAGCCAGTGAACGGTGCGCCACTTCCCGCTGCCGGGAATCTCGCAGCTCAGAGACCAGGGAATTCTGCCCATGAATAGAATCCATCATCCACCATCAATATGATCGTGGCTAATCTTGGGATTCAACCGTGTGGTTTAGCACAGTGGGCTAAATAGCTGACTTGTAATGCAGAAAAAGGCCAGCAGCACGGGGTCAATACCTGTACCGGCCTCCCCAAACAGGCGCCAGAATATGGCGACCAGGACCTTTTCACAGTAACTTCAGTGAAGCCTACTTGTGACAAAAAGCTATTATTATTATTTTCCCGCCTGCTCCCCATATCCCGCAATTTGCTGAGAGACAAAACTCAGTCTGATACTTAAATGTAGTCAATGATGGAGCATCCACAGCCCTCTGGAATAGAGAATTCCAAAGATTCCCAATTTTTTGAATGAAGAAACTGCTCCTCATCTCAGTCCTAAATGATTGGATGGGGTATCAATCAAGCGGGCAGCCTTTACTTGGATGCTTTTTCTTGGATGCTCTTGAGCTTCTTCAGTGTTGTTGGAGCTTCACTCATCAAGTCATCCTTCACATTTCTGGTTTGTTGTACCTTGTGGATGGTGGACAGGCTCTGGGGGGGACAGGCGGTGAGTTACTCGCCGTAGGATTTCTAGTCTTTGACCTGCTCTGGTAACCACAGTTTTTATATGGCTAGTCCAGTTTGTGGTCAATGGTAAACCCAAGATGTTGGTTGTGGGGGAATTCAGCGATGGCAATGTCTTTGATTGTCAAGCGGGGATGGTTGATTCTCTCTTGTTGCAGATGGTCATTACCTGGCACTTACATGGCATGAATGTTATTTTCCATTTGTCAACCCAAGCCTGGATATTGTCCAGCTCCTGCTGCATTGGGATATCGACTGCTTCAGCATCTGAAGAGTTGTGAACAGTGCTGAACATTGTGCAGGGTTTACCCTCTGATTCCCATTGACTCCAGTTTTGTTTGGTCTCCTTGATGCCATACTCAGTTGATTGCTGCCTTGATGCTAAGGGCAGTTACTCTCATGCCACCTCTAGGGTTCGCTCTTTTGTCCATGTTTGAACCAAGGCCAGGATTTGAGTGGCCCTGGCAGAACCTAAACTGAGCATCAGTTGGACAGGTTATTTCTAAGCAAGTGCTGCTTGATAGCCCCTTCCATAAAGTTAAAGTCGACATAGTCCCAGACGACCATAGGCTGCTTTCCTCTTTGCGGAGGAGAGCTGACTAGTGGTGATTTAATAATAATAATGATAATCGCTTATTATCGCAAGTAGACTTCAATGAAGTTACTGTGAAAAGCCCCTAGTCACCACATTCCAGTGCCTGTTCGGGGAAGCTGGTGCGGGAATTAAACCCACACTGCTGGCCTTGTTCTGCATTACAAGCTAACCATTTAGCCCACAGTGCTAAACCAACCTGAGGATCACCACACCTCAGGTGAGGGAAAAGGTTGAGAAGGCGGGGCCTTTATGAATAACCTCAGCCAGTATGGGAATTAAACCTGGGCTGCTGGATTTGCACTGCATCATGGACCAGCTGTCTAGTCAAATGAGCTAAACTGACCCCCACCCCTTCCATCCCTTTCCTTACAGTCGAGAGTAGACTGATGGGGTGCCAATTTATAGGGATGGATTTGTCCTGCTTGTTTTGTGTAAAGGACGTACTGGGCAATATTCCACATTGTCAGGCAGATGCCAGAGTTGTAGCTGTACTGTAGCTTGGCTCGGGGCGTGGAATGTTCTGGAGCACAGGTCTTCAGTACTATTACTGGAATATTGTCTGGGGCCCATCGCCTCTGAGGTATCCAGTACATTTCTTGGGGAGGCAGTGGCGTAGTAATACTGTTGCTGGACTAGTAATCCTGAGACCCAGGGAAATGCTCTGGGGACACAGGTTTGAATCCCAATATGGCAGATGGAGAAATCTGAATTCAAAATCTGGAATTCAAAATCTGATGAGGACCAGGAACCCATTGTCGATTGTTGTAAAAACCCATCTGGTTCACTAACGCACTTTGGGGAAGGAAAACTATCATTCTTACCTGGTCTGGCCTACACGTGACTCCGGATCCACAGCAATGTGGCTGACTCTTAAATGCCCTCAGTGATGGGCAATGAATGCTGACCCAGCCAACGACGCCCACATCCCATGGACGCATAAAAATAGATTCTTGAATCAAACTGGTTGAAGACTGACATCTATGATGCTGGGGACCTCAGGAGGAGGCCGAGATGGACCATCCACTCGGCACTTCTGACTAAAGATTGTTCCAAGTGCTTCAGCCTTACCATTGGCACTGATGTGCCGAGTTCCCAATCATTCTGGATGGGAATAATGGTGGAGCCTTCTCCTCCAGTGAGTTGTTTAAATTGTCCGCCGCTGTTCTGGACTGGATGTGGCAGGGCTGCAGAGCTTAGATGTGATCTGTTGGTTGTGGGATTGCTTAGGTCTGTCTATCATTTCCTGTTTATTCTGTTTGGCGCACAAGTAGTCCTGTGTTGTAGTTTCACCAGGTTGACACCTCATTTTTAGTTATCCCTGGTGTTGCTCCTGGCATGTCCTCCTGCACTGTTCATTGAACCAGGGTTGATCCCCTGGCTTGGTGTTAACGGTAGAGTGGGGGATATGCTGGGCCAAGAGATTAGAGATTGCGGTTGAGTACAATTCTGCTGCTGCTGATGGCCCACAGCGCCATGGATGCCCAGTCTTGAGATGCTAGATCTGTTTGAAATCTATCCCATTTAACATGGGAGTAGTGCCACACATCACAATGGTGGGTACGCTCAACATGAAGGTGGGACTTTGTCTCCACAAGGACTGTGTGGTGGTCATTCCTACCAATACTGTCATAGACCGATGCATCTGCGGCAGGCAGGATGGTGAGGAAGAGGTCAAGTATGATTTTTCCCTCTTGTTGGTTCTCACATCATCGGCCACAGTCCCTGTCTAGCAGCTATGTCCTTGAGAACTCGGCCAGTTCGGTCAGTGGTGGTGCTACCGAGTCATTCTTGGTGATGGACATTGAAGTTCCCCAGCCAGAATACATTCTATGTCCTTGCCACCCGCAATGCTTCCCCCAAGTGGTGTTCAACGTGGAGGAGTATTGGTTCATCAGCTGAAGGGGAACAGTACATGGTAATCAAAAGGAGGTTTCCTTTCCCATGTTTAACCTGATGCCATGAGACTACAAGGGGTCTGTAGACTGTGTTGAGGACACTGGGACATTGTCTGTAAAGTATAATTCCGTGAGTATGAATAGATAAGCCTATCTAGTGCGATGAGACCAACCAATCCCAATCTGCCAGGCAGCACGTGAGTGTCCAGCAAAGGTTAATTGACTTGAGATGTAAGCAATCCAGGTGCTGAACCTTCTTCCTGCTTCAAAAGCTCACTTTCTCATAATACTTTCCATCTAGAACTAACATCCACCGTCACCTTCTCTTAAAAAAAAATGTTATTACCCTCAGTTAATGTTTTTGTTCAACAAGTTGAGGAATCAGCATAAAAATGAATCAAACATTTCAACTTACTACACTTAAAGGCATGTGGCAGCTACTCAGAATTCTGTTGAAAGGCCATCAGCCTGAAATGTTGATGCTGCTTCTCTCTCCACAGATATTGCCTCACATGCTGAATATTTCCAGCATTTTCTGCCGGGTTAGATGGTTGAATCTTGCACAGTAGGTGTTGCCGTGGACTCTGCTGCTGCCATTCACACCTCCTCTGCACCTGTCTTTTGTTTCTTCCTCGTCCCGTTACCACCTCCTTTTGCCTTCCACCATCCTCACTTTGCACGTTTAATCTCTCCTCCTCCATTCTTTCACAGGCATTTCCTTTGGTTCCTTTTCCCCACCCTCCTCCCTCTCTTTCACTTGCTCAAAACCTATTACGGTTAAGATTCTCCGGTCGTTTGCTGGCGGTGGGACTTCCCTGGTCCGGTCGGCAGTGCACCCTTATCCATTGACAAGCGACGGGAGCAGAGAATCCTGCCGGCAGCGAACGGAGCGCCGCCTCCCGCAGTCGAGAAACACGCGGCTGGGAGAATCCCGGCCCTACATCGCTAACTGAGCAAAGGTCATCAATCTGAAATATAGTGGTCGGGATTCTCCGCAATCGGCGCGATGTCTGCTGACCGGCGCGAAAAATGGTGCAAATCAGTCCGGCATCGCGCCGCCCCAAAGGTGCGGAATTCTCCGCATCTTGAGGGGCTGAGCCCTCACCTTGAGGGGCTAGGCCCGCGCCGGACTGATTTCCGCCCCGCCAGCTGGCGGGAAAGGCCTTTGGTGCCCCGCCAGCTGGCGCAGAATTGACTCAGCGGCCGCTCACAGCATCCCCGCGCATGCGCAGTGGAGGGGGTCTCTTCCGCCTCCACCATAGTGGAGACCATGGCGAAGGTGGAAGGAAAAGAGTGCCCCCACGGCACAGGCCCGCCCGCGGATCGGTGGGCCCCGATCGTGGGCCAGGCCACCGTGGGGGCACCCCCCGGGACCAGATCGCCCCACGCACCCCCCCACAGATCCCAGAGCCCGCCCGCGCCACCTTGACCCGCCGGTAAGAGAGGTGGTTTGATTCTTGCCGGCTTGACAGGCATTCCAGCAGTGGGACTTCGGCCCATCGCGGGCCGGAGAATCGCCGGGGGGGGGGCCGCCAACCGGCGCAACGCGATTCCCACCCCCACCGAATATCCGGTGCCGGAGAATTCGGCAACCGGCAAGGGCGGGATTCACGCCAGCCCCCGGCGATTCTCTGACCCGGCGGGGGGGGTCGGAGAATCCTGCCCCATTTCTCTTTCCACAGACGCTGCTGATTGCTGCCGTCATTTTCTGTTTTCATGTCAGATCTCCGGCACCCGCAGGAATTTCACTCCTGTGTTGTGATCGACTTGAAGGAGAGTTTTTCGCGAGGAAAGGGAGCTGCTGTGCCAGAGGGGGTTCAGGGAGGAACTCGGCTAGCATCCAGCAGCACTGGCTATTGGTAAGGTCGTTGGCAATGGGATCAGTGGAGGTAAGATTCCTGTGATCCTGGAGTTAGAAGAACAGAAATCGTTGCTGTTCCCTATCATCAAGCAGCAGGCGAGGTGAGAGCAATAGGTTTGGGTGGGGTGTGGCAGGGCGGAAGGAGGGGGTGCATGGGCATTGATTGTGGAGGGCGGAAGCTGCGAAAGAGAATTTCAAAATTCAGTTGGACAGCCGGGAGCAGATGTAGGTCAGAGGACCCTCAGGAGCTGGTTATACAATGGAGTGACCGTCAGAGGATGAAAGAAATGCAAAATTTGAAAGACCCTTATGAAATACTGAGATGAAAAAGGCAGAGCAATAGTAACAGAGCAGATTTACCCATCAACATGGTGTTCCCACAACCTGGACTGCATTTTCCTTAGGGGAGTGGGAAACAGGATGGGGATTCTCCGGTCCGCCAGCCGTGTGTTTCTCAGCCACGGGCCGTTCGCTGGTAGTGGGATTCAATAATCCTGACAACTGTAAATGGAATTTGCCAATGAAACCACCCCACACTGGCGGGAAATTCGAATCGGAACGACCGGAGAATTCCATCCAGGATTTGGAATTGCTTCTGGGTCCTGAATCGAATCCTGATGGAAACGGTCATTCATCGGGATCCTCACAACCACAACACCTCAATTGCCATGGAGGCTGGGGCGGCAAACGGCGGGGGCGGGATTCACGCCAGCCCCCGGCGATTCTCCAACCCGGCGGGGGGGTCGGAGAATCTCGCCCCGGATGTGCGGCCTCCCACAGCAGCTGACAAAATGGCTGCGAGCTGGAGGCCACGCATATTTATAACCCGGCTCCTGGGCGGAGCTAGCATGCAGGGGCCCAGGTGAACCTGTCGTGCAGGTTCTACCGTACAACCCTTAATATAAGAACACATTGGTGTACCACATTCACCCCCTGTTAAAATTGAGTCCGGCGGGGGTGGTGGATAACTATATACAATTCGCAATCTTTAATATTTACAGAGCAGTAAAAAGTATGTCTCTGGTTATCCGGCGGGCCGGTCACAGGTTCAACCGGTCCGGCGCCTTGATAGTCCTCTGAGATCGCCGAAGTGGAGCCGGCGATATTGGTGCTATCGTGGTCGAAGTTGACTCCGGGAGCATGCCAAAATCCTCTTCATCAAAGGGGTGGGCAGGGGGTGGAACCTGCTGGTGCCAGGTCCCTGAGGGAGTTGGTATCCTGGCGGCCGTAGAGGAACGCCACGTAGGCGTACTGTGGGTTTGCGTGGAGCAGGTGCACCTTTTCCACCAACGGATCCGCCTTGTGGAACCGCACATGTTTACGGAGAAGCACGGTTCCCGGAGCTGTGAGCCAAGTTGGGAGCGATACCCAGGATGTGGACTTCCTGGGGAAGGCAAAAAGACGTTCTTGCGGTGTACTGTTAGTAGCAGTGCAGAGAAATGAGCGAATGGAATGTAGTGCATCAGGGAGGACCTCTTGCCACAGCGGGTGGCTAGAAGATTTCTGGACTGTAGGGCCAGCGGGACGGCCCTCCATACCGTCCCATTCTCCCTTTCTACCTGTCCGTTTCCCCGGGGGTTGTAGCTCGTCGTTCTGCTGGAGGCGATATCCCTGCTGAGCAGGAACTGACGTAGCTCATCACTCATGAATGAGGATCCCCTGTCACTGTGGATGTAGGCGGGGAAGCCGAACAGAGTTAAGATAGAATTAAGGCTTTAATGACGGTGGAAGACGTCATGTCGGGGCATGGGATGGTGAAGGGAAACCGGGAGTATTCATTGATCACACTGAGGAAATATGTGTGTCGATCGGAGGAGGGGAGGGGGCCTTTGAAATCCACGCTGAGGCCTTCAAAGGGGCGGGAGGCGCGGGGTGCGCGCGGTCCGGCCGGTAGAAGTACGGTTTGCACTCCGCACAGACCTGGCAGTCCTTGATGATCGTCCTTACTTCCTCGACGGAGTAGGGCAAATTTTGTGCCTTAATGAAATGGTACAACCGAGTGAACCCTGGGTGACAAAGGCTGTCGCTTTCTACTTGGAAAGGAAGTGTTTTGTCTACAGCGTGCATTCCAGCTTTGGCAATATCAGCTCTGATCCGGGCGAAAGCCTGTTGGGCCTCGGCCGCCAGGGGGAAATAAGTGGACTGTATGAGTGGGCGGGCCTTGTCCGCATAGTTTGGGACCCACTGTGTGTAATATGAGAAAAACCCCAGCAGCGTTTGAGGGCCTTGGGGCAGTGGGGGAGGGGGAGCTCCATGAGGGGGCACAAGCGGTCGGGATAGGGCTCCAGAACTCTGTTCTGGACTACGTAGCCGAGGATGGCTAAGCGGTGGGAGGGTACGCGTCGAGCTGCGTGTACCTGTTGATGGTCTGGCTGTAGTCCATGACTATTCGGTTTTTCTCCCCAGACTTAACCACTACCACTGGAGCTCTCCAGGGGCTGTTGCTGGCCTCGATGACACCCTCCTGAAGCAACCGCTGGACCTCGGACCTGATGAAGGCCTTATCCTGGGTGCTGTACCGTCTGCTCCTGATGGCGACGGGTTTGCAATCTGGAGTTAGATTGGCAAAGAGGGAAGGAGGATCGACCTTTAGGGTTGCAAGGCCACACAGTGAGGGGTGGTAAGGGTCCGCCGAATTTAAGGGTCAGGCTCTGGAGGTTGCACTGAAAGTCCAGGCCGAGGATAAGTGCAACGCAGAGGTTAGGGAGGACGTAGAGACAAAAACCATGGAACTCTACGCCTTGGACTGTGAGCGTGACCGTGCAGTACCCCCGAATCGCTACGCGATGGGATCCGGAGGTAAGGGAGATACTTTGATTGGTAGGGTGTACCTTAAGGGAGCAGCGCCTTACCGTATTCGGGTGTACAAAGCTCTCGGTGCTCCCGGAGTCCAGTAGGCAGGAGGTCACATAGCCATTGACTTTCATGCTGGTGGATGCGTTGGTCAGTGTACGGGGTCGGGACTGATCGATTGCCATGGATGTGAGCCGTGGTTGATCGTCGGGTAGTGAGGCGGCCGTTGAGTTGGGGTCCTGAAACGCCGTTGGTATCCATGTGCTGCGGGGTGGACAAGATGGCAGCGTCCGGAGGTCCTGGGGATTACTAAATGGCGGCGCTCATGGAACGCATGTTGCGGGGGTGGAGCAAGATGGCGGCACTCATGAAACGCACGTGTTGTGCGGGGAAGAAGATGGTGGCGCCTATTGCTCGCACATGGCATGGGGAGGAGAGGAGGATAGCGGCGCCCATTGTCCGTAACCGGGGGTGGGTGGGGGGCGACTGCGGCCACTGAGTGGGCCTGGTACACCGCTGCGTAGTGGTCCTTCTTCCCGCAGGCCTTACAAAGGGCAGCGCGGGCCGGGCAGCTTTGGCGGGGGTGTATTTACTGGCCGCAAAAATAGCATCGGGGCCCCCCGGAGATCACTGGCTGGCGCGTAGCGCAGGCGTATTGGGTGGGTAGCGCCCCCGCTGGGGCGGCTGCCTGTGGGGCCCATGAAGCATAAGAGGAGTGGGCCGCGCGGTTGGGGGCGTAGGACTGGACATTGCGCAGGGCGACCGTCATGGAAAGCGCTAGTGTTTTAGCCTCTGCGAAGTCACGCGTGGCCCCTTCTAGGAGCCGCTGCCTGATAACATCAGACCCAATCCCAGTTACAAAAGCGTCCCGCATAAGGAGATCTGAGTGCTCCTTAGCTGTAACGTCCTGGCAGTCGCAGTCCTGCACTATTGGGATCAGGGCTCTCCAGAAGTCCTCGATTGACTCACCAGGTAGTTGAGTACGCGTTGCGAGCGCGTGTCTGGCGAAGAGCGTGTTCATCTTCTGCTCATAACTCACTTTGAGTCGAGTCATAGCGTCAGCGTAATTGGGCGCATCCTGGACCAGCGGGAAGATTTTAGAGTTGAGTCTGGTGTACAAGATTTGAATCTTCTGAGCCTCTGGAACATGGGTCGGAGCCGCGTTGATATACGCTTCAAAACAAGCTAGCCAGTGCTGAAAGTCCTTTCTGGCGTCGCTTGCGTGTGGATCCAGCTGCAGGTGATCTGGTTTAATCCGTCTTCTGAATCTGATACTAATAAATTGAGGCACGATTAATTTGACTGGAGACGAAGTTGAATCCAAACTGAGGCTTTATGAGTATCAGATGTGTGGCCTCCCACAGCAGCTGACGAAATGGCTGCGAGCTGTAGGCCTCGCATATTTATACCCCGCCTCCTGGGCGGAGCTAGCATGCAGGGGCCCAAGTGAACCTGTAGTGCAGGTTCTACCGTACAACCTCTAATATAATAACACAGTGGTTTACCACAATAGCTTTAACAATTTTCATTTAAAAATGGTCTTGCAGCCAAACTACCACTGTTTTGGGGGGAGGGGGAGAGGTGGTGGAATCCCTTTATAGGGCAGCCATTGACTACAACCCTTGACAGGCTGGAGGTGGGGCCTATCACCTCACCTGCCATCACCTCACCTGCCCTCCATCTGATATGCCATCAATGAACACACAACGAGTGATGAACGTAACTGAGGCTTTAATAAACTAAACAGAAAGCCCCTGGCCTCGGATCCCGAACTGAGGCAGCGGCGGAGACCAGCCACCTTTATACCGAGCCCGAGGGAGGTGGAGCTAGCAGGCAGTAGTTTACCACATTACATATAATACAGTGGCAGTTTACCACAATACACATATTATATACTACAGTGGTTCGGACCCAGCAGGGACAAGCCCAGGCATGTAACAGTACAACAGTACAATACAGTGGTTTACCACACCATCATGACAGGGAATTGGAAAATCCCAATCATTCTCCTTTAACTGTGGTTAAAGGTCTCTTAATGAGCCTAATTGACAACATGCCTTGAGGGGACGGAGAGCCCAATAGGCCTTGAAACAGTCTCAGCAAAAATGGCCCCCACCTGAAATGGGGTTGGGAAATCGCTGCCTCAGTGGGCCTGAAAATCCAGTCTGACGTCTCCAGATTAAGCTCCGGCCTGTTCCCTCCAGCCCAGCCTGTTTTATCCCGCCCAGCCTCCTCTCTCCCTGGAAATGTAACACACCTATCTGACATTGGCAGCTACTTAAAGGAGGCTGTGACTTTTACAGTCACTGACAGCAGGTGCCTATGATGAAGGCAGACTTAAGGGCAGATTTTTTGTCACTCACAGCTTCCTTTGTGAAGTAACCTCCGCAGTCACTGCTGTTCAGACTGATGCAGGTATATATGTGCATCTGTGTGTGCACTTGTACATACTGGTGTGAACAACACCAAGGACATGAATTGTTAAACAGGAACATCAATGCTTCTCTCAAAGCCCCGATGTAACTTTGCATCTTCGTACATGTTTCGGCAAAGATGTAGATTTGCAAGCCGACAGGTCAGACTTGCAGACAACTTCCAGGTTGTGATAGAACATAGAACATAGAACGATACAGCGCAGTACAGGCCCTTCGGCCCACGATATTGCACCGAAACAAAAACCATCTAACCTACACTATGCCATTATCATCCATATGTTTATCCAATAAACTTTTAAATGCCCTCAATGTTGGCGAGTTCACTACTGTAGCAGGTAGGGCATTCCACGGCCTCACCACTCTTTGCGTGAAGAACCTACCTCTGACCTCTGTCCTATATCTATTACCCCTCAGTTTAAAGCTATGTCCCCTCGTGCTAGCCATTTCCATCCGCGGGAGAAGGCTCTCACTGTCCACCCTATCTAACCCCCTGATCATTTTGTATGCCTCTAGTAAGTCTCCTCTTAACCTTCTTCTCTCTAACGAAAACAACCTCAAGTCAATCAGCCTTTCCTCATAAGATTTTCCCTCCATACCAGGCAACATCCTAGTAAATCTCCTCTGCACCCGCTCCAAAGCCCCCACGTCCTTCCTATAATGTGGTGACCAGAACTGTACGCAATACTCCAAATGCAGCCGTACCAGAGTTTTGTACAGCTGCAACATGACCTCATGACTCCGGAACTCAATCCCTCTACCAATAAAGGCCAACACTCAATAGGCCTTCTTCACAACCCTATCAACCTGGGTGGCAACTTTCAGGGATCTATGTACATGGACACCTAGATCCCTCTGCTCATCCACACTTCCAAGAACTTTACCATTAGCCAAATATTCCGCATTCCTGTTATTCCTTCCAAAGTGAATCACCTCACACTTCTCTACATTAAACTCCATTTGCCACCTCTCAGCCCAGCTCTGCAGCTTATCTATGTCCCTCTGTAACCTGCTACATCCTTCCACACTGTCGACAACACCACCGATTTTAGTGTCGTCTGCAAATTTACTCACCCACCCTTCTGCGCCTTCCTCTAGGTCATTGATAAAAATGACAAACAGCAACGGCCCCAGAACAGATCCTTGTGGTACGCCACTTGTAACTGAACTCCATTCTGAACATTTCCCATCAACCACCACCCTCTGTCTTCTTTCAGCTAGCCAATTTCTGATCCACATCTCTAAATCACCCTCAATCCCCAGCCTCCGTATTTTCTGCAATAGCCTACCGTGGGGAACCTTATCAAACGCGTTACTGAAATCCATATACACCACATCAACTGCTCTACCCTCGTCTACCTGTTCAGTCACCTTATCAAAGAACTCAATAAGGTTTGTGAGGCATGACCTACCCTTCACAAAGCCATGCTGACTATCCCTGATCATATTATTCCTATCTAGATGATTATAAATCTTGTCTCTTATAATCCCCTCCAAGACTTTACCCACTACAGACGTGAGGCTCACCGGTCTATAGTTGCCGGGGTTGTCTCTGCTCCCCTTTTTGAACAAAGGGACCACATTTGCTATCCTCCAGTCCTCTGGCACTATTCCTGTAGCCAATGATGACATAAAAATCAAAGCCAAAGGCCCAGCAATCTCTTCCCTGGCCTCCCAGAGAATCCTAGGATAAATCCCATCAGGCTCCGGGGACTTATCTATTTTCAACCTGTCCAGAATTGCCAACACCTCTTCCCTACGTACCTCAATGCCATCTATTCTATTAGCCTGGGTCTCAGCATTCTCCTCCACAACATTATCTTTTTCCTGAGTGAATACTGACGAAAAATATTCATTTAGTATCTCCCCTATCTCTTCAGACTCCACACACAACTTCCCATCCCTGTCCTTGACTGGTCCTACTCTTACCCTAGTCATTCGCTTGTTCCTGACATACCTATAGAAAGCTTTTGGGTTTTCCTTGATCCTACCTGCCAAATACTTCTCATGTCCCCTCCTTGCTCGTCTTAGCCCTCTCTTTAGATCCTTCCTCGCTACCTTGTAACTATCCATCGCCCCAACTGAAACTTCACACCTCATCTTCACATAGGCCTCCTTCTTCCTCTTAACAAGAGATTCCACTTCTCTGGTAAACCACGGTTCCCTTGCTCTACGCCTTCCTCCCTGCCTGACCGGTACGTACTTATCAAGAACACGCAGTAGCTGTTCCTTGAACAAGCTCCACTTATCCAGTGTGCCCAACACTTGAAGCCTACTTCTCCAACCTATCCCCCCCAAGTCACGTCTAATGGCATCATAATTGCCCTTCCCCCAGCTATAACTCTTGCCCTGCGGTGTATACTTATCCCTTTCCATCACTAACGTAAACGTCACCGAATTGTGGTCACTGTCCCCAAAGTGCTCTCCTACCTCCAAATCTAACACCTGGCCTGGTTCATTACCCAAAACCAAATCCAACGTGGCCTCGCCTCTTGTTGGCCTGTCAACATATTGTGTCAGGAAACCCTCCTGCACACACTGTACAGAAAACGACCCATCTAATGTACTCGAACTATATCTTTTCCAGTCAATATTTGGAAAGTTAAAGTCTCCCATAATAACTACCCTGTTACTTTTGCTCTTATCCAGGATCATCCTTGCCATCCTTTCCTCTACAGCCCTAAAACTATTTGGAGGCCTATAGAAGACTCCCAACAGTGTGACCTCTCCTTTCATGTTTCTAACCTCAGCCCATACTACCTCGGAAGATGAGTCCCCATCTAGCATCCTCTCCGCCACCGTAATACTGCTCTTGACTAGCAGCGCCACACCTCCCCCTCTTTTGCCTCCTTCCCTGATCTTACTAAAACACCTAAACCCCGGAACCTGCAACATCCATTCCTGTCCCTGCTTTATCCATGTCTCCGAAATGGCCACAACATCGAAGTCCCAGGTACCAACCCATGCTGCCAGTTCCCCTACCTTATTTCGTATACTCCTGGCATTAAAGTAGACACACTTCAAACCACCTACCTGAACACTGCCCCCTCCTGCGACGTCAAATCTGTGCTCCTGACCTCTATACTCTCATTCTCCCTTACCCTAAAACTACAATCCAGGTTCCCATGCCCCTGCTGCATTAGTTTAAACCCCCCCAAAGAGCACTAACAAATCTCCCCCCCAGGATATTTGTGCCCCTCAGGTTCAGATGTAGACCATCCTGTCTGTAGAGGTCCCACCTTCCCCAGAAAGAGCCCCAGTTATCCAAAAATCTGAATCCCTCCCGCCTGCACCATCCCTGTAGCCACGTGTTTAAATGCTCTCTCTCACTATTCCTCATCTCACTATCACGTGGCACGGGCAACAACCCAGAGATAACAACTCTGTTTGTTTTAGTTCTGAGCTTCCATCCTAGCTCCCTGAAAGCCTGCCTGACCTCCTTGTCCCCTTTCCTACCTATGTCGTTAGTGCCAATGTGGACCACGACTTGGGGCTGCTCCCCCTCCCCCTAAGGACCCAGAAAACACGATCCGAGACATCACGTACCCTTGCACCTGGGAGGCAACATACCAAACGTGAGTCTCTCATGCTCCCACAAAATCTCCTATCTGTGCCCCTGACTATCGAGTCCCCAATTACTAATGCTCTGCTCCTCTCCCCCCTTCCCTTCTGAGCAACAGGGACAGAGTCCGTGCCAGAGGCCCGTACCCCATGGCTTACCCCTGGCAAGTCGTCCCCCCCCACAAGTATCCAAAGCGGTATACTTGTTTCTCAGGGGAACGACCGCAGGGGATCCCTGCATTGACTGCTTCTTCCCAGTCCCTCTTACAGTTACCCATCTATCTCCAATCTTTGGTGTAACTAATTCCCTGAAGCTGCTATCTATGACCCCCTCTGCCTCCCGAATGATCCGAAGTTCTTCCATGTCACAATTTTAATTATAACTTTGCACCTTGCAAAGTTTTGTGTAAAATGGACCTTTGCCTCTGATATCATTTCAACAGCCTGTTATCTCTCTACTGCTGGTCCTCTTTAAACTGCAGTGGACTAGCATCAAAGAAGGACTTCCATCATGATGGAATTACGGAATTAAAAGGGCAGGAGCAATATGGACACAAAATTGGCAGGAAACAGAGAGTGTGCATATGAACATATGGGTTTGGAGAAGGAGTCGGCCATTTGGCTAATCTATGGCTGATAAAATTTTAACTTTAACCTCCTGCCTATCCCACTAACCTTTCACACCCTTGCTTATCAGAAATCTGCCTGCTTCTGCCTTAAAATATTCAAAGACTCTGTCTCAACAACTTTGTGAAGAAGAGAATTTCCAAAGTCTCACAACCCGCTGAGAGAATTTTTTTTCCTCTTCTCTTTTAAAAGTGCCTTAAGTTTAATTTGCGACTCCTCGTTCTAGAATCTTCCACATGAGGAAACATCCTCTCTACATCCACCCCGTCAAGTCCCCTCAGGATCTTATATTTTTTCGTAAAGTACGGCCGTACCCATCTAAACTGCAGTTGTTGGAAGCCTGGTCTGTCCCAGCCTTCTTTCATAAGACAACCCCCCATTCCAGATATTAATCTAATAAATCTTCTCAGTTCCGATGCATTTACATCTGTCCTTAAGTTGGAGAACAATATTGCACACAGTACTCCAGGTCTCACCAATGCCCTGTATAACTGAAGCATAATTTCCATAACCTAGTAATCAATTCTCCTCGCGATAAATGCTAACATTCTATGAGATTACCTAATTACTTACTGTACCTGTATACCAGGCTATTGTGAGTCATCCATCAGGACACCCAGATCCCTCTGCACCTCAGAGTTCTACAATCTCTCACCATTTAGATAATGTGCTTTTTTTTAACTATTCCTGCCAAAATGGACAACCTTACATTCTCCCACATCGTGCTCCATTTGCCTGATCTTTGCCCAATCACCGAATCTACCTGTACCCCTTTGTAGCCTCCTTATGTCCTCTTCACAACTTACTTACGAGTAGTTGTTAATGGTTGCTTTTCAGATTGTACTGCAATTCTCTAGGGGTCAGTGTTCTGACCTGTGCACTTCCAAATATATACACATGAACCAGAACTTGATGTGCACAGCAGAATTAAAAAGATTGTGGATACTACGAAACTTGGAAGTATTGTAAAATGTGAGGAGGATATTGTAAAATTTCAAAGGACAAAGGGGCAGCACGGTAGCACAGTGGTCAGCATTAGTGCCTCACAGCGCCAGGGACCCGGGTTCGATTCCCGGCTTGGGTCACTGCCTGCGCGGAGTCTGCACGGTCCCCTGTGTCTGTGTGAGTTTCCTCCGGGCGCTCCGGTTTCCTCCCACCAGTCCCGAAAGACGTGCTTGTTAGGTGAATTGGACATTCTGAATTCTCCCTCTGTGTATCTGAACAGGCGCCGGAATGTGGCAACGGGGGGATTTTCACAGTAACTTCATTGCAGTGTTAATGCCTACTTGAGATACTGATAAAGATTGCCATTATATCCTCAATAGCGGGAATGGCAGTGGTATGGCCTGCCAACCGCAGACAGGTGGCCAATTAATCCAATTAATTAGCCAATGAATTACCACCTCCCCTCTCCCACCAACATTTTACCAGCATCAGCGCTGTCCACCCCCTCCACTGCTGGGTGGGGAAACCTCCACAGCCTCCAACGGGTTACTGCTCCAGGACTCGGGGCTCTTCCGTTTTGACTGCTCCAAGATCCAGAAAGGGACCCACCCGTTGCCATAGCTGCCCTGACAGCTCTGACCCCACCACTGGCAGGCTCCCTCTTCGTCGTGCAGCGGCCGCAGCAGGGTGCTGAGCCTGTCTCTCTTCTTGGGTAAATTCCCACTTCGCATCCCATTGTCCATCCGCTCGCGCTCAGGATCTGCTTTCAGGCCCGGTGGTGGGATAACGTGAGCAACATTGACTCTGTTCCTATCTCCACAGATGCTGCCAGACCTGTTGAATATTTCCAATGTTTTCTGTTTTAATTTCAGATTTCCAGGGCTTGAAGGGTAGACACTGGGAGATTGTTGCTGTTGGCTGGGAAGTTACATTTATGTCACACAAGTGCCAGGCAATGGCCATCTGCAAATAAGAGAGAATTTAACTATCTCCCATTAACATTCAATGGCATTACCATCGCTGAATCCCCCACAATCAACATCCTGGGGGCTACCATTGATCAGAAACTGAACTGGGCTAGCTACCGTGGGCAGCACGGTAGCATTGTGGATAGCACAATTGCTTCACAGCTCCAGGGTTCCAGGTTCGATTCCCGGCTTGGGTCGCTGTCTGTGCGGAGTCTGCGCATCCTCCTGTGTGCGTGGGTTTCCTCCGGGTGCTCCGGTTTCCTCCCACAGTCCAAAGATGTGCGGGTTAGGTGGATTGGCCATGCTAAATTGCCCTTAGTGTCCAAAATTTCCCTGAGTGTTGGGTGGGGTTCCTGGGTTATGGAGATAGGGTGGAGGTGTTGACCTTGGGAAGGGTGCTCTTTCCAAGAACCGTTGCAGACTCGATGGGCCGAATGGCCTCCTTCTGCACTGTAAATTCTATGATATTAATACTGTGGCTACCAGAGCAGCTCAAAGGCTAGGAATCCTGTGGCAAGTAATTCACCTCCTGACTCCCCAAAGCCTGTCCACCATCTACAAGGCACAAGTCAGGAGTGTAATGGAATACTCTCCACTTGCCTGGATGAGTGCAGCTCCAACAACACTCAAGAAGCTCAACACCATCCGGGACAAAGCAGCCACAAACATTCAAATCCTCAACCACCGACAAACAGTGGCAGCTGTGTGAACCATCTACAAGATGCACTGCAGTAACTCACCAAGGCTCCTTAGACAGCATCTTTCAAACCCATGACCACTACCATCTAGAAGGACAAGAGCAGCAGATACCTGGGAACCCCACCACATGGAGGTTCCCCTCCAAGTCATTCACCACCGTGAATTGGAAATATATCGGCGTTTCCTATCGCTATCGCTCGGGCAACATCCTGGAACCCCCTCTCTCTTACGCCTCAGGGACTGCAGCAGTTCAAGAAGGCAACTCACTACCACCTTCTGAGGGGAAACAATCCAAAGATGTGCAGGTTAGGTGGATTGGCCATGCTAAATTGCCCCTTCGTGTCTAAAGGTTGGGTGGGGATATGTAGGGTGCTCTTTCGAAGGGTCTGCACATACTAAATGGGCCGAAAGGCCTCCTTCTGCACTGTATGATTCTATGATACTCTTTAACCAATTTCACTATCAGGTCAAAGGTCTTCAAATCAGGCAGCACAGTGGCACAGTGGTTAGCATTGCTGCCTCATGGCGCCGAGGCCCCAGGTTCGATCCCGGTTCTGGGTTACTGTCCGTGTGGAGTTTGCACATTCTCCCCGTGTTTGAGTGGGTTTCGCCCCCACAACACCAAGATGTGCAGGCTAGGTGGATTGACCACACTAAATTGCCCCTTAATTGGAAAAAATGAATTGGGTACACTAAATTTTTTTTTTTTTAAATGTCTTCAAGTCGGGTGCTTCAGGGAACATGAGGTTCTGAATTGGGGCCCACAAACTGTCAGAAGTATCACCTTCTGCTTGCCCTCGCCTGTGATCTTGTTTGCGGTTAAAAAGGAAAGTGAGTCGTTCGATGTACTGACCCCATTTCCTAATGCTAGGCATTTCCACTCACGGTTTAAATTATTCCGACTCTTGCTGGAGCTTCTCAGCCTTCTCAACGTCCATTCACAATGAATGAAAACTTTTATCCCATCGTCAGTGTGGTGACTCGAGACATACACTGGAAGCTTCTGGTAATTAACAGAGGGGTTTATAGATGAAAGGCAAAGGCAGCCAATTAACAGGCACAGAACACGAGGCAAAGGGTCTTAACATTTCAGCTCCCTGGTCCACACAGCCTTCTGCTCCCAGGGACCTGCGCAAGCTCCCCCATTGGCCAGGATTTGTGCGTTCCCACACGATTCGCCTCAGGTGAGACAGATTGGGTCTGTAATCACTAGAGTTTAGAAGCTTGGGAGCTGATGCTGTTGGAACATATAAGATCGTGAGGGGACCTGACAGGGGTGAATGATGAGAGGATTAGAACCAGGGACACAATTTAAAAAAAAGACATCTCCCAGTTAAGATGGAGACAAGGAGATATTTCTTTCTCTCAGGGGGTTGTCATCTTTGGGATTATATTCCACGGAGAGCACTGAAAGTCAGCTCAATTAATATTTTTAATGTTGAGATAGATAGATTCTTGATTGACAAGGGAGTTCAAGCTTATGGGATAGGCAGGAAATTGGAGTTGATGCCACAAACAGATTAGCCCTGCCTTTATCAAATGGCAGAGCAGGTTTGAGGGGCCAAATGGCCGACTCCTGCTCTTGATTTGTTTGTTTGTATAAGTAACAATGGTTGGAAACTACGACAAATATGTTTGGAAGTGCTTGCTGCATCAATCTGGGAGTATCCACTTCTACGCATGTGAATCACGTAACTAGAGCTGTGGATAGGGCTTTAACCTGAATAGGGCGGGGAGGCTCAGTGGTAGGCGAAATTAGAAAACCCAAATTAAAGGGGAAGGTAAGGGTACAGGTTAGGTATGTGGCGGATGGTTACCAGAAAATAAAGGTGAGGGACAGAACGAGTGAATGTTTTATGCACCAAGGAATTATAGAAGAGTCGTGAAACTTAACAGTGGAACAAATTTAAAAGCTTTGTATCCAAGTACATGAAGCTTTCAGAAAAAACTTCACGAGTTAACGGCGCAAATAGAGACAAAAGGGGTATGATTTGGTGGCGATTACTGAAACATGGTTACAGGGAGACCAGGGGCGAGATTCTCCGAACCCCCGCTGGGTCGGAGAATCGCCGGGGGCTGGCGTGAATCCCGCCCCCGCCGGTTGCCGAATTCTCCGGCACCGGATATTCGGCGGGGGCGGGAATCGCGCCGCGCCGGTTGGCGGGCCCCCCCCCGCGTGATTCTCCGGCCCGGATGGGATGAAGTCCCGCTGCTAGGATGCCTGTCCCGCAGGCGTGGATTAAACCACCTCTCTTACCGGCGGGACAAGGCGGCGCGGGTGGGCTGCGGGGTACTGGGGTGGGGCGCGGGCTGATCTGGCCCCGGGGGGTGCCCCCACAGTGGCCTGGCCCGCGATCAGGGCACTGATCCGCGGGCGGGCCTGTGCCGTGGGGGCACTCTTTTCCTTCCCCCTTCGCCACGGTCTCCACCATGGCGGAGGCGGAAGAGACTCCCTCCACTGCGCATGCGCGGGGTGCTGTGAGCGGCCGCTTACGCTCCCGTGCATGCGCCGCCCGGCAATGTCATTTCCGCGCCAGCTGGCGGGGCACTTCCGCCAGCTGGCGGGGCACTTCCGCCAGCTGGCGGGGCGGAAATCAGTCCGGTGCGGGCCTAGCCCCTCAACGTTAGGGCTGGGCCCCCCAAGACCCGGAGGATTCTGCACCTTTGGGGCGGCGCGATGCCCGACTGATTTGCGCCGTTTTTGGCGCCGGTCGGCGGACATCGCGCCCATACCGGAGAATTTCGCCCCAGGTCTGGGAGTTGAATATTCAAGGGTACGCCGTATTTCGGAAAGATAGACTGAAAGGAAAAGGAGGTGGTACTGTCCTCTTGGTGAGTAAAGGGATCAGTGCTGTAATGAGAAATGACAGAAGCACTGGAGATCAAGATGTACAATCAGTCTGCATAGAAATAAGTAATAGCAAAGGGAAGAAGTCTTTGATAGGAGTAATCTATAGGTCCCCAAACAGATGTTCTACAGTGGGGCACAGTATAAACCAGGAAATACTGTGGGCTTGCAAGAAAGGTACGGCAATAATCAGGGTGATTTTAATACGCACATCGACTGATAGAATCAAATTGGCAAGGGTAGCCTGGAGGCAGAGTTCATTGAATGTATAATAATAATAACCCTTTATTGTCACAAGTATGAAGTTACTGTTAAAAGCCCCTAGTCGCCACATTCCGGTGCCTGTTCGGGTAAGCTGGTACGGGAATTGAACCCACGCTGCTGGCCTTGTTCTGCATCAAATACCAACTGTCTAGCCCACTGAGCTAAACCAGACCTCAGAGATTGTTTCTTGGAACAGTATGTTGGGGAGCCAACCAAGGAGCCGGCTACTCCCAATTTGGTATTGTGTAATAAGGAGGGATTGGTTAGCACTGTTGCTTCACAGCGCCAGGGCCTCGTGTTCGATTCACAGCTTGGGTCTGTGCGGAGTCTGCATATTCTCTCCTTGTCTGCTTGGGTTTCCTCCGGGTGTTCCGGTTTCCTCCCAAAAGTGCCAAAAGATGTGCTTTTTAGGTGAATTGGACATTCTGAATTAATGACCTCATAGGAAATAGTGACCATAGAATGGTAGAATTCAAAATTCAGTTTGGGGCAAGAGAGTGGAGTCCCACACTTGCGTTCTGGAATTAAACAAAGGAAATTACACAGGCATGAGGACAGATTTGGCTCTAGTAGACTGGGCAGGAAGGCTGAAACATAGAACAGCTGATGAGCAGTGGCAGTTGTTTAAGGAGATACTCAATTCCTCACAACTAAAATACATCCCAGTGAGGAAGAAAGGTGGGAAGAGGGGTAAAAAACATCTATAGCTAAAGAGGCAGTCATGGACAATATAAAGACAAAAACTAAGGTATATCGTATTGCAAAGGCCAGTGGTAGGCTGGAAGATTGGGAAACTTTCAAACATAAAGAAAGAGATGCTAAAAAAGTAATAAAAAGAGCCAAGGTAAATTACAAAAGAAAACAAGCGCAAAATATCAAAAAGGATAGCAAAAGCTTCTATAAGTACATAAAAGGGAAGAGATTGAAGAGAGCCGCTAAAGTGAATGTTGGTCCATTGGGAGATGAAACCAGAGAGTTTATAGTGGGGAAGACAGAAATGGCAAAGATGAAAAATCAATACTTTGCCTCAATTTTCACGGTGGACACTAGAACAAAGAACAAAGAAACGTACAGCACAGGAACAGGCCCATCGGCCCGCCAAGCCTGCACCGACCATGCTGCCCGTTTAAATTAAAATCTTCTACACTTCCCAGGTCCGTGTACCTCTAATCCCATCCTATTTATGTCTTTGTCAAGATGCCCCTTAAATGTCACTATCGTCCCTGCTTCCACCACCTCCTCCGGCAGCGAGTTCCAGGCACCCACTACCCTCTGTGTAAAAAACATGCCTCATACATCTCCTCTAAACCTAGCCCCTCACATCTTAAACCTATGTCCCCTAGTAATTGACCCCTCTATCCTGGGAAAAAGTCTCTGACTATTCACTGTCTATGCCCCTCATAATTGTGTAGAGCTCTATCAGGTCGCCCCTCAACCTCCGTCGTTCCAGTGAGAACAAACCGAGTTTATTCAACCTGTCATCACAGCTAATGCCCTCCATACTAGGCAACATCCTGGTAAATCTCTTCTGCACCTCCTCTAACGCCTCCACATCCTTCTGGTGGGGTGGCGACCAGAATTGAACACTATACTCCAAGTGTGGCCTAACTAAGGTTCTATACAGCTACAACATGACTTGCCAATTCTTATACTCAATGCCCCGGCCAATGAAGGCAAGCATGCCGTATGCCTTCTTGACTACCTCCTCCACCTGTGTTGCCCCTTTCAGTGACCTGTGGACCTGTACACCTAGATCTCTCTGACTGTCTCTGACTCTCTGACTCGTACCATTCCTCTTGGAATGGACAATTCAGAGGTAATAGAAAGGGTGGAACTTGGAACAATCAGCATCAATCGGGAAATGATACCCAACAAACTATTAGGATTGAGGGCAGACAAGTTTCCCAGGCCTGATAGCCTTCAGCTTAGGGTGTTGAAGGAAGTGGTAGCGGAGATAGGGATCCATTGGTTATGATATTCCAAAATTCCCTGGACATAGAAAAAGTTCCATTAGATTGGAAAAATACTGACGTAACGCCCTTATTCAAAAAGGGAGGGAGACAAAATGTGGGGAATGACAGACCAGTTAGTTTAACATCTATTGTTGGGAAATTGTTAGAATTAATTATCAAGGAAGTAATATCAGACATTTGGAAAGTCAAAACGCTATCCATCAGAGTCAGCATGGTTTTATGAAGGGAAATTCATGTTTGACTAATTTGCTAGGGTTCTTTGAAGGTGTAACAAATAAGTGAATAATGGGGATCCTGAAAATGTAGCATGTCTGGACTTCCGGAAGTTGTTTGATTAGGTGTCGCACAGAAGATTAATTTACAAGGTTAGATCACATGGGATTTGGGGTAATTATTCGCTTGTATAGAAGACTGGCTGACGGACAGAAGACAGAGAGTCAGGGTAAATGGGTGTTTTTCCGGATTGCAAGATGTAACTAGTGGGGTGCCACAGGATTCGGTCTTTGGGCTCCAGCTATTTACAATCGAGATAAAAGACTTGGATACAAGGATAGAAGGTTCTGTACCAAATTTGCAGATGACACAAAAATAGGTGGTTACAATGAGGAAATAAAAACTTTACAAATGGATATAAATAGGTTAGGATAGTGGGCCAAAATGTGGAAGATGGAGTTTAACATGGACATATGTGAGGTCATGGATTTTGGTCGATAAATGGAAAGGCAGCTTTTTATCTAAATGCGGAAAGACTTTGGAGTGCTCCAATGCAGAGGGATCTGCATGCCCTTGTGTATTAGTCACAGGAAATTAGCATGCAGATACAGCAGATAATAAATAAAGCAAATGGAATGCTGGCATAAATAGCTGAAGGAATAGAGTATAAAGTTAAGGAAGTGTTGTTGCAACTATACAAGATATTGGTGAGATCACATCTGAAGTATTGTGCACAGTTTTGGTCCCCTTATTTGAGGATAGATGTAGTGGCATTGCAGGCAGTTCAGAGGAAGTTCACTAGGTCGATTCCAGAGATGAGGGGTTTGTGGTGTGAGGAGAGATTGAGCAGTTTAGGCCTATACTCTATAGAGTTTAGGAGAATGAGGGGAAATCAAATTGAGGTTGACAAGATGATAAAAGGTATGGATATATAGGTAGTGAATATACAGCGAATGGTAGAACCCTCAGGGGTATTGACAGTCAGAGAGATCTAGGTGCACAGGTCCACAGGTCACTGAAAGGGGCAACAGAGGTGGAGAAGGTAGTCAAGAAGGCATATGGCATGCTTGCCTTCATTGGCCGGGACATTGGGTATAAAAATTGGCAAGTCATGTTGCAGCTGTATAGAACATAAGAACATAAGAACTAGGAGCAGGAGTAGGCCATCTGGCCCCTCGAGCCTGCTCCACCATTCAATGAGATCATGGCTGATCTTTTGTGGACTCAGCTCCACTTTCCGGCCCGAACAACCCTTAATCCCTTTATTCTTCAAAAAACTATCTATCTTTATCTTAAAAACATTTAATGAAGGAGCCTCTACTGCTTCACTGGGCAAGGAATTCCATAGATTCACAACCCTTTGGGTGAAGAAGTTCCTCCTAAACTCAGTCCTAAATCTACTTCCCCTTATTTTGAGGCTATGCCCCCTAGTTCTGCTTTCACCCGCCAGTGGAAACAACCTGCCCGCATCTATCCTATCTATTCCCTTCATAATCTTATATGTTTCTATAAGATCCCCCCTCATCCTTCTAAATTCCAATGAGTACAGTCCCAGTCTACTCAACCTCTCCTCGTAATCCAACCCCTTCAGCTCTGGGATTAACCTAGTGAATCTCCTCTGCACACCCTCCAGTGCCAGTACGTCCTTTCTCAAGTAAGGAGACCAAAACTGAACACAATACTCCAGGTGTGGCCTCACTAACACCTTATACAATTGCAGCAGAACCTCCCTAGTCCTAAACTCCATCCCTCTAGCAATGAAGGACAAAATTCCATTTGCCTTCTTAATCACCTGTTGCACCTGAAAACCAACTTTTTGCGACTCATGCACTAGCACACCCAGGTCTCTCTGCACAGCAGCATGTTTTAATATTTTATCATTTAAATAATAATCCCTTTTGCTGTTATTCCTACCAAAATGGATAACCTCACATTTGTCAACATTGTATTCCATCTGCCAGACCCTAGCCCATTCACTTAGCCTGTCCAAATCCCTCTGCAGACTTCCAGTATCCTCTGCACTTTTTGCTTTACCACTTATCTTAGTGTCGTCTGCAAACTTGGACACATTACCCTTGGTCCCCAACTCCAAATCATCTATGTAAATTGTGAACAGTTGTGGGCCCAACACTGATCCCTGAGGGACACCACTAGCTACTGATTGCCAACCAGAGAAACACCCATTAATCCCCACTCTTTGCTTTCTATTAATTAACCAATCCTCTATCCATGCTATTACTTTCCCCTTAATGCCATGCATCTTTATCTTATGCAACAACCTTTTGTGTGGCACCTTGTCAAAGGCTTTCTGGAAATCCAGATATACCACATCCATTGGCTCCCCATTATCTACCGCACTGTTAATGTCCTCAAAAAATTCCACTTTATGAACCTATGCTGCGTCTGTCCAATGGGACAATTTCCATCCAGATCCCTCGCTATTTCTTCCTTGATGATAGATTCCAGCATCGTCCCTACTACCGAAGTTAAGCTCACTGGCCTATAATTACCCGCTTTCTGCCTACCTCCTTTTTTAAACAGTGGTGTCACGTTTGCTAATTTCCAATCCGCCGGGACCACCCCAGAGTCTAGTGAATTTTGGTAAATTATCACTAGTGCATTTGCAATTTCCCTAGCCATCTCTTTTAGCACTCTGGGATGCATTCCATCAGGTCCAGGAGACTTGTCTACCTTTAGCCCCATTAGCTTGCCCAACACTACCTCCTTGGTGATAACAATCCTCTCAAGGTCCTCACCTGTCATAGCCTCATTTCCATCAGTCACTGGCATGTTATTTGTGTCTTCCACTGTGAAGACTGACCCAAAAATCCTGTTCAGTTCCTCAGCCATTTCTTCATCTCCCATTATTAAATCTCCCTTCTCATCCTCTAAAGGACCAATATTTACCTTACCCACTCTTTTTTGTTTTATGTATTTGTAGAAACTTTTACTATCTGTTTTTATATTCTGAGCAAGTTTACTCTCATAATCTATCTTACTCTTCTTTATAGCTTTTTTAGTAGCTTCCTGTTGCCCCCTAAAGATTTCCCAGTCCTCTAGTCTCCCACTGATCTTTGCTACTTTGTATGTTTTTTCCTTCAATTTGATATTCTCCCTTATTTCCTTAGATATCCACGGTCGATTTCCCCTCTTTTTACCGTCCTTCCTTTTTGTTGGTATAGAACCTTAGTTAGGCCACACTTGGAATATAGTGTTCAATTCTGGTCACCACACTACTAGAAGGATGTGGAGGCTTCGGAGAGGGTGCAGAAGAGATTTATCAGAATGTTGCCTAGTATGGAGGGCATTAGCTATGCGGAGAGGTTGAACATTGTTCTCACTGGAACGACGGAGGTTGAGGGGCAACCTGATAGAGATCTACCAAATTATGAAAGGCATAGACAGAGTGGATAGTCAGATGCTTTTTCCCAGGGTTGAGAGGTCAAGTACTAGGGGGCATAGGTTTAAGGTGCGATGGGCAAGGTATAGAGGAGAGGTACGAGGCATGTTTTTTACACAGAGGGTAGTGGGTGCCTGGAACTCGCTGCCAGAGGAGGTGGTGGAAGCAGGGACAATAGTGACGTTTAAGGGGTGTCTTGACAAATACATGAATAGGATGGGAATAGAGGGATACGGACCCCGGAAGTGTAGAAGATTTTAGTTTAGATGGGCAGCATGGTCGACGCAGACTTGGAGGGCTGAAGGGCCTGTTCCTGTGCTGTACTTTCTTTGTTCTTTGATCAAGTAGACGTGGTGCAGTTGCTTCCTCTTGTAGCGCATTCTAGAATGAAAGGTCATAGTCTGAGGACACGAGGTAGCAAATTTAAAACAAAGATGAGGATAAACTACTTCTCCCAAAGGGTTGTGAATCTGTGGAATTCGCTACCCCAGAGTATGGTGGATGCTGGGACAGTGAGTAAACTTAAGGAGGAGTTAGACAGATTTTTAATTGGTAATGGGTGGAAGGGTTATGGAGCACGGGCTGGACGGTGGAGTTAAGGTCAGGATGAGATCAGCCATTATCGAATGGCGGAGCAGACTCGATGGGCCGAATGGCCTAATTCTGCTCCAATGTCTTATGAACTTTTGAGGTGATATTCTCAACAGATAATACTGCACAGACATTACTGCAAAAAAAAAGCTTTTCATTGACACGTGAGACAGAGAGAGAGGTGGCATCCTTGATCTGCATGGTTTGAAGGCTGGTGTGGTTCATCACCTGCCTGTTAACTCCGATGCCGGCCGGAGATGTTTACTCTATACCAGCTCTGGTACCTCAAACCTGAAGGTACAATGCCTTTAACTTCAGGCATATGCAGTGCATAAAATAAAGTGGTTTGAACTTTCCCCGTCTGTTCTGACGTCGCTGTTGAATGTATTTGCATTAAATTCCTGCCTGTATTATTTTGCACAGTAATTTGCATTTATATAGTGCCTTTAATGCAGTGAAACTTCCCAAGATGCTTCATTTATCTTCCAATGTGAACAATACTGCACCAGAGAAAAGTGAACTCGAGGATGTTTAAGTTATGTTGTGATTGTGACGAGCTTTGGGACAGTTTACAATGCTGAAGGTGCTATAGAAATGCACGTTATTGTCATTGGTATGTGAAGAGGACAGCAGGGCAGTAAATCTCTTTTGCAACGCAATGTCAATGTCAAACATAAACGTATATGAAGATGATGCTTAACAGATGCCGCACCTTGTAACTAAGTAACAGGGCTCCTATCAATAATGTTTTATGGCTCACACTTTAAAGTAAGGGTCTGACACTCTCCTTCATCCTGTGTCGAGCTTGTGACAAATGCAAGGTTAAACCGAAAGTAACCAAGTGTAAATAGGTTGTAGCCTGTACAGGGGATGAGCAAATTGTCAGTACATTAAAGCAGATGATATCTTAAGTTACATTGTTAAAGCCCGCAGCCAGCAGAGTGAATCTAAATGGCTGGCAGCACAGTGTGAGATCCTGATTGTGCACCAAGTGATTCACCTGCTTTCCTCCTTTCCCAATAAATTGCTTTTTCTGCATTAATATATTTGTGCTTCACTGCGCATGAGCTACACGGGTGGGAAAAGATTGATGCTGAGCCCAGACCTGGACTGTACAACCAAAGACTAGTTTGGACCAAAGATAGGCCCTCAGCTGTAAGCTACAGGGAACATTAATCTACAAGTTCGGTGCCTATTGTCAGTAAATCATTACATTGTTCCTGATGCGATGTGGACTGTTGAATTAAATCTCTGCCTGTGCCTATGCTCCAGGATAGTCCGAGTACATTTGCAAAGATTCTATTTCAGGAAATGCTAGTGAAGGGCTGATCGGGGGGGGATTCTCCGACCCCCCGCCGGGTTGGAGAATCGCCGGGGGCTGGCGTGAATCCCGCCCCCGCCGTGTCCCGAATTGTCCGCCACCAGAGATTCGGCGGGGGCGGGAATCGCGCCGGTCGGCGGGCCCACCACCGGCGATTCTCCGGCCCACGATGGGTCGAAGTCCCGCCGCTGTCAACCCTCTCCCGCTGGCGTGGATTAAACCACCTATCTTACCGGCGGGAGCAGGCGGCGCGGGCAGGCTCCGGGGTCTTGGGGGGGGGGGGTGCGGGACGATCTGGCCCCAGGGGGTGCCCCCACGGTGGCCTGGCCCGCGATCACCATGGCGGAGGCGGAAGAGACCCCCTCGCCTGCGCATGCGCGGGGATGACGTCAGCAGCCGCTGACGCTCCCGCGCAAGCGTGGACTTCCGCAGGTCGGCAAAGCCCTTTTGGCCCTGTCTGACGTGGCGCCAAAGGCCTTCCACGCCAGCCGGTGGAGCGGAAACCACTCCGGCGCAGGTCTAGCCCCTCAAGGTGAGGTCTTGGCCCCTAAAGGTGCGGAGACTTCCACACCTTTGGGGCGGCCCGACGCCGGAGTGGTTCCCGCCACTCCATTACGCCGGAACCCCCCGCCCTGCTGGGTAGGGGAGAATCCCGCCCCAGGTCTCTGGAACATGAAGTCACGGCAGTAGGATCTTTGCAGTTTGCTATTCAGTACTCATTCATTGCTGTAACCATGCCTTCTGCACAGGATGGTGATTCTTCTTCGATTATTTTTCAATCTGTGAATTTTTAAAAAAAAATCACAATGTAAAAATTCACCCATGAAATCCTGTGAAAGACTGCAGTCAGAGAAGCTGAATGGAAAGTTCATGGAACAGTCACAGATGACGCAATGTGGCCAGGGGTCCATTCAATTAGAATCATAGAATACATACACAAGGTGACCATTCGGCCCATCGGATCTTCACTGGTCCTCTGAAAGAGCACCCTACCCAGGCCCACACCCCCACCCTATCCCTCTAACCCCACCTAACCTTTTGGACACTAAGGGGCAATTTAGCATGGTAAATTGCTAAGGGGCTGGTCTAGCTCACTGGGCTAAATCGCTGGCTTTTAAAGTAGACCAAGGCAGGCCAGCAGCACGGTTCAATTCCCGTACCAGCCTCCCTGAACAGGCGCCAGAATGTGGCGACTAGGGGCTTTTCACTGTAACTTTGTTGAAGCCTACTCGTGACAATAGGCGATTTTCATTTTTTTTTTCATCCACCTAACCTGCACACCTTTGGACTGTGGGAGGAAACCGGAGCACCCAGAGGAAACCCACACAGATGCGGGAAGAATGTGCAAACTCCACAAGGTCGGAATCGAACCTGGGTCCCTGGCGCAGTGAGGCAGTAATGCTAAACACTGTACCATCGTGCCATCCCTATATCAATGACCAGCCCGTCAATGTTTCCCCATTGTATTCATGACATCTTCAATACTTTATATCTTCTGTGAAACATAAGTAGTCATAGAATTGTTATCAGAGTGGGTTATTGTGGACAAAGGATGGTAAAAACTGCTAAATTTATGCAGTAAGAATGTGTGCAGTAAATTCACTCTGGAGAAGGATGGTGTAGGTACAGAAAGCAGGGATGGGGGACTGTGGAATAATTGAACGGATCAGCATTGAGTGGACGGATGTGTTAGCAGTTTTACCGGGCTTAGCAGTGGATAAATTGCACATTCTCCCCATGTCTGAGTGGGCTTCACCCCCACAATCCAAAAGATGTGCAGGTTGGGAGGATTGGTCATGTTAAATTGCCCCTTAACTGGAAAAAAATAATAGTTGGCTACTCTAAATTTAATTTTTTTAAAAAGTGGATAAATCCCCAGGCCCAGGTGAGGCCGTTGTGTGAGGGAAGGGAGGAGATTGCGGGGCCTCAGGTGCTAATTTCCAAATCCCCTCTGGCCACAGGAGAGGTGCCAAAGAACTCAAGAACAGCTAATGTGGTGCCATTATTCAAGAAGGGAAGTTTAGAAGGAGCAAGCAATTACAGGCCAGGAAGTCTAACATCTGTGGTAGGGAAATTATTGGAAAAAATTCTGAGGGACAGAATTAATCTCCACTTGGAGAGGCAAGGATTAATAAAGGACAGTCAGCATGGCTTTGTTAAAGGGAGATCACAAACGTGAAGGAGTTTTTCAAGGCAGTGAGTAGATGTGTAGACGTAGTCTTCATGGACTTAAGTAAAGCTTTTGACAAGGTCCCGCATGAGAGATTGATGAACAAGAGCTCACAAGATCCAGGGCAATTTAGCAAATTGGATCCAAAATTGGCTTGGTGGCGGGAGACTGGTGGTCGAAGGTTGTTTTTGTGACTAGAAGCCTGTGTCCAGTGGTGTATTGCTGTGATCAATGCTAGGTCCCTCGCAGTTTGTAATGTACATTAAAAATCCAGACGGAAATGTGGGTGGTTTGATCTGTGAGTTCGCAGATGACACAAAAGTTTGTGGTGTAAATGGTGAGGAGGAAAGCGTGAGATTTCAGAGCGATACAGATGGGCTGGTCAGATGGGCAGAACAGTGGCAAATGGAAATTAACCTTCAAAGTGCGAGGTGATGTATTTGTGATGGATAACAATGTACGGAATAGACAATGAATGGTGGGACGATAGGGAGCACCGAGAACCAGAGGAATCTTGGGATGCATGTCCATATGTCCCCGAAGGCAGCAGGACAGGTAGATAAGGTGGTTAAGAAGGCATATGGGATACTTGCCTTTATGAAATGAAATGAAATGAAATGGAAATCGCTTATTGTCACAAGTAGGCTTCACATGAAGTTACTGTGAAAAGCCCCTAGTCGCCACATTCCGGTGCCAGTTCAGGAAGGCTGGTACGGGAATTGAACCGTGCTGCTGGCCTGCCTTGGTTTGCTTTAAAAGCCAGCTCTTTAGCCCTGTGCTAAACCAGCCCCTTTATTAGTTGAGGCATAGAATATAAGAGCAGGGAGGTTATGATGGAGCTTATAAACACTCGTCAGGCCACAGCTCGAATATTGCGTTCAGTTTTGGTCACTATAGGAAGGAAGTGTTTGTCCTAGAAAGGGTGCACAGGGAACTCACCAGGATGTTGCCTGGGCTGGAGCGCTTCAGCCATGAATTGAGGCTGCGTACATTGGGGTTGTTTTCCTTTGAGCAGAGAAGGCTGAGGCGGGACCTGAGGGTGCATAAAATTATGAAAGACATAGATAAGGGCGATGGGAAGAAACCTTTCCCCTTCGTTGAGAGGTCAATAACCAGGGGGCATGGATTTAATATGAGGGACAGGTGATTTAGAGAGGATTTGACGAATCACTTTTTCACCCAGAGGGTGGTGGAAATCTGGAACTCACCGTCTGAAAGTGTGGTAGAGGTAGGAAATCTCACAACATTTAAAAAGCATTTAGTTGAGCACTAGAAATGCCAGAGCATACAAGGCTCCGGACTAAGCTCAGGAAAAAAGGACAAGAATGCACAGGTACTTGCTAGCTGGTGACCGGAGAATCCAGCCTCATAACTCTATGACTCTTAAGATTAGCCTGTTTGAAAGTCTGGATTTATTGGATTGGATTGGATTGAATTGGATTTGTTTATTGTCACGTGTACCGAGGTACAGTGAAAAGTATTTTTCTGAGAGCAGCTCAACAGATCATTAAGTACATGGGAAGAAAAGGGAATAAAAGAAAATACATAATAGGGCAACACAAGGTATACAATGTAACTACATAAGCACTGACATCGGATGAAGCATACAGGGTGTAGTGTTAATGATCTCAGTCCATAAGAGGGTCATTTAGGAGTCTGGTATCAGCGGGGAAGAAGCTGTTTTTGAGTCTGTTCGTGCGTGTTCTCAGACTTCTGTATCTCCTGCCCGATGGAAGACGTTGGAAGAGTGAGTAAGATGGGTGGGAGGAGTCTTTGATTATGCTGCCTGCTTTCCCCAGGCAGCAGGAGGTGTAGATGGAGTCAATGGATGGGAGGCAGGATCGCTTGATGGACTGGGCGGTGTTCACGACTCTGACGTTTCGGTCCTGAGCCGAGCATTTGCCATACCAGGCTGTGATGCAGCCAGATAGGATTCAGCAGGCAATTTTTGTTCCAGTTAGTAATGCCCAAAATGTGATCTTCCACGGAGGTAACTAGAAACCTGAGGTTTAGCGCTCAGGTCTAATAAAATGAAACTTTCATGGAGCAGCATATGTAGGCTCCTTGCACGCACTTCCTCTGAAGGTGTGGAGTGTACGGCCTGATGCGCGATGCCACCTTACAGACTGACTCAGGATCCAAAAGAAAGGACGCACAGCTTCTTGGATGAATGCGGTACTGGAGGTTTGGGTGGAGATCGAGAGGAGCAGGGATGTCCTGTATTTGGTGGGACAGTTGGGAAATTGATGCAGAAGAAGATCATCCTCGCCCTGTCGCCCCTCTCTCTCCTGCTGGAGCTGGTTTGCTCTGCCTGGCCCCTCTCATTCCTTATTAAGAGAGAGACTTAGCAAGGTGCCCAAGAGTAAGCATTTCCTTTCTTCTGGTAACTCTAGTTAACGGAGTCTGTATGTTCTCCCCGTGTCTGCGTGGGTTTCCTCTGGGTGCTCCGGTTTCTTCCCACAGTCCAAAGATATGCAGATTAGGTGGATTGGCTATGCTAAATTGTCCTTAGTGTCCAAAAAAAGGGTTGGGTAGGCTTACGGGTGGAGGTGTGGAGATAGGGTGGAGGTATGGGCTTCGGTAGGGTGCTCTTTCCGGGGGCTAGTGTGGACTCGATGGGCCAAGTGGCCTCCTTCTGCATTGTAAAATGCTATGGTCTATGATCCAGTGTGTTTTGGCAGATTAGCACAGCACTCTAATGTTTCTACTCCCCACAGAATTTCTAGTCTCACAAAATGCCTTGGAAAGAGGGTGTCTTCACAGCTCCAGCTAAAATGAACATGAAACGGTGGGTATGCCTTTAAGTGCTGAGTGTCCCTTTGAAATACTGGACTCCAAACTGAGAAGCTTCTTTAATAAGTGCTAGCACTGCTGTCTCATGCCATGTCGTACAATCTAAGGTTGTTCACTATGTCGTACCTGCCCTTGGTCTTGCTGCCACCTGTGTTACCATCACTGATCATCATGTTGCGTTGTTATTATGATACCTTGGGCTTATTTACTGTACAGTACACAGGGCAACAAACACTCGTGACGAATTGAGTAAACATGTTTTGGGTTCAGTTAATAAGACCAGGCACATGAGAACACACACAAGGCACATGAGAATGATTATACATAGGTATAAAGCTTTAAGACATCAGAGCTGTGTGTGTATGCAAATATTAATACACAGGAATATGTCCTCTGAAGCCAAAAGGAATATGCCCAGGCATTGTACCTCTTTTGAATAATATTCTTTATTGTCACAAGTAGGCTTACATTAACACTGCAATTAAGTTACTGTGAAAAGCCCCTCGTCGCCACATTCCGGCACCTGTTCAGGTACGCAGAGGGAGAATTCAGAATGTCCAATTCACCTAACAGCATGTTTTTCGGGACTCATGGGAGGAAACCGGAGCACCCAAAGGAAACCCACGCAGACACAGGGAGAACATGCAGACTCCGCACAGGCAGTGACCCAAGCCAGGAATCAAACCTGGGATCCTGGAGCTGTGAAGCAACAGTGCTAACCACTGTGCTACCGTGCTGCCCCGATGAGTGCAAAATTAAAAGCAGATTGTCTTCTTTTTCAGCAATATCTTACCTTGTCATGGGGTTAAGATGCTGAAACGTGTATTTACATAATATCAAGATACCCCATTGAAGTATGTTTGAACAGTAGCCACTATTAGAATATAATAAATTAATACATGCAGAGGTTTCTACTCCAAGAGGAAGCTAGACCAAATGGCACAATTAAAATAATTGGCTGCTTGATCAATCAGTAATTTGGATCAGAATAACGGCCTAATCACAAGCTGTCATGCTTTCAGGCTTATATTTGCTCTTAAACTTTATTTCCCTTCAGTTAGGCTCTGTGGATTTTCTTCCCTTGTCCTGACTCTTCCCTCTAACTTTCTACATTGCAGTCAATTTCACCTGCACTTAACTTTTCACTCCAGCTTATATTGTGCTTTCAGCACATGTCGAAATCTGCACCTGAGGCTATGTATTATTAAGGCATTAAGCTGAGAGCTGGCATAGAGAATGGGTGCTACAGGTTGTCTCCAACGATGGGAGCGATCAGCCAGACTGAGAACTCTAAACTGTGAGCCCATCAAGCCTGTATCTTCAGTGGACTCCTCTCCAGCAGGGAGACCTGGACAACATACGGAGGCAGGAGAAAAGGCTGAACAGTTTCCATTTCCGCTGTCTCAGACTTATCCTGGGTCTCTCTTGGCAGGACCAAGTCACCAACTCTGAGGTCCTGGAGCATACTAATACCATCTGCATACACTCATTGCTTAGCCAATGATGTCAATGCTGGCTCAGCTATGATCATTGGAGAATGACTGTCTGTACTCAAAAACCTTCTGTGCATTGAATTGACCACTAAGCCATAGTCTCTGCCACCAGAACCTCCACAAGTGAGATATGAAGACAGTGAACATCGAAAATTGGTGGGGTGGTAAATAGTGAGGAGGATAGCTTTAATCACTGGAGGAGATAGATGGGCTGGTCAGATGTGCTGATCAGTGGCAAATGGAGATCAATCCAGTTAAGTGAGAAGTGGTGCACTTGGGCAGGACAAACAAGGCAAAGGAATACATGGTAACGGCAGGACCCTGGGAAGCACCAGGGATCAGAGGTATCTTGGTGTACATATACAACGGTCCCTTAAAGTAGCAGGACAGGTGGATACAGTGGTTCGAAGGCATATGGTATACTTGCCTTTATTAGTCGAGACCTAAAGCTTAAGAGTCGAGAGGTTATGCTGTTGGTTAGGCCACAGCTAGAGTATTGTGTGCATTTGTGGAATGCACATTAAAGGAGGGATGTGATAGCACTGGGAAGGGTGCAGAAGGGATTTACCAGGATGTTGGCTGGTCTGGAGAGTTTTATTATGAAGAGAGATTGGATAGACTGGGCTTTTTTCCTTGGAGCAGAGGAGACTGAGCGGGAGACATGATTGAGATGTATAAAATTTAAAATCATGAGGGTCATAGATAGAGTAGACAAGAACAAACCTTTCCCCTTGGTGGAGGGATCAATGACCAGGGGGCATAGATTTAAGATAAGACAGGAGATTTAGAGAGGATTTGAGAAAAAACCTTTTTACCCAGAGGGTGGTGAGAGTTTGGAATTTGTTGCCTGATAGGGTGGTGGAGGCAGAGACCCTCATAACATTTCAGAAGTGTTTAGATGTGCATACAAAACTATGGGCCAAGTGCTGGGAAATGGGATTAGAATGTTAAGGTAGTTGTTTTTGACTGGCGCAGACGCGATGCTGTATGATTCTATGACTCTATGACACAGACAACTCGGAGGCAGTCGCCAATGGCTGTGATCTCTGGAGGCTGAACGTTTAGGAGGGCCGTGGAAGAGGTGTTTAGAAACAAAAAGTTCTGCTGTTCGCCAAGTAGGCCCAGAGAAAACAGAGGCTAAGTGAAATCTGCACCTTCTCAGCCACGGCAGTGGAAACTGCAGTCCCAGAGTGGGGTTCTGAGCTACACCGGATGATGCTTGCCACAAAGTTAATCACCACGGGATAAACCATCATCTTACAAAATGCTGAACACACAGAATTCAGTGCCCTGTTTTCTCTGGATCAGAGTGATGTTCACATCAAGTTATTCATCTAGAAATTTCATCCATAATTATTGGACTTATGTTAGGAGGTTCTCAAAAAGTTTGGATGTCAGAGATGATTTGACATTAATATTTCATTGAACATTTGTGAGACTAACAATAATACATCTGCATCTGGGACTAAGATATTCACTCATAACAGAACAGGGAAGAACTTGCCTTTCACAAACTCAAGACACCCCAAAGCACTTGACAGCCAATTAAGTACTTTTGAAGGGTAATCATTGTTGTAATGTAAGAAACAGAGCAACCAATCTGAACAAAGCCAGCTGGTACAATCAGCAATATAAGAATGACCAGATCATTTCGAGTGAGGTTACTTGAGGGATACATATTGGCCAGTTCACCAGGGAGAACCTGTCTGCTATTCTTTGACAAAGTGTAATGGGATCTTTTATACCCAGCTGAGAAAGCAGATGGGACCTCTGACACTGTAGTACTCTTTCATTACTGCACTAGATGTATCAGCATGGATTTTGTGTTCAAGTCTCTGGAATGCGTCTTGGGCCCACATTATACACGGTAGCACAGTAATTAGCACTGTTGCTTCACCATGCCAGGGACCAGGGTTTGATTCCCAGATTGGATCACTGTCTGTGCGGAGTCTGCACGTTCTCCCCGTTTCTGAGTGGGTTTCCCCCCCGGGTGCTCCGGTTTCCTCCCACAAGTCCCGAAAGATGTGCTGTTAGGTGATTTGGACATTCTGAATTCTCCCTCAGTGGACCCGAACAGGCGCCAGAATGTGGCGACTCGGGGATTTTCACAGTAACTTCATTGAAGTGTTAATGTAAGCCTACTTGTGACACTAATAAAGATTATTATTATTAACTTAAGTGAGAATTCTACCAAGTGAGCCACAGCTGACAGAAAAGTTAAAGTTTTGTGTAATCCCCAACTCCATCCCATACTTCTATTTTTCAATGAAACACATGCCCTTTGGTCACAGGCTATCCATCTGAACATGTAAGCCTGCAGGGTTCAATTGTTGAATTGATCTATGTTTGATTATGTTAGTCTGGTATTCAATCTATGCTCACTGTGCTTGATTAGTTAAGCCTGGGTGTTGACTCAGAGTGAAAATAAACAGAGAAGCTCCTAGAAGAGGCTGAGCTGTAAGCAATGATGGAGACATGTTGTGATTGCTGAGATATTTTAAAAGCTCTTGTCAATAAATCTCTTGAACACTTAGAAATTAGTGTAATCTCTACATTGCTCAGAGATATAGATCTGTAAATATATAGATATATATATAAACATACAACAAACTGGCGAATACACAACAAAATTAGTTCTGCAGTTTTTGACATGATTAGTTTTGTCAGCATGAAAGTGCTAACTGATGTGTCATGTTCCTGCTTGTCTAAGCTTATCACACATCTGTTTTAACCCCAATATTGCCCAAGTACTCGAATCTCCACATCACTCTCTTTAAGACAATTTGCCAGTGTTTCTGTCCCAACTATCCCATAGCATTTTTCACCTACATCAAATTTTCAGCTCAGTACATTTCATATTTTCTGGCATCATAGGGTAATTATGGCACAAAGGAGGCTATTCAGTCCATCGACTTCATGGTGGCTCTCTGCAGAGCAATCCAATTAGTTCCATTTTCTCCGCTGTTTCTTGAAGGCCTGAAACTTTACTTCCTTCTCCTTAATCAACTCAGCCTCTTTTGATTTTCTTTGTGTTTGTTGATTTTCACTGATGTAGTTACCAGTGATAATTTGTCTTGCTACAGGGTGTCACATTTACTGCTCTCCAATCCTCTCACAGCTGCCGGGCACCTGAGGGAGACTGGAGGGATATTACGGCAAGCCTTTCCACCACCACTACTCCTACTTTCTTCAGCAACCAGAGGTGAGTGGACCAACATTTGGCAGATGGAGTTTAACGTGGATAAGTGTGAGGTTATCCATTTTGGTTATTATCTCAATGGAGTGAAATTCAGAGGGCTTCAATGCAAAGGGATCTGGGTGTCCTCGAGCATGAATCACTTAAAATTGGTATACTAGTGCAGCAGGTAATGAATTTTGGCATTTATGGCTAAAGGAATAGAGTATACAAGTAGTGAAGTGTTGCTGCCACTGTAGGAGGCATTGGTGAGACAAAACCTGGAGTACTGTGTACAGTTTTAGCCCCCTCACGTGAAGGGGGATGTGGTTGCATTGGAGGTAGTTCAAAGACGGATTCCAGAGATGAGGGGTTTGTCTTACGAAGAGAAATTGAGCAGTTTATTCCGATACACTCTTGGGTTTAGAAGAATGAGAGGAGATCGAATTGAGACCTATAAGATTGTTTAAAAAGGTATTGACAAGGTAGATGTAGAGCGGATGCTTCCTCGTGTGGGGTAACCTAGGATGAAAGCTTGTACTTTTAGGCAAAGGGATAGCAGATTTTAAACAGAAATTAGGAAAAATTACTTCTCTCAAAGGGCCGTGAATCTGTGAAATTCATTATCCCAGAGTGCACTGGAAGCCAGGACATGGAGTAAAGTTAAGGATGATTTTTAATTATTAATGGGTTGAAGGATTAGGGAGAACGGGCAGAAAAGTGGAGTTGAGGCCGAGATTAGATCGTCCATGATCGCATATGCAAGTTCTCCAGACCAGGTGATTTATGCACTCTGAGCATAGCTACCCCATACCAAAGTCCAAAGATGTGCAGGTTAGGTGGATTGGCCATGATAAATTGCCCTTAGTGTCCAAAATTGTCCTTAGTGTTGGGTAGGGTTACTGGGATATGGGGACAGGGTGGAGGTGTTGACCTTGGGTAGGGTGCTCTTTCCAAGAGCTGGTGCAGACTCGATGGGCTGAATGGCCTCCTTCTACACTGTAAATTCTATGATACCAATACCAGTATTAACTATTCTAGCCTTTCTCTGTGCCTCTAAGCATATATCACTCTCTTTGTCCCTACTCAGATCCACTCTGCCTTTTACTGCCCATTCGCTAGTTACATGTAGGGAGAAGACATTTGGGTTCCCTTTTAAGTTAACTGCTTGTTATAACCCGCAAGGGTCTTACAGGGTGGGAACAATTAACTTCCCGTGAACCTTGTAGAGTACGAGCTTCCCCATTAAGGGGGCGGGGGACTTCTGAACAATGACTAGTTAGCTATCTGGAACATAAAACCGGCCAGTTTGGCAATGGCAAGGGAGACCCAGTAGAGATCTACTGTGTGATGTATGTAATCTTTACTGTAAATAAACCAAGTTTCTTTGAAATACCCGGTGTGGAATCCTTTGTGGCTTTATAAAACTACCATTCCATTCTCATATTCTGTCTTTGCCAGTCTTAGTTTCCTCTTCACTTCCCCATACAACATATTGTATTGGGCCTGGCTCCCACTTGACAAATTCAACTGATACCACGGTTTTTATTGTTCTTCACATTCTCTGGGTGCAATTTAACGGAAATGAAACAGAGTCCCATGTCGCGCACGTTTAGCTGGTAGCACCGGGAACAACCTCGTTAGCAAACAGGACCCTGCTTCATTTTAGGGCCTTGTGAGAAACGCCCCGCTGAGGCCACACTTCGGCTTATTTCCTGCCCAACGAGCTCTGCTTGTCAGTACAGGAAGAGATCGGGGCACCCTTTTTAAATGCTGCCCTAATCTCTGGCCCTGCCACCGTGCCTCCGGAATCTCCAATGCCCCAACTCAATTATAAGAGGGCCATCGAGTCGTCCGCTCCTCACATCATAAAGGCAGGGCAGCCCTGAGCCCGATCCCTGGAGTGGACAAGATGCCACCTGTGCATCACCAGCCTAGCAGCCCCTGCCAGCCTGGAAGTGCCACCTGGGCACACAGGCAGTGCCAGGGTAGCACCTGGGTGGAACTGCCAGGGTGCCAAGCTGACAGTTCTACCCCGGTGGCATCAAGGTGCCATGGTACCATCTGGGTGGCACAGTAGCACCGTGGTTAGCACTGTTGCTTCACAGCTCCAGAGTCCCAGGTTCGATTCCCGGTTTGGGTCAATGTGCAGAGTCTGCACGTTCCCCCTGTGTCTGCGTGGGTTTCCTCCGGGTGCTCCAGTTTCTTCCCACAGTCCAAAGATGTGCAGGTTAGGTGGATTGGCCATGCTAAATTGCCCTTAGTGTCCAAAAAGGTTAGGTGGTGTCACTGGGTTACGGGGATAGAGTGGAGGTGTGGGCTTAAGTAGAATGCTCTTTCCAAGAGCCGGTGCAGACTTGATGGGCTAAATGGCCTCCTTCTGCACTATAAATTCTATGATTCCCCCCATATCATCCATGGAAATCTGGCTTTGATTCCTTTATCTTTCATCCTTATTTGAATGAATCAAGCCAGTATCTGAAGAGTCTCTGACTTAATGATCTCCCATTGTTCCATTACAGTTTTTTCCTGTCAGTTTCATTTTTCCTCTCTCATTTCATTGAAGTTAGTTCTCTTCCAATGGAGACGTTTTCCTTCAGATTGTTCCTTTGCTCTTCTCTGTTGCCAGTCTAAAACTTACGATGCGATGATCACTCTACCCCTAGCATTCCCCCACAGACGCTTGGTGCACTTGGCACATCTTATTCCTCTGTGCCTGATCCAGCATTGCCTCCTTTCTAATTGGATGGAGAGCACTCTGGTCATGGAAGTTCTCCCTAATGCATTTGAGAAATTCCTGCCCCTCCTTTTCCTTGCAGATCTCCCTACACCATCACTCTGTGGTCCTTGAGATTTCCCTGCAGATTTGTTCCACTATCACTCTTTTACCATCTTGAGACCAATAGAATACTACCAGCTGCATCAACATGCCTTGATGCTTCTGAGCTGTAACCAAATGGACTCTGTACCTGCCCTTCTCGAAGAAAAACTCACTTTCCAACACTGCAATTGCTGCCGTACCTCTTTTTTCCTTTCCTGTCCTTTCAGAATACTTTGTATCCATTAAGCGCCAAGTCCTCACCATTTTGAAGTCAAATTTTTGCTATTGTCATGACATCACATGTTCCCACATAATTATTCATGCTCACCAACCTTATTCTCCCATATATCAGAAAGTGTAGGCTGGAATTCTCCTGCTGTTAACTGACAGCAGGATTCTCTGGTCTCGTCGCCAGCGCATCCCAGCCACAGGTTTCCCGACTGAGTGGGGCGGCTTCAATGGGAATTCCCATTGACAGTGACAGGAGCAGAGAATCCCGCCACCAGGGAACGATGCTGCCTTCCGTTGCCAAGAAACAGGCGGCTGGAACGCTGGAGGATCCTGCCTATAGGCTAACATATCAGGATAGCCCCCTTTACATGACTGGTGCCTGGATCAGCTTCCTCGGCCTTTTACAGATCATGTATTCCAGATCATAACATAATGTTAAAAAATATTCTTCTCACCTTCCCTCTCGCTCTTTTGCCAATTATCTTAATGCAGTATCCTCTACTTACTGACCTTACTGCCAATGAAACGGTTTCTCCTGACACTCTCGATCAAATGCTCCCATAATTTTAATTAGCTCTATAAAATCTCCCCTTAACTTGAGAACAGTCTTGGTCTCCCCATTTTCTCCATGTAATTAAAGTCTTTCATCCCTGATATCGGTCAAGTAAATCTCCTCTGACATCCTTCTTGAAGTATGCTGATCAGAATTGGCACCATACTCCAGCTCAGGCCTAACCAGTGAATTTTAACGGTATAGCAAGGTTTCCTTGCCTTATATATGCTGTGCCTCAATCTATAAAGCCAAGGGTCACATCTTTTTTTAAGCAGTCATACTGGCTTGAAGAACGAATGATAACACATTTATTTGCATTTATACTCCCAGCAGGTCCAGCAAAATTCAGTCTCCAGAGGTAGTTGTAGCAATGGATGAGAAATGAAGATTTAGAAGCTGTTCAGACGCACCTGAACACTGACCTAGTAGTAGGGAAGTTGCTGGAGTCCATTGTCAAGGATTTCATAGCACAGCATTTCGAAAGCACTGGTGTAATCAGAAAAAGTCAGCATGGATTACGAAAGGAAAATCATGCTTGACAAATCTATTGGAATTCTTTGAAGATGTAACCAGTAGAGTTGACCAGGAAGAACTGGTGGTTGTGTTTATTTAGACTTTTAGAAGGCTTTCAACAAGATCTCACATAGCAGATTAATATGGAAAGTTAAAGCGCATGTGATTACGAGTAGTGTCTTGCGATGGATAGAAAGCTGGTTAGCAGACAGGAAGTTGGAATGAATGGGTCTTTTTCTGATTGGCAGGCAGTGACTAGTGGAGTATCGTAGGGATCTGTGCTAGGACCCAAAAACTTCACATTATATACTAATGATTTGGACGAGGGAATTAAATGTATTATCTCCAAATTTGCAGATGATACAAAGTTGGGTGGGAGGGTGAGCTGTGAGGAGGATGCAGAGATGCTTTAGTGGGATTTGGACAGGCTGAGTGAATGGGCACATGTATGGCAGATGCAGTATAATGTGGATAAATGTGAAGCTACCCGCTTCTGTAGCAAAAATAGGAAGGCAGATTATTATTTGAATGGGTGTAAATTGAGAGAGGTGGATACTCAGCGAGACCTTGGTGTCCTCGTACATCAATCGCTGAAAGTAAGCAAGCAGATATAGCAGGCAGTAAAGAGGGCAAATGGTATGTTGGCCTTCATCTTCACAGTGAGAGGATTTGAGTACAGGAATAGAGATGTTTTACTGCGATTGAATAGGGCATTGGTGAAGCCACACCAGGAGTATTGTGGGCAGTTTTGGTGTCCTTATCTGAGGAAGGAAGTTCTTGCTGCGGAGGGAGTACAGGAAAGGTTTACCAGGCTGAATCCTGGGATAGCGGGGCTGTCATATAAGGAGAGATTAATTCGGTTAGGATTATATTCATTGGCGTTTAGAAGAGTGTGAGTGGATCTCATAGTAACTTACAAAATTCTAACAGGATTAGAAAGGGTAGATTCAGAAAGAATGTTCCCCTTTGAATGTTTGCCTTTGGATTTCGGCGGCAGCGGTGCGCAGGGGCCTTCTTGGAGGTGAGTAGTGTGTTTAAAAACCTTACCTTTACAGGAGCAGCCCTTTGGATTTCGGCGGCAGCGGTGCGCAGGGGCCTTCTTGGAGGTGAGTAGCGACTTTAAAACCACTTACCTTTACAGGAGCAGCCCTTTGGATTTCGGCGGCAGCGGTGCGCAGGGGCCTTCTGGGAGGTGAGTAGCGACTTTAAAACCACTTACCTTTACAGGAGCAGCCCTTTGGATTTCGGCGGCAGCGGTGCGCAGGGGCCTTCTGGGAGGTGAGTAGCGACTTTAAAACCACTTACCTTTACAGGAGCAGCCCTTTGGATTTCGGCGGCAGCGGTGCGCAGGGGCCTTCTGGGAGGTGAGTAGCGACTTTAAAACCACTTACCTTTACAGGAGCAGCCCTTTGGATTTCGGCGGCAGCGGTGCGCAGGGGCCTTCTTGGAGGTGAGTAGTGAGTTTAAAACCACTTACCTTTACAGGAGCAGCCCTTTGGATTTCGGCGGCAGCGGTGCGCAGGGGCCTTCTGGGAGGTGAGTAGCGACTTTAAAACCACTTACCTTTACAGGAGCAGCCCTTTGGATTTCGGCGGCAGCGGTGCGCAGGGGCCTTCTGGGAGGTGAGTAGCGACTTTAAAACCACTTACCTTTACAGGAGCAGCCCTTTGGATTTCGGCGGCAGCGGTGCGCAGGGGCCTTCTGGGAGGTGAGTAGCGACTTTAAAACCACTTACCTTTACAGGAGCAGCCCTTTGGATTTCGGCGGCAGCGGTGCGCAGGGGCCTTCTTGGAGGTGAGTAGTGAGTTTAAAACCACTTACCTTTACAGGAGCAGCCCTTTGGATTTCGGCGGGAACCGGAAGTTCGACCTCTGGCAAGTTTCCCCCCACCCCCCCCCAACCAATAAATTCTGGTGGAGAGGAAACCCGAGACACTACACGTGTAGTGTCTCCCACCCACCCTCCTCCTCTAACCTAATAATAAGACCCATTGGTGTAAGGTAAGTGCCATATTATATTATTATATTATTAGCATTGTGCAGGTCAAGGATTGGAGGTGGAGGAGCAGTCTCTGTCAGCGAGAGAACCTGAGAACATCTCAGAAGGTAAGCAAGTGATTTTTACTTTTATACCTTTTTTTCAAATTGTGTGTGTCGGGGGAAACTGAAGTGACATCACAGAAAAGCTGTGACCTGAGTGGCTGGTTGGGATTCTAACCTAAATTTTTTTGAGTATTTGGGAACTAATTAAACATAATAACTTAATTATAATTTAGAGGATATCTAAGCCAGAGATCGGAGAATATTATAGTTAGCTATCGCATTTCTATTAGAAATCTAGTGCTAGGAAACAGATAGTTGACAGTAACTTTGTAATTTAAAAAAAAAAGGATTTTAAAAAAAAAAAGACAAATTTTAATTTTAATTAATTGACGCAATGTCAGTTAGAGGGGTGCTGTGCTCTGACTGTGAGATGTGGCAGGTCCGGGAGGCTTCCAGCGTCCCGGATGGCTTCATCTGCAGAAAGTGCATCCAACTGCAGCTCCTCACAGACCGCATGGTTCGGTTGGAGCAGCAATTGGATGCACTTAGGAGCATGCAGGTGGCGGAAAGCGTCATAGATCGCAGTTATGTAAGTGTGGTCACACCCAAGGTGCAGGCAGAGAAATGGGTGACCACCAGAAAGGGCAGGCAGTCAGTGCAGGAATCCCCTGTGGTTGTCCCCCTCTCGAACAGATATACCCCTTTGGATACTGTCGGGGGGGATAGCCTATCAGGGGAAAACAGCAGCAGCCAGAGCAGTGGCACCACGGCTGGCTCTGATGTTCAGAAAGGAGGGTCAAAGCGCAGAAGAGAAATAGTTATAGGGGACTCTATAGTCAGGGGCACAGATAGGCGCTTCTGTGGACGTGAAAGAGACTCCAGGATGGTATGTTGCCTCCCTGGTGCCAGGGTCCAGGATGTCTCCGAACGGGTAGAGGGAATCCTGAAGGGGGAGGGCAAACAGGCAGAGGTCGTTGTACATATTGGTACTAACGACATAGGCAGGAAGGGGCATGAGGTCCTGCAGCAGGAGTTCAGGGAGCTAGGCAGAAAGTTAAAAGACAGGACCTCGAGGGTTGTAATCTCGGGATTACTCCCTGTGCCACGTGCCAGTGAGGCTAGAAATAGGAAGATAGAGCAGACAAACACGTGGCTAAACAGCTGGTGTAGGAGGGAGGGTTTCTGTTATCTGGACCACTGGGAGCTCTTCCGGGGCAGGTGTGACCTGTATAAGATGGACGGGTTGCATCTAAACCGGAGAGGCATAAATATCCTGGCCGCGAGATTTGCTAGTGTCACACGGGAGGGTTTAAACTAGTATGGCAGGGGGGTGGGCACGGGAGCAATAGGTCAGAAGGTGAGAGCATTGAGGGAGAACTAGGGAATAGGGACAGTGTGGCTCTGAGGCAGAGCAGACGGGGAGAAGTTGCTGAACACAGCGGGTCTGGTGGCCTGAAGTGCATATGTTTTAATGCAAGGAGCATTACGGGTAAGGCAGATGAACTTAGAGCTTGGATTACTACTTGGAACTATGATGTTGTTGCCATTACAGAGACCTGGTTGAGGGAAGGGCAGAATTGGCAGCTAAACGTTCCAGGATTTCGATGTTTCAGGCGGGATAGAGGGGGATGTAAAAGGGGAGGCGGAGTTGCGCTACTTGTTCAGGAGAGTATCACAGCTATACAGCGAGAGGACACCTCAGAGGGCAGTGAGGCTATATGGGTAGAGATCAGGAATAAGAAGGGTGCAGTCACAATGTTGGGGGTATACTACAGGCCTCCCAACAGCCAGCGGGAGATAGAGGAGCAGATAGGTAGACAGATTTTGGAAAAGAGTAAAAACAACTTGTGGTGATGAACTTCAACTTCCCCAATATTGACTGGGACTCACTTAGTGCCAGGGGCTTAGACGGGGCAGAGTTTGTAAGGAGCATCCAGGAGGGCTTCTTAAAACAATATGTAAACAGTCCAACTAGGGAAGGGGCGGTACTGGACCTGGTATTGGGGAATGAGCCCGGCCAGGTGGTAGATGTTTCAGTAGGGGAGCATTTCGGTAACAGTGACCACAATTCAGTAAGTTTTAAAGTACTGGTGGACGAGGATAAGAGTGGTCCGAGGATGAATGTGCTAAATTGGGGGAAGGCTAATTATAACAATATTAGGCGGGAACTGAAGAACATAGATTGGGGGCGGATGTTTGAGGGCAAATCAACATCTGACATGTGGGAGGCTTTCAAGTGTCAGTTGAAAGGAATACAGGACAGGCATGATCCTGTGAGGAAGAAAGATAAATACGGCAATTTTCAGGAACCTTGGATGACGAGTGATATTGTAGGCCTCGTCAAAAAGAAAAAGGAGGCATTTGTCAGGGCTAAAAGGCTGGGAACAGACGAAGCCTGTGTGGCATATAAGGAAAGTAGGAAGGAACTTAAGCAAGGAGTCAGGAGGGCTAGAAGGGGTCATGAAAAGTCATTGGCAAATAGGGTTAAGGAAAATCCCAAGGCTTTTTACACTTACATAAAAAGCAAGAGGGTAGCCAGGGAAAGGGTTGGCCCACTGAAGGATAGGCAAGGGAATCTATGTGTGGAGCCAGAGGAAATGGGCGAGGTACTAAATGAATACTTTGCATCAGTATTCACCAAAGAGAAGGAATTGGTAGATGTTGAGTCTGGAGAAGGGGGTGTAGATAGCCTGGGTCACATTGTGATCCAAAAAGACGAGGTGTTGGGTGTCTTAAAAAATATTAAGGTAGATAAGTCCCCAGGGCCGGATGGGATCTACCCCAGAATACTGAAGGAGGCTGGAGAGGAAATTGCTGAGGCCTTGACAGAAATCTTTGGATCCTCGCTGTCTTCAGGGGATGTCCCGGAGGACTGGAGAATAGCCAATGTTGTTCCTCTGTTTAAGAAGGGTGGCAGGGATAATCCCGGGAACTACAGGCCGGTGAGCCTTACTTCAGTGGTAGGGAAATTACTGGAGAGAATTCTTCGAGACAGGATCTACTCCCATTTGGAAGCAAATGGACGTATTAGTGAGAGGCAGCACGGTTTTGTGAAGGGGAGGTCGTGTCTCACTAACTTGATAGAGTTTTTCGAGGAGGTCACTAAGATGATTGATGCAGGTAGGGCAGTAGATGTTGTCTATATGGACTTCAGTAAGGCCTTTGACAAGGTCCCTCATGGTAGACTAGTACAAAAGGTGAAGTCACACGGGATCAGGGGTGAACTGGCAAGGTGGATACAGAACTGGCTAGGCCATAGAAGGCAGAGGGTAGCAATGGAGGGATGCTTTTCTAATTGGAGGGCTGTGACCAGTGGTGTCCCACAGGGATCAGTGCTGGGACCTTTGCTCTTTGTAGTATATATAAATGATTTGGAGGAAAATGTAACTGGTCTGATTAGTAAGTTTGCAGACGACACAAAGGTTGGTGGAATTGCGGATAGCGATGAGGACTGTCTGAGGATACAGCAGGATTTAGATTGTCTGGAGACTTGGGCGGAGAGATGGCAGATGGAGTTTAACCTGGACAAATGTGAGGTAATGCATTTTGGAAGGGCTAATGCAGGTAGGGAATATACAGTGAATGGTAGAACCCTCAAGAGTATTGAAAGTCAAAGAGATCTAGGAGTACAGGTCCACAGATCACTGAAAGGGGCTACACAGGTGGAGAAGGTAGTCAAGAAGGCATACGGCATGCTTGCCTTCATTGGCCGGGGCATTGAGTATAAGAATTGGCAAGTCATGTTGCAGCTGTATAGAACCTTAGTTAGGCCACACTTGGAGTATAGTGTTCAATTCTGGTCGCCACACTACCAGAAGGATGTGGAGGCTTTAGAGAGGGTGCAGAAGAGATTTACCAGAATGTTGCCTGGTATGGAGGGCATAAGCTATGAGGAGCGATTGAATAAACTCGGTTTGTTCTCACTGGAACGAAGGAGGTTGAGGGGCGACCTGATAGAGGTATACAAAATTATGAGGGGCATAGACAGAGTGGATAGTCAGAGGCTTTTCCCCAGGGTAGAGGGGTCAATTACTAGGGGGCATAGGTTTAAGGTGAGAGGGGCAAAGTTTAGAGTAGATGTACGAGGCAAGTTTTTTACGCAGAGGGTAGTGGGTGCCTGGAACTCACTACCGGAGGAGGTAGTGGAGGCAGGGACGATAGGGACATTTAAGGGGCATCTTGACAAATATATGAATAGGATGGGAATAGAAGGATACGGACCCAGGAAGTGTAGAAGATTGTAGTTTAGTCGGGCAGTATGGTCGGCACGGGCTTGGAGGGCCGAAGGGCCTGTTCCTGTGCTGTACATTTCTTTGTTCTTTGTTCTTTGATGGCGTAAAACTTTTAGGACTGAGGTGAGGAGAAATTTGTTCACCCATACAGTGGTGAATCTGTGGAATTCTTTACCGCAGAAAGTAGTTGTGTAATTTCAAGAAGGAATTAGATATAGCTCTTGGGGCTAAAGAGATCAAGGGATATGGGGGGGAGGAGGGACCATATAATGCAGTGAGTCGTGCAAACGTCCATTGACTTTGGCGCAATGGGAAAATCCAGCCTGCGGGATGGGCTATATGATTCCACCTGGGTTATGTAACCTAAATAAATTCCTTTAGAGGAAGCTTTTCTGTAAAGTGGCTCCTTCTCTTTCACCCACGAAGAGCTGAAACTTTCTTACTTTGTCATTGACAAATAAGAGCTCACTCATGGTGATCTAATTGCTGCAAAATATGCCTTTTTGCACCAGCTGTTCGACCAGATGTTGCCCCAGCGATTAGCTGTGTTTGCTTTATATTGCATTTACAAACCTTTAATCTTTGATATCCCGTAGTATTAAGAATAGCTCAGATTCGCAACAGATTGCCAAACATATGTAGTCTTTTAAGCTATTTGCTGATGTATTATGTGTCAGCCTGTAAAATGTGCTCTCCCTATCTGCAGTAAAACAGTGGTATCTTCTTTCTGAATTTTATGGATCTCCATTCTCGCCCTGTGCTCCCAAGATGCAACTGTTGACTATTGGTTGTTGGCTTTGCTATCATTTATAGCTGCTTGCAGACTGATCCCATGCTGCAAGTTGCTACAGCACAATAAATTTACTAAAACCTCTCTGGCTTTTTCAAGGAGCTTGCACACAGCAAACAAAGCCTCATGTCAAAAGATAAACAGCTTGTTTTAAAAAGATTAGATTCAGCTGACGGCCAGCGTGGAATAAAATGTCAGGGTGGACTATAACTGGGAATAAAACAGCTTTCATGCTCTGTTGTCCATTTTCTCTCCCCCCCCCCCCCCCCCCCCCACACACACCGCTCCAGTTTTCTTCTATTCCCCCGTGAGGTTGTCTCATTCTTTACATTCTTTGCTGAAGTATGTCTCCAATTGGGCAGTGGCAGCTCTTTGGTACCAGTTCAACTGGCCATTCTGCATTTAGCGCTGCCAAGCTTTTTTGACTGTGAAAGAGGTGGTGGTGGTGTGTGTATGTGTGGGTGTGGGGGGGGGGGGGGGGGGGTGGTGAGTATGCCAGAGCTTTGTTTTGGCTGAAGAGTCACATTGGAATCAAAATATTAACTCTGATTTAGGTTTAGGCAGGGTAGCACAGTGGTTAGCACTGTTGCTTTACAGTGCCAGGGTCTCAGGTTCGATTCCCGGCTTGGGTCACTGTCTGTGCGGAGTCTGCACGTTCTCCCCGTGTCTGCGTGGGTTTCCTCCGGGTGCTCCGGTTTCCTCCCACAAGTCCCGGAAGACGTGCTTGTTAGGTAATTTGAACATTCTGAATTCTTCCTCTGTGTACCCGAACGGGCGCCGGAATGTGGCGACGGGGGGCTTTTCACAGTAACTTCATTGCAGTGTTAATGTGAGCCTACTTGTGACAATAAAGATTATTATTATTATGGTTATTATCGGCATATTTGCCGTGGTGAAATCCCCATGCTCATTCCGAGATGCTTCCACCTTCCCTTCATAGTTGATAGATTTTGCGTTTGTAACTTGACTGGCTGAGCCACGTTGGTGGAATTTTAGTGTTGCACTGTGTAGGTGAGGTGAGAGTGACTGCCCTTGACATAAAGGCAGCATTTGACTGAGTATAGCATTAAGAAGCCCTCGCTAAACTGGAGTCAACTGGAATCAGGGGGAACACTCTCCGCTGGTTGGAGTCATACTTCGCACAAAGGAAGATGGTTGTGGTGGTTGGAGGTGAATCATCTCAGCTCCAGGATATTACTGCTGGAGTTCCTCAGGGTAATGTCCTCAGCCCAACCATCTTCAGCTGCTTCATCAAAGACCTCCCTTCCATCATAAGATCAGAGGTGGGGCTGTTTGCTGATGACTGCACAATGTTCAGCACCATTCACGTCACCTCAGACACTGAAGCAATCAACGTGCAACTGCAGCAAGACCTGGACAATATCCAGTCTTGGGCAAGTCATGTTCACGCCACACAAGTGCCAGGCAATGACCATCTCAACAAGAGAGGATTAAACCCTCGCCCCTTGACATTCAATGGCATTACCATCGCTGAATCCCCCACGATCAACATCCTTGAACTGGACTAGCCATATTAATACTGTGGCTACCAGGGCAGGTCAAAGGCTAGGAATCCTACGGCGAGCAACTCACCTCCTGACACCACCACACCCACGCCACCAAGCCTGTCCAGCACAAGTCAGGAATGAAATGGAATATGTCCCACTTGCTGCAACAACACTCAAGAAGCTCAACACCATCCAAGACAAAACAGCCCTCTTGATTTCTCTTCCTTCCACAAACATTCAAACCCTCCACCACCAATGAAAAGTGGCAGCCTTGTGTACCATCTACAAGATGCACGGCAGGAACTCACCAAGGTTCACTAGAGAGCACCTTCCAAACCAACGACCACTACCATCCAGAAAGACAAGAGCAGCAGATCCCTGGGAACCCCACCACCTGGAGGTTCTCCTCCAAGTCACTCACCACTCTGACTTGGAAATATATCGCCCGTTCCTTCACTATTGCTGGGGCAAAATCCTTGAACTCCCTCCCTAACAACACAGTGGGTGTACCTATACCTCAGGGACTGCAGCGGTTCAAGAACGCAACTCACCACCACCTTCTGTAGGGTATCTAGGGAAGAGCAATAAATGCTGGCCTAACCAGCGATGGCCACATCCTGTAAATGAATAAAAAAACATTTTTAAATTTTGAAGTCCTGGCACTGCTACTGCTAATTGGTTCTTCTCTCAAATGGTCTGTGGCCACTTTCCACATTGATCCTACAGCCTTAGAGATACTGATGATATTTCTCACAGCATCCATCATCTTCCTATTTGTGTCTAATTCCATTGTGCGCCAATCTGTGTGTACGAGGGGTAAACAACAGATTTGATACTGGGAGGGCTGCAGCCCCTAACACCGATATTGATGTGTCATCTTACAATGGGAACCCTTCTGTCAAGATACTGCAACTTTGATCCTGGAAACTGTGGCCTGTAATGGAGGAGGAGGTGAAGCCCTTTGCATGGTGAGCGTCACATCCTTGTGTGCGAGGTTGAGCTTGATCCAGCTTCAAGTAGTGTTTAGTGCGCACCTGACCAGAGCTGGGATGAGTCACTTCTTCGTGGGGGTTGAGGATAGGTGCAAGTGCTGTGTGATGGGGCCAGCTACCCATACGCACATAGTATTGTCCTGTCCTAATTTTAAGGGTTTCTGGTCTCCTTTTTCAACATCATGTCGGCGATCCTAAACATTGAGTTGGAGCCCTGTCCCTTAAGTAGCCATATTTGTGGTATCGGACTTGCTGTGGGCAGGTGCGGGGCAGATGTCTTAGCCTTCGCCTCGCTGATTGCTCAGAGGCGGGTCCTGCTGGGATGGAGGTTGGCAACTCGGCCCTGTACCTCGGCTTGGCTTGATGACTTAATGGAGGTTCTGCAGCTGAAGAAGGTCAAGTACACCGTGAGGGGGGTCAATTGATTAATTCTACCAGAGATGCCAACTGTTTATTGTCTATTTCAAAGAATTGATCACTGTTAGCTGCTAGGAGGGTTGGCAGGTGGAAGAGGGAAGTGGGGGGCTATTGTGGCCATGTGGGGGTGGGGTGGGATTTAGGATAATTGTTGGGGGGGCTTCCTATTTATCGGGGGTTATGTAAATTAGCTTGTTCTTATTGTTGTTTCTATTTTTGTATTGCATTCATTGAAAATGATAATAAAAATATATATGTAAAAAAATCTTTGATCCTGGAGATATTGTGATCAGTTAGAATCCATAGAGTGCAGAAGGAGGCTATTCAGCCCATTGAGTCTGCACTCACCCTCCGAAAGAGCACCCTACCTAGACCCACTCCCTATCCCCGTAACCCCACCTATGATGCACATCTTCAAACACTAAGGATGGCGAATCCACCTAACTTGCACATCTTTGGATTGTGGGAGGAAACCGGGGTACCCGGAGGAAAGCCACGCAGACACGGGGAGAAAGTGCCAACTTTACACAGACAGTCACCCAAGGTCGGAATTGAACCTGGGACCCTGGAGCAGGGAGGCAGCAGTGCTAAAACCGTGCCTCCCCTTGCTTTTTTGCTTTTTCTTTTTTTTTCAAAGTCTGCACACAATTTCTATTAGCTTACACCGTGACTCACTCACCTGTCTGGGTCTTAATGCAAATGTCATAAGATCATTGAAAATATCCAATGCCTGGCTCAAGCTGTATTTTTGACCTTCATATTCCAATCATACTCTGCTCTGCAGACCATTACCATCTACTGTTGGAATGGTGTCCTGTATTGTGTCCTTATAATCCTCAAAATCTTCACCCTTCATCAGGGAGTGGCCAACTCTTGTCTTTTATTGCAAGACATTGCAACATTCATGTTGCTGGATGTTTTATCACACAACCTTTGATTTGGTAGAAGTGCTCAAAAAATTGAAGAATATTGGTCAAATACACGAGGAGCAGTTGTTTGCCCTAATTGAAGGGCTGATACCCAGCGGGCACAGATTTCAGGTAGTTGGGGGAACGTTCCAAAAGCGGCCTGTGGAAAATAGCTTTTTACACGGTTGTTGTGGTGAAGAACATGGTGACTAAGAAGGTGGTGGAATAAGATTCCGTGATAACTTGCAGCAATGAATCGGGTAAGTTGAAAAGGAAAAAGACTACGGGAAATGAGAGCAGGGGAGTGGGATTAATTGGTTGGCTCTTATGCAGAGCTGGCACAGCCACAATGGATTGAATGGCCTCCTTCTGTATTGTACAATCTGTGATCTGCCACCTCCAGCTGCCTCACTCCCATGCCCTCGACCCTAATAGAGCCCTGGCTACCCAATCCAATTGGAAGTTCAACGAAAAAGAAAAGGAAGAGAAACTTGCAGTTATAAAGTATTTTTCGCAACCATTGGGCTTCGTAAGGTGCTTTACAGGTGGCGAAGCACTCTCTGAAGTGTGGTCACTCCTGTAAAGTTGCTAATTTGTGCCCGGCACACTCCCGTAAACAACGTTGCAATGACGATCAAGTAATTTGTTTTCTTGTGAGGTTGATTGAGGGATAAATATTGGCCAGGACATTCAGTGATAACCCCTCTGCCCAGCTGCCATGCTTCAAAATAGTGTTCAATAAAGTCCAGATGAGCAGGTAGATGGCTTGGTTTAATGGCTCTACCATAATACAGCATCGTCAACAGTGCAGTGCTCCCTCAGTACTGCATTGGAGCGTTCCCAAAGAGGGACTTGAACCCAGAACCCGTGCTACCAGCTGAGCTATAGATGATATGGGAGCAGACTTTTAATTACCAGGTTGAATGATGAAACAGTTTGTTTTAATACAGTTCCCAATATTTTGGCAACAAAGAAATTTAAGTGTTCAATGAAGGTTAAAAAAACACACAAAATTTGGTTCCAATGCACCCTATGATTTTTCTCCCGAATTGCTGGAGATCAATTTTTCAATCCTTGCAGGACAATCCTGAAGGGTTGGCTATCCTTCTGGCTCTGAACAAAAATGTGATTGACTGCCAGCAAGGTGCCTTTGAACTCTAGGGGAGATAGTGGCACAGTGGTGCGGTCACTGGACAAGAGATCCAGGGTAATGCTCTGGGCACTTGTGTTTGAATCCCACCACAGCCGATGGTGAAATTTCAATAAAAATCTGGAATTAAACAACATTGTCACAAAACTCTTCTGGTGCTTTGGCTCGCTAAGGAAGTCTGACATTCCGTGGTTGACACTTAATGGCCTATAAAATCACAAAGCTCAATGACCAGCATTGATGCCCACATCACCCATGAAAGGAACCAATCAAGAACAAATTGTTATCCGATGGGGTCCAAGTCCCAGAGGTTTTCATATCTAGCATAAGAACCTTTAAAGAGGATAGAATATCTGAAGATAGTGGCTGTGGACTGATGGAGTAGCATGTGTTGCCTTTTCTGTGGCTCTGCTGTAACTATGGCAATTAGTGAGGTTGCCCTCCTTTCTTTTGATATCTATATTCTAATGCTCAGAGTCGCCAGGTATCAAATGATACCACCACAAGGTTCAACCGGCTATCGATCAAAGAGCCAAACACCAGTTAGTTAGTTCAAGGTCAAGGGTACTTTATTTACACACACAATTAATCATGCAACATACACTACTAGTTAACTACACCTATCGACTAAGACAACTTGTACTTAACTTCAGGCACCCAGCTTAGGTCAGAAGAACAGTGGCCGTTGTTCAATTCTGGATATATCGGATCTGTAGAAGGGCTGGTTTAGCACAGGGCTAAATCGCTGGCTTTGAAAGCAGACCAATGCAGGCCAGCAGCACGGTTTGATTCCCGTAACAGCCTCCCCGAACAGGCGCCGCAATGTGGTGACTGGGGGCTTTTCACAGTAACTTCATTTGAAGCCTACTTGTGACAATAAGCGATTTTCATTTCATGTCTGGGACTGTACCGGTCGCTCAAGTACCAGTCCTTTATCTTGGTGGATGGGCCATCAAATGCTAATTGGTCCATCAAAATGCTAACTGGTCGGAGTTTCGATATCGTCTGGATTCCTCACTTGCAAATATACATTTCAGGCTCTGAGCCTGACTGAATCTTGCTCTGCCCATTTTAACCGCTAGGCTTTACGAGCTTCTCTGTTCCTGGTTGTAAGTGGCCATCCCAGATGGCTACACATGGAACTATTGAACAGCTCCGCTGTGTGCTGGATGACTCATGTGTATTTCTGTGGCACTTTTGAAGCAAATAGAAAACCAGGGGAATAAAGTGTTAGAACAAGAGAAAACAGAGGAGAGCAAAATTGAAATGAGGGCCGACCTTCAAGCACTCATGTATGAGGTGAAGCAAAGAGTAGAGAGGTTGCTAGGTGACTCAGTGAGGAAACAACAGGAAAGGTCAATTGCACATCAGGTAGTAGTGGTAGTGGTACTGAACTAATCCATGGCCGGAATTCTCCGTTGTGAGTCTGCCCCTACAAATCTCCCATTCAATGCAGTGGGACCTTAGAATCCCGCTGCTATAAACAGCCAGAGAATCCCGCCCCATATCTTGCCGGGTTCTTCCGCACCCTGGGTTTCCCTGCATTCACCCTGTTGCCATTTTCCGAAGGGAAACTAGGGATTGGCAATAAATGCTGGCCTAGCCAGAGACAGCCACATCCCATAAGTAAATTTAAAAAAAAACATATTATTGGGGCCAGAGTCATCTTTTGAGTCTATCCTCAAATGGCCAAGAATCCTCTTGGTCATTCTTTCTAACCCCCTTTTTTTTTTAACCTAATGCACTCATGAAGAACACCAGCAGAAAAATCCTCCTCTGCTCCTTCTCATTTTCTTTGTATTCAAATCTGATCATAGATTTGGAAGGTGCTGCCTTCCAGAATGCAGGGAAACCCAGGGTGCGGAAGAACCCGGTAAGGTATGGGGCGGGATTCTCCGGTCGCTTATAGCAGCGAGATTCTTGGTGAGTTACTGCAGTGCATCTTGTAGATGGCACACACGGCTACCACTGTTCATCGGTGGTGGAGGGAGTGAATGTTTGTGGACCTGGTGTTGAGCATATTCTGTGTTGTTGGAGCTGAACTCATCCAGGCAAGTGAAGAGTATTCCATCACACTCCTGACCTGTGCCTTGCAGATGGTGGAGAGGTTTTGGGGAGTCAGGAGGTGAGCTACTCGCTGCAGGATTCGTAATCTCTCTGCTGCACGTGTAGCCACACTATTAAAAGGTGATTCGAGTTCAGTTTCTGGTCAACGGTAACCCCAGGATGTTGATTGTTGGGGATTCAGCGATGATAATGCCATTGAATGTCAAGCGGCAGTGGTTAGATGCTGTCTTGTAGGGGATGATCATTGCCTGGCACTTGTGTGGCACGAATGTTCAGTATATTCAAGACCGAGGTTAATAGATATTTGAATGTTAAGGACATTAAGGGATGTACAACTATTGTGGGAAGGTGAGATTTAGTTAGAAGATCAGCCATGATCTTATTGAATGTCGAGGCAAGCACGATGGCCCGAGTGACCTATTCCTGCTTCTCTTTCTTGTGTTCTTGTGTTCTTATCCTCAGGATACCCCAAAGAGTCAATAGATTGTTTTTGAAGCACAGTTATTGTTGTTAGGAAATCAATGAACTTGCCAGTGCAAACACAAAGCAGCACATCACAAACAGGAAATTAATGAATGCCTGGGTAACCTATATTTGCGATGATGAGCGGTGGAATTAACCTCACTACTCTTCCTGAATAAAACCACAGGCTCTTTCACATCCAACTTAGCTGGCAGATTGGATCATGATTTAATATTTCATCTGAGAGACAGCCCCTCCAATATTGACATTTCAATGTAGATTATGTGTGTAAATCAGCAATGGGGCTTGAACCCATAAACTGCAGACACAGAAGTGCAGGTGTTAACACCTAAGTTCAGGAAACCCTTTTACCTGCTTCACCCTAATTAAATAGAGTGACAAATGTGTGCATTAGGATTAACTAACAGTAGGCAGCAAAACATTTGCGGTCAAATTAGTACCTTTACTGCAACTGCCATATTCTTTTTGTCCAGCTCTTTTATTCACCAACAGAACCAAAACTTCTATCTCTTGAAAAAGCTAAAGCTGTTCATATAAAAAAACAGGCCTGGGAAATGAATACCAATTTCGTCAAACCTCTGGCCTTGCGAATTGTTTGTTGCCATTGAATATAAAAACCTAATTGAGTTTCCCCTGAGTTGAAAAGACAAATTTAAATCTGATGTGCTCAGTATTATTCGGGAAAAACACTCAGGGTTGATTTTTGTTGAGGTGTTGTGGGTTTTGCTGGCTGGCTGGTCGAGCCAGTGAGAGACGCGCACTGCTTCTTTTCGGGAAGGCCTGCCAGGCTATCAGGCAGTGGAGAGGCCTATGGCGGGTCGTCACCTGAAATCAAGACCCTGGGACCCTCAGAACTGCCAGCCCAATCTGAGGCTGGCAGTCCATGTGCACAGCAGTGCTACTGGGGAGGTGGCAGCTGCTGAAGGAAAATCAACTCCCAGAGTCACTGAATTATGGAGCGGCCCAGCCCAGTATTGTCGGGGCAGAGGGGAGGGAGGTTGGGGAGTGAGGGCCACTGAAAAATGGGTGTAGGGTTGGTCAGAAGAAGAGCCCCCTCAACACCACTTTGCTGATGTCAAGCCCCTCAATCTGACACAGAGTGCCTTTGATCGAGGGACAACCGCTCCCCTTTCTCCCGCCTCAATTTCCTGAAGCTGACAGCTTGGCCATGCAATTGTAACAGTTGTGCTTGCCACATGTCAAAAGGCGACTGGGTTAACACCAGTCGTGGTGGGTTGAGGCCCTTAACTAGTCATTAATTGGCTACTTAAGAGCCTCAATAGGTAGCAGGGCTTGAAGATCGACCATGGGCTTTCCTGCCCAAAACGTAAGTTTGGTGGAAGCGGGAAGGTTCCAGTGCAGCACCAGCCCGCCTAATTACATGCCCTTCCCAACTCCAAGCTTGCCAACAACAAGAGCAGAAGATTCCACCCTCTATTTCCTTCAAACCTTTTACAACTTCAGCATCTATCATTGAAGAAAACAGCTTTGTAACTATCAGTCTTATTCCACGATACGCCTGGCATAAAATTCATAAATAAAATCCATTCAGTGCAGAAGGAGTCCATTCGGCCCATCAAGCAACATTATAACTGCATCTTTCTTGAGTCTAATTTCTGCATCTTCCTTGAGACTAGTTTTGTAAGGTGCACGCCCATTGGAGTTAGATTGTTTGGAAACTTTAGCACATTTTCAAATTCAAATCTAATCAAGCAGAGTCAGCATGGCTTCATGACAGGGAAATCATGTCAGACTAATTTATTAGAGTTTATCGAGGAAGTCTCAGCCAGAGTGGATAGAAGGGAACCAGTAGATGTACTGTATTTGGACTTCCAGATGGTGTTTAACAAGGCACCTCACAAAAGGTTAATCACAAGAGAAGATCTCATGGCTTTGGACATGCTATACTGGCATAGATAGAGAATTCGCTAATGGGCAGGAAATAGCAAATGGGGATGAGGAGTTCTTTTTCAGATTGGTGATCTGTAACCCATGGGGCTCCACGGGGATCACTGCTGGGCTCCCACCTGTTTACATATATATATATTGGAGGAAGGAAGCGAAAATACTGCAGTCAAATTTGCAGACAACATGAAAATAGGTGGAAAGGCAAGTTGTGAGAGGTGGGGAGAGAGGTGCAGCAGTGGGGAGAGAGGAGCAGCAACGGGGAGAGGGGAGCAGCAGTGGGGCGAGAGGAGCAGCAGCGGGGGGCGAGGAGCAGCAGTGGAGAGAGAGGAGCAGCAGCGGGGAGAGAGGAGCAGCAGCAGAGGGAGAGGAGCAGTAGCGGGGAAGAGGAGCAGCAGCGGGGAAGGAGGAGCAGCAGCGGGGAGAGAGGGGCAGCAGCGGGGAGAGAGGGGCAGCAGCGGGGAGAGAGGAGCAGCAGCGGGGAGAGAGGAGCAGCAGCGGGGAGAGAGTTGCAGCAGCAGGGGGAGAGCAGCAGCAGGGAGAGAGGAGCAGCAGCGGGGAGAGAGGAGCAGCATCGGGGAGAGAGGGGCAGCAGCGGGGAGAGAGGTGCAGCATCAGGGGGAGAGCAGCAGCGGGGAGAGAGGAGCAGCAGCGGGGAGAGAGGAGCAGCAGTGGGGAGAGAGGAGCAGCAGCGAGGAGAGAGGAGCAGCAGCGGGGAGAGAGGAGCAGCAGCGGGGAGCGAGGAGCAGCAGCGGGGAGAGAGGGGCAGCAGCAGGGGGAGAGCAGCAGCGGGGAGAGAGGAGCAGCAGCGGGGAGAGAGGAGCAGCAGCGGGGGGAGAGGAGCAGCAGCGTGGGGAGAGCAGCAGCAGTGGGGAGAGAGGAGCAGCAGCGGGGGGAGAGCAGCAGCAGCGGGGAGAGAGGAGCAGCAGCGGGGAGAGAGGAGCAGCAGCGGGGAGAGAGGGGCAGCAGCGGGGAGAGAGGAGCAGCAGCGGGGAGAGAGGAGCAGCAGCGGGGAGAGAGGGGCAGCAGCGTGGAGAGAGGGGCAGCAGCGGGGAGAGAGGAGCAGCAGCGGGGGGAGAGCAGCAGCGGGGAGAGAGGAGCAGCAGTGGGGAGAGAGGAGCAGCAGCGTGGGGAGAGCAGCAGCAGTGGGGAGAGAGGAGCAGCAGCGGGGGGAGAGCAGCAGCAGCGGGGAGAGAGGAGCAGCAGCGGGGAGAGAGGAGCAGCAGCGGGGAGAGAGGAGCAGCAGCGGGGAGAGAGGGGCAGCAGCGGGGAGAGAGGAGCAGCAGCGGGGAGAGAGGTGCAGCAGCCGGGAGAGAGGAGCAGCAGCGGGGAGAGAGGGGCAGCAGCGGGGAGAGAGGAGCAGCAGCGTGGAGAGAGGGGCAGCAGCGGGGAGAGAGGAGCAGCAGCGGGGGGAGAGCAGCAGCAGCGGGGAGAGAGGGGCAGTGATGCACTATCAATTACCACAAAGACGAGAATAGTGGAATAATCGAGGCTTTATTGAGCAAAGATGTTGTGCCTCCTGTAGCTGGAACCAGAATGGCTGCAGCACCGGCGAGCATGCACATTTATACACCGCCTACTGGGCGGAGCCAGCAGGCGGGGATTTACCCATGTACCTCTACCAGATGTGTCTTACCGTAATGCATATAATCCAGCTAGTGGTGACAACCTCATTCACCACCTGTTACAAAAAGAGTCCGGCGGGGGTGGTGGACAACATTACAAGTTCAATCTGTCGGGGACCTTGATCCTCCTCTGTGATTGCCTCAGTCCTGGTGGTGATGTGGGCGCCGACTTGGTCACCTGTGACTCCGGGAGCATGTTGTCCTCGTCTTCGTCACCCCTGAGTGGAACCAGTGGGAGGACGGATCCTACTGGGGCGGGGGCTGCGGTGAGGTTCGCTGGAGGGAGGGTGAGTGGCGCAGGGGTGAATGAGGGAACCGCGGGGAGGGGGGGTGGCGGTGTCAGGCCAGGGGTTGTGGGTGGGAATCCAGCGGGAGCCAGGCCCCGGAGGGTGACTGTGTCCTGGTACCCATCGGGGTGTGCCACGTAGGGTTTGCATGTAGGAGGTGGACCTTTTCGACCAAGGGGTCCGACTTATGGGTCCGCACATGCTTCCGAAGGAGGGCGGGTTCAGGAACTATCAGACATGTTGGGAGCGAGACCCCGGAGGTGGACTTCCTGGGGAAGGCAAACACACGTTCGTGAGGGGTCTCGTTAGTCACGATGCAGAGCAGCGATCAGATGGAGTGGAGTGCGTCGGGGAAGACCTCCTGCCAGCGGGAGACCGGGAGCCTTTTAGACCGCAGGGCCAGCAGGACGGCCTTCCAGACTGTCCCGTTGTCCCTCTCCACCTGCCCATTTCCCTGGGGGTTGTCGCCGGTCGTACTACTTGAGGTAATGCCCTTGCTGATCAGGAACTGACACAGCTCATCGCTCATAAATGAGGATCCCCGATCGCTGTGGATGTCGGTGGGGAAATCGAACAGAGTGAAGATGCTGTGGAGGGCTTTAAGTACTGTGGCAGAAGCCATATCGGGGCCTGGGATGGCGAAAGGGAACCGGGAGTACTCGTCAATCACGTTCAGAAAGTACGTGTTGCGGTCGGTGGAGGGGAGGGGCCCTTTGAAGTCCATGCTGAGGCGCTCAAGGGGGCGGGAGGCCTTCACCAGGTGCGCTCGATCTGGCTGGTAGAAGTGAGGCTTGCACTCTGCGCAGACCTGGCAGTCTCTGGTGACGGTCCTGACCTCCTCAATGGAGGAGGGCATTGATGAAATCTAAGAACCGGGTGACTCCTGGGTGGCAGAGGTCATAGTGGAGAGCCCGGAGTCGGTCCACTTGTGCGCTGGCACATGTACTGCGGGATCGGGCATCTGGGGGCTCATTGAGTTTCCCCGGGCGATACAAGATCTCATAATTATAAGTGGAGAGCTCGATCTTCCACATCAAGATCTTGTCATTTTTGATCTTGCCCCGCTGTATATTATTAAACATAAAGGCGACCGACCATTAGTCAGTGAGGAGAGTGAATCTCCTGCTGGCCAGGTAATGCCTCCAATGTCGCACAGCATCCACTGTGGCTTGGGCCTCCTTTTCGACAGAGGAGTGCCGAATTTCGGAGGCATGGAGGGTGCGGGAAAAGAAGGCCACGGGCCTGCCCGCCTGGTTGAGGGTGGCGGCCAGAGCTACGTCCGATGCATCGCTCTCCACCTGGAAGGGGAGGGACTACGTCCGCGTGCATCGTGGCCTTGGCGATGTCTGCCTTCATACGGTTGAAGGCCTGGCGGGCCTCAGCCGTCAGGGGAAACACTGTGGACTGAATGAGTGGGCGGGCCTTGTCCGCATAATTAAGGACCCACTGGGCATAGTAGGAGAAAAACCCCAGGCATCGTTTCAGGGCCTTGGGGCAGTGGGGGAGTGGGAGTTCCATAAGGGGGCGCATGCGGTCAGGGTCGGGCCCTAGGACTCCATTTTCCACGACATAGCCAAGGATGGCGAAGTGGTTGGAGCGGAACACGCATTTCTCCTTATTGTATTCGAGGTTACGGAGTTTGGCAGTCTGGAGGAGTTTTTGGAGGTTCGCGTCATGGCCTTGCTGATCGTGGTCGCAGATGGGGACGGTTATCTAGGTACGGGAAGGTGGCCCGCAGTCCGTACCGGTCAACCATTTGGTCCATCTCTCGCTGGAAGGCCAAGACCCCACTAGTGACGCCGAAGGGAACCCTAAGGAAGTGATAGAGGCGGCCATCTGCTTCGAACGCAGTGTATTGGCGGTCCTCCAGGTGGATGGGTGCTGGTGGTAGGCAGACTTCTGGTCCACTGTGGAAAGACTCGATACTGCGCAATCTGATTGACCATGTCAGATATGCGTGGGAGGGGCTACGCATCGAGCTGTGTGTACCGATTGATGGTCTGACTGTAGTCAATGACCATCCTGTGCTTCTCCCCAGCCTTCACTGCCACCACTTGATCTCTCCAGGGGCTGTTGCTGGCCTCAATGACCCCTTCCCGCAGAAGCCATTGGACCTCCGACCTAGAACATAGAATTTACAGGGCAGAAGGAGGCCATTCGGCCCATCGAGCCTGCACTGGCCCTTGGAAAGAGCACCCCATTTAAGCCCACAACACCACCCCATACCCGTAACCCAGCAACCCCACCCAACCCCTTTGGACACGAAGGGCAATTTTTATCATGGCCAATCCACCTAACCTGCACGTCTTTGGACTGTGGGAGGAAACCGGAGCGCCCGGAGGAAACCCACACACACACGGGGAGAACGTGCAGACTTCACACAGACAGTGACCCAAGCCGGGAATCGAACCTGGGACCCTGGAGCTGTGAAGTGATAGTGCTAACCACTGTGCTACCGTGCCACCCTGATGAAGGTCCTGTCCTGGGCACTGTACCGTCTGCTCCTAGTGGCGACGTGTTTGCAATCCGGGGTGAGGTTCGCAAACAGGGAATGTGGATCGACCTGAAGGGGCGTGAGGCCGCATACAGTGAGGGGGGTAGGATTCCGCCGAATTTTAAGGTTAGACTTTGGAAATGGCACTGAAAGTCCAGGCCGAGTAACAGGGCAGCGCAGAGGTGAGGGAGGACGTAGAGCCGGAAGTTGCTGAACTCTATGCCTTGGATGGTGAGGGTTGCGATGCAGTACCCCCGGATTTCCACGGAATGGGATCCGGAGGCCAGGAAGGTTTTCTGGGTGACGGGGTGTACCGGGAGGGAGAGGCGCTTTACCGTAGTGGGGTGGATGAAGCTTTCTGCGCTCCCGGAGTCAAAAAGGCAGGTCGTCTCGTGCCCATCGATCTTCACCGTCATCGTCGCGGTCGCGAGGTTGCAGGGCCGGGACTGATCCAGTGTGATAGAGACGATCTGCGCCAGATGCTGGGAGATCCCGGGCTGGTCAGCGGTAGTGGAGGTAGCAGCAAGCGATGAACGGCCAGATGAGCAGGGGTCCTGAGACGCCGTCCAAAATGCTGCCGAAGATGGCGGCACCCACGGGGCGCACATGGTGGGTGACATCAAAGATGGCGGCGCCCATGGGCCGCACGTGGCTTGTGGTGAAGAAGATGGCAGCGCCAATGGGCCGCACGTGGCTTGCAAAGGGGAATATGGCGGCACCCGTGGGTCGCACGTGAGGAGAGTAGCAATGCCGGGCCTGGAAACAGCGGCGACCGACCGGGCCTGGCAAACAGAAACAAAGTGTCCCTTCTTCCCACAGCCATTGCAGGTTGCGCTCCGCGCCGGGCAGCGCTGCCTGGGGTGTTTGTTTTGCCCGCAAAAATAGTACTTGGGCCCCCCAGAGTTGGCTGGCTGCCGCGCGGCGCAGGCTTGCAGTGAGCTGGAGTTGGCAGCTGGTGGGGCCCACGATGCCCACGAGGGTACCGCGCAGTCAGGGGCATTGGACTGGACGTTACGGGAGGCCACTTCTAACAAATTAGCGAGCTGCCTAATTCCTGCAAGATCAAGCATGGCGCCTTCCAGTAGCCGCTGGCGGACGTAGGCAGACTTCATGCCCGTAACGTAAGCGTTTCGAATAAAAGTTTGGTGTGCTGGACTGCCGAAACTGCCTGGCAGTCACAGTTCCTACCTAGGATGTGCAGGGCACGCCAGAAATCGTCCAGAGACTCCCCGGGGTGTTGCTGTCTCGTGGCCAGGAGGTGCCTGGCGTTTACTTGATTGACTGGTCAAATGTAGTGTCCCTTCAAGGGCTCCATCGCTTCGGAGTAAGTGGGCGCATCCCGGATGAGAGGAAACATCTCAAGGCTCACCCATGAATAGAGGACTTGGAGCTTCTGCAAGTCCGAGGGTTCCTCAGCGGATGTTCGGAGGTAGCTTTCGAAGCAGGCCAACCAGTGGTCAAAGGCGGACGTAGCATTGGCTGCCTGAGGGCTCAGCTGCAGGCGATCAGGCTTGATGTGGAGATCCATCGTTTAAAAAAAATCTTTGCTCAATAAATTGATGCACTATATATTACCACAAAGATGAGAGTAGTGGAATAAACGAGGCATTATTAAGCAAAGATGTTGTGCCTCCTGTAGCTGGAACCAGAATGGCTGCAGCACCGGCGAGCACACACTTTTATACACCGCCTACTGGGTGGAGCCAGCAGGCAGGGATTTACCATTGTACCTCTAATATACGGGCAGTTCCGTAATACATGGAATGTACGACTAGTGGTGACTACCACAGGCAGCAGCAGAGCGGGAGGAGCAGCAGCGGGAAGAGAGGAGCAAAAGCGGGGAGAGTGGAGCAGCAGCGGGGAGAAAGGAGCAGCAACGAATAGCGAGGAGCAGCAGCGGGGCGAAAGGAGCAGCAGCGGGGAGAGAGGAGCAGCAGCAGGGCGAGAGGATCAGCAGCGTGACGAGAGGAACAGCAGCGGGGCGAGAGGATCAGCAGCGTGACGAGAGGAACAGCAGCGGGGAGAGAGGAGCAGCAGCGGGGAGAGAGGAGCAGCAGCGGGGAGAGAGGAGCAGCAGCAGGGAGAGAGGAGCAGCAGCGGGGAGAGAAGAGCAGCAGGGGGAGAGAGGAGCAATAGCGGAGTTCACCTGACCCACAACTTTTAATAGATTGTGGTATGGGGAGCACACGGCCCACTCTACAGGTGTGGTACAGCAGAAATGGACAAGTATTTTTTCAAGCAAAACAATGTTTATGTTACAAACTCAAGTTAACCTTTTTACAACATACAGTGAACATCTTAGCAATCATTAATTCAAATACAACCCCCAAAGAATATACCACTAAGTAATCCTTTAAGCTTTCCTTTTAACATCCATGAGACTTAAAACACCTTTTACCAGAAGCACATCAGGTTTAAATCACTACTGTTATTAGTTTTAAATCACCAGGATCGATTTACAGTCTTTAGATTACAGAGAGAGACTCTAATACACGTTCTGGCTGTGATGCAGCTATCCAGCTCTGAAAACAAAACTAAAACACACCCTGCAGCAAACAGCCTAAAACGAAAGTAAAAAGCTGACAGACAGCCCATCTCCACCCACACTCTGACATCACTGATAAACACCCATTTCTTAAAGGTACATTTCTTAAACTCCCATTTCTTATTGGTATTCTCACATGACATCTGTGTGAAGAAATTTCCCCTCTTTTGTATCTCTCCCCTCTCACCTTAAACCTCTACCCTCTAGCTCTAGACTCCTCTACGTTTGGGAAAAGATGTTGACTATTTACCTTATCTGTGCCCCTCATTATTTTATAGACCTCTATAAGATCACCCCTATGCCTCCTACGCTCCAGGGAAAAAAGTCCCAGCCTATCCAGCCTCTCCTTATAGCTCAGTCCTGGTAGCATCCTCATAAATCATGGGAGAGTCACGTCCAGAGAACAAAGTCTCTGAATAAAGAGGTGACCATTTAAGACTGAGGTGAGGAGGGATCTCTTCTCTCAGAGGGTTGAGAGTCTTTGGAACTCCTTGTCACGGAGAGCTGTGGGGCAGAGTCTTGATGTATATTCAAGGTTGAGATAGATAGATTCGTGGTCAGTGAGGGAATCAAGGGTTATGGGGAAAGGGCAGGAAAGTGGACGTGAGGAAGGTCGTCTCAGCCATGATCCTATTAAATGGAAGAGCAGGCTTGATGGGCCGAATGGCCTACTCCTGTTCCTATCTCTCTAGCTGGGGTAATTTTGTGGTTGAGTTCCCTTTACCTTCCGCTGCCTGTTGTTCTCCAACAATACATCCACTACCCCCACCACCAATGCTGCCACCGATGTTGGTAGCTGCACATCCATCTTGCCACCAACATATGCCCCCTTTTAACTGACTAACAAACACAACCCAGGCAGACAAAGATACGTATATTATGAATTAATATGAATTGATTCAATAGCTCAGCTGAATATTATGATTTCTGGCACCATACCACAATCCATGTCCCTGGGCTAAGGCGAGATGGAATTTGGCAATGGCATTCAAATGCAGTTGAAAAGTGCCAGAAAAAAGAAGTTGGTTTTACTAAACAACCTGGCAACATTTAGACGACTTGGCAGCAATGGAGAAGATCTAGCGAATCAAGCAGTCGCAGCTTTGTCAGTCATGAAAATTTGGAAATTAAGCCAAATCATTAGAGAGTTGGCAAGGGGGTCCAACTCCAAAAATAGCCAGTGTTTCAAATGTTATCAAATTAAATATGTGCTGTTATATTCTACAGGCAGGGCACTGTGCTTGCAGTAAGTCACTGAGTGAACCACACCAGAGTCCTACAGCAGCTCCAGATTGTAACAGTGCCACGCAATCACCTGTACGTGTGTGCCTGGACATAACAGGCAAGAAATTAAGTTCATTAATGCCTGATTGTGGTTGGTCCAACTGCACTTAGCGCTCAAAAATACTGTCTGCAAATGCGGTGGGGCACGTTGCGCCTGACGTAGAGGTGTGGCATTGGCGTCCACACACTGAACAGGAAGATCGTGACATCCGTCATTATGCTTCGAGATTTCATGCTGATCCTCCAGTCAAAGACTGCTCTCAAATCTGCACCGCTGAACATGCATTCAGCAGTAGGATGCCTGCACCAGCCAGGTATAAACGGTTGATCAACTACTTACAGGTTAATTACTGCTTGATTACTCCTGGCTGTTACTGTGATTCCATAAACAGCTGGTGCTTCCTACACTTCTTTTAAGTTGCAAAAGTCCAGGGAGTGGTGCGGCAGATGCTGAGGAACTTGGCTCTGACTTCAAAGCTTCTGCACCAAACAGTTGCTCTCACACATGGATACAGTTCTAGGATATCCCCTTTGGAGTACAGAATTACCCAGTGAATGAACAGAGGCCACGCCAAGCAGGACAAGCTGCTGGATGAGGGTGGAGGAACAGGCTCTCAGCAGGTGGCCATATCCACGAAGAATGTTCAGAGGAACAATTCTCCTCCCTTAACTTGTAGAGTAAAGGATTAACTCTAATGATAGTTGCCGAGCATGTGCATGAAGAGCTATGTCACAGTGATATCACTCGCTGAGAGAATATGAGTGAGGAGTGCCTCAGATAACCTTGTAACTAGTTATGATGTCAATAAAGGTTTTTGAATGAAAGACTGTTGCCTCCAGCAAGATCTCTTCCAGAGTGGGAAGTCAGTGCATAGCAAGGCAAATCCACAATAATACATGGTGGCAGCAGTGGCTGCACTCACAGGGAAACAGCGCCAACCAGGAGGAGACATTTCAGGAGAAACCCTATGACACTGCAGAGCAGTGGATGAAAGACTTTGAGGCCCAACCAGCAACCACACCAAAGACAACAAAATAACAAGAGCGGTCCAGTGACTGGTGAGACAAATCACACAGGAAGAAACAAGCTTGAACCAGGGTGAGAAATGGATACGACCTTCCCCGACCAGAATTATTTCAAAAATATAGAAGGCCCCAGAGAGGCAGCACAATGGACAACTTTTACCCAGAAATGCAAAGCTTCGGGTCTTGCGGGTAAAGGCAAGAAGGATCAAGGTAGCACTTTCATGGAATCGCAAATCCATAAAGTGCAGAAGGAAGCCATTCGGTCCATCGAGTCTGCACTGACCCCCTGCAAATGATCACCTAGGCCCACCCCCCTGCCCTATCCCCACAACCCTGTAACTCCACTTAACCTTTGGACACTAAGGGGAAACTTAGAATGGACAATTCATCTTTGTTATGTGCTGCTGGGAGTGTAGCAGACAAAGTGCTGGCCAGACAGGAGTGAAGGAAGAGGTAGCCTCCTCAGAACCCATGACTCATACTTTAGTCTTTGTAAAAATACTGTAGATGGGAAGCTGCAGCAACCAAGCTCGAATTAGATCAAGACACAGTCGAAGGAACGGAACAGCCTCATTTTAATGGACAGAAAACCATCAACAGTTTGGGCTGAGTACACTGAACCTCAGAAAAACATCGCACCTACAGAACCACAAATAAAGGGGACCAGAAGTGACAACCCCCAGAGACTTACATCGGAACCAAGTACCTCAGAAGGAGCCCCACAATTGTTCAGGAAGACGAATGGAACGACCAAAGAGATTCTATAATAATCTTTATTATTGTCACAAGTAGGCTAACATTAACACTGCAATCAAGTTCTTGAGTTCAAGTTCCACTCCAGGGCTTGAGTATAAACATCAAGGTCAACCCTCAGTGCAGCACTGAGGGAGTGCAGCATTGTTGGAGACGCTGCTCCCATTGAAAGTAGATACTTTGCAGGAAGGTGTAGAGTATCCATATGATGATATGAGGTTAACATTTTGGGATGAGATGGGGAGTAAAGGGTTAACTGAAATGTTAGCGACAGAGCATGTGGGTAAGGAGCTATGTCATAGCGATCTCACTCACTGAGAGATGAGTCAGAGGCATAAAAGAGAGGTGTTATCGCTATTCCTTTTTTAAAATAAATATAGAAGACCCGATTATTTTCTTTCTCCAACTAAGGGGCAATTTAACATGGCCAATCCACCTAACATGCACATCTTTGGGTTGTGGGGGTGAAACCCACGAGACACGGGGAGAATGTGCAAATTCCACACGGACAGGGACCCAGGGCGGGGAGTCATCACTATTCCTGATGTTCTCTCAGCTTGTAAGTAGTTAGCAATCTTAACAAAAGTATTTTGATGGAAAGGCCATTGGTGGCAGCAAGATCTCTTCTAGAATAGAAAGTTAACGAATCCCAGGACATACCCACAATAACAAAAGATTCAACGAGGAGCAATGTATGAGAAGTCTGTATTTCATTAAAGATGTTCTCACTGAAAACTATAACCTCACAATAGGCAAGGATCCCATTTCCAGTGACTCTGAAGATTATTGTCGGACTCTTCCCCAGCTGGAGATGCAGGTATTCACAACATCGCACAGTTTATCATCAGCTGTTGTCAGCCATGGCTCAGTTGGTAGCACTTTTACCTTTGAGCCATAAAGGTCCTGAGTTCAAGTTCCACTCCAGGGCTCGAGTATAAACATCAAAGCCAACCTTCCGGTGCAGCACTGAGGAAGTGCTGCATTGTGGAGATGCTACTTTTAGGATGAAATGTTAAACTGAGGCCCCATCCATCTCCTCAGGTGGCTAGAAAGATTCCCTGGCACTGTTTCGTATTTGTGAGGTCATCGGTATAAATGACAGAAATCTGGTTCACATCTTGGTTTTCCATCAAAAGAAATTCACACAGAATTTTTGACACATGGAATTCTTCGCCTAATTTTGTTGTGAATGCTGAAAATGTTGTGGCCCTTCGAAGGTTAGTTAGAAACATAGTGTGATTTCTATGTGTGTATTATCTGATGTTGTTAATGTTCTTGTTTTTGATATTGTGTCTATATGCTTTGCACTGTCTGGCAATGAAGATGAAAAAACATTTAAAACAATTAAAGAACAAGAGGGAGTTATCTTTGCTGTACTGGCCAATGTTTAACTCTCAACCAACATCAGGAAAACAGATCAGCTGCTCGTTGTCACATGGTTGCTTGTGGGAGCTTGCTGTGCACAGATTGACTGTTGCATGCCCTACGTTACACCAGCGACCTCACTTCAAAAGTGCTTTGTTGGTGAGGAATCTCTTGGAGACATCTGTGCCATGAAAAGTACTATGGGCGTGATTCCCCGGTCCGCCAGCCACATTTTCCGGCACAGTACTCCTCTGCCAGCAGCGGGATTCTCTTTGTAGTCAACCCACGCCGTCGGGAAACCCGCAGGCGTGGGTACAGTGCCGGCAGTCTGGAGGATCCCGCCAACGGAGAATTCCGCCCTATATATATGCAAGTCTTCCTGTTTTTTCTAAAGGGTGGTCACTGGTACTGTTATCCCAACAAATCTTTCTTCCCAGAGTGAAGCAGACAGAACAAGCACCCGGTTTGCCAGGATGGCAGGCACCATGTACAGGGTGCCGTTGACTACATGCGTTTAATTTTGTTGGTACCACATGTCAACTCTGCCCTATACTGGAACCAAAAGGCATTCCACTCCTTCAAGGTACACGATGAACATCAAATCATGCACGTCAGTGCCTGAGACTCTGGCAGCTGTCCGACTGTCTTCATTCTGTGCAATTCTGTTGTGCCAGCGATATTTCAGCCACCATCAAAAACTACTTTGCACCAAGGGCTACCTGCCGACAATGTGGCTGGTGACTCCAGTGTGAAATTCACACACACATGTGCAGCATGCATCCAGTAAAAGCCATGTTATCACGTGACATATGATAGAACAGACCCTTGGTCTGCTGGAAGAATGCATCCATTGCATAGACCCCTCTTGAGGAGCTCGGCTGTATTTAATGAATTGGATGTCAGATTTGTGGTGGCCTGTTGCATGCTGAATACATTTACCATCATAAGGGGATAGCCCTTACTGCCAGGTATACAACTTGCAGCTGAGGAACAGGAGAATGAGGAGGCAGAGAAAGAGGCAGAGGATGAGGATGAAGAAGAAGAAAAGGAGGGAGGGGCAGGGTAAGAGAGAATTTAGGCACTTCCTTTCTGCCTGTGCCTGTCCTTGAAGAACCTATTAGACTGCAATACCAATAAGCACTCCCCGGTTAACCGTTCACAATATCCCTCCCCCTTTCACTGGCCATTTCAATGTCTGCTTGGTGAAAATGTTAGCACGGTGGCACTGTGGTTAACACTGTTGCTTCACAATGCCAAGGACCTAGGTTCAATTCCGACCTCGGGTGACTGTGTGGTGTTCGCATGTTCTCCTTGTGTCTGCGTGGGTTTCCTCCGGGTGCTCAGGTTTCCCCCACAGTCCAAAGATGTGCAAGTTATGTGGATTGACTTGCTCAATTAATAATAATAATAATAATAATAATCTTTATTGTCACAGGTAGGCTTATATTAACACTGCAATGAAAAGCCCCTAATTGCCACACTCCGGCACCATTTTGGAGGGAGAATTCAGAATGTCCAAATTATCTAACAGCACGTCTTTCGGGACTTGTGGGAGGAAACCGGTGCACCCAGAGGAAAGCCACGCAGATACGTGGCGAACATGCAGACTTCGCACAGACAGTGACCCAAGCCGGGAATCGAACCTGGGACCTTGGAGCTGAGAAACTACAGTGCTAACCACTGTACTACTGTGCCACCCCATACAGGGTTATGGGGACAGGGCGGGGAAGTGGGCCTCTCAGATGGCCGCTGCAGACACGATGGGCTGAATGGCCTCCTTCTGCACTGTAGGGATTCTATGGACTACTAAAAGGCACATCAAAATTTAGAAATCAAACATTGCCACATTTCAGAGAAATGTCAACTAATTACCCCAGTGCAGCCCCTTCAGTATCTGTTTTTGGTGTGCCTCCACCTGGCATAGTGCCCCCTGAGCACTGCTGCCCCACTGCTTGCAGCTTGGCTGATGAAGGCTGCAGACTTTCAGGGGAGGAGACAGTAGATAGCCTCGAGGACAGATTTGCGCATCATTTGCCGATTCAACCACCTTTTCATCAGCTTTGCACTTCGCCTCTATTCTATGTCGCGCCTGCTGACTCATGTGATAACTCATTGCGCTGCCATCTGGAAGAAGCAAAGAGTGTAAATGTCAGCCAAACATGGGCTTTGAACCTGGATATCAGAGGCTGTGCACTGAGCCATTCAGAAGGAGCTGTTCACAGGCTATGCTGGTAGTTAGGGAAAGCAATATGTTGCAGCAAGTGTTTTGCTTTTGCTCAGATCCACTTGGAAAGTGGCAGTTCTGCGGCCTTTGATGCAAAGTTGTGGTGTTTTGGTGGCAGACTACAGTCCCCACGTCAAATGTGGAAATTCCCAGGGATTGAGGCACTAATTTGATTCATGTCCAATCACTGGCCCTATATTTTTTTTCTTAAAAAAGCGTGGGAGTGCCCTGGCCTATATTTATCCCTCCACACACATCTAAAAGCAGAATATCTGGTCATTATCACATTGATGCGTGTGAGATTGATGCTGAGCTCAAATTGGCTGTTGCGTTTCCTTGCATTACAACAGTGCCTGCACGTACTTTACCAGTGTAAAGCGCTATGGAATGCCTTCAGGTCATGAAAGGTGCTATATAAATACAAGTCTTATATTCTACAGATAGTTCACCACTGCTATTATTCCAGTATGGGGACCATGGAAATTTATGTTCGAAGAAACCAATATGCGCACTTGACTGGAGAATTCCTCCGAATAGTGAATGAATAGGTGCAGCACGGTATGAAGGAGCCTTGCATCTGTGACAAGCTCAGTTCTTGGTCAAGGCATGTATTCGTGAAATATTCCTGTTAACCCAATGTGAAACTAAATAACATTTTGGAAAGGGGGTGGTGGGTTTAATTGGATATATTGGGTAAGATCTCACTTCTGAGAAGTTAAAATTTGGCTGACGTTGCTGTGGGGATGAAAACTAAAAACAAACGGCTCTGTCTTCAAGACAGAGATAGGTAGGTTCTCGATTAATAAGGGGATCAGGGGTTATGGGGAAAAGGCAGGAGAATGGGGATGAGAAAATATCAGCCATGATTGAATGGCGGAGCAGACTCGATGGGCCGAGTGGCCGAATTCTGCTCCTATGTCTTATGGTCTTATTAAAGCTAATTGGGGTAGTGTTGTGCAAAGCACAGAATTCGTATGAGGAGAAACGAGCACAGCTCGCTCCAAAAAGGTCCATTCTCTGTTTGGGTGTGGGGAGGAGAAGCTCTTGGGGAAATGATATAAGAGTGGGCTAAAAGAGACTGAATACGAACAAATGGTGTGAATACCTCAGCCGTGCAAATGAGCTGAGAGTTTGCAATAGAGGGACAGACAGTCAGCAGGTTGGTCAGTTGAAGGAGAACTCTGGAAACCGTGGTTAGCTCAGTTGATTGGCTGGATGGCTTGTGAGTAATGCCAACAGCATGGGTTCAATTGCATGGTAGCACAGTGGTTAGCACTGTTGCTTCACAGCGGCAGGATCCAAGGTTCGATTCCCTCTTGGGTCACTGTCTATGTGGAGTCTGCACGTTCTTCCCGTGTCTCGTGGGTTTCTTCGCGCTCTGGTATCCTCTCACAAGTCCTGAAAGACGTGCTTGCTAAGTGACTTGGACATTCTGAATTTTCCCTCAATACTGCGGCAACGAGGGGATTTTCAGAGTAACTTCATTGCAGTGTTAATGTCAGCCTACTTGTGACACTGATAAAGGTCACCATAAACACTAGATTATCATGAACTGTACCTCTACCAATGGAGTTAGAATATCAACACATTGAGTACAGGCCAGAAGATCATTTAGCCATTGTATCTGTGCCACTGGTGGCATGGTGGTTAGCACTGCTGCCTCACGGCTTCAGGGTTCCAGGTTCAATTCCGGCCTCGGATGACTGTCTGTGAGGAGTTTGCACTTTCTCCCTGTGTCTGTGTGGGTTTCCTCCGGATGCTCCGGTTTCATCCCACTGTCCAAAGAAGTGCAGGTCAGGTGGATTGGCTGTGCTAAATTACCCCTTGGTGTCCAAAAGGTTAGGTGTTACTGGGTTACGGGGATAGGGTGGAGGCATTGCAGTGTTAATGGAAGCCTACTTGTGACAATAAAGATTATTATTATTATAATTCCTGTACTGGCTGAGATTATTCATGAAGGCCGCACTTTCTCAACCTTGCCCCTTGCCTGAAGTGTGGTGACCCTCAGGTTAAATCACCACCAGTCAGCTTTCTCTCAAAAGGGACAGCAGCTGATGGGACAGTCGTGACTTTCAGGCCCAGATCATTTTGATCTCTATCTCACCCTGTCCTAGCAGTGTACACAGCTTGGCATGAAACAAAATCTATTCAATCCCCAACTTGCTACGGGCTTAAATTATTGAGTAGCTGAGATCACTTAGTACATTACTATAGGACTCTTGTTAAAAGAAAAGTCCTTTCAATTACATGCAGTTGGAATTCAGCACAATAAGCAATGCAACATTTTGAATCATTAACTTGGATTATCTAAATTAACCTGTATTAACCTTTCAAGCAATGAGAGGCATTATCAATTTGCAAGAGAACAACACCGTGTTCTCCAGAAGCACAGGAGAAATGTTCTTTTGCTGCAAATCATTACAAGGTGATTGCCTTCTCACAGGCAATTTAGAGACAACGAAACAGGAGGAGGCTCTTTAGCCCCTTGAGCCTGTTCTACCATTCAACTACATCATTGCTGATCTGCACTTCATCTAATTTACCCACCTTTGTTCCATATCCTTTTGATATCCTTACTTAACAAGACTCGATTGATTTTAACAACTAGTTATTAGATTGGTCAGGATTCGGGGTTTACGTTGTCTTGGTAAATCCTTGGTTGGCGAAAACCCCCTCATCACCAGAAAAAATAAGAGAACATGCCTTTCGAATGAAGGAACCTCAGTGAGTTCCTGCGATTTCATTAATGGCCCTGCATTAAAAGGTCCGGCGCATTCCTATGTTGTTATCCTTAAAGATGTTTTAGGCCCTTTGGCCAGGGAGCCTGTTTTTTCAATTCTTACACAACCCACTCAGGACTCTTCATTTTACAGCACAGTTTGTGCGCACAGCTGCCTCACCCCGAGTTGCCACAGGCTTCACATCGGCATGAGCATGTTGAAATGAAACAAATAAAGTCTTGCACTTATACAGTGCTTTTCATGACCACAGGACACCCCAAAGCGCTCCACAGCCAAGGAAGTGGTATCAGGGGTGGTATCTCACTATAAAAGGGATGAGGCACTCACACCCCGCCTCTTTCCACAGACCAACATCTACAGAGTGAGACAGGGGGCGCGATTCTCCACTCCCGCGCCGGTTGGGAGAATCGCCTGGGCCGCCAAAATTTCCCGCGATGCCGGTCCGACGCCCTCCCGCGATTCTCCCAAGCGGCGGGAACGGCCCCGTCGAGTTCCGCGGGCCGCAGGCCGGAGAATCGCCCGAGACACCCAAAATGGCGATTCTCCGTCACCCCTGCTATTCTCAGGCCCGGATGGGCCGAGCGGCCAGCCCAAAACGGCGGGTTCCCCCCGGCGCCGTCCACACCTGGTCGCTGCTGTCGGGAACAGCGCGGGAACGCTGGGGGGGGCGGCCTGTGGGGGGGGGAGGAGGGATCCTGCACCGGGGGGTACCTCAAATGTCTGAAGGAGGACCTTCTTCCTTCTGCAGCCCCGCAAGATCCGTCCGCCATCTTCTTGCGGGGTGGACTCGAGGAGGACGGCAACCACGCATGCGCGGGTTGGCGCCGGCCAACCTTCGCATGCGCGGGTGACGGCAGTTATGCGGCGCCGGCCGCATCATGTATGCGGCGCGCCTTTATGCAGCGACAAGGCCTGGTGCGTGTAGATGATGCGGCCCCGCTCCTAGCCCATTATCGGGCCCTGAATCAGTCGGGATAGGGGCCGTTTCGCGCCGTCGTGAAGCTCAACGGCATTCACGACGGCGTGGGCACTTCGGCGCGGGAGTGGAGAATCCCGCCCAGGGTGTATCCTCAGAATCACACTCCAGCGGCTCACTGGGCGAGGTGACGGAGCGGGACAATGTATGAGCTCCTTGCCAGGTGTGTACACCAAGTTGAAGTAATACCTCCGAAGTTTAAGCAGGATTCTTTGCAACTGCGGCATCATGTCGTTCAGGTCCTTGTGGATGATGTGGACCAGAGGCCTATGATCCGTCTCGACAGTGAATGTCGGAAGGCCGTAGACATAATCATGAAATTTGAGGATGCCGGTGAGAAGACCCAAGCACTCCTTCTCAATTTGTGCATATCTTGTTTCAGTGGGCGTAGACTACTGGTGCCCAGGATGATGTGTCATCTCGTTGAAGCAAAACCACACTGATGCCATCCTGACTCGCATCTGTGGATATCTTTATCTCCCGGTCCAGGTCGAAGAATGCCAGGACTGGTGCAGTGGTGAGCTTGGCTTTCAGCTCCAGCCACTGTTTCTGGTGTGCCGCCTTCCACTCAAAGGCAGTTGACTTTTTCACCAGGTTGCGTAGAGCCGTGGTGTGTGTGGCCATGTTTGGAATGAACTTGCCCAGAAAATTGACCATACCCAAGAAGCACAGCACTGCCTTTTTGTCCTCAGGGACTTTCATCGCCTCGATGGCCTTGATTTTGTCTGTGTCTGGGCGCACACCATGCTGTGAGATCTGGTCGCCTAGGAACTTGAGCGTCGATGTGCCAAAACAATATTTGAACCTGTTTAACTTTAGGCAGTTGGCATGTACATGGGCGGAATACCTTCTGAAGACAGGGCACATGTTCTTCAGGTGTCGTGGACCATATGCTGATGTCGTCCAGGTACACACGAACCTCTTCAATGCCTTCCATCATCTGCGATGGAATATCTCCGATGCCAAGATGATGCCAAATGGCATGCGATTGTAGCAGTATCTGCCAAAAGGCGTGTTGAAGGTGCAGAGCCTTCTGCTGGACTCTTCCAGCTGGATTTGCCCAAATCCCTGTGATGCATCCAATTTGGATAAAAGGGAGTCACTTTAGAACAGAGATGAGGAGAAATTTCTTCAGCCGGAGAGTGGTGGGTCTGTGGAATTCATTGCCACAGAGGGCGGTGGAGGCCGGGACGTTGAGTGTCTTTTAAGACAGAAGTTGATAAGTTCTTGATTTCTCGAGGAATTAAGGGCTGTGGAGAGAGAGCGGGTAAATAGAGTTGAAATCAGCCATGATTGAATGGTGGAGTGGACTCGATGGGCCGAATGGCCTTACTACCGCTCCTATGTCTTATGGTCTTATGGTCAGACGTCTGCCTGTGAGAGGAGGTTGGCAGAGGGACCTGTGTCCAGCTTGAACTGGATGGGGCAGTGGTTGACCTTCATCACTGCTCGCCATTCGTCCTCAGAATCCACAGCTAGGATTGACTGGACTTGCGATGTGTCTGGTGTGGCATATTCACACGTTGTAATAATGTCCACACGGTAGGCGTTGTCCAGGCATTCAGCATCTGGATCCATTGCACTGCCGGGATCAGAATCCTGCAGGCGTTGTTGCACACTCCGGATGCACCGTCGTCGGAATTGGGAGCGCTGGCTCCTGACTGGTGGTGCAGATCTGCACAGGCTTATAGTGGCCTGGCTTCCCGCAGTTTAAACAGCGTCTGCCTCTTGCAGGGCAGTGTTTCTTTAAATGGGCGGTGCCACAGTTCGAACACATCATGATGTCGGCGTCCTGACGCTCCGTGCCTCGTTGCACATGCGCAATACGGTTCTCAGATGTCTGCACCTGCGCAGTGCGGGTTTCGGCCACTTCGTTATCCCGTTCGCCTCGCACATGCGTCGACCCCCGGGAAGAGTGCGCGAAATGGCCGCTTTCGTCAATGTTGAGGCGTTGCATCCAGGAGATGGCCTGCACACTCTCCGCCTCGTGGGAGGTTAGTTTATCATTTTCTGCCGTTTTGTACTGGGAATAGCGATTTTCAGCGTGCTCATGCACTGTGCATGTTTCAATCGCGACTGGCAGGGTCATATGCTTGATCTTCAGTAACTGCTCTCTCAGAGGATCAGAATGAACTCAAAAAATGATTTGATCTCTGATCATGGAGTCAGTGATATCACTGAAGTTGCAGGATTGCGCTCGCAGCCTAAGTTTAGTTAAATATGAGGTGAAGGATTCGTCTTTACCTTGTAATCGCTGCTTGAATATGTAGCGCTCACAGATTTAGTTGGTGTCCACCTCACGGTGGCTGTCAAACTTGTCCAGGATGGTCTGAAACTTTGCCTTGTCCTGGTCTTCAGCGAAGTGAAAGGAGTTGAATATTTCCAAGGCGTGATCACCCGCTGTGGTGAGGAAAAGAGCTATCTTCTGTGCATCAGACGCACCATTGAGGTCTGATGCTTCGACGTGAAGCTGACATTTCTGCTTGAATGTCCGCCAGTTGGCACTGAGATTGCCGGAGGTCCTGAGCTGGTGAGGAGCCTGAATCTTTTCCATTGTGCCGGTATTCATTCGCTGGTCGTCATGGATCTTGCTGAGTTGAACTAACTAGTTTGGACAGACTCCTGGTATCATGTTGTGTTATGTAATTTGGAATAACACAAGCTGCCACTTGATGCAGTTTTAAGTAAAAGATGCTCCAGACTTTGAAGTGAATTCAATGTGTTTTGTTGAACTATTAGCACAGTTCTCAATGAGTTCGACTCTCTGCTAATCTAAATGTAGTAACTCGGTCTAACTGAACCAGCCTTGCTCTAAGCCACGTGCTGGGGTGTGATGCTGAGGATACACCCTGTCTCACTCTGTAGATGTTGGTCTGTGGAAAGAGGCTGGGTGTGAGTGCCTCATCCCTTTTATAGTGAGATACCACCCCTGAGTGTCCTGACTGCTCATTGGTCGTGTCCTATTCTATGTGTTCATTAGCTGCATGTTTGCATATCATGACATCTCCCCTTTTTTTATTGTTGTTGGCGTATGTGAATGTATTTACATGTGAATGAGTCTATCTAACGTGACTGACGAAGGACAACAGAACATAAGAACATAAGAACTAGGAGCAGGAGTAGGCCATCTGGCCCCTCGAGCCTGCTCCACCATTCAATGAGATCATGGCTGATCTTTTGTGGACTCAGCTCCACTTTCCGGCCCGAACACCATAACCCTTAATCCCTTTATTCTTCAAAAAACTATCTATCTTTATCTTAAAAAACATTTAATGAAGGAGCCTCTACTGCTTCACTGGGCAAGGAATTCCATAGATTCACAACCCTTTGGGTGAAGAAGTTCCTCCTAAACTCAGTGCTAAATCTACTTCCTCTTATTTTGCGGCTATGTCCCCTAGTTCTGCTTTCCCCCACCAGTGGAAACAACCTGCCCGCATCTATCCTATCTATTCCCTTCATAATTTTATATGTTTCTATAAGATCCCCCCTCATCCTTCTAAATTCCAACGCGTACCGTCCCAGTCTACTCAACCTTTCCTCATAATCCAACCTCTTCAGCTCTGGGATTAACCTAGTGAATCTCCTCTGCACACCTTCCAGTGCCAGTACGTCCTTTCTCAAGGAAGGAGACCAAAACTGAACACAATACTCCAGGTGTGGCCTCACTAACACCTTATACAATTGCAGCATAACCTCCCTAGTCTTAAACTCCATCCCTCGAGCAACGAAGGACAAAATTCCATTCGCCTTCTTAATCACCTGTTGCTCCTGTAAACCAACTTTTTGCGACTCATGCCCTAGCACACCAAGGTCTCTCTGCACAGCAGCATGTTTTACTATTTTATCATTTAAATAATAATCCCTTTTGCTGTTATTCCTACCAAAATGGATAACCTCACATTTGTCAACATTGTATTCCACCTGCCAGACCCTAGCCCATTAGTCTATCCAAATCCCTCTGCAGATTTCCGGTATCCTCTGCACTTTTTACTTTACCACTCATCTTAGTGTCGTCTGCAAACTTGGACACATTGCCCTTGGCCCCCAACTCCAAATCATCAATGTAAATTGTGAACAATTGTGGGCCCTGAGGGACACCACTAGCTACTGATTGCCAACCAGAGAAACACCCATTAATACCCACTCTTTGCTTTCTATTAATTAACCAATCCTCTAACCCCCATGCCTTTGAAACCCCGAGCATGCGCTGTTTAACACCGGTTTCCGCCAAGGTGGACAAGGTGTACTGCCACATGGGGGGTCCCCCGGGGGGGGGGGTCTCCCAGGGCATGGTGGGGGGGCTCTGCGATTGGGGTCCCAAGGAGGTCAGGCTTTGGGTAGGGTGGTACCTTGGCACCCCCGTTGGAAACCTGGGCACCCCAGTGGCACTCTCAGGATGCCAGGCTGGTGGTGCCTGGGTTTAATTTTGCCCCTGCCGGGGATCAGTCCAGGGTGTGCCCTGCCTTATTAGCTGGAGGGGCTCAAAGAGACTGCAGTGAGGAGGGACTGGAGATCAGGGTCCCATTTTCTCTTCCTGCACCAGCGAGCGGAGTTCATTAGTGCAGGAAATGGACTAAGTATGGCCTCGTTGGAAGCGTTCCTTGCTGACGTCCAGAAATGAAGCAGAGTGCCATTTAATAGCCGGGTCATTCTTAGTGCTGCCAGTGTTGGGAAACACCCGGCTAAAGGCCCTCGACACAGGATTGTTTCATTTCCGTTAAATCGCGCCCTTAACTTGAGCCAGGTTATTGACGACAGCTACAAGAAGCTTGAAGCAGACCTCTAATATGATGCTCCATTGATGTGGAGGGCTAACCTGAGTCAATATAAAAGTCAATATATTTTGAAGCATTTTTTTCCCCAAACATTTGTCTATCATCAGTTTATACAATGAGCCAAGCCACAGAAAGCCCAGAAGGTGGTTTCAGAATATTGGAAAAAACACTAAAGTAGAGGCAATACATCACTGATAATTGGTTAAATTGTTTTCAATTCACAAGCAATAAACATTTACCAAATGGGTTAAATCAACATCAGAAACCGCAGCAATACTTAATTACAGTGCTGACAAAATGTGCTCAACCAACTGAGTCCAGTTCCCCAAGTACTATTAATAAAGTAATAAAATTACTAACAGTCTGGAAATTGCCGACATAATTTTATTTTACACTAAATCTAATTCATCTGTAGTTAGAGTTTATTTTAACAGATGTAAGATGATTTCAGAAGCCCTGCTTAAGGAAGGACTCAATTATTTATGGGGATCAGGGGACACTGCTGTCATAATTAACTAGAGGACTTCGGAACTCAGTATAACAACAAACCAAGTCTAACACTTTGTGGACGTGATTGAGTCTTCGTACCGAAGGGTAACTTGGCACCACGGATAAGATAAATCCACTCCAATAGTGCTCGCCTGTAGTGCTCGTCTGAGTAACATTTTGTCGCACAGCTTGTGTTGGTGGATGTTCGATAACTCTCCTCTGAAACACCACAGGACGCTTTACTGCTCAAGGGTGCTACATGAATGCATGTTGCTATTTTTATGTTGCTGCGGTGAAGTGCCTATTATTAATCTATTCATTTCTGGCACTCCATTGGCTACACATTGCCAGTCAATCAAAAATCAGGGTCTGTTCATATGGATCTCACATGCAAAATAGTTAGTGAGATACCTGAAGCACAGGAAAACGACAAAGAAGTAATGGGTTTACTTTTTCAAAGAACCAACATAAGCACAGTGGGCTGAATGGTCCCCTACTGTGGTATTTTTGTTTTGCATATCTTACATTAAATATTTTTAAAAACTAGGATAAAGACGTCAAGAGCAGTTAGAATTGATTTAATGATTGAACTAAAAAGAAGACAATTCATAACTTCCGATTTCCAGAGGGTCATACCTGGGAGTACTCCAAGGATGCAATGGGGAACCACCCCGTGGACGTCCTCTTGCAAGGACTGCATGGGAATTGCCCGGGAAGATCAATCATCCTCTGAACTGGGAACCATCCCAAACTCCAATTTAAATCAGAGACTTTGGATTGTTCTGACTGTTTTCCCAGAATAGTTCACCAGGAAGTATTTTTTTTATCCATTCATGGATGTGGGTGTCCACGGCAAAGCCAACATTTATGGTCATCGTAGTTGCCCCATAAAGGGTGGCGGTGAGCTGCCTTCTTGAACCGCGACAGTCCATACCACTGTTAGGGAGGGTGCTCCAGTATTTTGACCCAGCGACAGTGAAGGACAACAATATAGTTCCAAGTCCAAGTTGGAAGGTATTGGCAAATGCATTGGTGAGTTGTTGCGTGCACCATGTAGATGGTACACACTGCTGCGATTTTGTGTTGAGCGTGGATGGAGTGAAAATTTAGGAGCTGGGATGTCAATCAGGTTGCTTTGTCCTGATGGTGTTAAACTTCTTGAGTGTTCGAACTGCATTCATCCAGGCAAGGGAAGAACATTCGATTTGATACCCTACATGTGCACTGCAGATGGTGGATAGACTTGGGGGAGTCAGGAGATAAGTTCCTTGCTGCAGAATTCCAGCCTCTGACCTGTAACTGTAACCATTGTATTTATATGGCTCATCAATTTAAGTTTCTTGTGAATGGTAATTCCTAAGAGTTGATGATGGGGAAACCAGCAATGGTGATGCCATTGAATGTCAAGGGAGATGGTCAGATTCTATCTTGCTGGTCATTACCTGATAGTTGTGTGCACAAATGTTATTTATGGTCTTGACAGAACCCAAACTGAGTATTGGTGAGAGGTTGATACTGAGTGAGGTGCTGTTTGATAGCACAGCTGACAACATCTTCTGTCTCTTTGCTGAAGATTGAGAGTTGACCGATGGGGTAATTATTGGTCAGATTGGAGTTGTCCTGCTTGTTATGGACAGGATATAGCTGGACTACTTTGCACTTTATTGGCTTGTTGTCAGTGTCGGAGCTTGACGAGGGGTGTGTATATCTATAGAGTATACATGTTCAGCACTTTCGCTACAATGATATCAGGGCCCATTGAGTTTGCTTTCTGCAATGCACTCAGCCAGTTCTTCACACCATGTGGAGAGAATTGAATTGGTGAAGATTGGCATCCTGAGGGACCCTGAAGAAGGTCAAGATGAGTCATCCATTCTGCACCTCTGAGTCATGGTGGTTACAAATGCTTCAGCCTTGTGTTTTGCACTAACATGCTTGACTCTGTCATCATTGAGATTGGGGTTGATAGAGAGAGGGATATGCCAGGCCTTGAGGTTACAGACGGTGGTTGAATACATTTCTTCTGCTGCTGGTGGCCCACAGCCCCTCATGGATGTCCAGTTTGTGATGGTGCTGGAGTCAATGCTGGTGGCAGGAAGGCAGAGTTGGGTTACGATGTTATGCTTGTGGAAGCTGGTTCTGTGCTTGTTGGTGCCACGGAGGGATGCCACAGAGTGGAGGAGAGCAGGTAAATTATGAATAGAATGGGGCCGAGGACAGAGCCCGAAGGCACATCAGGTACGTGTGTCAGTATTGATTGGAGAGTCTCAGAGGTTCTGAAGGCATCGTTATATCCATAAACACTAGCATCTTTCATTCATATTCCTTTAGAGTCAGCTTTTTCCACTTTTGTTTCATTATATTGATTTCTATCCCTTTAATGAAATGGAAGTCACTTTGTAGAACATCAGTATATTCCACAACTTTTGAATATGATGTTTTAGCTTTCAAATGCCTTAACACACCTTAATCAGTGAGGGTAACATTCATGGTCTCTGTTTACTGGGATAGTCAAAATCCACTCTGTACCACGTCCTCTGTATCACATTGTGTCTGTGGGGGTTGCAGATGCGATGATGGAAGGTTGTTACAGTTCAGTCTCCTCACAGGGCTCCCATGCATCATGCTTGTCTGATACTGCAGCCCAGAATGGAGACTTGATTTACAGTTCTAAAATGCATGATTTACTTCAATATTGTTGAATTGAGAATCATCAAAATGCATGAAAGATTGTAGATCTGAACAAATTAGATTCAAATGTCATTATTATCATTTCATAAGATTGCACAAAGTCATTTTTTCCAATTAGGATGCAAATTGAATTGAAGGTTGAACCCTTCTGCCAAGTATAATGGCACTTTAACAATGACCAAATAATAATGACTTTGTAATTGGTTGGGACTATAATTACATTCCATATTTAATTCACTTTCTATCCTGTAATCAAGTTGTCGATGTTACTAACAGATATATTTATATCTCTACATGATGGTTGAGATGGCCATGTGTAGTGTTTAATACTACATTATGGAAGCATGTAATCATATGTAACTGTACATGCATTCATGTCAGGCGGTTTCCGACCAATGGTTTCCAAAGCTCCCCATGTACTGAGGTTTGTGTCACAGAATCACATAATCTTTACAGTGCAGAAGGAAGCCATTCCGCCCATCGAGTCTGCACTGGCTCGCTGAAAGAGCATTCTACCAAGTCCCACTCCCCTGCCTTGTCTCCCTAACCTTTCTTTATTTTCAGATAGCAAGCTCAATACCCTTTTGAATTCCTCAATCAAACCTGCCGCCATGTTTCCTCACATCATTTTTGCCCCTTTATCCCATTATTTAGAATCTGTGCCCTCTGGGCAGCACGGTAGCACAGTGGTCTGCACTATTGCATCACAGCGCCAGGGTCCCAGGTTCGATTCCCCGCTGGGTCACTGTCTGTGCGGAGTCTGCACGTCCTCCCCGTGTGTGCGTGGGTTTCCTCCTGGTGCTCCGGTTTCCTCCCACAAGTCCCGAAAGACGTGCTGTTAGGTGAATTGGACATTCTGAATTCTCCCTCCGTGTACCCGAACAGGCGGTGGAATGTGGCGGCTAGGGGCTTTTCACAGTAACTTCATTGCAGTGTTAATGGAAGCCTACTTGTGACAAACACAAGGCCTCCAGGCATTAAACATGAAACAGCCAACAATACAATAAAGTCACCAACAATCTGGAAACACATTTCTTCAAAATGTTCATCATGTTGCTCATTCAGATCAATTTGCCCCTCTCTCTCCCTCCTGCAAGCTTCAGCAGTAGGCTCCTCAGCAAGGGAAAAATCGCACTGACACACAGCACACCCTTCTCGAGCATTGGCAGCAAGTCATATTACACCCACCCTTTCTTTACTTGAGGCCACAAAAGAAAGGGGGCAACAGCAAATAAACACACAGCTTCCAGGCAGCTGCAAATGCATTTGGATAAGTCTGCCTCTCTCTCCCCCTCCTGCAGCTCCCAGAAGTAGACTCTCAACAGTGGAAATACAGACCGGAAAGCCACACCAACACAGAGCATGTCAGAAGAGAGAAAGAAACACCCCTTCCCCTTCTCCAGTGCTGGCTGCAGGTCATCTTACATCCTCCCTTTCCTTATTCCAGATAACAGAAGCAAAAGAGACGACAGCAAACAAGCACACGGCCTTCAGGCATTTGCAGCTACCAGCAGGAGAAATCAACAAATACGCCCTGCAACACCACTTGAGAGCTGTGAAGTGCTCTCACAACTAACAAGGCCAATTCCTCATTTGAAATAGCTTTCAGCTGTGAAGCTAGAGGCTTTTCACAGTCAAAGGAAGTTAAAGTGACCTTCGACATAGAAACCACTGCAGGGTTCACTTCTAGAAGAGTTTGGTAGGACAGTCAGGCTAAAACTGTAATCCTAAAATTTACAGTGCAGAAAGAGGCCATTCAGCCCATCGGAGCTGCAGCAGCTCTTGAAATGAGCACCCTACTTAAGCCCACACCTTCACCCTATCCCTGTAACACCCCGTAACCCAGTAACCCCACCTAACCTTTTTTTTGGACACTAAGGGCAATTTAGCATGGTCAATCCACCTAACTTGCTCATCTTTAGACTGTGGGAGGAATCTGGAGCACCCGGAGGAAACCTACGCAGACACGGGGAGAGCATTCAGACTCTGCACAGACAGTGACCCAAGCCGGGAATCGGACCTGGGACCCAGGAGCTGTGAAGCAACAGTGCTAATCACTTGTGCTAACATGCCACCCTGTGGTTGCCCCAGTTATGTGTCTCCACAATATTTAAAGATGGCTTGAAGGCCTCACAGACGCAAAGCCCCTCACCAACCCCCCCCCCCCACCTCCCTAACCCGAACACCCAAACTGCAACATTTCAGCCCTCTGACCAAGCCCAACACCCGTGAGGGGTTCGCCCCCCCCCATCACCCGAGCACTGGGGCAGAAGCTCCATTGCCCTTGAGCTGCTTGCCGGAGAATGGAAAGATCAACTCACCTCCTCAGTTGCCCTCAGTAGCCATTGCACCAGCTGCACGTTTTTCAAAAGGAGTACTAAACGAGGCCGCGTGACGTCTCCCTGGGGAGCCGATTGATTGCCAGCTGGCCGCTGCATTCAACTCCAATCTCGTTAAAGAGATGGAAATGAATGCAAATGAAGGTTAATGATATGTTCGCTATATTTGGGCTTGATCTGGAACTTGTCATTGGGAGCGGGCTAGTTAAATTACAAACTGATTTGGGCCCGGCATGATTCTCGACTTTGGCCTTTCGAGCTACTTATCCGACTTGCCCAGATCCGCGCCGGGCACAACGCAGTGGCTAAATTGTGCCCCACATCACCGCACTGCCCACTACAGACTCAACTTCTGCTACAACCACACGAGAACACCATGTCACCGCACAGTCCACCACAGACTCATCTTCTGCTACAACCACACGAGAACTCCACTTCGGTCTGTGGTGGTGTCACCGAGCAACTCTTGGTGATGGACATTGAAATCCCCCACTCAGAGGACATTATGTGCCCTTATCACCCACAGTGCTTCCTCCAAATGGTGTTCAACATGGAGGAGCACTGATTCATCAGCCAATGGTGGATGGTACGTGGTAATCAGCAGGAGTTTCCTTGCCCATGTTTGACCTGGTGCCATGAGACTTCATGGGGTCCAGAGTCAATGTAGATGACTCCCAGGGAAACTTTCTCCTGACTGTACACCACTGTGCTGCCACCTCTGCTGGTTCTGTCCTTCTGGTGAGAGAGGAAATACCCAGGGATGGTGAGAGTGGCGTCTGGGACATTATCTGTAAGATATGATTCCTTGAGTATGACTATGGCAGGTTGTTGCTTCACTAATCTGTGAGACAGCTCTCCCAATTTTGGCAAAATTCCCAGACGTTAGTTCGGAGGGCTTTGCAGGGTCAACAGGGCTGGGTTTGCCTTTGCTGTTTCCGGTGCCTGGGTTGATGCCGGGTGGTCCATCCGGTTTAGTTTCTTTGCCTTAGTTGAGCTTGAAATGATTCTCTATAATGTCCTCGTCCAACTCTCCGCCTGTGGAGAACATTATGTGTACAAATAAACAAGAAACAGAGGCGTTGGTGAGCAGAAATATTCATCACAATATAAGTATTGAAAATACAGGAACAATAAATGATAAAAGCTCGCAGGAAGACTGTGCAGAAAATATTCAAGGTGTGCACCCCCTCCTGGGTGAATGTTCTTGACGTTTCTGAAGGATGACACAAACCAGGTATGGGCCAAAGATTAATATTGTAAGCTAATTATTTCTAGATCACTGGATCGAGGCAAATGAGAATATTCCTATTCAAATGGAAATGGAAACCAGTGGCAAATAATTGGCTTGGAATGTCATTGTTCCCTCCCTCAAATCTGTCCCCTCCAAGTTATCTTTTTTTCACCTTGTTTATACTTTGCTTCATTCATTCATTAATGAACTCAGGTTTTCATTTTCAGCTTGAAGTTGTACCTGGCAACCAAATATTTTTCTAAGCATGACTTTGCAAAGCTTTTAACAGCTTTGTATTTATTTAACGTCTTCCGCAGATTCAGAGTTCGTTAGAGACAGATGAAGTCCTCTTGAAGTGTATTCGCTGCTGTCATATAAAAATATGATATCAAAAATTGTGGCAACCAATTTTCCCACAGTAAGCCCCAACAAACACCTGACCAGATAATCTGTTTTAGTGATGTTGTTGAGGGATAGATATTGGTCAGCACACCAGGGTGAACCGCTCTTCGAATTATTCCCATGGGAAATTTTACTTCCATCTGACAGGTTTAATACCTCGTCTGAAAGATGGTGTCTCCAATGGCCCAGCATCCTCCTCACTGCTGCAGTGTTACTGTCAACCTAGAGTTTTAAAGAAGTATTTTTATTCATTTTTTAAAAACCATTTTGACATATGAAAAAACATTACAACACAAAAATAAACCCAACACAAAACCCCACCCCCCTCATCCCCTAACTCCCCCCCCCACCCCCCAACACCCCTCCACCCCACCCTAACAGTTGACGATAACGACGTCTCCAAGATGCAGAATAAACAAATACCATCTCTTGTGGAACCTCTCATTCGCCCCTCTGAGGGAAAACTTCACCTTCTCTAAATGTCGGAGTTCCATTCGCTCCTCCAGCCACACCGAGGCATGGGGCGGAGAAGCTGACCTCCACCCCGACTAAACCCGCCTGCAAGGGATCAGCGAGGCGAAGGCGTAAACATCTGCCCCCGCTCCCGCCTGCAACTCCAGCATGGCGCCCAGGGAACTAGGCTCCAAGTCCACATGCTGTAAACATCTCTGACCCTATCGCCGACAAGGTGCTGAAAAATGACCTGCAAAATTTCTCCAACTTGGAGCAGCGCCAGAACATATGTACATGGTTAGCTGGGCCCCTACCACACCATTTGCAAATATCTTCCGCCCCGTCAACAGCCGGCTCATCCTCGACTTTCTCTGTGCACCCTGTGTACCAGCTTTAGCTGTCTCAACCCCAGTCTCGCAGATGAGGTTGAGGCATTCACCCTCCGAAGCACCTCAGACCATAATCTCCCCTCTCGTGCCATCCCCAGCTCTTCCTCCCACTTAACCCCCTCCAGGGACAGCTTCAGACAGATTCTCCGTTCCTGAGGCTAAGTGTTGATGCCGGGGCAGGACTCGCGGAGCTCTACGACAGAAAAACTGGCGCCACACCTGAAGCAATTCAACAACCAATAAGGGGCTAGCACAGGAGCCACGTGGAACACAATCGATTCCAATGAGAAATCGTGCCTGATTGGCAGGGTCCGCGATTGACACCCTGGAGCCTGACAAGCTGCAGCTGCATATAAACACTGCACTCCCCACCCACACCATCCAAGTCAGCAGCAAGACGCGCAGCCCTGAGGTTCACCGACACAGAACTGAAGACCCTGTTGGGTGCTGCAGAGGAGAGGTGGGTGACCCTGTACCCCAGGGTGGGGAGAAGGTTGCCAGCCGTTCACCATGCGCGGGCATAAGTGGTCGAGGTGATCAACGCCGTGGACAACACCGTCTGGACCGGCCACCAGTGCCGGAAAGAATTGCACAATCTCCTCAGGAGCCAGCACTGTGACCCAAGCACCAACCCCGTCCCAGACACCCGTACCCCCACTCCCCATCCCCCACCCGGAGAGTGGCCAAACCCCTCCCTGCACCTGAAGGCCGGGTGTCCTGGCCACTGGAGCCTCCACCAACTCGCCCCCTGGGCTGTCGGGAGCGGGAGAAGATTGGAGGGGGCCGCCTAACCCTAACCCTAACCCTCACCGCAGCAGAGCAGAGGCACTGGATGTGGTCAGCGGGCCCGAAGAAAGGGCAGTTGCCGGGATGGAGGTCGGCTTCGGGCGAGGAAGTGAGACCCCGTTGAGTTACGGTTCCTCATGGCACGTGTGAGACTACCCCTCGCACCCGCACCACCCCCAGACTCACCACAACCCACACCCATACCACCCACCACCTCTCCCACACACACACCACCACCACCCCTACACCCCCTCCCCGCTCCCCAACACCCCCCCTCCCACTCCTCCTCGGCCCGCGATGCAGCCATGTGTCTTGTCTTGTAGGAGCGGCTGGTGATGGGGTATGCTCTTCTGGTGTGTCCCCCGTTCCCACCTGACCCGGCCCCAGCCACAGCCAGAACCCCGTGTGTTGACCAGCGACGAGAATGAGACCGACATGGACGGGTGCCCTCAACCGGCATACCGAGACTCCCCGGAGCTCGAGTCCGGGGGACGACACCGACTTTCTGTCACAGCTGTCTCCAGCACCCTCCACTATCCCAGAGGCATTCACCTCGGCTGGACACTTTAGTGAAGAGGTTCCTGGGATGCTCTCTAGTTCACACCACACAGCTGCTCTGATACATCAGGTTGAGGTAGCAACTCCCGAGGGACCGGACAGTCGGAGGGTGGGCCGATACCAGGGACTAGCTGTTGTCCGGATTGGTTTCGTGCTTCTGGAATGGATAGTCCCAACAATCGTGAAGATGCAGTCGTGGAGCCAGGGACTACATGAGGGGTTGTCGGTGAGCATCCAGCATCTGCAGGTGCAGTTGGAGGAGTCCAATCGTGTGCAGGAGCAGGAGGTGGTGCTGACAATGCATGCCACCCACGGCAACTCAACACGGGTGGCATCTGTGGTGGAGGCCTTGGGAGAAAGGTTTTGGCCATGGGTAAGAATGCCCAAGGCCTGGGGCAATCCGTACAGGTGGTGGCCGAGGTCCAGGGCAGGGCTGCCCTCTCACAGGCGGCCATATGCCAGAGCCCCTGGACGCTGCAGTGGCACTCCTGAGCGTGGCCCAGTTACACCAGGCAATGGCTGAGAGTGTCGGTGGCATTGCCCAGGCGCGAATCGACGTGGCGGAGACCAAGAGAGAGATGGCGCAGTCACTGGCTGACGTGACACAGGCCCAGCAGGTGGTGGCACAGTCGCAGTGTGATGTGGCGCAGTCCGAGGCGAAGGTGGTCCACCCCGCGTTCCATAGCCACGAGCATGTAGACTCCCTGGTCTAAATGAGAGCGGGCCTCCAGGACTGGCAGCACCAGGTTGCGGCAGGGGCCTCAGGGGTCAACTCTGCTCGCAACCCCATCCCTTGGAGCAGCCCAAGGGCCACCGGGCACCCCAAGGGAGGAGGAGATGATGGCACCCATGCCGTTTACTCATGCAGGGGAGGTGCCGCAAGACCGCAGCACTTTGGACTCCACCCTTCCTGTCCCTGGCGCATTACATGGGCGCCACGCCACCTGGGACACCTGAGCAGCAGTCGGGACCATCCGGGCCTGGTTACCCCAGAAGACGGCCGTCAAAGGGGTCCAGGTCACAGGGCGGGAATCACAGCAGGCCATCTCCACTCCTGATGTACCATGTGGGGAACCACCTAGACATAGTATTAGGGCCAGTAAGGCCAGGAAAGTAGACATCAGTTAAGTTGGCATTGGTGCAGGGCACAGTATACTGTTAGGGGCTGGCAAACAAACCTGTATATATTGTTCACATTAAACATCTGTGTAGAATGTTACAACCTGCCTTGGTACTCTCATAAAGGTGTGAGGGGTGGGCTGGTCTCTGGTTGGCCGCAGAGGGCATGCGATGGGTGGGGGGGGGGGTGGGAAATGGGCGGGGGTTGTGGTGGGCTTGGCCTAGGGACCGCAGTTCAACCAGCGCTCACCGCTCCAGGATGCCGAAGCACCGCTCGATCACGCCCCTGGTCGCTGCGTGGGTGTGGTTGTAGCGGTCCTCGGTGCGGGCTATGACCTCCAGATAGGTGTCACTAGCCATGATCGCAGTTGAACCCCTTTCGGTTTGTGCAGAGCGGCCTGTCATCTGCGGGTGCCCGTAGAGCGACATGCATACCGTCGATCACCCCCTGGACCCGGGACATCTCGACGATGGTGGCAAATCCCGCTGCCCGGGCATCCTGGCGGGCTCGGTCCACATTGAAATGGATGTATTCTGACGACTGGACATTTAGGGCGCCTGTGATGGCACGAATGCACCTGAGCACCGAGGTGTGTGAGATCCCAGACAGGTCCCCACTCGCCACCTGTAAGGACCCCATTGCGTAGAAATTCAGGGCGACCGTCACCTTGACGGCTACCAGAAGCCGGGGGGTATGGGGTGTCCATACCCCACGGTGTCAGATGTGCCCTGATCTGGCAGATATGTCGCACTGATTCCCTGCTCAGCTGGAGTTTTCGACGGCATGCCCGGTCCGGCAGGTCCTCGAATAACAGGCACTGCCGGTGCTCATGGGGCCTCATGCACGCCTCCTTTGCACCTCCTCCTCCTCAGCCTGTTGGGCGGCCTGGCTATCCATCCAGATGGCTGCCTTGCAGGCCACAACAATGGTGGTCCTTGCCCGGACCCTGCCCCAGTCTCGTGGGGGGTCACCTCAACCTCATGGTCTGTTCCCCCATCGCCACCTCCCACCCCCAGGCCCTGACAATGACCCCCTTCCCCCCAATGTCAGGACTGGCAGCCCACGATCGTGCCACTGCGTGTGTTAACTCCTTTATCTCCCTCACTAGCCACGGCGCCTGTCTTGCAATTTTCAAAAGTACAAGTGAACCTTGCCATCGGGAATTCACCATGGTGGAGGTGAGGGCACCAGAAAATACCGGGTCAGGCAAACTAATGATATGCAAATGGCGTTTACTGTACGAACAGAGTGGAACGCATTGACGCCGCTGTCGAGGCGAATCGGAGAATTGCGATTTGGTGTCAAAACCAATTCTCTACCCAATCGCCTTCCCCGATTTCACCCTCGGCCGATAGTGAATCCCGCCCCTTATCTTCCTCCAAAATCCTCCCATAAATCGACCTGACCCTCCAACCCTTTCACCGACAACACCTCCTCCAGCTACGAGGAGTAAGGTGCTGCTGGAAAGGTCGGAAAGATCTTACTCGCAAAGTCCCAGACCTGCAAGTGAATATCAATCCCCAGATTGTGAGGCGACGTTGAAGAGTCAGCAGTGGGACATTAAATTGAGGCCTGCGTCTCCTTTTTCAAATGATCCCGTGATACTACCTTGATGAAGAATAGAATATTTATCCCCAGCACGCTGACCAATATCTGATCCCTCAACCAACGTCACTAAAAACAGCTCATTGGGCCATTATCACATTGTTGCTGAGACAACGTGCAGTACGACAATTTGGCTGCTGTTCTGATGAGAGTGACCAAGTACACAACAAATTCAGTGAGTTGTAAATTACTTTGGAAGGTCCCGGAAGATGCTATATGTGTTATTTTCATGGTACTACCTCAATATGCATGGCACCCCTGGCATGAATTGTATCCCATTGAGTCCCTGACTATTAAATTCCCTCCAGCAAATGTGTCTTTGAACGTCTTAAAACCGAGAATGACTTTGGTAATCACCACTGTTGTATATATTAGGAGATGTGTGGTAAGGCCCTATACTACAGGTACGGGGGTAGTCCCTGCCTGCTGGCTCCGCCCAGTAGGCGGAGTATAAATATGTGTGCTCCCCATACAGCAGCCATTTCGCCAGCTGCTGTAGGAGGCCACACATCTTAGAGTAATAAAGCCTCAGTTGTATTCAACTCTCGTCTCTGTGCAATTGATTGTGCATCAATTTATTTCTCTAAGATTTTCAGAAGATGGACCTTCGCATCAAGCTGGATCCGCAATCAAGCAATGCCCAAAAGGACTTTCAACATTGGCTAGCTTGTTTCGAAGCTTACATCAGGTCTACACCAGACCCAATCCCGGAAGCTCAGAAGATCCAGATACTCTACTCGCGGCTGAGCTCCAACGTCTTTCCTCTTATCCATGTTGCGCCGACCTATGATGAAGCCATGGCAGTACTGAAAGAGAACTACGCCCAGCAGACGAACACGCTCTTCGCCAGACACGTACTCTCTACTCGCAGTCAACTCCCTGGTGAGTCCGTAGAAGATTTCTGGCGTGCTTTAATTCCTCTGGTCAGAGACTGTGACTGTCAGGCCGTCACGGCCACGGAACATTCAAACCTCCTCATGCGGGACACCTTTGTTACGGGGATAGGGTCAGACCTCATACGCCAGCCACATTTAGAGGGGGCCATGCTCGACCTCGCAGCAACAAATAAACTGGCGCTATCGATGACGGTCGCCTCGCGCAATATTCAGGCCTACACCTCCAGCCGCGCGGCCCACCCCTCCTACACATTGTGGACTCCGCAGATGGCCACCCCACCGGGGGCCTCACCCAGTCAATACGAGTGTGCCATGCGCCAGCCAGCCAACCCCGGGGGCCCCCGATGTTACTTCTGCGGGCAACAGAAACACCCCTGCCAACGCTGCCCGGCCCGCATCACCCTTTGCAAGGCCTGCGGCAAGAAGGGGCATTTTGATGCGGTGTGCCAGGCCCTCTCAGTCGCCCCGACCCCCCTCGCGTACGGACAATGGGCGCCGCCATCTTCTCCCCCTCAGACCACGCGCGGCCAGTGGGTGCCGCCATCTTCCCCTTCTCGGACCACGTGCGGCCCGTGGACGCCGGTATCTTTTTCAACCCCCACCACGTGCGGCCCGTGGCGCCGCCATCTTGTCCACCTCAGGATCTCCAGGCGCCGCCATCTTGTCTTCCCCATGGCACATGGGCACCACCATTGTTCCAGGACCCGTGCCCCCGGGCACCCCATCGTTCGATACCAGCGACGACCAGCCACGACTCACCTCGGTCACGACCGACCAGTTTCGCCCGCACAATCTAGCCACCGCCTCGGCAAGCGTGAAGATCAATGGGCACGAGACCTCTTGCCTGCTGGACTCCGGGAGCACCGAAAGCTTAATCTATCCAGATATGGTAAGGCGCTGCTCCCTTGCGGTACACCCCGACAATCAAAGAATCTCCCTGTCCTTCGGATCCCACACCGCGGCGATCCAGGGGTACTGTATAGTCACACTCGCGGTTCAGGGCGTAGAATTCAGCGGCTTCTGCCTCTACATCCTCCCCAATCTCTGCGCTGCCCTGCTACTCGGCCTGGACTTCCAGTGTCACCTCCAGAGCCTAACCTTGAAATTCGGCGGGCCCCTACCACCCCTTACTGTGTGCGGCCTTGCGACCCTGAAGGTCGACCCACCTCCCCTATTCGCAAACCTAACCCCGGATTGCAAACCCGTCGACATCAGGAGCAGACGGTACAGCACCCAGGACAGGACCTTCGTCAGGTCCGAGGTCCAGCGGCTGCTTCGCGAAGGCATCATCGAGGCCAGCAACAGCCCCTGGAGAGCCCAAGTGGTAGTGGTGAAAAAAGGGAAGAAACACAGAATGGTCGTGGACTACAGCCAGACCATCAATAGGTACAGGCAGCTCGACGCGTACCCCCTCCCACGCATATCTGATATGGTCAATCAGATCGGGTCTTCTCAACTGTAGACCTCAAATTCGCCTACCACCAGCTCCCCATCCGTAAGACGGACCGCCGATACATTGCCTTCGAGGCAGATGGCCGCCTCTACCATTTTCTCAGGGTTCCCTTCGGCGTCACCAACAGGGTCTCGGTCTTCCAAAGGGAGATGGACCAAATGGTCGACCGGTACGGGATGCGGGCTACTTTCCCGTACCTAGACATGGAAGATATAGGAGGGATATCAGAGGTAGGTTCTTTACCCAGAGAGTAGTGGGGGCATGGAATGCACTGCCTGTGGAAGTAGTTGAGTCGGAAACATTAGGGACCTTCAAGCAGCTATTGGATAGGTACATGGATTACGGTAAAATGATATAGTGTAGATTTATTTGTTCTTAAGGGCAGCACGGTAGCATTGTGCATAGCACAATTGCTTCACAGCTCCATGGTCCCAGGTTCGATTCCGGATTGGGTCATTGTCTGTGCGGAGTCTGCACGTCCTCCCCGTGTCTGCGTGGGTTTCCTCCGGGTGCTCCGGTTTCCTCCCACAGTCCAAAGATGTGTGGGTTAGGTGAATTGGCCAATGATAAATTGCCCTTAATGTCCAAATTGCCCTTGGTGTTGGGTGGAGGTGTTGAGTTTGGGTAGGGTGCTCTTTCCAAGAGCCGGTGCAGACTCAAAGGGCCGAATGGCCTCCTTCTGCACTGTAAATTCAATGATAATCTATGATTAATCTAGGACAAAGGTTCGGCACAACATCGTGGGCCGAAGGGCCTGTTCTGTGCTGTATTTTCTATGTTCTATGTTCTAGACAATGTCACCATCTGCGGCCACGATCAGCAGGACCACGATGCCAACCTTGCCAAATTTCTCCACACCGCCACTCTCCTAAGCCTCACCTATAACAAGGAGAAGTGCGTATTCAGCACAAACCGCTTAGCCATCCTCGGTTATGTGGTCCAGAACGGAGTTCTGGGGCCCGATCCCGACCGAATGCGCCCCCTCATGGAGCTGCCCCTTCCCCACTGCCCCAAGGCCCTCAAACGCTGCCTGGGGTTCTTTTCATACTACGCCCAGTGGGTCCCAAATCACGCGGACAAGGCCCGCCCACTCATTCAGTCCACCCTTTTCCCCCTGACGGCCGAGGCTCAACATGCCTTCAACCGTATTAGAGCTGATGTCGTCAAGGTCGCGATGCACGCAGTAGACGATACGCTGCCCTTTCAAGTGGAAAGCGATGCATCAGACGTCGCCCTAGCCACCACGCTCAATCAGGCAGGCAGGCCCGTGGCATTCTTTTCCCGCACCCTTCATGCCTCCGAAATTCGGCACTTCTCCATCGAAAAAGAGGCCCAAGCCACCGTTGAAGCTGTGTGGCATTGGAGGCATTACCTGGCCGGCAGGAGATTCACTCTTCTCACTGACCAACGGTCGGTAGCCTTCATGTTCAATAACACACAGCGGGGTAAGATCAAAAATGATAAAATGTTGAGGTAGAGGATCGAGCTCTCCACCTACAACTACGAGATTTTGTATCGCCCCGGCAAGCTCAACGAGCCCCCAGATGTCCTATCCCGAGGTACATGTGCCAGCGCACAGGTGGCCCGACTCCGGACCGTGCACGATAATCTTTGTCACCCGGGAGTCACACGGTTGTACCATTTCATAAAGGCCCGCAATCTGCCCTACTCCGTTGAGGAAGTCAGGGCAATTACCAGAGACTGCCAGGTCTGTGCGGAGTGCATACCGCACTTCTACCAGCCGGACCGCGCGTACCTGATGAAGGCCTCTTGCCCCTTTGAACGCCTCAGCGTGGAGTTCAAAGGGGCTCTCCCCTCCACCGACCGACCGTATTTCCTCAGTGTCGTCGATGAATACTCCAGATTCCCCTTCGCCATCCCATGCCAGCCTCCGTACCAGCCTCCCCGAACAGGCGTAGGAATGTGGCGACTAGGGGCTTTTCACAGTAACTTCATTTGAAGCCTACTTGTGACAATAAGCGATTTTCATTCATTCATTTCATGCCCCGATATGACGTCTGCCACCGTCATCAAAGCCCTCAACGCAATCATCGCGCTGTTCGGCTTCCCCGCCTACATCCACAGTGACAGGGGATCCTCATTCATGAGTGATGAGCTGCGTCAGTTCCTGCTCAGCAGGGGTATCGCCTCCAGCAGGACGACCAGCTATAACCCCCGGGGAAACGGGCAGGTGGAGAGGGAGAACGGGACAGTCTGGAGGGCCGTCCAACTGGCCCTACAGTCCAGAAATCTCCCGGCCTCCCGCTGGCAGGAGGTCCTCCCCGATGCACTGCACTCCATTCGGTCGCTACTATGCACCGCCACTCACAACACACCCCATGAACGTCTCTTTGCCTTCCCCAGGAAGTCCACATCCGGGGTGTCGCTCCCGACTTGGCTCGTAGCTCCAGGACCCGTACTCCTCCGTAGGCACGTCCAAATCCACAAGGCGGACCCGTTGGTTGAAAGGGTGCAGTTACTCCACGCTAACCCCCAGTATGCCTACGGGGCGTACCCCGATGCCAGGATACTGTCTCCCTCAGGGACCTGGCACCAGCAGGTTCCGCACACACACACACCCCTCCGGCCTGGCTCCACCCCACCTCCCCCGGCGCACCCAGCAGCAACCCTCAGGACCATCCGTCCTCCCCCTGCCCACGCCCGAGGATGAAGAGGACCAGACCAACACCGGAATCGCCGCCATCACTGCGTCGCTTCCAATGCCACATCAAGGCCCAGGACTGGCTAAATCTATAATTGGTTCGGGACTATCAAACCACCTTGTACTGGACTTCAAAAAGAAATATTTTTTTTCCCTTCTGTATATTAAACTTGCTCTGCATGTAGTTCTCCACCACCCCCACCGGACTCAATTTTAACAGGGGGTAAATGTGGTAATCGCCACTGTTGTATATAGTAGGAGATGTGTGGTAAGGCCCTGTACTACAGGTATGGGGCTAGTCCCTGCCTGCTGGATCTGCCAGTAGGCAGAGTATAAATATGCATGCTCCCTATACAGCAGCCATTTTGCCAGCTGCTGTAGGAGGCCACACATCTTAGAGTAATAAAGCCTCAGTTGTATTCAACTCTCGTCTCTATGCAATTGATCGTGCATCAATGACTTTGAAGTAACAATAATGAAACTGAACAAGGCCTCGGGTCTGAGTATATTGAATGGTAAAATAAACCAACTATTAAAGAGCAACAAATCACAAAGTTCGGGAGGGGGTTGAACGACATAATCACAATGTAAATGCGTCAGAGGAGACAGTGATCAACAACTTGTGCTGTATCGTGGCTTTTAATGCAGAAGCATGTCCGAAGGCATTTCACAGAGACATAATCAAAGTTAACTTTATAGTGCTCCAGTCAGGCCATTATCTTGAATACTGTGTCTGGTTGTCAAGGAATAAAGAAGACTGAAGTGCCGAAGGCAGTGAGAAAAGGGTGTTACAGATTGGAACCGTATATGATGTTCCATTGAATGAAATTATTGTTTAACCATGAGGTGTGCAATGGAACATGAAGAGAAGATGTGGGAGGCGGAGAGTTGACTGACAAAGAAATATGGGGCAGAAAAAGCTCAATTCCTGATGGATGGTAATATTCAGAAACGGTTCAGCTCGTTAAAGAACTGATGCAAGAGATGGAAAGGGTAACAGGGGTCCTGACCTCACATTAAAACACGTGTTAGTGGCACCGAGGAATGCTGGAACAGAATTTAGCAGCTTAAATGAGACCCAAACCTTTAGTTAAAAGCAAATCACTGCGGATGCTGCAATCTGAAACAAAAACAGAAAATACTGGACAATTTCAGCAGGTCTGACAGCATCTGTGGAGAGAGGAGGGAGCTGATGTTTCGAGTCTGGATGACTCTTTGTCAAAGCTGGAGTGAACTGGAAAAGGGTCAGATTCATACTGTGGCGGGGGGGGGGGGGGGGGGGGGTGGCGCGGGTGGGGGGGGGTGCGTGGAGCAGTGGGGCTGGATAGGGGGCCAATGGCCAATGACAGGTGGAGATCGTCACAGCTTTAGCTGGGTGGATGCATTTGGATAACAGCATTGTTAATGAAACAATATTTTTGATGGGTAATTAATGCTGACAGCCATTGACTTGAAATCCATTGGGACTGACAACCTGCTCCTGGTCTCTATTTGATACCCAATGCTACAGATGGCAGCATGTGTGAACGAGACTAAGGCCTGTTGTGCCCATTCTGTACTCTGTGCAGAGTACTGAGCTTACGGGCCTAAGTCATGAGTTAGCCTCTTTTAAGCCTCAGACGCTATACAATTTAGTTAAACACTTGCAAAGTTTTGTCGTACATTAGGGTGTGGTTACCTGGGGTTACCATTGACCTGAAACTGAACTGGACTGGCCATATAAATATTGTGGCTACAGGATCAGGTCAGAGGCTGGGAATCCTGCAACAGGAAATTCAATTCATGATGCACCAAAGGCCATCCCACCATCTACAAGGCACAAGTCAGGAGTGTAATGGAATACTACCCCCTTGTCTGGATGAGCTCAGCTCCAAAAACACTCATGAAGCTCGACAGCATCCAGCACAAAGCACCCCGCTTGACTGGCACCCCTTCCACAATCATTCACTCCCTCCACCATCAACGAACATTGGCAGCCATGTGTACCATCTACAATATAAAACAAAAAAGAGTGGCTAAGATAATATTGGTCCTTTAGAGGATGACAAGGGAGATTTAATAATGGGAGATGAGGAAATGGCTGAGGAACTGAACAGGTTTTTTGGGTCAGTCTTCACCGTGGAAGACACAAATAACATGCCAGTGACTGATGGAAATGAGGCTATCACAGGTGAGGACCTTGAGATGATTGGTATCACTCAGGAGGTAGTGATGGGCAAGCTAATGAGACTAAAGGTAGACAAGTCTCCTGGCCCTGATGGTATGCATCCCAGAGTGCTAAAAGAGATGGCTAGGAAAATTGCAAATGCACTAGTGATAATTTATCAAAATTCACTAGACCCGGCGGATTGGAAATTAGCAAACGTGACAGCACTGTTTAAAAAAGGAGGTAGTCAAAAAGCAGGTAATTATAAGCCAGTTAGCTTAACTTCGGTAGTAGGGAAGATGCTCAAATCTATCATCAAGGAAGAAATAGGAGGCATCTGGATAGAAATTGTCCCATTGGGCAGACGCAGCATGGGTTCATAAAGGGCAGGTCGTGCCTCACTAACTTAGTGGAGGACATTACCAGTGCGGTAGATAACGGGGAGCCAATGGATGTGGTATATCTGGTTTACCAGAAAACTTTTGACAAGGTGCCGCACAAAAGGTTGCTGCATGAGATAAAGATGCATGGCATTAAGGGGAAAGTAGTAGTATGAATAGAGGATTGGTTAATTAATAGAAAGCAAAGAGTGGGGATTAATGGGTGTTTCTCTGGTTGGCAATCAGTAGCTAGTGGTGTCCCTCAGGGATCAGTGTTGGGCCCACAATTGTTCACAATTTACATAGATGATTTGGAGTTGGGGACCAAGTGCAATGTGTCAAAGTTTGCAGACGACACTAAGATGAGTGGTAAAGCAAAAAGTGCAGAGGATACCGGAAGTCTGCAGAGGGATTTGGACAGGTTAAGTGAATGGGCTAGGATCTGGCAGATGGAATACAATGTTGACAAATGTGAGGTTATCCATTTTGGTAGGAATAACAGCAAAAAGGATTATTATTTAAATGATAAAATATTAAAACATGCTGCTGTGCAGAGAGACCTGGGTGTGCTTGTGCATGAGTCGCAAAACGTTGGTTTACAGGAGCAACAGGTGATTAAGAAGGCAAATGGAGTTTTGTCCTTCATTGCTAGAGGTATGGAGCTTAAGACTAGGGAGGTTATGCTGCAATTGTATAAGGTGTTAGTGAGGCCACACCTGGTGTATTGTGAGCAGTTTTGGTCTCCTTACCTGAGAAAGGACGTACTGGCGCTGGAGGGTGTGCAGAGGAGATTCACTAAATTAATCCCAGAGTTGAGGGGGTTAGATTATGAGTAGACTGGGACTGTACTCGTTGGAATTTAGAAGGATGCGGGGGGATCTTATAGAAACATATAAAATTATGAAGGGAATAGATAGGATAGATGCGGCAGGTTGTTTCCACTGGCGGGTGAAAGCACACCTAGGGGGCATAGCCTCAAAATAAGGGGAAGTAGATTTAGGACTGAGCTTAGGAGGAATGTCTTCACCCAAAGGGTTGTGAATCTATGGAATTCCTTGCCCAGTGAAGCAGTTGAGGCTCCTTCATTAAATGTTTTTAAGATAAAGATAGATAGATTTTTGAAGAAAAAAGGGATTAAGGGTTATGGTGTTCGGGCCGGAAAGTGGAGCTGAGTCCACAAATGATCAGCCATGATCTCATTGAATGGCGGAGCAGGCTCGAGGGGTCAGATGGCCTACTCCTGCTCCTAGTTCTTATAAGATGTATTGCTGAAACTAACCAAGGGTCTTTAGGCAGCACCTTCCAAACCCATCACACCCAGCATTTAGAAGGACAAGAGCAGCTGATACATAGAACACCACCACCTGCAAGTTCCTCTCCAAGCCACTCACCATCCTGACTTGGAGATATATCGCCATTCCATCACTGTCACAAGGTCAAAATCCTAAAACTCCCTCCCTAACAGCACTGTGGATGTATAAACACCACAAGGACTGCAGCGGTTCAGAAAAGCAGCTCACCACCACCTTCTGAAGGACAATTAGGGATTGGCAATAAATGCTGGGCGAGCCAGCGACACCCTCATCCTGTAAAATGAATTTTAAAAAAGAACTGTACATTGGTTATGTTAATGGACTCGTAATCCAGAATGTGGCGATGTGAGTTCAAATCCTACCAAGGCAGCTAAGAAAGTTAATATCGTAATGGTGACCATGAAACTACTAGATTATTGCAAACGTCCTCCTGGTTCACTAATATCCTTTTGGAAAGAAATCTGCCTTCCTTCCCCGGTCTGGCCTTTTTGTGACTTCAGACCTATAATAATAATACCAATAATGATCTTTATTGTCACCAGTAGGCTTACATTAACACTGCAATTAAGTTACTGTGAAATGCCCCTCGTCGCCACAATCCGGCGCCTGTTCGGGTACACTGAGGCAGAATTCAGAATGTCCAAATCACCTAACAGCACGTCTTTCAGCACTTGTGGGAGGAAACCGGAGCACCCGGAGGAAACCCACGCAGATACAGGGAGAACGTGCAGACTCCGCACAGACAGTGACCCAAGCTGGGAATCGAACCTGGGACCCTGGCGCTATGGAGGCCTAGTGCTAACCACTGTGCTACCGTTCTGCCTATAGTTGTATGTTTGACTCCTAACTACTCTCTGAAGTAGCCTAGCAAGGCTCTCAATTTTCAAGAAGGTGGCTCATCACCACCTTCACAAGGGTAATTAGGGATGGTCAACAAACGCTGGACGAGCCAGCAATGCCCACATCACATAAACAAATGAAAATTATTTGCTCGTTTTCCCTCTTTTCTTTCAGTGTTTATCTTGAACATGAGCTGGTTAAGCCCAGGGAACAGTTCGTAAAGTAACAAATGGGATTTTCAAATATTTTTATTCAATTTCAGAGTAGATTTGGGTGCACTGCTACTGTCAACATATGTTTTTGATATTTTCAATTTAATCTTTATTTCAGAAAAAATGATGTTCATTTATTTATTCTTTTTCAAAGACTAATCCATAGAATCCCTACAGTGCAGATGGAGGCCATTCGGCCTATCGAGTCTGCACCGACCCTCCGAAAGAGCACCCTGCCTAGGACCCACTTCCCCTCATGATCCCACCTAACTTGCTCATCTTTGGACACAAAAGGGCAATTTAGCATGGACAATCTGCACATCTTTGGACCACGGGAGGAAACCGGAGCACCCGGAGGAAACCCAAGCAGACACAGGAGAACATGCAAACTCTATACAGAGTTACCCAAGGTCGGAATCGAACCTGAGCCCCGGCGCTGTGAGGCAACAGTGTTGATTTTCTTTTTCAAGTAGCCTAATATATCATGGGCTAGTTAATACAAGAACAACTTTATTGTCAAAATAACTGCTAAATTTGGGTCCGCTGCACCTAGTTATGTGGTAATGAGAGCGCTATTGTAGTTTAGCACAGTGAGCTAATGCAGAACAAGGCAGCAGCGTGGATTCAATTCCCGTACTGGCCTCCCCAAACAGCGCCGGAATGTGGCGACTAGGGGCTTTTCACAGTAACTTCATTGAAGTCTACTTGTGACAATAAGTGATTATTTAAAAAGCACGTGCATATCTTTGGTGCAAGCTGCACCATTGCACCAAGGGCTAGCAACCATTTTGCTGTGAGTGTTAGCGGGTACCCCAAGGAGTATCTGCTGGATGTACAAACAGGTGTCCGTGATCCCAATTACATCATATCTGTTAATGATGATCAGAGCAGTTAATTCATCAACCTTATAACAAATGCTCCTCGCGTTTAGACACAGAGCCTTTAGGCTTGGTTTTTTTACATTTATTGCTCTTTTAGAATTATCATGTGAAAATGAAATGAAAATCGCTTATTGTCACAAATAGGCTTCAAATGAAGTTACTGTGAAAAGCCCCTAGTCGCCACATTCCGGCACCTGTTCGGGGAGGCTGAAACGGGAATTGAACCGTGCTGCTGGCCTGCCTTGGTCTGTTTTAAAAGCCAACTATTTAGCCCTGTGCTAAACCAGCCCCATGTAATGTGGCCTTTTTTGATCTTTGTCTTTGATTTCTCTGCATTCCACTTTTCCATTTACTGCCTTTTGTTTCGTCCCCACCTTACTTCTGTCTGACTTCCTGCATCGGTTTCCACCCACCCCTGCCATATTAGTTTAAACCCTCCCCAACAGCACTCGCAAATACTCCCCCAAGGACATTGGTTCCAGCCCTGCCCCAGTGCAGACCGTCCAGTTTGTACTGGTCCCACCTCCCCCAGAACTGGTTCCAATGTCCCAGGAATTTGAATCCTTCCCTCTTGCTGATTTGTTATGATCTAGGTGTAGCATACGCGGCTTCCTCGTGGTGCACTTGACAAAGGAAAGTTCAGACGTGGAGATAACTTCAACACGTTTATTAAACTATTTACACTTCTATTACTCGGATTCGACACTACTGCTAATCCTACTATAGCTACCCAGACTGACTAACCAGTTGCTGCAATCCACGTGGTGGGAGTGATATTGAATCAACCCTGTGTCTCTACTCACTGACTGTCTCCACTGGAAAGAGCCAGGTTATGTGTGTGGTGTCCTTTATATATGGGTTGGTGTAATGCCCTCTTGTGGTCGTGTCACCTCTGTGTGTATCGTGAATGGCCATTGGCCGTGTCCTATCTAACTGATCTATTGGTTGAGTGTGTGTGTGTGATGTCTCTGGTGCTCCCTCTAGTGTCTAGCTAGCCTACATGTATTTACATTGATGCACATCACCACACTTGCAACATCCCTCACGCCGCGCATTCATCTTAGCTATCCTGCCATTCCTAATCTGACGAGCTCGTGGCACTGGTAGCAATCCTGAGATTACTACCTTTGAGATCCTGCTTTTTAGTTTAACTCCCAGTTCCCTAAATTCAGTTTGCAGTACCTCATCCCGTTTTTTAACTTATTGGTGGTGCCTATATGCACCATGATAGCTGGCTGTTCAACCTCCCTCTTTAGAATGTTCTGCAGGCGCTCTGAGATATTCAGGACCCTTGCACCAGGGAGGGAACACACCATCCTGGAGTTTCATTTGCAGCCGCTGAAATGCCTATCTACTCCCCTTACAATCAAACCCCCTATCACTGTAGCTCTGCACGCTTTTACCTGCCCCCTGTGCAGCAAGCCAGCCACGGTGCCATGAACCTGGCTGCTGCTGCCTTCCCCTGGCGAGCCATCTTTCCCGGCAGTATAAAAATGGTATAATTGTTTTGGAGGGAGATAACCGCAGGGGACCCCTCCACTGTCTTCCTACTCTTCCTCTGTCTAGTGGTCACCCATTCCCTATCCTCCTCAGTCATTTTTATCTGTGGTGTGACCAACTTACTGGACGTGCTATCCACAATTTCCTCAGCATCACAGCTGCTCCAAAGCGAATCCACCTGCACCTCCAGTGACGCCAAATGGTCTGACATGAGCTGCAGTTGGACATACTTCCTGCACATGAAGGAGTCATGAATTCCCACGTCGCACAGGAGGAGCATGACATGTGTCTGGGATTTCCTGCCATGACATAAACCTTAAGTTAACTTTACAACAATGCTCTGGTTTACAGCCACTCGGCGTTGCATTGACGTACTGGCTGCACACGCCTATGATGTAAAATCAGTCTGCAGTATCAAATCCTGTGTGTTCAGGAAAACTTTGAATAAAACCAATCAAATACACTCCTCAATATTTCAAATAAAGGGAATTCTACGGAAACTTAAATATAACTTCCTCACTGCATTCTAAGATGATGAATTTTAAATTTAGGAACGCTGAGTTTGAGGTGTGAAGATGTCATCACGTATAATTATGGCATTCTGAAAACTGTAAATCTACCTTGGAGCAGAGATTCAGGATCATTCTTACCAGTGAACAGTTGAATCATATGGACTGAAGGCACTGCCCATTTATAACAGCAAACTTAGAACAATCCTCAATTTATCTATTCATCAGAAACGTTTATGATCTTGAGCACTTTAATACCGTCTCTTCTGGGTATTATTCTTTCCACGGTACTCACACTCAACTTAAATCACCCAGGGGGATCTTGTGGCGCAGTGGGTAGAGCCTCTGCCTCTGAGCCAGAAGCTCTGGGTTTGACTCCCACCCCAGGTCATGTTGGCCAAGGAAGGTGTGTTCATTACGCGGTCAAACAGGTTGAATACGTCAACCTACAAATCCTTCCAAAACAATGTAATGGCTGGCGGTAAGAGTGGGAGGGACTCTTGGTCAGGCACTCTTGATGCCGTGTGGTGCCCCTCAAGCTCTTAGCCCTTGATGACAGACCAGTGACCTGTTCTTGGGAATTGTGCCTGAGTGAGCCATGAGGTGCAAGAAGAGAGCTTGAATGGAGTTTGAATACCCAGGTGCCTTCTACAACATATTAATTTAGCTGCTGTATGCTGGCCAATGCCCAGATGATCCCATCACACTTGAGGTAGAACCGAATCAGTCCACTCTATCAGTTTATCGGACACTTGCTTCGGGTTGTCAATTGTGATTCAATGCATTCTGGGAGGTTTCACCACATAACTTGTCTCCACACTGTGGTATTATCATAACTACCAGCATTACAAGGGTCAATGTAGTACCATGAATAGCCTCTCGAGGGAGCTGCAGATACTACTATATAAAGCAGTGATGCTAGACCTTAGGGGAGGAGTATGTGCAGGAAACAGCTAGTGAAGGTCATAAGAACAGTTAATGTGAGAAGGTTAGATTATAGTTTATACCAGTTAGTGAGATTAGCAGTCGGTGAGTGTAGTTAGATGTTACTGATCAATTCTGTATTCTAAAAGGACTAAGTGTCGAATCCCAGTTTAGTCAAGTGTAAATAAAATTATAGCTTTGTTTAAATAAAAGCTATTCTGTGTTTTTTGTGGAACACTACACCAACCATCCTAAATAAGCAAAACAACGACACCACACACGCTTAAGCCAACACATCCATTCCTTGTGACTCACTGTCTTGTTACACCAATTGAAAAGTAAAAAAGATTTGTTTCCCAACTGGATGATGCTTGACTGGTAGCACTGTTGCTTCACAGCTCCAGGGTTCCAGGTTCGATTCCCGGCTTGGGTCACTGTCTGTGCGGAGTCTGCACGTTCTCCCCGTGTCTGCGTGGGTTTCTTCCGAGCGCTCCGGTTTCCTCCCACAAGTCCCAAAAGACGGGCTGTTAGGCTAATTGAACATTCTGAATTCTCCCTCCGTGTACCCGAACAGGCGCCGGAGTGTGGCGACTGGGGGCTTTTCACAGTAACTTCATTGCAGTGTAAATGTAAGCCTCTTGTGACAATAAAGATTTGATTATTAAATAGCTTTTTAATCCCATTTTCATATCTAGTAAAGAGAAATGCTCAAAAAAAAAGTACCCCAAAAAACATTTTAAAAAACACATTTATGGGACATGGACTTTGCTGGATCGGCCAGCCCATTCCTAGTTGCCCATCAGAGGTTGGTGGTGAGCTGCCTTCTTGAACCGTTGAAGCCCCTGAGGTGAATGTACACCCACCGTGCTATTAGGGAGGGAGTTCCAGGATTTTGACCTCGCAACAGTGAAGGAACGACGACGTATTTTCTAGTCAGGGCGGTGAGTGACTTGGAGGGAAACTCCAGGTGGTGGGGTTCCCAGGTATCTGCTGCTCTTGTCCTTCTAGATGGTAGTAGTTGTGGATTTAGAAGGTGCTGACTAAGGAACTGATGACATAACCGATAATATCCCAATGATTCTTCTTCAAAGTTTGCAGTGTTCTGGAGATTGATCTCCAGCTCCTGGAGACTCCAGGTCAATTCTGGAAGATTGGCAACCCTGCCCTTCATATTGTTCTTTCCCCTTATGTTCACTTCACTGCTGCACAATTGATGTATAAACTCAGACCGGTAGCAAAAATAGGAAGGCAGATTATTATTTGAATGGGTGTAAATTGAGAGAGGTGGATACTCAGCGAGACCTTGGTGTTGTCATGCATCAGTCACTGAAAGTAAGCGCGTGGGTGCAGCAGGCTGTAAAGAAGGCTAATTCTGTTGGCCTTCATAACGGGAGGATTTGACTATAGGAATATGGATGTTTTACTACAATTATATAGGGCATGGGTGAGACCACACCTGGTGAGCAGTTCCGGTGTCCTTATCTGAGGAAAGATGTTCTTGCTATGGAGGGAGTGAAGCAAAGGTTTTCCAGGCTGATTTCTGGGATGGCGGGATTGTCATATGAGGAGAGATGAAGTCGGTTAGGATTATATTCATTGGAATTTAGAAGAGTGAGAGGGAATCTCATAGAAACTTTGCAAAATTCTAACAATTAGACAGGATAGATTCAGAAAGAATGTTTCGATGGTGGGAGAATCCAGAACTAGGGGTCATAGTTTGAGGATAAGGGGGAAACCTTTTAGGACAGAGATGAGGAGAAATTTCCTCGCCCAGAGAGTGGTGAATTTGTGGAATTCGCTACCACAGAATATTGTTGAGGCCAAAACGTTGTGTCGTTTCAAGAAGGAATTAGTTATAGCTCTTGGGGCTATAGAGATCAAGGGATATAGGGGCGGAAGGCAGGATCAGGGTATTGAACTTGATGATCAGCCACAATCATAATGAATGGCGGAGCAGGCGCGAAGGGCTGAATGGCCTCCTCCTACAAAGAACAAAGAACAATACAGCACTGGAACAGGCCCTTCAGCCCTCCAAGCCACCGGCAATCACGTTGTCCTATCTAGACCAACTGCCTGTGCCCTTCTACACCCCATCCGTTCATGTGCCTATCCAGATAAGTCTTAAAGGTCGCTAACATATCTGCCTCAACCACCTCACTTGGCGGTGCATTCCAAGCCCACCACCACCCTTTGTGTAAAAAATCTGTCCCGCACATCTCCATTGAACCATTCCCCCCTAACTTGAACTTGTGCCCACTTGTAATTGTCATTCCCGCCCTTGGAAAAAGCCTCCAACTGTTCTCTCTACAGATGCTGCCAGACCTGCTGAGATTTTCCAGCATTTTCTCTTTTGTTTCAGACTCCAACTGTTAACCCTATCTATACCCCTAATAATTTTATAAACTTCTTTCTGGTCGTCCCTCAGCCTCTGTCTCTCCAGGGAGAACAATCCCAGTTTATTCAATCTCTCCTCATAGCTAATACCCTCTATACCAGGCAACATCCTGGTAAACCTTTTCTGCACTATCTCCAAAGCATCCACATCCTTCTAGTAGTGTAGTGAGCAGAATTGGACACAGGGGGCGTCATTCTCCGACCCCCCAGCGGGTCGGAGAATGGCCGTTGGCCACCGTGAATCCCGCCCCCGCCGGTTGCCGAAGTCTCCGGTACCGGATATTCGGCGGGGGAGGGAATCGGGCCCCGCCGGTTGGCGGGCCCCCCCACTGGATTCTCCGGCCCGGATGGGCCGAAGTCCCACCGATAAATTGCCTGTCCCGCCGGCGTAAATTAAAGTACCTATTTACCGGCGGGATAAGGCGGCGTGGGCGGGCTCCGGGCTCCTGGGGGGGGGGGGCGCGGGGTGATCTGACCCCGGGGGGTGCCCCCACGGTGGCCTGGCCCGCAATCGGGGCCCACCGATCCGCGGGCGGGCCTGTGTCGTGGGGGCACTCTTTCCCTTCCGCCTCCGCAACGGTCTCCACCATGGCGGAGGCGGAAGAGACTCTCCCTACTGCGCATGCGCGGGAAACTGTCAGCGGCCGCTGATGCTCCCGCGCATGCGCCGCCCCGACATGTCATTTCCGCGCCAGCTGGCAGGGCAACAAAGGCCGTTTCCGCCAGCTGGCGGGGCGGAAATGCCTCCGGCGCCGGCCTAGCCCCTCAATGTTGCGGCTTGGCCCCCAAAGATGCGGAGCATTCTGCACCTTTGGGGCGGCGCGATGCCCGTCTGGCGCCGTTTTGGGCGCCAGTCGGCGGACATCGCGCCGTTTGGGGAGAATTTCGCCCAGGATTCCAAATGTGGCCTAATCAACTTTCTATATTACTGTAACATAATTTTTGAGCTTTTATACTCAATACCCCACCCTATGAAGCTAAGCATGGCTTTCTTTACCACCATGTCAACCTGTGCTGCCACTTTTAAGAATCTGTGGACCAGCTTGCCCAGATCTCTCTGTGTCTCTATGCTCCTGAGGGTTCTGCCCTTTATTTTGCAGCTCCCACCTGAATTGGATCTACCAAAATGCATCTCGCATTTGTCTGGGTTAAATTTCATCTGCCAGTTCTCTGCCCAGTTTTGCAGCCTATCTATATCCTGTTGTATTCTCTGACAATCTTCATCACTATCCGCAACTCCTGCAATCTTAGTATCATCTGCAAACTTGCTAATCAAACCAGCTACATTCTCTTCCAAGTCATTTACATTAATTACAAAGAGCAGAGGTCCCAGTACTGATCCCTGTGGTTACAGACCTCCATTCAGGAAAACACCTTTCCACTGCAACCCTCTGTCTTCTAAGGCCAAGCCAGTTCTGAATCCACCCTGCTTCTATTTTTTGTGTTTCAATCTCTCTGTGTTATGCCCTGTGGAGTAATACCATCCAGTTCATTTTCTGTTTATTCCCCCTGCCCCAGTCCTCAACATTTATCTGCCTTAATGACATCCATGCCACGGTTAACTGGATGATTTAACAGAATTGTTCAAAATCGTGAAGGGGTTTGATATAGTAACACAGGAGAAGCGGTAGTGACTGAGAGGTCAGAAATGGGAGGACATGGATTGAAGGCACTTGGTAAAAGTACCATGGGGGAGATATCGAAAAACTATTTTCGTACAGCGCGTTGTTGCAATCTTGGATATGCTGCCTGAAAAGGATGGTGAAAAGAGATTCAGTAATAACAAGAAGACATATCTACAGTGGGGAAAGGGCAGGGGGGGTGAGATTTAATTGGATGGCCCTTTCAAACAGCCAGAAGTGGCAGGATGGGTGAAAAGGCCTACCTCTTTTCTTCATCATCCCATGAATCACTGTTTGCTTGCCCATTCTGCTCGTCCATCTGAACCCATCCATATTTGTCCCAGGCCTTTTACCACCTACCAACCACCTGAGTCCAACAGAGCCAGCAGACTGAGGGGACCGCATTCCCTGTCCCCCACTTCTGAAGCGATTGGCTGCACGCTGTGAGTAAAGGGTGCTCCTGCACCAACCTCTGGGCAGGAGGGGAAAAAAAAATGTCTCTTATCCCCAAGTGGACGTGTAATTGCAGCTTCACAGTTGAACATTCACCGAAGAGAGAAGGCTGTGAATAAAAAGCGGCCTCTGCAGAATGACGAATCGTCTCCGCCTGTTGTGGGGATCGGTACATTGCCTCATTAGCGGGAAGGACAGCACAGCGGCCTGACACCACCACTGCAAGGTCTCTGGCTGAGAGGAATAAATACTTGAGTGGTCCAGGAGAGGAATCCTAATGCTTCACCCAGCAGCGACATCCAGGACACAATCAGTAATGAAGCAGGCCCTGACTTCGGCACTGTTAGGAATACATTTTGAGTTAGAAGTGTGGCCAGGATGATTAAAAAAGGCTGCATAGAGGGAGAGAGCTTGTGGATGACTTTCCCATTACCGGCAGAATTAAGAGTGCAGCTGGCATGCTGAAGTTGCCCAGCGTGCGGTGCGCTATGTGATTTCAGGCTTGAATAGCGCCTGGTGCTTTTCACCTTCTAATCTTCATGTGTGATGAGTTCCCAGCTGGGCCTCTAATGTTCAACATTCCAGAACTAGAGAAGAGCTCAGGGAAAGCCAATTTGCAGCTGCTGATTAAAAGAGTGACTTTTCTTTTCTTCCACGCTTGTTTTATTCCTTTCTTGGGTTTCTGCTCAGAGCTTGAGTCAGCTGAGAGGGGCGGGGAATGCTGACGCACTATTCCACAGTGTGCTGTGGTCGCATCTCTCTCTCTCGCTCTCAGTCCTCGAAGCAAGGAATCAATGAATTCTTGCAGTGCAAAAGGAGGCCGTTCAGCCCATCAAGCCTGCACTGACTCTCTGAAACAGCACCCTACCACAGCCGCCCCCTATCCCCGTAACCCCACCTAACCTTTTGGATGCTAAGGAAGGGGCAATTTAGCGTGGCCAGTCCACCTAACCATCTTTGGACTATGGGAGGAAACCGGAGCACTCGGTGGAAACCCACGCAGACATGGGAAAAGGTGCAAACTCCACGCCGACAATCAGTCACCCAAGGCTGGAATTGAACCTGGGTCTCTGACGCTGTGAGGCAACAGTGCTAGCCACTGTGCCACTGCCGCCCACATGAGGATGCTTTTCACGGAGTACAACCCAGATGGGTGGAATATTTTGATGGGGTGGGGGGGTGGGGGGTGGGGGGGGGGGGGGGGGGGAGGGGAGGCTGTTACGCTGCAGCTGTTGCATAGTTCTGGCTGATCTGGAAAACTCTTCCACTCTTACCGCCTGCCATAGGCAGAGCAGGGCGGATTTATTGGCCATGTTGCGAATTCAGATTCCATGGTTGTCAAACCCTGGGTGTGACTAAAACCCAGAACCTCTGCCACTAGCTATTGGAGCTCTTTATATTTATTTATAAAGCAACACCGTTGGGCCCTGTATCCCTTGCATGGTAGCACATTGGTTAGCACTGTTACTTCACAGCAGCAGGGACCCAGGTTCGATTCCCGGCTTGGGTCACGATCTGTGCGGAGTCTGCACGTTCTCTCTGTGTCTGCGTGGGTTACCTCCGAGTGCTCCGGCTTCCTCCTACAATCCCTGCAAGGCGTGCTTGTTAGGTGAATTGGACATTCTGAATTCTCTCTCTGTGTACCTGAACAGGTGCCGGAATGTGGCGACTGGGGGATTTTCACAGTAACTTCATTACAGTGTGAGGTACCCTCAATAATGATGCTTCGAGATTAAACTGTAAAGAAGGCTTTATTAGGCTAATAACTATGCTACAGATTTGGACGAGAGCTGACTGCTATACAGACCATGAGGCAGGCCTTTATGTATGGCTCCCAGATGGGCGGAGCCAGAGGCGGAGTCCCCAGGGTTCCAAGCCTGGTCTTAAAGGGGACATCACCTGACATGATGATAAGGCAGTAACCGTTCATCACATTCACCCCCTGTTTAAAAAGGAGTCCGGCGGGGGGTGAAGTGCCATCATAGGTCCATCCGTCTCGGCGGCCGGATCGTCCTCCTCGATCTCCTCAGTTCGGGCGGTGGTGCGGCGGGCACGGACGTCCCGGTTGAGGGCACATCCGGGAGCACAGCGGCCGGAGCTTCGGTCCGGGTCGGGGCAGAGGAACTAGGCAGGGCCGGGTGTAGCAGTGCCGGCGCCGGCGGGGTGTGTAAAGGGAGGGCGCAAGGGGGGGCGCACGGAAGGAGCTCACCAACGGGTGGTAGGGCCGGAAGGGGGTGTGTTGTAGGGGGCGACGGGTCCTGCAGGGGAGCGGCGCGGGAAGGGGCGTCTGTGGTGGAGGATCCAGCGGGCAACAGATCCCGGAGGGAAACCGTATCTTGCCTGCCGTCGGAGTACTCCACGTAGGCGTAACTGGGGTTGGCGTGGAGCAGTCGGACCTTTTCAACTAGGGGGTACGTGTTATGGCTCCTCGCGTGCCTCCGGAGAAGAACAGGTCCCGGAGCCGTCAGCCAAGGTGGAAGCGAGACCCCGGAGGTAGACATCCTGGGGAAGAGAAACAATCGCTCATGAGGGGTCTCATTTGTGGCCGTGCAGAGGAGTGACCTAATGGAGTGTAGGGCATCGGGTAGGACCTCCTGCCAGCGGGTGGTTGGGAGATTTCTCGACCGCAGGGCCAGAAGGACAGCCTTCCAGACGGTCGTGTTCTCCCTCTCCACCTGCCCATTTCCCCGTGGGTTATAGCTGGTCGTTCTGCTCGAGGCGATGCCTTTGCTGAGCAGATACTGATGCAGTTCATCGCTCATGAACGATGTACCCCGGTCGCTGTGGATATAAGCAGGGAAACCGAACAGGGTGAAGATGCTGTGCAGTGCCTTAATCACCGTGGCTGAGGTCATGTCGGTGCAGGGAATGGCGAATGGGAAACGGGAGAACTCATCGATCACGGTGAGGAAATAGGCATAACGGTTGGTGGACGGGAGGGGCCCCTTGAAGTCCACGCTCAGTCGCTCAAAGGGGCCCGAGGCCTTCACGAGCCGAACCTTGACTGGCCGATAGAAGTTCGATTTGCACTCCGCACAGACCTGGCAGGCCCTGACCATGGCCTTGACCTCCTTGGTTGAGTAAGGTAGGTTGTGGGACTTGATGAAATGGACGAGCCGGGTAACCCCCGGGTGGCAGAGGTCATTGTGGATGGTTTGCAGGCGGTTCTCCTGCGTGTTGGCGCATGTGCCGCGGGACAGGGCATCTGGGGGCTCGTTGAGCTCCCCTGGACGATACTTGATATCGTACGAGTAGGTGGAGAGTTCGATCCTCCACCTCAAAATGTTATCGTTTTTTTATTTTGTCCCGTTGCGTGTTATCGAACATATAGGCGACCGACCGTTGGTCGGTGACGAGGGTAAACCTCCTACCGGCGAGGTAGTGTCTCCAGCACCGCACAGCCTCCACAATGGCTTGTGCCTCCTTTTCGACTGCAGTGTCGAATCTCGGAGGCGGTGAGGGTTCGGGAGAAGAACGCTACTGGTCTGCCTCCTTGATTGAGGGTAGCAGCCAGGGCGATGTCTGATGCATCGCTCTCTACCTGGAAAGGGATGGTTTCGTCCACCGCGTGCATGGCGGCCTTGATGATGTCGGCCTTGATGCGGTTGAAGGCCGATTGAGCCTCAGCCGAGAGGGGAAAAGTGGTGGTTTTTAGGAGTGGGCGGGCTTTGTCCGCATACTTGGGGACCCACTGGGCGTAATAGGAGAAAAGCCCCAAGCACCGTTTGAGGGCCTTGAGGCTGCGGGGGAGAGGGAGTTCCTTAAGGGGGCGCATGCGGTCGGGGTCGGGACCTAGGACCCCGTCTTCCACGACATAGCTGAGGATGGCCAGCCGGGTGGTGTGGAAAACGCATTTGCCCTCGTTATAGGTCAGGTTAAGGGCTCGGGCGGTCTGGAGGAACTTTTTGAGGTTAGCGTCATGGTCCTGCTGATCATGGCCGCCAATGGTGACATTGTCCAAGTACGGGTATGTAGCCCGCAAACCGTACTGGTCCACCATTTGGTCCATCGCCCTTTGAAAGACGGAGAACCCATTTGTGACACCAAAGGGGACCCTGAGGAAGTGGAAGAGCCGGCCGGCTGCTTCGAAGGCAGTATAGAGGCGGTCTTTTGGTCGGATGGGGAGCTGGTGGTAGGCAGATTTGAGGTCGACCGTGGAAAAGACTCGGTATTGGGCGATCCGATTTACCATTCCCGCGATGCGAGGAAGGGGGTACGCATCAAGCTGCATGAATCGGTTTATGGTCTGGCTATAATCCACGACCATCCGTTTCTTCTCCCCGGACCGGACTACCACCACTTGCGCTCTCCAAGGGCTGTTGCTAGCCTCGATGACCCCCTCTCCCAGTAAACGCTGGACCTCTGACTTGATAAAAGCCATATCTTGGGCACTGTAGCGCCGGCTCCTGGTGGCGACGGGCTTACAGTCGGGAGTGAGATGAGCGAATAGCGAGGGGGGTGCGACTTTCAGTGTCGCAAGGCAGCACACCGTGAGGGGGGGCAAGGGTCCGCCGAACTTCAGTGTCAGACTTCGGTGGCTGCACTGGAAATCCAGTCCGAGCAGCAGGGGGGCACAGAGGTGAGGGAGGATATAAAATTTGAAACGGGTGTATTTGGCACCCTGGATCGAGAGATCCGCAATACAGTACCCCGTGATTTGTACCGAGTGGGACCCAGATGCGAGGGCTATGGTTTGGGATGTGGGATGGGTGCGTAGGGAGCAGCGCCTTACCGTTTCAGGGTGGATAAAGCTCTCCGTGCTCCCGGAGTCGAAGAGGCATGCAGTGTCGTGCCCGTTGACCTGGACCTGCATCATGGAGTTCTGCAGGTGTTTTGGCCGAGTTTGATCGAGGGTGATCGCACCCAGTCGCGGGTAGTCGGAGTCGTAAAATGGCCGCTGCCGTTGGTCGCACGTGTCGGGTCGAGAAGATGGCCGCCGACCAGATGGCCGCTCCCATGATTCGCACGAGGCTGATGACGCGTCAGAAGAGGACGTGGCGGGTCGGTGCGCAGCAGCATTGCGAGGCCTGCGGGCCTGAGAGCCTGATTTTCGGGCCGGCTGTTCTTTGTTTTTCTGGCCCCTGGGTCTGGTCAGGCAGACCCTCGCAAAGTGTCCTTTCTTCCCGCAGTCGCTGCAGATCGCGGAGCGGGCTGGGCAGCGTGGGCGTGGGTGCTGGCCCTGCCCGCAGAAGGAGCAAGGTGTGCCCCCATGGTGAGCGGATCGCCGCGTGGCGCAGGCCTGTACTACGGGCGAGTCTGAGGAAGTCCAGGGGGGGCTGGCAGAGTCCGCGGGGTACGTACCCAAGTTATGTCAGGCCACCTCCAGCGAGGAGGCGAGCGTTAGCGTCTCCTGGAAGTCTTTTGCCCCGTTTTCGAGCAGTCGCTGCCGGATGTAGGTCGAGCGGATGCCGGACACGAAAGAATCTCTGATGTGCAGGTTCATATGGACTTCCCCTGTCACATCCTGATGGTCACAGTCCCTGGCCAGCGCGGTGAGTTTCTCAACAAACTCGTCGAGCGATTCCCCCGAGCGCTGCCGGCAGGTAGAGAGCAGATGCCGGGCGTGCACCTCATTGACGGGTTTGACAAACCGCTTGCGGAGCAACTCAATCGCTTCCTCATAAATCGTCACCTTTTCGAGCGTGGCGGAGATTCTGTGACTCACCCGGGCGTGGAGTAGACGCAGCTTGCGTGGCCCCAGGATGGGAGTCTCTGCGGAGTCCAGGTAGGCCTCGAAGCACCGCAGCCAGTATTTTAAAATTTCCTTTGCCTCCGGCGTTCGTGCTTCCAGATTGAGCTTCTCTGGTTTTAGGCCTGCGTCCATCCTGAATCTAGTTTAGCCTAATAAATTGAGGTACCCTCAATAATGATGCTTAGAGATTAAACTGTAAAGAAGGCTTTATTAGTCTAATAACTATGCTACAGATTTGGACGAGAGCTGACTGCTATACAGACCATGAGGCAGGCCTTTATGTATGGCTCCCAGATGGGCGGAGCCAGAGGCGGAGTCCCCAGGGTTCCAAGCCTGGTCTTAAAGGGGACATCACCTTACATGATGATAAGGCAGTAACCGTTCATCACACAGTGTTAATATGAGCCTGCTTGTGACAGTAATAAAGATTATTATTGTAGTATGCTGCAGCAAAAACAAAAGAGGAGGTAGGGCCTATACCAAACCTCCTTGAGGGGTTCAGCTGAAGTCTCACCTTTGCACTCTTAGCTTTGCTCACACGAATGGATAGCTCTTGTGATATTCAGAGTTCTTTTTATCATTAGCTTCAACACATCATAAAATCCAATCATGTGCATTGCCTCGTGCATTCTCTCTCTGGCATTTTGACTAAATGCAGTCTTGAGTCTTACTTTCCATCTTGGAACCATAGAATTCCTGCAATCTGGAAGGAGACCATTCTGACCATCACCAACCTTCTGAAGGAGCACTCTGCCTAGGCCCACTCCCCCGCCCTGCCCCTGTGACCCCACCTAACCTGCACATCTTTGAACTGTGGGAGGAAACCAGAGCACCCAGAGGGAACTCACGCAGATACGGGGTCAAACACAAACTCCACGCAGACAGTCAGTCAAGGCAGGGAATTGAACCCGAGTACCTGGCACCTTGAGGCACCAGTGCTAACCACTGTGCTGCCATGCCACCCCTTGGCTCATTCCTTTGGGCCATCTTAGTTCAGCTGATTTAAAAAAAATTAATCGATGGAATACAAAGATGCCGTCCTAATTTATTTTTTTATTTGTTCATGGGATGTGGGTGTGGCTGGCTGTGCCAGCATTTACTGCCCATCCCTGAGGGCACTTAAGAATCAACCACATTGCTGTGGATCTGGAGTCACATGTGGGCCAGACCAGGTAAGGATGACAGATTTCCTTCCCTAAAGGACATTAGGGAACCAGGTGGTTTTTTACGACAATCGACAATGGTTTCATGCTCACCGTTTAGATTTTTAATTGCAGATTATTTTATTGAATTCAAATGGCAGGGTTCAAATTCAGGTCCCCAGAGCATGACTCTGGGTCGCTGGATTACAAGTCCAGCGATAATACCAGCACACCACTACCTCCCCACAATTGCCCTTTATAAGGTGGTGTTGAGCCACCATCTTGAATCACTGCAGTCCGTGTGCTGCAGGTACACCCATGGGCTGTGAAGAAGGCAATTGCAAGATTTTAACCCAGCTACAGTGAAAGAACGGCGGTGTATTTGCAAGTTTAGGATGGTGTGTGGCTTGGAGGAGAATTTGCTGGTTACGATGAATTTGCCACCCTTGTCCTTCTCGGTGGTTGAGGTCCCCGGTTTTGGAAGGTGCTGTCAAAGGAGAGGATCCTACAATATTATTGAAATTGCCTTTGATATTACAGCGCTCCCTCAACACTGCACTGGAATGTCGGCCTGGATTTTGTGCTGAAGTCTCCGGAAAAGGAGTTCAGCCCATGAGTTCTCCCACTCCCAACACTGCCCCATCTTGGATCAGCTTCACATTCACTTGGGAGAAGAAACTTTCTTTTCCATCGTGCTGCAATCTGTGTGCAAGCAATTATTATTTTCAATGTGAAACAAATAAATTGGAAGTGGGAATAGGAAGTATGGGCCTCTCACTCTCCTGGTGGTGCTACCAATTCTTTCTGCTGAGTCAGAGAGCTATGGTTCATTCCTCATTTCAGAATTGGAGCATGAAAGCTAGCATTACACTTCAGCTTGGCACTGTGGGACTCCTGCATTGTACGAAGCTTGGTCTTTCAGATGAAAGAATAAACAGTCCACGTCTACCGAGTGAACATGAGGAGCTGAATTCTCTACATCCTTAACAATATTCATCCTTCACCAAATATTATCCCGCTTGTTGTTTGATTTACCATGTACAAATTAACTTGCGTGATTGTTTGTACAACAGTGGCTGCACTTAATAAGTAATGTATTGGTAGTGAGGAATGTTAGGATGTAAGACCCTAAGCAAATGCAAGTTGCTTCTCAACAAATGACTTTTTTAACTGCCTTCCTGCTCTCTAAATGCTGATGAAGGGCTGCATCTGAAATGTGACCCTATCTTTCTCTTCCGAATCTCGACTACCTGCTGCGCTGTTCTGCCATTTCCCATATTTAATTCATGTGCCACGAGACCTCATCAAACAGTCTAACGCGTCCTCATACTCAAAAAAGGGTGACACATCAGACTCGGGTATCTGCAGGCCTGCTGATTTTACTTTAGGCCCACGTAAAATAATGGAATCAATCGTCGGGTGTAAACTTGAAGATTATTGTACAATAATGATTGGAGAAACAGCTGTCAATTGTGGGTTCAGAAGGGGAAGATTCTGGCTGACCAATTTCCTTAACCCAAGTGGACTGCTACAAGCCTGAGGACATATTGGACTGAGACTTCTAAAGAACCTCCGACAAAGGCCCACATGAAAGGCCTAAAATATCCCCCCCCCCCCCCCCCACTGGTGCACAGGGGCAGGAATGTGTACCATCTACATGTTACAGTGTAGCAACTCGCCAAGGCTCCTTCAATAGCACCCTCCAAGCTCGCAACCTTGACCAACTGGAAAGTCACAGGCAGCAAGCACATGGGAACACCACCTCCAAGTTATGGGCCAGTCCTTTATTGCCACTGTCAAAATTCGGAAACTCCCTTCCAAGCAACACTGCGGGAGTGCCACAGGAATGGCTGTAGTTCAAGATACAGGTTCACCGCCATTATTTTGGTGGCACATTTGGATGGTCAGTAAATAACATCTTTGCCATTCACACCAACATGCCATGAATTAAGAATAAAGAAAAAAATACATGAATAAATAGGTAAAGTTGCCAGAGCTCCAGATGACCATAGGCTGCTTTGCCCTTTGATGGGGAGAGTTGACTGATGGTGATTTAACCTGAGGATCATCACACCTCAGGCAAGGAGCATGGTTGAGAAGGTTGCATGCAGAACCTCAGCCGGTACAGGAATTGAACCCATGCTGTGCATCACAAACCAGCTGTCTAGCCAGCTGATTTAAAGCCGTTTGTGTGAAAAACAGCGCTCCCTGATTTCGCCCTGAATGGTGTGGCTCCAGTTTTAAAAGCGTACCCCAAGTCCTGGATGTAAAAACTTAAGGGGAATGTGATAAATGTGCCCCTGATACCAAATTAGAATCAAAGAGGAATGCACAGCAATTAAAATTTAAAATATGAGTTGGATAGAATAGGTAATTGAACAGACAACAGCACATGGAGTTTTCGACATCATGTTAGAAATTATCACACGTAGGACAAGTAAACAACCAATAATCAGACTGCATAACTGTTAAGGATGAAGTCAAAAAGATCCACGAGCTGGGCTGTCATTTCTGAGGCAGGGAGCTTGAGTTGTGGAATTATCCTCTCGTTCTCATTGCATGTTCTTCTAATGATTTAAATCCTTGAGTTTATTTACTGTACAAGACATAAGACACCATTCAGTCATAAGTGAACACATTATGAGTTAATTTATTAAGACTAGGCACATGAGAATATTTTCATATTTGTGCCAAACCCCCACAAGGACTATGGGGGGTGGGGGAGGGGGGGGGGGTCGCTGATTGATTTCTCTGTGGGGTTTCTGGGGCTCCTTGGTGGGAGCATTAAATGTAACTCCCTGACCCAGACTGGCAATTTCCGATATTCCTGGGCTGGGACATTTGTTTTGTGAGCCGCGTTAGCGGCTTTATTTTCAGTTTAAAAATAACCCATTTTGGACTTTCACTCTGCGCCTCCTGGTATTATTACATAGGTGACGAGGATCAAGCACCGAATTGTGAGCAGCCCTATCGAAACGCTCAGACGACAACTCCGGTAAGAACCAAATTAAAAAGAAAAACCCGGAAATGCTCTTGTTTTGGAAGCTCGAGCCTTTCGATGTGAACCACAGCCTGGCCTGATGAGAATTCAATTGGCCAAGTTCGAATGAACGGGTCAGAGATAGGCGAGCCAAGGCAAGTCTGAACTTGTCCTGCAAACAGGAGATTAGAGATAATCGGCCCTATTCAGCCAGATAGATTATTGTCCAGATGCAGCCAGACAATGCATCTGAGGATAGACCCTGGGGGAGTTCTTGGTGACCTGCAGAATTGGAATCGTCAACTCTATTGGGTGTTGCGAACCTCATCCAGTGACCTCATTGGTCGAAGACAAGAGAAACTTCTGGAAGGCTGCAAAGAGGGGGATAAGAAGAAGCACCCAGAGACCTTCCCCGGTGAAGAATCGACATGGGACTACAGACCAGACTTGGCAGCGAACCAGAGATGGATGGAAGAGGTGTGCAAGAACCACCTTCACAGGCGAGAACCCTAAGACAGTAGAGACTCAGAGAATTGGACCCACGGTTCGATTGAGTTCATCGGCATGGGTAGTATTAGAATATTGGGTAAATAATATTGAGCTATTTCAGGACACTTACTATCTGATCATACTTGTGAATAAATTTGGGTTGAATCATGAACCATTGTTCATCTCGCAAATAAGGGCACCTGGCTAAAAAGTTTGAATAATGAACTGGGCTAAGTGTCTGATAATTTACAGACACCATTTGGAATCCCTGGGTGGGCTTCAATAAGAAGTGAGCAAAGGTTGATCCACATTCGAACCCACCAGCCTTGTATTCTCCAACATCCAGCTGAGCCTTGATTAAGAGGACAGTTCCCCCACATCATGATCAGGATTCAAGTGGTTGGACGAGGGTGTAGACACACGATCATTAAATTGGGCCATAAACCAGGTATCTGTAACACGAGGTGAACAAACTAAGGAGTCAGATGTAGGATAGTCAATGGAGTTGGCTAAACTCAGTGGGAGGGAATTTAGTGAGACCCGGACCCCTACCACGGTCAATTCCCATATACCTGCGATGAACCCTAATGGGAAGAAGCATGTCCATTTTTCTTGCTTGAAGGTAACTCTTTTGAATGGTCTGTTTGGATCAGTGCACGGGTCTTTGTATCTTCACCAGCCTTTGCTTTAGTGTACTGCTATTGCCAATGAAATGTTTTACCACATACCTTGCAGAACTGAATAGAAGTTACTGGACGAGTAATCCTGAGGCCCAGGGTAATGCTCTGGGGATCTGGGTTTGAATCCTGCCATGGTAGATGGTGGAATTTGAAATAAATTTTTAAAAACTGGAATTAAAAGCCGAATGACGACCATGAAACCATTGTCAATTGTCGTAAAAACCCATCTGGTTCACTGATGTCCTTTAAGGAAGGAAATCTGTCACCCTTACCTGGTCTGGCCTACATGTGACTCCAGACCAACCAGCAATGTGGTTGATTCAAATGCCCTCAGGGATGGGCAATAAATGCTGGACCAGCTAGAAACGCTCACATCTCACGGATGAATTAAAAAAACACGGATGAGAGGGCAGGCATTTCCTTGGTGAATCTCCTGCCACATGTGTTACCAGGTCTGGGTGTTCCAGTAGGTGTGTCACAACTGAGGCTGTACAAATGACCTGTAAGCTTTTTCGACCTGTGGAGATCACCTGGGAATGGGCATGATCACCAACTCAACAATTCTGTCTGATAGCTTTGCATTTAAAAAAATTACATTCGGTAGCCTTTTTTCTGTATCTGGTCTTTAGATTCTGTAAGGTGTCGTAGAAATGACATGTTGTGGATTTAGGGATGAACTATCAAAGTTCAGCAGTTGATAAATGCTGAAGTTTAACCTGATTCTAAACCAGTCTTCCAATGGAACCCATTGGGGATTCTTTGCTCTTTTTCTGTTAATCCTGAAGTGTTTAGTATATGTAAACCTTCATTCCCTATTGCTAGACTAATTTTTATGGCTCGTTTGTCTGGTTTAGACACGCATGAAACAAAATATCTTGGCTCTTGATGCTGTTTAATCATTTCGAATTCGGAAAGTCAGTCTGCTGCATCCCAATTCAAACTGGGGAATTTAGTAACACATTCTGACAATATCCCTTTGACCTTCCTGCTGCTGCAGTACCTGAGATGAGTGTTGCTGTAGTTGCTTGTTATTGTCGCAACATTCTCTGGCTCAATTTTTATGATTTGTTTTCTAACTCTCCCTTGTCACTCACCTTTCCCCACTGAGCTAACATGAGGCCGGCAGGCTACGGGCTGCAACCTCACCACAAGGGATCTGAGTGCTTGCCAGCTTTCTTTTCAGAGAACTTGCTCAATGCTTTGTCGCCAAGGTTTTTTGCCGCACTCTCTGATGCTGCAGCTTCATTGCAGTCTTACCAGAACATTATGGGTCGTCTCATGCTGTGAAGCACAAAGTATTGCTGTTCGCCCTGTATTACCTGTACGTAGGCTTTTTTCCATCCTTTAATAACCAAGGAAGCCAGTGGTATGAAGAATAAAGATTTATTTTATTTTAATATTAAGTCTGCCCGTGGCAGCAACTATCTACAATCACAGACCCCGTTGCTACAACCAACATGTCGGTCCCCTCTCGGGCCGGCTTTTATGCTCGCTTTAACGAATCCCAGCTGAGCGAGCCCCCGCCCGCTGTCTGGGGAAGCCTGTACTCCACGAGCCCCATGGGGAGATCGATAATGGTTCCCCTGTAGGCCTCGTGGAGGTTATGACACATCCATTCCATCATGTTGTGGATTTAATAAAACTTGTCTATTAGGTGCCACCATTGAGATTTAGAAGGAAAGGCGTCTGCCCACCATATTGTGTTCTTATAATTATATAAATCCTTGAGCTCACTTATAAAACAGCAGGTAACAATCACTCTTAATGAATTGGGTAAAAACATAGTGGGTTCATTTATTAATACCAAGCACATGATAACAATCTCACGTTGTTGCGAAGCTTATAGGCATTAAGATATGTTCTTGCTCTGCTGCTTAAAGTAAAAGTGAAACTAAAACTGGAACACACAATATATACATCGAGCGCGATCTACCGGCCGCGTTATGCCAGCGACGCAGTTGGTAGATGACCGGGGATGCCTCTTCCGGGATTTACCTGGCTCGCCACACCTCGCAAAATCTAACTCGATCTCCCAAGACGTCACGATGTGAATCCCGCCCATTGTGGGCAGGATCACTTTTCAGCAAATCTGCATATTAGAGTGACGCAGCTAGTCTCCCTCGAATATGCACTCCTATCATCTAAACAAGACGTGGGTTCCAACCGCTTCGCCTTGGAGATCTGGATGGGTGCCAGTGCTGGTTTGCACAAACAGGGACCAGATGGAATAGCACTTGTAGGGGTCTCCCAAGGGGCTGAAGGCCCCCAGGTGCTTTCCCTCTGGGCAGGGTGGCTCCCTGGCACTACTGGTGCCACCCAGACACCTTGGCACTGTCAGCATCACATCCTGGGTGCCATCATGGCACTGTTAAGATACACAGAAGGCATATCCAGCTGACAGGGGCACTGCCAGGGTGCCTAGCTGGCATTTTCCTGTGATGGGGATTGGGCCAGGAGGTGCCCTGCATGGGTGCACGGTGGTGCATGGGGACCTGAATAGCCCCCTATAGAGGGTCGAGAGATCAGGACGCATTTTATAGATGGCGACCCAATCTCCTTCTGCATTCAGGAGTTCTGGCAAGTGGAGCTCCTCAGTGCAGAAACAGGACTAAGTGCAGCCTCGCCGGGGACTCCGCCGCTGAGACCCCAAATCTACCCGAATGGGAACAGAGTCCCATTCCTTAGCATGGGATTTCTCGGCACTCCGAGCACCACGAAACACCCGGCTCAATCCATTTGTTATGGGACTCTGTTTATATTCGGGTAGATCACGCCCATGGGCAGCAGGGTAGCACAGTGGGTAGCGCAGTTGCTTCACAGCATCAGGGTCCCAGGTTCGATTCCCGGCTTGGGTCACTGTCTGTGTGGTGTCTGCACGTTCTCCCCGTGTCTGCATGGGTTTCCTCCGGGTGCTCCGGTTTCTTCCCACAAGTCCCGAAAGGCATGGTGACAGGTAATTTGGACATTCTGAATTCTCCCTCTGTGTGCCCGAACAGGTGCCAGAATGTGACGACTAGGGGCTTTTCACAGTAACTTCATTGCAGTGTTAATGTAAGCCTACCTGTGACAATAATGATTACTAAAAAAAAAATCATTTGTCTTCTACTCAAATGTACAAACACGTGCTCATCCTCTTAAAGGCATACTATAATATTGCCCCTCACACCCCTCCACCCACCTGCCATGCCACCACCATACCTTTCATGTCACCTCCATGTCAACTCATATCCCCACCCGACCCCATGTCCCCACATACCACATTGTTTTCCATGCCACGTCATAAACTCATGCCCCCCCATGCCTTCAATTCCACCTCCATGCCCTCATGTACCACCATATCCACGATTGGAAGACCTAAGAAGCCATGTGGAGATGAAAAAAAATCCAATCTTACAAAACCCTGTAAACCAATGCTAGAATGGATTGCTATTGACTCTTCTCCTCTCAAAGCCCTTCTCCATGGCACTGTGAATCACATGGGCCTTTTATCCAGGTAGAAATTTAAGAACAGATGAGGGAGAACGTCTTCTCTCCGAGGGTTGTGAGTCTTTGGAACTCCTTGCCATAGAAAGCTGTGGGGCAGAGTCCTTTGGTGTACTTAAGGTTGAAATAGATAGATTATGATCAGTAAGGAAATGAAATGTGATGGGGAGAGGACAGGAAAGTGGACATGAGGAATCTGGGATCAGCCATAATCCTATTCAATGGTGGAGGAGGCTTAAGAGGCCAAACGGCCTACTCCTGTTCCTATTTCATATGGTCTTATAAATGCTATTTAGTTATCCTCTATACACCTGACTCCATTCAAACGTGGAATTAAATAGACATTTGAAGGTATAACAATTTACAAAATCTGACATTCCTAACATGTTCGTTTGAAACCCTGAGACTAACAGTCTAATCACTGTCAGCACACTGCTCTAGATATTTATTTATCTGAGCCTGACTGTCCCACAGCAACCAAGCCACCCAGGCTTGTTGTCAAGCAGGATTTGAAGCAGGCCATGTGACACATTGCACTACTCCATTTTGCCTTAAATTAAATAGTCAGGCCCAAACCATAGCAGACACATAAACTTTTTTTTGTGGCACGATGTTAACCAAGAAAGTGCAATGCAAGTCAGAGGAAATGCCGATCAAACTGCGCCATTGATTCAGACCTAAGCTTTGGAATTCCCTCCCCCTCTCTCTCTTCCTTAACTGTATCCTCAGCCCCAGTATCTCCTCATGTGACTCAGTGTTAATTTGTGTTTGATAATTACTGGTGTGAAGCACCTTAGGGGACTGGATTCTCCGCTGTCGGGATGCTCCATTTTGCCGGCAGCCCGGGGGGGGTTTCCCGACAGTGTGGGGCAGCCCCACAACCCCATTGACCAGCCGGCGAAACGAAGCATCCCGCCGGCGTGCTGTACAAGAAATCTGGCGCAGTGGGACGGAGATTCCAGCCCAAGATGTTCTGACTATGTTAAAGGTGCTGTGAAAGCGAAAGCTGTTGTTGGGCCTGGTCAGAGGCTACTTTGGAGTAATGTGTCCATCTCTGCTCACCAGGCTACAATGGGATCACGAAAGGAGTGAAAGTGGTTGCAAGAATGGAAAGAGGCTGCAAAGACATAGAGAGCAGTTCAGTGATTAGACAGCCAAGTGGCTGATGGAGTCTGTTCTTTCTAATTGGATGTGGGAATTGCTGGCAAGGCCAGCATTTGTTGCCCATCCCTAATTGAACTGTCTGGCATGCTAGGCCCCTTCAAAGGGCACTTAAGTGTCAACCACTTTTCTGTGGGTCTGAAGTCAACGTAGGTCAGATAAGGTCAGCATACTTTATTCCCCAAAGGACATTTGTGAACCTTTTGGTTTTTATAACAATCAATGATAGTTTCATGATCACCATTACTGAGATGAGCTTCATATTCCAGATTCATGACCTGAATTTAAATTCCATGAGCTGCCGATTTGGGATTTGAAACCACATCCGAAGAACATTAACATGGGCCTCCAAATGACTGATCCAGTGACATTGTCATATTTTATATTGTATTTGTTCAGTAATATTGTTAAAAACTTTGATTAAAATGCTTACACAGTGGGTGGGATTTATATAATAATAGTGGGCAGAGTGTTTGGAACCAGGGGCGTCATTCTCCGACCCCCCGCCGTCAGAATTCCATTCCTGAATCACTTCACCTCCCTAATCTTTTATGATATATCTTTGCCAGTTAATAAATCCGGAATATAAAGCTAATCGTGACCATGTAAACATCACCGATTGTTCTAAAAACATGTATGATTCACAAAAGTCCTTTAGGGAAGGAAATCTGCCATCCTTACCTGGTCTGGCCTACATGTGACTCCAGAACCACGGCAATATGGTTGACTCTTAGCAGCCCTCGGCTAATCTGTCCTCCTTGGGTTTGCGTCCATTTTTTTCAACAACTTAGAACTTTGTTCACTGCTAATTTTAAGTCTGGTTGTTGTAAATTGGCTATTTAAGAGTTTAAAACACTTGTTTTTCTTCTGAAATGTAATTTAAAATGATGTTCTAGGTTTATCTTTACCATGTAATTTACAATCTTGTACATCAATAAAATTACCCATCACACCTCCGCTTTCAAGGCTAAAGTGATCAAAGTTCTTGCAGTGCTTTCTGAGCACTCAAATCCATGAGTCTGAGAAAAAACTTTTGTTGCGCTTTTCTAATACGGAAGTAATAGGAACAGGGGTCGCCATACCATGCCTCAAGCCTGCTCCACCATTCAATAAGGTCATGGCTGAACCTTTGCATCATTTTTCTACTCCCTCTCAATATTCCTTGTGCCCAAACATTTATTGATCTCAGATTCGATCTGACAAAATGACTGAACAACCACAGCCACCTGGAGGAGAACCTTTTTAAAATATTCACTCATGGGATGTGGGCGTCGCTGATGAGGCCAGCATTTATTGCCCATCCCTAATTGCCTTTGAGAAGGTGGTGGTAAGCTGCCTTCTTGAACCACTGCAATCCCTGAGGTAAAGGTATGCCCACAGTACTATTAGGGAGGGAGTTCCACAATTTTGGACCCAGTAACAGTCCAAATTACTGGGGCTGGTTTAGCACAGGGCTAAAGAGCTGACTTTTGAAGCAGACCAAGGCAGGCCAGCAGCACGGTTCAATTCCCGTACCAGCCTCCCCGAACAGGCGTCGGAATTTGACGACTAGGGGCTTTTCACAGCAACTTCATTTGAAGCCTACTTGTGACAATAAGCGATTTTCATTTCATTTCATTTTCAATTGCTGTTGGTAATTTATATATATATATACATAAATGTATTTCCAAGTCGGGGTAGTGAGTGACTTGGAGGGGATTTTCCAGATAGCAGTGCTCCCATAAGCCTGCTTCCCTTGTCCTTCTATGAGGCAACAGTCATGGCTTTGAAAGGTGCTGCAGAAGGAGCCTTGGTGAATTCCTCCAGTGCAACTTGTCAATGCTACACTGCTGCTACTGTGCATCAGCGGTGGAGGGAGTGAATGTTTGTGGAAGGGGTGCCAATCAAGCGGGCTGCTTTTTCTGGGTGGCGCCAAGCTTCTTGAGTGTTCTTGGGGCCACACTCATCCAGGCAAGTAGAGAGCATTCCATCACAATCCTGACTTGTGCCCAAAGCACCCAAAGCGATACCAGCATGCTCAAATATATCAAATGCACTCAGCAATCTGCTTTGAAAAATACATAGAAATTACGAGCCCAAATAATAGTTGAGCCACTATAGAACACATGCTTCACAGCACACCTGTGCCCCATCTGTTCTTAATTCATTTTAGTCTCAGTGTCCACACTTTCCACCCACCCACCCACTCCCCAAGTCTCCGGGTTAAACTGTCCTCCCACCAGAATGCAGTCCCCGCCTGCCCCTCTCGCCCACTTCTCAAGACTCTGGGGCGAAATTCTCCCCCAACGGCGCGATGTCCGCCGACTGGCGCCAAAAACGGCGCCAATCAGACGGGCATCGCGCCGGCCCAAAGGTGCGGAATGCTCCGCATCTTTGGGGGCCGAGCCCCAACATTGAGGGGCTAGGCCGGCGCCGGAGGGATTTCCGCCCCGCCAGCTGGCGGAAATGGCGTTTGTTGCCCAGCCAGCTGGCGGAAATGGCGTTTGTTGCCCCGCCAGCTGGCGCGGAAATGTGGCGCATGCGTGGGTGCGTCAGCGGCCGCCGACAGTTTCCCGCGCATGCGCAGTGGGGAGAGTCTCTGCCGCCTCCACCATGGTGGAGACCGTTGTGGAGGCGGAAGGGAAAGAGTGCCCCCACGGCACAGGCCCGCCCGCGGATCGGTGGGCCCCAATCGCGGGCCAGGCCACCGTGGGGGCACCCCCCGGGGTCAGATCGCCCCGCGCCCCCCCCCAGGACCCCGGAGCCTGCCCACGTCGCCTGAATTCCAGAGAGTGGGAGCCATGAGGTTGGAACCACGGCTTTCAGTGATGTGACAAGGAAGAATGTGATGGATTAGATTGGATTTGTTTATTGTCATGTGTACCGCGGTACAGTGAAAAGTATATTTCTGCGAGCAGCTCAAACAGATCATTTAGTATGTGAAAATTTTTTAAAAAGAGGATCTGTTTGGGAGAGCTTGCAAAGAGTTGCCACGCTCCGGCGCCATCTTGGATTTGGACCAATATCAGGATAACAGCGCAAAGGGACAGAGCGCAGGGGTGGAGGATGGCCAATATGAGGGTGATTTTTTAAATACAGCAGTAAACTCCTGAGCAGAGGGATGAAGCTGGGCTCTCTGGAATCAATGGAGAACACCAGTGACCTGGAAGTATTGTAAACTGTGAAGAGGATAATACAGAACTTCAACAGGACATAAAATAGTTGAAGGATATGTGGCAGATGGGTGGCACGGTAGCACAGTGGTTAGCACTGTTGCTTCACAGCTCCAGGATCCCAGGTTCGATTCCCGGCTTGGGTCAATGTCTGCACGGAGTCTGCATGTTCTCCCCGCGTCTGCGTGGTTTTCCTCCGGGTGCTCCGGTTTCCTCCCACAGGTCCCGAAAGACGTGCTGTTAGATGAATTGGACATTCTGAATTCTCCCTCAGTGTACCCGAACAGGCGAGTGTGGCGACTGGGGCTTTTCACAGTAACTTCATTGCGGTGTAATGTAAGCCTACTTGTGACACTAATAAAGATTATTATTAGATGAAGTTCAATGAGGAGATGTCTGAGGTGATGCATTTTGGTCAGAAGAAAATGAAGAGACAATATTAAATAAGGGGCAAAATTCAAAAAGGGTGGAGGAGCAGAGGCACGGATCATTGAAAGTGGCAGGACAGATGGACAGATGGAGAGTGGAGTAGAGCAAGTCGGATCGGAGAGAGTTCTGAAGAGATTTACAAGAATGGTTCCAGGAATGAGGAAGTTCAGTTATGAGGATAGATTGGAAAGTGTAGGACGATTCTCCTTGGAGAGAAGGCTAAGAGGAGATTTGATTGAGATGTTCAAAATCATAAGGGGGCTGGACAGAGTAGATTGGGAGAAACTGCTCCTGCTCGTAAAAGAATCAAGAACGAGAGGGAAAAGATTTAAAGTGATTTGCAAAAGTAGCAAACGTGATGTGAGAAAAAAATCTTTTCACACAGTGAGTAGTTAGGGTCTGAAATGCACTGCCTGGAAGTGTGGTGGAGACAGCTTCAATCAAGACATTGAAGAGGGCACTCGATGATTATTTGAATTGAAACAATGTACAAGGGTACGGGGAAAAGGCAGGGGAATGGCATCAAGTCATGATGCTCGTTTGGAGAGCCGGTATAGACACGATGGCCTCCTTCTAATGATTCTGTGATTCTATGAGGGGGAGATCTTTATGATCATTCTAGCTGGTGGATCCGAGATGGGCCGTATCGCTCCCCACTACATAACTATCTTGCGCTCTTGTGAGTTCTACGTTGTCAACAGTTTGAGTTAAGCCCTTGCCACTGTCAGATGTTATTTTCTCATTCTGTTCTCTCATCTAAAATGGCTGTCACTGACATTTATTGTCCATCGCTAAATGTCCTTGGGAACGTAACAGTGAGTCACCTTAACCTCTATCAAATCTGGATGTTTTCATCTGAATGCTAAACCTTGTTTGTGGTAGCCCTGAGAATGATGGCATTGCTGGAACATTTGCACGATTATATCAGTTTGACATTTACATTTCCCTCTTCAGAAATAGATTATTGAATGTGAAATATGAGGCAATTCAGTATTGTGGATCCACATCCCTTCTGAAATGCATTAAATTTAATTAGGACCTTTAGCTTTAGGTATGTCACTGGTTGGATTGATTGCAAAGTTGCGCAATTTTTAAAAAAAAGCAACTATATTTATTTCATTAAACTATCAGCCCTGTGAAAAGAAACATTGGAGCCTTAAATCAACATTCATAAATTGCAGAAAATGGGATGCACGGTGGCAGAGAGGTTAGCACTACTGCCTCACGCCGCCAAGGTCCCATGTTCGATCCCAGCTCTGGGTCACTGTCCGTGTGATTCTCCCCATGTTTGTGAGAGTTTTGGTCCCACAACCCAAAGATATGCAGGGTAGGTGGATTGGCCATGCTAAATTGCCCCTTAATGTGGAAAAAAAAGAATTGGCACTCTAAATTTAAAACAAATAAAATAAATTGTAGAAAACAAAATAAAAACAACTAGATATCTGAAACAAAAATGGAAAATAATGGAAACATTCAGCACACTGGTTAGTTCCTGTGGGGAAAACCAACAAGTTCACATTTTAGGCTCTGTATCCCAATTATTAACTTGTCTGTCCGCTTCACAGATCCTATGTAATATGCTTTGTGTCTTCAATATTTTCAGCTTTTGTTTTAGATGTCGCCTGACCTGCATTATATGGCAATGCCCATGTCGCCTGGGATGCAAACTGGTGAATCGGGGAATCTTACAGATGAGTCACTGAACTTGCAGATGAGGCCTTGTCTGCTCCCACAGGCGGGGGGGTGGGGGCGGAGAAACTTGTGGTAGTACCAGGTATTGCGGTACCTAGGAGGCTGATGACCATTGGTTAGACCCAGGAGTCTACCATTGGCTGTTGTACGTAGCTCCGCCCTGACAGGCGGAGTATAAGAAACTGTGCCGTCCCAGCAGCCTTCACTTTCTGTATCGAAGCTGCTGGGGAACAAGTTCTAGTCGATTAAAGCTTTCCGTTATGAAATCACTTTGTCTTGAGTGTAATTGATTGCGCATCAATTTAATCTACTAGACTTAAGCTGGAAGGATGGATCTCCGAATCAAACCGGAGTGCCTACAACTCAGCCCCCACGCGGAGAACATGGCTGCAAATTTTAAACACTGGCTGGCGTGCTTTAAAGGCTACCTCGAGACGGCCGGAGGAACCCCCTCAGAAGGACAGAAAATGCATCTCCTGCGCTCAAGGGCCAGCCCTGGGATCTACCCCCTTATCGAGGAGGCGGAGAACTATGATGCCGCAATCGAACTGCTAGAAGGACATTATATCTGCCCTGTAAATCAGGTCTACGATCGTCACCTGCTTGCGACTAGACGGCAAAGCCCTGGGGAATCGTTGGAGGAGTTCTACCGGGCGCTACTGGTGCTGGGCCGAAACTGTGGCTGCCCGCAAGTTTCGGGGAGCGAGCACACGGAACTTTTAATCAGGGATGCTTTCGTAGCAGGTATGAGCTCCCCAGATATCCGCCGCAGACTCCTGGAAAGGGACACTCTGGCACTTAGAGAGGCACGGGCCCTGGCAGGGTCCATGGACATTGCCTACAGAAACATGCAGTCCTATGCGCCCGACCGCGTGACGGCCCCCTGGGCTGCATGGCACCCTGCAGCGGCAGCCCCACAGACCTTCCCCCTGACCCCGCAGGCCTGCGCTACGAGACGGCCCGCTAATGCCGCCGGGCGCACTGTTTCTTCTGCAGGCAGGCGAATCATCCCCGCCCGCGCTGCCCGGCCCGCTCCGCCACCTGCATAGGGTGCGGCAAGAAGGGCTACTTTGTGGGGGTCTGCCAGGCCCGCGCCGTGGCCGCGGTCTCCAGCGACTATGGACCGCCGGGGCGACCCCCCCTTCAGGCCCGACTGGCCAGCGCTCACCGCCACCCCCCTATCCTAGGGCCACGTGCAACCCACGGGCGCGGCCATCTTGCCCCCTGGACACCACGCTGGACGGGTGGGCACTGCCATTTTGTCCATCGCTGCCGCCATCTTGTTCAACCCCAGACACCATGTGCGACACAGGGGTGACGCCATCTTGGATGGGGCCCCAGGCCCCCAGCACGGCCGACTACACGCTGCCCGATCAGAACTCGCAACTGCTTCATCTGGCCTCGGTGACACTGGACCAAAGTCGACTCCGGACACTCGCAACAGCTACAACGACGGTCTTCATCAACAGCCATGAGACGTCTTGCCTGATTGACTCTGGGAGCACGGAAAGCTTTGTTCACCCCGACACGGTAAGGCGCTGTTCACTTGTAACCCACCCTTTAAATCAAAGGATCTCCCTGGCCTCCGGGTCACACTCGGTGGAGATAAAGGGATTCTGCCTAGCGAACCTCACTGTCCAAGGCAGGAAATTCGACAATTTCCCCCTGTATGTCCTGCTGCACCTCTGCGCGGCTACCCTCCTGGGGCTGGACTTCCAATGCCATTTGCAAAGCCTGACCTTTAAATTCGGCGGCCCTATATCTCCCGTTACTGTCTGCAGCCTCGCTACCCTTCAGGTCGACCTGCCTTCCCTGTTTGCGAACTTCACCCCGGATTGCAAACCCGTCGCTACCAGGAGCAGGCGGTACAGTGCCCTGGACCGGACCTTCATCAGGTCAGAGGTCCAAAGGCTGCTGGGGGAAGGGGTCATCGAAGCGAGCAACAGTCCCTGGAGAGCTCAAGTAGTGATGGTAAAGACCGGGGAGAAGCATAGGATGGTCATTGACTACAGCCAGACCATCAACAGATTTACGCAGCTGGACGCGTACCCTCTCCCCTGTATAGCCGACCTGTTAAACAGGATCGCACAATGCAAGGTTTTCTTCACGGTGGATCTCAAGTCCGCCTACCACCAGCTACCCCTCAGTAATAGCGACCGCCAGTACACTCTGCCTTCGAAGCAGATGGGTGGCTCTATCAATTTTTAAGAGTTCCCTCTGGTGTCACTAATGGGGTCTCGGTCTTCCAGCGAGAGATGGACCGAATGGTTGACCGGTACAGCTTCCATGCAACGTTCCCGTATCTGGATAACGTCACCATCTGCGGCCACGACCAGCAGGACCACGACACCAACCTTCGCAAATTTCTCCAGACCGCGAAAATCCTTAATCTGACCTACAATAAGGATAAATGGGTATTTAGCACCGACCGTCCAGCCATTCTAGGCTACGTAGTGCGAAGTCGAGTTATAGGCCCCGAAACTGAGCGCATGCGCCCCCTTATGGAGTTCCCCCTCCCTCACTGCCCCAAGGCCCTGAAGCACTGCCTCGGCTTCTTTAGCTATTATGCACAGTGGGTCCTCAACCACACAGACAAAGCCCGACCACTAATCCAGTCCACGACCTTCTCTCTGTCGACGGAAGCCCGCCAGGCCTTCAGTGGCATCAAAGCAGACATTGCAAAAGCCACAATGCGCACCATCGATGAGTCCCTCCTCTTCCAGGTCGAAAGCGATGCGTCCGACGTAGCTCTGGCGGCCACCCTCAACCAAGCGGGCAGGCCTGTGGCTTTCTTCTCCCATACCCTCCATGCTACCGAAATTCGCCATTCCTCGGTTGAAAAAGAGGCACAAGCCACAGTAGAAGCTGTGAGACATTGGAGGCATTGCCTGGCCGGCAGGAGGTTCACTCTCCTCACGGACCAACGGTCGGTTGCCTTCATATTCGATAATGCACAGCGGGGCAAGATTAAAAATGACAAGATCTTGCGGTGGAGGGTAGAACTCTCCACCTTCAACTACGAGATCTTGTACCGTCTGGGGAAGCTAAATGAGCCTCCTGATGCTCTGTCCCGTGGCACTTGTGCCACTGCACAAGTGGACCACCTCCGATCCCTCCACGAGGACCTCTGCCACCCGGGGGTCACTCGCTTTTTCCATTTTATCAAGACCCGCAACCTGCCCTACTCCATCGAGGAGGTCAGGTCAGTCACCAGGGACTGCCAAATCTGTGCAGAGTGCAAACCACACTTCTACCAGCCAGAGAGGGCGCACCTGATAAAGGCTTCCCGTCCCTTTGAACGCCTCAGCATGGATTTCAAAGGCCCCCTCCACTCCACCGACCGCAACACGTATTTCCTGAACATGATTGACGAGTACTCCCGGTTCCCTATCGCCATCCCCTGCCCAGACATGACCACAACCGCCGTCATCAAGGCCCTCCAGGTTTTCTTTACACTGTTCGGTTTCCCCGCGTACATACACAGTGATAGGGGGTCCTCCTTTATGAGCGACGAATTGCGTCAATTCCTGCTCAACAAGGGCATCGTCTCGAGCAGGATGACCAGTTACAACCCCCGGGGAAACGGGCAGGTAGAGAGGGAGAACAGAATGGTCTGGAAGACTGTTCTACTGGCCCTATGGTCCAGGGATCTCCCAGTCTCCTGCTGGCAAGACGTCCTCCCGATGGCCCTCCACGCCATCCAGTCGCTGCTCTGTACAACCACAAATCAGACACCTCATGAACGTCTCCTTGTTTTCCCCAGGAAGTCCTCCTCCGGGACCTCGCTCCCAACCTGGCTAGCGACACCCGGACCCATCCTGCTTCGGAAGCACGTGCGGGCGCACAAGTTGGACCCGTTGGTCGAGAGGGTCCACTTGCTGCACGCTAACCCCCAGTACGCCTACGTGGCGTTCCCTGACGGCCGGCAAGATACAGTCTCCCTTCGGGACCTGGCGTCGTCCGGAACCCCACGCGCACCCGAACCACTGCCCCCACCCCCTCCTCCCCCACAGCACCTCACTGGAGGGTCAGTACTCCCACCGCTCCTTCCTAGGCCCGACCACCCACCGACGCCCCCTACAGGTGCCCCCCCCCCCCCCCCCCGTGTCAACCTTTTGCCCCAACAGCGCCGCCTAGGGGTGACGAAGCTGCCAGGGAGGACAAAACCATGCTCCCGGAGTCGCAACCACCGGGACCCCCATCAGAATCATCACCGAAGCCCAGTCGCTCTAGAAGGATGACCAGGCCACCCGATCGACTGATTGCTTCACTGTGAACACTTTGTAAATATCCTCGACACCACGGTACCTCCATACCTGGTCATACCATGCTAAAGGCGATTGTTAACACTGGCCACCACCCCCGCCGGACTCTTTTTTAACAGGGGGTGAATGTGGTAGTACCATGTATTGCGGTACCTAAGAGGCTGATGACCATTGGTTAGACCCAAGAGTCTACCATTGGCTGTTGTACGTAGCTCCGCCCTAATAGGCGGAGTATAAGAAATGGTGCTGTCCCAGCAGCCTTCACTTTCTGTATCGAAGCTGCTGGGGAACAAGTTCTAGTTGATTAAAGCCTTCAGTTATGAAATCACTTTGTCTTGCGTGTAATTGATTGCGCATCAAAACTATTGTGAAGAAGAGCACGCAAGTTATCCTCAGGATCCTGACCAATATTTATACTTTAGTCAACACCAGAAAAATGGAGCACTTGGGCTTATTATATTACCGTTTGTGAAAATCTACTGAGGAAAAATTGATGGCTGCAAGACAACAGTGGCTGCGTTTCATCAAGCTTTGTTGAAATAGAGAAATGCTTTCAAATCTTGTCGGCTGTGCATTCATCAGGATGGATTACCAACACTAACGGGGGGACAACAATTTATACGGCTTGAGAAGAGAGTGCAATTGGTTGGCAAGCGGACTGTGATTGGTGGAGGTGTTGCCATGGCGAATGCAGCACGGAACAGTTGACTGCCAGCTTCGTTCAAATTCAAATCAGGCAGGTCAAAGCCTTGTCATGGGGGATGAACCAGGGAATGCCCTTCCACCCACCCCAAATGGCCCCTCATGCCACTTATGCCTAGCTATGGCACTCCCAAGCCCATTGATGCACTATACGTGGTATTGAACCAATTAATTCTATAGTGAAGTAGGAGGTAAATAAAAGCTAAAATATAATTTGTTCATAACTTTATGTTATGTTATAAAAGTAATTCCACAACAAAGCAATAAAACGCCAATATTCCACATCCCTTAAAGTGTCATTAATAAAACTTGCAACCCTTGAAACCACTTAAGCTTGTGTAAATAAACATTGTCAATCAATCAATGTTTTCTCTGGACTGCAACTTTTCCAGCAAGAATAAGAGTTGCCTGGACTCTCAGCCAAACATAGATAATAAGGCACAGCTGAGAGCACAGACTACCATTAATCTTGTTGAAACTCCTGAACCCCAGACAAAAAAATTGCTTGATTAACATTTCAGGATCTCTGATCTCTGTGCTCAATTTCACAATGTTTACTAACACAACGTTATGAACTAATTACTTATTTGAGCTTGTTTTTACACATCCTACAGTCAGTATAGAGTTCAACAAAGGAACATAGGAGGAAGAGCAGGACATGTCTGCTCTGACATTTAGCTAGATCATGGCTGATCATCGACCTCAATGCTACTTTTTTTGCACTATTCGACAATCCCTTGATGGAATGTTTCTGTACAGTGTTTAGTGGGTCAGTGGGCATGGAAACCTGTCAACCATTGTGGGCACTTTCTCTGAAGGCAGATGGGCAGAGCTGGAGGGTTTCCAACTCCTGCCTTGAAGTTGAAAATTTAGGCTACATACACAGTGGTGCAGTGGGACTGTGGTTAGCACTGCTGGCTCACAGCTCCAGGGTCCTGGATTCAATTCCAGCCTCAGGGTCACTGTCTGTGCGGAGTCTGCACTTTCTCCCTGTGTCTGCACGGGTTTCTTCCGGGTGCTCTGGTTTCCTCCCACAGTCCAAAGATGTGCAGGTTAGGTGGATTGGCCATGCTAAGTTGCCCCTTAGTGTCCAAAAGATTAGGTGGGGTTACGGGGATATGGTGGAGGTGTGGGCTTAAGTAGGGTCAGTCCGGACTTGATGGGCCAAATGGCCTCCTTCTGCACTATAACTTCTATGATTCTACATCTTTGATTTAAGATAAAAAGAAGGGGCATCTTATGACGTCTTCTGAAATTTGTCTGACAACCAACCTGGGTGATGTGATTGTTAAAGATTAAAAGGAGGCTCTCATTATACCAAAGAAGGTGTAAGGTCTTCAAATTTGGGAGGCAATGGAAGAAGCAACTATGTTTACAGTGGGTAGATTAGTAATCTCCAAAGTCCCAGGAAATAGTTGAGCATGCTGGGTTGTAAACAGTTACGCTTTAAACTTCATTTAATTTCAATATTAAAGAGAGTTTGCACCACAAGGGTAGCTAATCAGCATTTCTACCTGGATACAAGGCCCATGCGATTTGTGTTGCCATGAAAATTGGCTTTGAAAGCTGGAGGGGTTTCTCAGATATCACTGACTTTTAAAGCAGACCAAAGCAGGCCAGCAGCATGGTTCAATTCCCGTACAAGCCTCCCCAAACAGGTGCTGGAATGTGGCGACTAGGGGCCTTTCACAGTAACTTCAGTGTGACAATAAGCGATTTTCATTTCATTTAATTTCATTTCAAACTCAAGACACAGGCAGGCTTCTGGGATCTGGAAGAGAAAAGCAGTTCAATCCAGGAATCTCTTGACACATCGTGCATGATTGCAGGTAGGAAAACATGTTCAGATTGAATGGACTGAATTCATTAAGATTTGAAACAATACTGGAAATTTGCCTCACCTTTACCAGAGGGAGAATCACCAGGAAAAACCTTCACCATGGATGATAGCTTGGGGGTTAAAGGTTATCAGACTTCAAGAGGAAAAAAATGGAACTAAATCCTCTGGAGCTAAAAATCAATTTTAAATGGGTCCAGGAAAAGTAAATGATTATTTAAGGGTCAGTGTAATGTAGACCTATTTTTCAGTTGTGTTAAGAGCAAAAGGAGAAAGTTCTGTCCTGTAGTTGTATAAGTATAAGTTGCGTATAAAAAGCCTTTAGCCGAAAGTGTTTTTAGTTTGTTTGTTATAGTAAAGGTCTTACACTGTGAAATGTTGTGTCACCCTTTAATCTAGCAACTGGAAGTGCAAGTGTCTTTTTGGAAGTTAATGGTACCAATGGAGATTGTAACAAGAGCTTGTAACGGAGGTTTGAAATCTCCTTTTGTTCTGACAGAAGGCGGAAAGATAACTAAGGTCACTGTTATTCACAATTTACGGAAACTATTTGGGCTTGGAAACGGGAAGAATTTGTAGATGATACTAAATTGGGAAATTTTTTAGAAATTCATTGACGGGATGTGGGCGTCGCTGGCTAGGCCAGCATTTATTGCCCATCCCGAGTTGCCCTTCAGAAGGTGATGGTGAGTTGCCTTCTTGAACTGCTGCAGTCCTTCAGGTGTAGGTACACCCGCTGTGCTGTTGGGGAGGCATTTCCAGGATGTTGCCCCAGCGACGTTAAAGGACCGGCTGATATAGTTCCGAGTCAGGATGGTGAATGACTTGGAGGAGAGCCCCCAGGTGGTGGGGTTCCCAGGTATCTGCTGCTCTTGTCCATCCAGATGGTAGTGGTCGTGAGTTTGGAATGTGCTGTCTAAGGAACTTTGGCAAGATTCTGCCGTGCATCTTGTAGATGGTGCACATGGCTGTCACTGTTTATCGGTGGTGGAGGGTTTGAATGTTTGTGGAAAGGGGAGCAATCAGACGGCTGCTTTGTCCTGGATGGTGATGAGCTTCTTGAGTGTTGTTGGAGCTGTACGTGGAGAGGTAAGTGGAGAGTATTTTATTACACTCCTGACTTGTGCTTAGTCGATGGTGACAGGCTTTGGGGGGGTCAGGAGGTGAGTTACTCACCGTAGGATTCCTCGACATTGACCTGCCCTGGTAGCCATAGTTTTAATATGGCTAGTCTAATTAACGTTCTGATCAATGGTAACCTCCCCAGGATGTTGATTGTGGGGGATTCAGTGATGGTAATGCCATGAATGATTTGATTTGAGTTGATTTATTGTCACATGTCACGAAGTACAGTGAAAAGTATTTTTCTGTGGCCGAGGGAACGTACACAGTACGTATATAGTAGAAAAAAAGAATAATCAACAGAGAATATTGACAAATGGTACATCGACAAACAGTGATTGGTTACAGTACGGAACAAGGGGCCAAACCATGTAATTATATAAGAAGAGGAAAATAGTTTTAGCAGGTCAGAATGATGATAGGAGATGAAAAAAAAAAGGGCGGGGGGGGGGAGAGAGCTCGCAGAGAGTCACAATGCTCCGGCACCATCTTGGGAATGTCAACGGCCATTGAATAATATGGTTAATATACAGGAAGTCTGCAGAATAACACAAGAAAACATAAATAAACTAGCAAAATGGGTGCATTATAGCAAACATATTTCAATATAGCGAAGTGTGGGTTACTACTTGGTCGGGAAAAAAGGAGGCTTGATATTCCTTGGTAAATAAGAGTCTAAATGGTGCAGAGGAGCAAAGGACCAGATGGGTACAGGTCTACAAATCATTAAATGCAATGATGCAGGTTAACAATATCATAAAAATTTTAACAAAGTGCTGGGATTCATTTGTAGTGAAGTAAAATTGAAAAGCAGCAAAGTTATGTTGAACCCATGTAAAACCCTTGTTGGATCGCAGCGAGAAATAGCAGTGTTCTAGTCTCCGCTAGTGATAATTTACCAAAATTCACTAGACTCTGGGGTGGTCCCAGCGGATTGGAAATGAGCAAACATGACACCACTGTTTAAAAACGGAGGTAGGCAGAAAGTGGGTAATTATAGGCCAGTGAGCTTAACTTCGGTAGTAGGGAAGATGCTAGAATCTGTCATCAAGGATGAAATAGCGAGGCATCTGGATGGAAATTGTCCCATTGGACAGACGCAGCATGGGTTCATAAAGGGCAGGTCGTGCCTAACTAATTTAGTGGAATTTTTTGAGGACATTAACAATGCGGTAGATAACGGGGAGCCAATGGATGTGGTATATCTGGATTTCCAGAAAGCCTTTGACAAGGTGCCACACAAAAGGTTGTTGCATAAGATAAAGATGCATGGCATTAAGGGGAAAGTAGTAGCGTGGATGGAGGATTGGTTAATTAATAGAAAGCAAAGAGTGGGGATTAATGGGTGTTTCTCTGGTTGGCAATCAGTAGCTAGTGGTGTCCCTCAGGGATCAGTGTTGGGCCCACAACTGTTCACAATTTACATAGATGATTTGGAGTTGGGGACCAAGGGCAATGTGTCCAAGTTTGCAGACGACACTAAGATAAGTGGTAAAGCAAAAAGTGCAGAGGATACTGGAAGTCTGCAGAGGGATTTGGATAGGCTAAGTGAATGGGCTAGGGTCTGGCAGATGGAATACAATGTTGACAAATGTGAGGTTATCCATTTTGGTAGGAATAACAGCAAAAGGGATTATTATTTAAATGATAAAATATTAAAACATGCTGCTGTGCAGAGAGACCTGGGTGTGCTAGTGCATGAGTCGCAGAAAGTTGGTTTTCAGGTGCAACAGGTGATTAAGAAGGCAAATGGAATTTTGTCCTTCATTGCTAGAGGGATGGAGTTTAAGACTAGGGAGGTTATGCTGCAATTGTATAAGGTGTTAGTGAGGCCACACCTGGAGTATTGTGTTCAGTTTTGGTCTCCTTACTTGAGAAAGGACGTACTGGCACTGGAGGGTGTGCAGAGGAGATTCACTAGGTTAATCCCAGAGCTGAAGGGGTTGGATTACGAGGAGAGGTTGAGTAGACTGGGACTGTACTCGTTGGAATTTAGAAGGATGAGGGGGGATCTTATAGAAACATATAAGATTATGAAGGGAATAGATAGGATAGATGCGGGCAGGTTGTTTCCACTGGCGGGTAAAAGCAGAACTAGGGGGCATAGCCTCAAAATAAGGGGAAGTAGATTTAGGACTGAGTTTAGGAGGAACTTCTTCACCCAAAGGGTTGTGAATCTATGGAATTTCTTGCCCAGTGAAGCAGTAGAGGCTCCTTCATTAAATGATAAAGATAGATAGTTTTTTGAAGAATAAAGGGATTAAGGGTTATGGTATTCGGGCCGGAAAGTGGAGCTGAGTCCACAAAAGATCAGCCATGATCTCATTGAATGGCGGAGCAGGCTCGAGGGGCCAGATGGCCTACTCCTGCTCCTAGTTCTTATGTTCTTATATGCTGGGCATTATGGCCTTCCGATGATGGGTTTGGAGGCCAGAGTGGGTGGGGGGTGAGGGGGGTGGTGCACACACACACCTTAAAATTCCTCAACTGCTAGCTATACCAACCCCCACTCCACCCCTACAAAATTTTATCAGCGGTGAGAGAGCTATCAAGACACCCACTCACCCGTGGGTCAATTGAGGGCCTTAAATGGCCAATTAAGTGTCACTTGGGGGCCTCATCCTGCCACTGCTGTGATTTAACCAGTAACAGGAGAGCTCCACATCAAACATCAAGTCCAGAAGCTTTCACCAGACTGGCTAGTAATGGGCAAGAGTGTGAAGTGCCTCAATGGTCCCCTTAAACCATAAGAGGGACACCTGAAGGTCTTCCTCTCCTCCTCAACAGTCGCTGAATCGGTCCAAATGCGGCACCAGTTTTGCTGTAGTGAATGTCCATGAATCCTGCCCCGGCATCAACACTTAGTCTCACGAACAGAGAGTACCTCCATGTATGTTTTCAAGCAGGAGTTAGATATAATGAAATGAAAATCGCTTTTTGTCACAAGTAGGCTTCAAATGAAGTTACTGTGAAGCCCCTAGTCGTCACATTCTGGCGCCTGTTCAGGGAGGCTGACACGGGAATTGAACTGTGCTGCTGGCCTGCCTGGGTCTGCTTTAAAAGCCATCTCTTTAGCCTTGCGCTAAACCAACCTCCCTTGCTCTTGGGGATAAGGGGATCGAAGGATATGGTGGGAAGATGGAAACAGGCCATTGATTTGGATGATCAGCCATGATCATAATGAATGGCGGAATGGGCACAAAGGGCCCAATCAGCTCCTCCTGCTCCTATTTTCAATGTTTCTCTGAATGATATGGATGCATTTACGGGAAAGCTAGGTAAATGCATGAACAAACAACATGTATTCATAGATCAGCTTTAACGTAATAAAAGTTCAAAATCATAGTCCCAAGGACATTATATAAAAAACAATGAGTCACATAAGGAGATGAAAATGAAATGAAAAAAAATGAAAATTGCTTATTGTCACAAGTAGGCTTCAAATGAAGTTACTGTGAAAAGCCGCAAGTCGCCACATTCCGGCGCCTGTTCGGGGAGGCTGTTCCAGGAATTGAACCATGCTGCTGGCCTGCTTTGGTCTGCTTTCAAAGCCAGCGATTTAGCCCTGTGCTAACCAGCCCCTATCATGATCCCCTAGATGATCAAAGGAGGTAGTGTTAAGGATTGTCTTAAAAGAGGATGAGGTGAAAAAGCTGAGGTTGAGGGAGGAAATTCCAGAACTGAGCTGAGGGCCAAGGCTGAGGCTGCACTCAGCCCCTTTTTGTGCATTGAGGAGCTCCGCTTGCCAGAACTCCTCAGTGCAGAGAGATCGGGACGTTTTAAAATGGTGTCCTGATTTCTGGAGCTCCCGAAGCAATCAGCAACCCCCTTCATTCCCCTGGAAGACCCCCAAGAATACAGTTCCGTCTGGTCCCTGTTTGTGGAGACCAATACTGAACAGCACTCACCTGAGGTCTCCGAGGTGAAGGAGATAAATCCCAATGCCTCAGGTACCTCGGAAAACTGCATATTAAAGTGAGACTAGCTGTCTTGCTTTAATATGCAGATTTGCCAAAACGTGATCCTGCCCACAATGGGCAGGATTTACATTGCAACACCTCAAGAGATCATGTTAGATCTCGCGAGGCGTTGCGACCCAGGTAGATCCCAGGACGGAGTCTCCCAACCTCTGTCGGCCACACTGTGCCGCGGCGAGTTGCTTTTTGGACACAGCATGGCCATTCAATCACGCCCCAAATGGCTTGTTTCTATGCTGTAAACTCTTTGCAATTCTATATAATTTATCGTCGCAGCCATGTCACACTCTTCATGGTAGCACAAGTGGCTAGCACTGTGGCTTCACAGGGTCCCAGGTTCGATTCCCCGCTGGGTCACTGTCTGTGCGGAGTCTGCATGTTCTCCCCGTGTCTGCGTGGGTTTCCTCCGGGTGCTCCGGTTTCCTCCCACAGTCCAAAGACAGGTTAGGTGGATTGGCCATGATAAATTGCCTTTAGCGGCCAAAAAGGTTAGGAGGGGTTATTGGGTTACAGGGATAGGGTGGAAGTGAGGGCTTAAGTGGGTCGGTGCAGACTCGATGGGCAGAATGGCCTCCTTTTGTATTGTATGTTAATCTTCTATGAGCATCTCAAAACATGCATTTATTGTATCCCAAAATGCGACTGTGTTCAATCCTTCTACTCAACGGTAGCAGGCGTTGCACAAGAAAATCTCTGCATATATGTCACCATATATAATTTATTTATAATAGTGTGCTAGATAATAGTTAGGAGTGGCAGAGGAATAATATATTTCCCATTAGGTACAGATAAACAGCATTTACTTGAGCGGAAATCTAGAACCTGCATCGTCTGTCCCCACATACATTAATTTGTCAGAAAATGGAATTTGTGGCCCTTCTGATGCCTTCAGTAACTTAACTTGGAGCTTAGAAATTGCAGGAAGATCTGCTGTGCTAACCTGACAGTCTACAAGATTAAATTCTTTCAGATAAAACAGAAGTGACAGTACTCACATTCATGCCAACCAGAGATGAATGTTGAAGAGCTCATCTGATTAAACATGTTCCTGGCTTCGTATATATTGTTAGCCAGATGGCCTCCTGAAGAACGAGGTTCACTGGACTATCTAACTAATTCAGATGCGCAACCCTTAAGTGTCCGCTTTTTTTGTGTGTTCCTGCAGGTAAATGATATGGACAGCTCCGTTATGCCAAAATAGGAATGCAGCTCACTGATGTACACAGATTAATGAAGCCTTTTAAATGTGCAAAGGCGCTGAAGCTAATCTGATACCCTGCCAATCAGATTGGAGTGTACATTTTTTTAGGAATAGATGTCACCGAGTCTGAATTGTGTTTTCTTTTCACTGCTTGATGTCGGTTAACTGCCTTCTCACAACATCCGTCAATCTTCTCTCTGCAAAATGCATCTAATTGTTTGCCGGGTAGCCTTGGTTCAATGAAAAGACTGTTGCATCTCAGCCAGAAGGTCATGGGCTCAAGCCCCACTTGAACACACAGTCTGGGCTGACACTTCAGTGCAATTCTGCGGGGAGTGCTGATTGTGTGAGGTGTTGATTTATTTTGATAAGATGTTAAACCAAGGCATTGTCTCTCCCCCCACCCCCGTTCCCCTTCCCACCTCCCCTGGTTTCCCCGCGGCGAATGTGGCTCGCTATTATAAGCCAGCAGGACATTCCCTGTCCCGCCAGTCAGTCATTGTACTGCGGAACCTGCCATGGGGCGGAGGGGGGGGAGGGGGGGTTGGTCAACTTCCGCAGCGGGGAGGGGTTGGTCAACTTCCGAAGGACCGGAAGATCCCACCAGTGGGAAGAGCTGGAAAATCGCCGCCCATTTAACTGGCCTTAATATTTCTTGAAGCTTCAGGTTTCAATTTTCCAATCAAGTTCCCGATTTCTGGAAGCATTTCAATTCTGAATGAACAAACGTGAAAATCAATCAGTTCAGATTCCTCATGGTCAAATGCCGGCCCATGGATCAAGGGTAATACAGCCTTTGAGTATTTCAGTAAAATTGTAAGTCACCTTTGACACAAATGGTGCAGATCATAGGGGCCAATCTATGAACAGTAACGATCTGTCCCTGTGAAGACATCTACTGTGAGTTATTTGGGTTAGTGCTCATGCAAAAGTCTTGAGTCTGGCAAGCAAAGATCATAAATAACACTGAGGTTAAGTACTCACAAGCTTTAAAGAGTCAGAAGGAAATGTAGTCACTGTGCAATTGGAAGTACATGGGTGGCACAGTGGCAGGTGCACACGTTCAATTCCAGCCTCGGGTGACTGGATTTTTCACTTTCTCCCCATGTCAGCGTGGGTTTCCTCCCACAGTACAAAGATGCGCAGGCTAGTTGGATTGGCCATGCTAAATTGCCCCTTAGTATCCAGGGATAGGGAGAGGTGGCGGAGAGGGGCGGCAAGGGGCAGCATACCTGGGTTTTAGAGGGTTCGTGCAGACTCGATGGGGCGAATGGCCTCCCTCTGGACTGTAGGGATTCTGTGAGTCTGAGTAAAACAGTTATTATGAATACCTAGTAATATTTTAGATGTAATATTTAGATTTGGGAATATTAAAGTTTAACTGCAGAAAATAGGATATATTCACCTCAGCAATTTGGAGTCTATTATACTTAAAAGGTTGGTGCATTTTGACTCAAGGGATTAAGATCATAAAACAACAGGTGGGTTTACTTAGCTCGTGAAAAGGAGACAATGGTGTCTACATTGCTTGCAAAGAAATTAAGCCCAGAGAGCTGCTTTGTTTTGAGAATTAGAGGTATAATTAATTAAAAACCATCCAGAGTCCTGGAAGGCTGCATCATCATCGAGATGGGTGGAGCTTATTAAAGTTCTAGGATTTCAACGTTTCTGTGTGTTTGCTGGGAGGGTGAGTGTTGTGGTGCAGGGGTGAAGGTCACACCAAAATGTGCTGCTGTTAGCAGGCTCCAGGCAAAGTGTTTTCCTGTCGGCTGGCTCTGTACATTTGGGATTTAGGAGAAGTCTCAGGATCCGTGCAGTTGGGGCTCAGGAGTTGGGAAAGCGTCAGGAGGTGTCAGAAGGTCACTGGTTCTGGGCTGGATAGTATTAGAGCTCATGAGAATCCTGGGATGCATTCCTAGCTTTGTGTAGCTGATGAGGGGCTGTCCAACTCAGTGAAGCTACCTGGCTATTAAAGATTTGAAACTGCACCAGTAAGTGGGGGGTAGCGTGCAGTTTCAGAAATCCAGGGGAATGGAGCCTGGGGACGAAATTGGAACCTGGGAGATATGCAGGCATTGAGGCGGTCAAAATTTGTTTTGCCTTTGAGGGTTTCAAAGGCTTGATTTTTGAAAGTGAAAACTTTGCAGTCCCTCATAAGGGAGACAGAGGGTGCGATGGAATGGTCTCAACGTGCTTGACTCGGTGACGCAACGAGGCCATTAAACCTCACGAGATTGTAATGCTCGGTACGCCTCGCTAGATCTAACAAGATCTCACGAGAGGCCACAAACTGGTTCTCGCCCTCACTGGGCATAAACAGATTTACATGTTTAAGTGAGCAGTTAGGCTCAGTGAAATATGTTGCCACCAGATTCTCCCGAGACCCAGGGATGAACGCCTACGCCTGGGAGACCTCGTCATGGCACCAAGACACATAAATGTGGACCATGTGTACAGGCACCCGGGGGGTCTCCCAGGCCATTGGAGGCCCCCGGGTGGTTGGGCTCTGGGCAGGGTGGTACCCTGGCACTCCTGCTGCCATCCTGGCACTTCCAGCCTGTTACTGCCACTCGGGCACCCTGGCAGGGTGCCCATGTGACACTTCCAGGCTGCAAGCGGCAGTGCAAGGTTGGCAGTGCCAATGTTCCCAGGTGCCAGGTTGCCCTTGCCAGGGATCAGGCCCAGGGGTTACCTGACTTTATGAGATGGGGTTAGGCGGGGCTCTAGGTCCCCCACACAGGTAAGTTGAGGCATGGGGAGGGGTCCAGAGAGCACGGTGAGGGGTGAAGAGATCAAGGCGGCATTTAACACCGGTGCCCCAATCTCTTCCTGCACTGGTGAGCTGAGCTCTCCATTGCTAGAAATGAGGTAAGTGTGGCCTCGGCGAGGTCAAAACAAACAGAGTCCTGTTTGATAGCGGGGCTGTTCTTGGCGCTGCAGGCACAGAGAAACACCCGCTAAATGCGCCTAAAGGACTCTGTTTTTCCCCCCGTTAAATCGCACCCAGAGTTTCAACAGTGTTGGGTGACTCAAGGTGTTCACTGACATCTGGGTGGGTTATTGATAAATCCATGGGATCTGTTTTGGTTGCATGTGATATTTATTGTACAGTGTGATGTGTTCAACCACAGTTTGCCTATTAATTCACATGTACCTCACATTAGACCTGAATATTAGAGCATAAATTGTAAGTGGTAAATTTTCTTTTCTTTTTATCTTTGCATAGTCAAGTTTATTTTTGTTTGTTCAAAACCCATGGAACATTGTGGCTTTATTCACTTAGTAAGTGTCTTAAATCTCAAACATTGTGTCCTTTAAACAAAACATGATTGGTCCCTAACCAGATCTTACCAAAAACCTATGGAGGGTCTGACCTAGGATCATAACACAACAGAGAGAAGGACAAATATAATGGTAGAGGTATGAGTTTCATTTGACCATGGTATACCGTCAATTCACTGTGGGACCGTGAGAACGAGTGAACATTAGGCTTTATTATCCAAGAACTCGCCTGCCAGTATCTGCTGTACAAATGAGTGCCACCCACAGGTGGCCGGTTTATATATGGCCCTGGTGAGGGCTGAGCCAGAGGCGGAGCCCACCAGGGTTCCAGTACAGCACCTGGAAGTAGACCGTATCATCACTTCCAGGTCATAGGTCACAGCATTATACAGACAGCTCATGCATTAGCTGAATACATTCACCACATTCACCCCCTGTTAAAAAAAATCAAGTCCAGCGGGGGTGACGTGGGGTCATTAAATGTTCAGTCTGTCTGGAGGCCGGATCGTTCTTTGAGACCTCCTCAGCTCTGGCGATGCGGCGGGCACGGTTGTTGCAGATGGTGACTCCGGGGGCGTTGTGTCTGGAGCATGAGCCTCAGTCCGGCGTGTCGGAGACGGTTGGGGGGGGTGGGGGTAGGCAGGGTGGTGGTGGGTGGCAGCAGTGCCGGCGCGGGACAATACAGGAGACCCAGGGGGGCGTAAGGGGCACTGGGGGTGGCAGTAGGCAGCGGGGAGGGGGACGCATTGGCTGGGGAACCAGCTGGCGCCAGGTCTCGTAGGGAGACTGTATCATGCCGTCCGTCCTGGTGCGCGATGTAGGCGTACTGGGGGTTGGCGTGCAGCAGCTGGACCCTCTCGACCAGGGGGTCGGTCTTGTGGCTCCTCATGTGCCTCCGGAGAAGGACAGGTCCCGGAGTTGTCAGCCAAGATGGAAGCGAGACCCAGGAGATAGACTTCCTAGGGAAGACAAACAAACGGTCGTCAAGGGTCTCATTCGTGGCTGTGCAGAGGAGTGATCGAATGGAGTGGAGGGCGTCGGGCAGGACCTCCTGTCAGCGGGGTATCGAGAGACTTCTAAACCGGAGAGCCAGGAAGACGGCCTTCCATACCATCTTGTTCTCCCTCTCCACCTGCCCGTTTCCCTGCGGGTTATAGCTCGTAGTCCTGCTTGAGGCGATGCCTTTGCTGAGCAGGTACTGACGTAGCTCATCGCTCATGAACGATGTGCCCCGTCACTGTGGACGTACGCAGGAAAACCGAACAGTGTGAAGATGCTGTCCAGTGCCTTTATCACAGTGGCCGAGGTCATGTCGGGGCAGGGGACATCGAAGGGAAAGCGGGAGTACTCATCGACGACGGTTAGAAAGTATATATTACGATTGGTGGAAGAGAGGGGCGCTTTGAAGTCAATACTTAGGCGCTGAAAGGGCCGGGACGCCTTTACCAGGCGGGCCTTGTCTGGCCGGTAGAAGTGCGGTTTGCACTCCGCGCAGACCTGGCAGTCCCTGGTCATGGCCTTGACCTCCTCGGTGGAGAAGGGCAGATTGCGGGCCTTAATAAAGTGGGTAAGCCGGGTGACCCCCAGGTGACAGAGGTCATCGTGGATAGCCCGAAGTCGGTCATCATGCACGCTGGCGCATGTGCCTAGGGACAGGGCATCTTGCGGCTCATTGAGCTTCCCAGGACGATACTTGATATCGTAATTGTAGAACAAGAACAAAGAACAAAGAAAATTACAGCACAGGAACAGGCCCTTCGGCCCTCCCAGCCTGCGCCGATCCAGATCCTTTATCTAAACCTGTCTTCTATTTTCCAAGGATCTACTTCCCTCTGTTCCTCGACCGTTCATATATCCGTCTAGATGTATCTTAAATGATGTTATCGTGCCAGCCTCTACCACCTCCGCTGGCAAGGCGTTCCAGGCACCCACCACCCTCTGCATAAAAAACGTTCCATGCACATCTCCCTTAAACTTTCCCCCTCTCACATTGAAATTGTGACCCCTTGTAATTGACACCCCCACTCTTGGAAAAAGCATGTTGCTATCCACCCTTTCCATACCTCTCATAATTTTGTAGACCTCAATCAGGTCCCCCCTCAACCTTCATCTTTCCAACGAAAACAATCCTAATCTACTCAACCTTTATTCATAGCTAACACCCTCCATACCAGGCAACATCGTGGTGAACCTCCTCTGCACCCTCTCTAAAGCATCCACATCCTTCTGGTAATGTGGTGACCAGAACTGCACGCAGTATTCCAAATGTGGCCTAACCAAAGTCCTATACAGCTGTAACATGACCTGCCGACTCTTGTACTCAATACTCCGCCCGATGAAGGCAAGCATGCTGTATGCCTTCTTGACCACTCTATTGACCTGGTTGCCACCTTCAGGATACAATGGACCTGAACTCCCAGATCTCTCTGTACATCAATTTTCCCCAGGCCTCTTCCATTGACCGTATAGTCCGCTCTTGAATTAGATCTTCCAAAATGTATCACTTCACATTTGCCTGGATTGAACTCCATCTGCCATTTCTCTGCCCAACTCTCCAATCTATCTCTATGCTGCTGTATTCTCTGACAGTCCTCCTCGCTATTTTTCGTGTTTTCGGAATCCTTAAGGGGGAGGGGGTGCAGCCCCAAGTCGTGGTGAAAAGGGGTAGGGATGTAAGGCAGGAATTCAGGGAGCTAGGGTTGAAACTTAGATCTAGGACAAACAGAGTTATTATCTCTGGGGTGTTACCCGTGCCACGTGCTAGCGAGACGAGGAATAGGGAGAGAGAGGACTTGAACACATGGCTACAGGGATGGTGCAGGAGGGAGGGTTTCAGATTCCTGGATAATTGGGGCTCATTCTGGGGTTGGTGGGACCTCTACAAACGGGATGGTCTACACCTGGACCAGAGGGGTACCAATATCCTGGGGGGGAAATTTACTAATGCTCTTTGGGAGGGTTTAAACTAGTTCAGCAGGGGCTTGGAAACCTGAATTGTAGCTCCAGTGTACAGGAGGTTGAGAGTAGTGAGGTCATGAGTAAGGTTTCAAAGTTGCAAGAGTGTACCGGCAGGCAGGAAGGTGGTTTAAAGTGTGTCTTCAATGCCAGGAGCATCCGGAATAAGGTGGATGAACTTGCGGCATGTGTTGGTACCTGGGAGTTCGATGTTGTGGCCATTTCGGAGACATGGATTGAGCAGGGACAGGAATGGTTGTTGCAGGTGCCGGGGTTTAGATATTTCAGTAAGCTCGGGGAAGGTGGTAAAAGAGGGGGAGGAGTGGCATTGTTAGTCAAGGACAGTATTACAGTGGCAGAAAGGACGTTTGATGAGGACTCGTCTACTGAGGTAGTATGAGCTGAGGTTAGAAACAGGAAAGGAGAGGTCACCCTGTTAGGGGTTTTCTATAGGCCTCCGAAAAGTTCCAGAGATGTAGAGGAAAGGATTGCAAAGATGATTGTGGATAGGAGCGAAAGCAACAGGGTAGTTGTTATGGGGGACTTTAACTTTCCAAATATTGACTGGAAACGCTATAGTTCGAGTACTTTAAATGGGTCAGTTTTTGTCCAATGTGTGCAGGAGGGTTTCCTGACACAGTATGTAGATAGGCACGAGAGGAGAGGCCATATTGGATTTGGTACTGGGTAATGAAACAGGACAGGTGTTAGATTTGGTGATAGTGACCACAATTCGATTACGTTTACTTTAATGATAGAAAGAGATAGGTATATACCGCAGGGCAAGAGTTATATCTGGGGGAAAGGCAATTATGATGCGATGAGGCAAGACTTAGGATGCATCAGATGGAGAGGAAAACTGCAGGGGATGGGCACAATGGAAATGTGGAGCTTGTTCAAGGAACAGCTACTGCGTGACCTTGATAAGTATGTACCTGTCAGGCAGGGAGGAAGTGGTCGAGCAAGGGAACCGTGGTTTACTAAAGCAGTCGAAACACTTGTCAAGAGGAAGAAGGAGGCTTATGTAAAGATGAGACATGAAGGTTCAGTTAGGGCGCTCGAGAGTTACAAGTTAGCTAGGAAGGACCTATAGAGAGAGTTAAGAAGAGCCGGGAGGGGACTTGAGAAGTCTTTGACAGGTAGTATCAAGGATAACCCAAAAGCTTTCTATAGATATGTCAGGAAGAAAAGAATGACTAGGGTAAGAGTAGGGCCAGTCAAGGACAGTAGTGGGAAGTTGTGCGTGGAGTCCGAGGAGATAGGAGAGGTGCTAAATGAATATTTTTCGTCAGTATTCACACAGGAAAAAGACAATGCTGTCGAGGAGAATACTGAGAGTCAGGCTCCTAGACTAGAAGGGCTTGAGGTTCATAAGGAGGAGGTGTTAGCAATTCTGGAAAGTGTGAAAATAGTTAAGTCCCCTGGGCCGGATGGGATTTATCCTAGGATTCTCTGGGAAGCTAGGGAGGAGATTGCTGAGCCTTTGACTTTGATCTTTAAGTCATCTTTGTCTACAGGAATAGTGCCAGAAGACTGGAGGATAGTAAATGTGGTCCCCTTGTTCAAGAAGGGAAGTAGAGACAACCCCGGTAACTATACACCAGTGAGCCTTACTTCTGTTGTGGGCAAAATCTTGGAAAGGTTTATAAGAGATAGGATGTATAATCATCTGGAAAGGAATAATTTGATTAGAGATAGTCAACACGGTTTTGTGAAGGGTAGGTCGTGCCTCACAAACTTTATTGAGTTATTTGAGAAGGTGACCAAACAGGTGGATGAGGGTAAAGCAGTTGATGTGGTGTATATGGATTTCAGTAAAGCGTTTGATAAGATTCCCCACTGTAGGCTACTGCAGAAAATACGGAGGCATGGGATTCAGGGTGATTCAGCAGTTTGGATCAGAAATTGGCTAGCTGGAAGAAGACAAAGGGTGGTGGTTGATGGGAAATGTTCAGACTGGAGACCAGTTACTAGTGGTGTACCACAAGGATCTGTTTTGGGGCCACTGCTGTTTGTCATTTTTATAAATGACCTGGAGGATGGCGCAGAAGGATGGGTGAGTAAATTTGCCGATGACACTAAAGTCAGTGGAGTTGTGGACAGTGCGGAAGGATGTTACAAGTTACAGAGGGACATAGATAAGCTGCAGCGCTGGGCTGAGAGGTGGCAAATGGAGTTTAATGCAGAAAAGTGTGAGGTGATTCATTTTGGAAGGAATAACAGGAAGACAGAGTACTGGGCTAATGGTAAGATTCTTGGTAGTGTGGATGAGCAGAGAGATCTCGGTGTCCATGTACATAGATCCCTGACAGTTGCCACCCAGGTTGAGAGGGTTGTTAAGAAGGCGTACGGTCTGTTCGCTTTTATTGGTAGAGGGATTGAGTTTCGGAGCCATGAGGTCGTGTTGCAGCTGTGTAAAACTCTGGTGTGGCCGCATTTGGTATATTGCGTGCAATTCTGGTCGACGCATTGTAGGATGGATGTGGAAGCATTGGAAAGGGTGCAGAAGAGATTTACCAGAATGTTGCCTGGTATGGAGGGAAGATCTTATGAGGGAAGGCTGAGGGACTTGAGGCTGTTTTCATTAGAGAGAAGAAGGTTAAGAGGTGACTTAATTGAGGCATACAAGATGATCAGAGGATTAGATAGGGTGGACAGTGAGAGCCTTTTTCCTCAGATGGTGATGTCTGGCACGAGGGGACATAACTTTAAATTGAGGGGAGATAGATAGAGGACAGATGTCAGAGGTAGGTTCTTTACTCAGAGAGTAGTAAGGGCGTGGAATGCCCTGCCTGCAACAGTAGTGGACTCGCCAACACTAAGGGCATTCAAATGGTCATTGGATAGACATTTGGATGATAAGGGAATAGTGTAGATGGGCTTTAGAGTGGTTTCACAGGTCGGCGGAACATCGAGGGCCGAAGGGCCTGTACTGTGCTGTAATGTTCTATGTTCTATCTGCAACTCCACCAATCTTAGTATCATCTGCAAACTGGCTAATCAGACCACCTATACCTTCGTCCAGATCATTTATGTATATCACAAACAACAGTGGTCCGAGCACGGATCCCTGTGGAACATCACTAGTCACCTTTCTCCATTTTGAGACACTCCCTTCCACCACTACTCTCTGTCTCCTGTTGCCCAGCCAGTTCTTTATCCATCTAGCTAGTACACCCTGAACACCATACAACTTCACTTTTTCCATCAACCTGCCATGGGAAACTTTATCAAATGCCTTACTGAAGTCCATGTATATGACATCTACAGCCCTTCCCTCATCAATTAACTTTGTCACTTCCTCAAAGAATTCTATTAGGTTTGTAAGACATGACCTTCCCTGCACAAAACCATGCTGCCTGTCACTGATAAGTCTATTTTCTTCCAAATGTGAATGGATCCTATCCCTCAGTATCTTCTCCAACAGTTTGCCTACCACTGACGTCAAGTTCACAGGTCTATAATTCCCTGGATTATCCCTGCTGCCCTTCTTAAACAAAGGGACAACATTAGCAATTCTCCAGTCCTCCGGGACCTCAGCCGTGCTCAAGGATGCTGCAAAGATATCTGTTAAGGCCCCAGCTATTTCGTCCCTCGCTTCCCTCAGAAACCTGGGATAGATCCCATCCGGACCTGGGGACTTGTCCACCTTAATGCCTTTTAGAATACCCTAAACTTCCCCCTTCCTTATGCCGACTTGACCTAGAGTATTTAAACATCCATCCCTCACCTCAACATTCGCCATGTCCCTCTCCTTGGTGAATACCGATGCAAAGTACTCATTAAGAATCTCACCCATTTCCTCTGACTCCATGCATAAATTCCCTCTTTTGTCTTTGAGTGGGCCAATACTTTCTCTAGAACAAAGAACAAAGAAATGTACAGCACAGGAACAGGCCCTTCGGCCCTCCAAGCCCGTGCCGACCATGCTGCCCGACTAAACTACAATCTTCTACACTTCCTGGGTCCGTATCCCTCTATTCCCATCCTATTCATGTATTTGTCAAGATGCCCCTTAAATGTCACTATCGTCCCTGCTTCCACCACCTCCTCCGGTAGCGAGTTCCAGGCACCCACTACCCTCTGCCTAAAAAACTTGCCTCGTACACCTACTCTAAACCTTGCCCCTCTCACCTTAAACCTATGCCCCCTAGTAATTGACCCCTCTACCCCGGGAAAAAGCCTCTGACTATCCACTCTGTCTATGCCCCTCATAATTTTGTAGACCTCTATCAGGTCGCCCCTCAACCTCCTTCGTTCCAGTGAGAACAAACCGAGTTTATTCAACCGCTCCTCATAGCTAATGCCCTCCATACTAGGCAACATTCTGGTAAATCTCTTCTGCACCCTCTCTAAAGCCTCCACATCCTAGCTACCCTCTTGCTCCTTAAAAATGAATAAAAGGATTTTCCTTAACTCTGTTAGCCAAAGATATTTCATGACCCCTTTTAGCCCTCTTCATTGCGCGTCTGAGATTTGTCCTACTTTCCCGATATTCCTCCAAAGCTTCATCAGTTTTAAGTCGCCTAGATCTTATGTATGCTTCCTTTTTCATCTTAGCTAGTCTCACAATTCCACCCGTCATCCATGGTTCCCTAATCTTACCATTTCTATCCCTCATTTTTACAGGGACATGTCTGTCCTGCACTCTAATCAACCTTTCCTGAAAAGACTCCCACATTTCAAATGTGGATTTACCCTTAAACAGCTGCTCCCAATCCACATTCCCTAGCTCTTGCCGAATTTTGTTATACTTGGCCTTTCCCCAATTTGGCACTCTTCCTTTAGGACCACTCTCGTCTTTGTCCATGAGTATTCTAAAACTTACGGAATTGTGATCTCTATTCCCAAAGTAATCACCGACTGAAACTTCAACCACCTGGCCGGGATCATTCCCCAATACCAGGTCCAGTATGGACCCTTCCCGAGTTGGACTATTTACATACTGCTCTAAAAAACTCTCCTGGATGCTCCTTCAAATTCTGCTCCATCTACACCTCCAACACTACATGAGTCCCATTCAATGTTGGGGAAGTTAAAATCTCCCATCACGACCAACCTATTGCTCCTACATTTTTCTATAATCTGTCTACATATTTGTACCTCTACTTCACGCTCGCTTTTGGGAGGCCTGAAGTAAAGTCCCAATAATGTTACTGCACCCTTCCTATTTCTTAGCTCTACCCATATTGCCTCAGTGCTCTAATCCTCCATCGTGCCCTCCTTAATCACAGCTGTGATATCATCTCTGACCAGTAATGCAACTCTTCCACCCCTTTTACCTCCCTCTCTATCCCTCCTGAAGCAACTATACCCTGGGATATTTAGTTGCCATTCTTGCCCTTCCCTCAACCAAGTCTCAATAATACCAATAACATCATATTCCCAGGTACTAATCCAAGCCCTAAATTCATCTGCCTTACCTGCTACACTTCTCACATTGAAACAAATGCACCTCAGACAACATGTCCCTTTGCATTCATCATCTCTTCCCTGTCTACATTTCCCCTTAGTCACATTGAGTTTATTATCTAGTACCTTACTGGCTTTAGTTGCTGCCTCTTTACTGACCTCTAACTTCCTAATCTGGTTCCCATCCCCCTGCCACATTAGTTTAAAACCTCCCCAACAGTGTTAGCAAAAGCACCCCCGAGGACATTGGTTCAAGTCCAACCCAGGTGCAGACCATCCGATTTGTAATGGTCCCACCGCCCCCAGAACCGGTTCCAATGTCCCAAAAATCTGAACCCCTCCTGCACCATTTCTCAAGCCACGTATTCATTCTGACTATTCTTGAATTTCTACTCTGACTGTCTCGTGGCACTGGTAGCAATCCTGAGATTACTACCTTTGAAGTTCTATTTTTTAACTTATCTCCTAACTCCCTAAATTCTGATTGTTGGACCTCATCCCGTTTTTTACCTATATCGTTGGTGCCTATATGCACCATGACAACTGGCTCTTCACCCTCCCCCTTCAATATGTCCCGCAGCCGATCTGAGACATCCCTGACCCGTGCACCCAGGAGGCATCATACCATTCGGGAGTCTCGTTTTCGTCCACAAAAACGCCTGTTTACTCCCCTTACGATTGAATCCCCTATGACTATAGCCCTGCCAGTCTTTTTCCCGCCCTTCTGTGCAGCAGAGCCAGCCACGGTGCCATGAGCCTGGCTACTACTGCCTTCCCCTGGTGAGTCATCTCCCCCAACAGTATCCAAAACGGTATACCTGTTTTGGAGGGAGATGACTGCAAGGGACACCTGCACTGCTTTCCTGCTCTTTCTCTGCCTTTTGGTCACCCATTCCCTGTCTCCCTTACCAATCCTAATCTGCGGTGTGACCAACTCACTGAACGTGCTATCCACGACCTCCTCAGCACCGCGGATGCTCCAAAGTGAGTCCATCCGCAGCTCTAGAGCTATCATGCGGTCTAACAGGAGCTGCAGCTGGACACACTTCCCGCACATGAAGGAGTCAGGGGCATCGGCCGCGTCCCTGAACTCCCACATTGAGCAAGAGGAGCATAACATGGGTCTGGGATCTCCTGCCATTTTTACACTCTCAACAAAAGTTTTTTTTAAAAAATGTACTCCCCTTCTCAGCAAGCATTCACTCAGCAACCACTGCGCCCCGCACGATAACACCTCAGGGAAAAGAAAAACTACTCCCCAGTCACAGCCAATCACTTACCTGCAGGCTGTGACGTCACGGTTCAACTTCTTTCTACTTCTACCTGCCCTCGAGTCTCCCGCTTGATCATTACTCGGCTGGGATCCTTACAGTGATTGTCTTTTTCTTTGGTTAGAGGAGGAGGTAGGGAGGGAAACACTGAAGAAGTGTTTCAGGTTTAACTGTCACTTGATAACAGCTCCTCCACAAACCACCTTTTGGATGCAGTGATCGCAATGCACGGATGCAAATGTTCCCCGCAACAGCCAATCAGCATCTCTGCTCTACTTCCCTCTGCTGGATGCTTGCCTTGAACACCTAGGGTGTCTTGCTCAGGGACACTTTCCGGATGCAGTGACCGCAATGCACAGATGCACATTTTCCCCGCAACAGCCAATCAGCAGCTCCGCTCTACTGCCCTCTGCTGGATGCTTACCTTGAACACCTAGGGTGTCTTGCTCAGGTACACTTTCTGGATGCAGTGACTGCAATGCACAGATGCAAATTTTCCCCGCAACAGCCAATCAGCAGCTCCACTCCTCTGCCCTCTTCGATCCTCCACCTCAAGATTTTGTCATTTTTAAAATTTTAGCCCCGTTATGCGTTGTCAAACATGAAGGCGACCGGCCGCTGGTCGGTGACGAGGCTGAGCCTCCTACCAGCTGTGTAGTCCCTCCAGTGCCGCAAGGCTGCCACGATGGCTTGTGCTCCCTGCGCGACCGAGGAGTGTCAGATTTCGGAAGCGTGGAGGGTTATAGAGAATAATGCTACTGGCCTGACTGCCTGGTTGAGTGTGGCGGCCAGTGCGATGTCTGACGCATCGCTCTCTACCTGAAAGGGGACGGACTCGTCCACCGCGTGCATTGCCGCCTTGGTGATGTCGGCCTTGATCCTACTGAAGGCCGAGCGGGCCTCAGCTGTCAGGGGAAAAGTGGTGGTTTGAATAAATGGCAGGGCTTTGTCCGCATAGTTGGGGACCCACTGGGCGTAGTAGGAGAACAGCCCCAGGCATTGGTTGAGGGCCTTAAGACTGTGGGAAGGGGGGAGTTCCGTGTGGGGGCGCATACGGTCGGGGTCGGGCCCTAGGACTCCATTCTCCATGACGTAGCTGAGGATGGCCAGTCGGGTAGTGCGGAAAACGTACTTCTCTTTGTTATATGTGAGGTTGAGGGATTGGGCGGCCTGGAGGAACCTCTGAAGGTTGGCGTCATGGTCCTGCTGATCATGGCCGCATATGATAACATTGTCCAAGTACGGGTATGTAGCCCGCAAACCGTACTGGCCCACCATTCGGTCCATCATTCTCTAAAATACCGAGACCCTGTTAGTGACGCCGAAGGGGACCCTGAGGAAGTGGAAGAGTCAGCCGGCTGCTTCAAAGGCAGTGTAGTGGTGCTCTTCCGGGCGGATTGGGAGCTGGTGGTAGGCCGACTTCAGATTGACCGCTGAGAACACACGGTACTGCGCGATCTGGTTTACCATCTCCGCTATGCGGGGGAGGGGGTACGCATCCAGTTGCGTGAACCAGTTAATGGTCTGGCTGTAGTCCATAACCATCCGATTCTTTTCCCCGGTCCGGACGACCAACACTTGCGCTCTCCAGGGGCTGTTGCCGTCCTCGATGATGCCTTCACTCAACAGTCGCTGGACCTCCGACTTGATAAACGTCATGTCTTGGGAACTGTACCGCCTGCTCCTGGTGGCGATGGACTTACAGTCGGGAGTGAGATTCGCAAAGAACGAAGGGAGGGAGACCTTGAGGGTCGCGAGGCTGCATACCGTGAGGGGGGGGGGGGGCAAGGGTCCGCCAAACTGTAGGGTCAGGCTTCGGTGACTGCATTGGAAGTCTAATCCGGGCAGTGTGTGTGGGGGGGGGGGGGGGGGGGGGGGGCGCAGAGGTGAGGGAGGATGTACAGCTTAAAACGAGCGTACTCTGTGCTCACATCGCGAGATTATCGATACAGTACCCCCGGATCTGAACCGAATGGGAACCGGAGGCGAGGGAGATTGTTTGGGATGCGGGGTAGATGTGGAGGGAGCTGCGCCTTACCGTGTCATGGTGGACGAGTCGGAAAGGCAGGGGGTCTCGTGCCCGTTGACCAGGACGACCATCATTGGGTTTTTCAGGTGCTTTGGCTGCAACCGGTCGAGGGTGACTGCGCCAAGCTGCGGGTAGCCTGCGTGGTCGGCGGTATCGGGGTCATAAAATGGCGGCCCCCATGAGTCACATGTGTCGGGCTGGGTCGAAGATGGTGACCAAGATGGCCGCCCCCATCGGTCACACGTGTCGGTCAGTGCCGGAGCCGACGGCCAAGATGGCGGCCCCCACGAGTCGCACGAGGCTGATGACGCGTCAGAAGGGGGCTTTCCGGGCAGGCACGCAGCCACATTGCGGGGTCAGCGGCCCTGCAAGTCCATGGGTCGGGCCTGGTGAGTTTTAGATTACTGGGCTTTGGATCGGCCCAGACTCTGGCACATCCCGATAGCTGCAGTTCCTCGTGAGTAGGGTCAGGGTTTCCAGGTACTCGTCCAGCGATTCTCCAGCACGTTGACGGCGAGTAGTGAGAAAGTGTCGGGCGAACGCCTCATTTACGGGCTTCACGAAATGCGCCTTGATGGTTACGACCGCCACCTCGTACCTGGCAGCTTTCTCTATCGTCACGGAGATTCGATGGCTCATCCGAGCATGGAGGAGTCGCAGCTTGAGGATTTCAGTGGGAGGCGTTGTGGAGGAGTCGAGGTAGGCCTCGAAGCAGTGAAGCCAATGTTCGAAGATCTCCTTGGCCTCTAACGTGCGCGCGTCGAGTTTGAGCTTATCTGACTTTAGAGCGGCTTCCATGGTGCTGTCGATGGATAATAAATTGTTATACTGTCAATTCACTGTGAGACTGTGAGAAAGAGTGAACATTAGGCTTTATTATCCATGAACTCGCCTGCCAGTATCTGTTGTACAAATGAGTGCCACCCATGGGTGGCAGGTCTCTATATGGCCCCGGCCACCGGGGTTCCAGCACAGTACCTGAAAGTAGACCGTATCATCACTTCCAGGTCATAGGTCACAGCATTATACAGACAGCTCATGCATTAGGTGAATACATTCACCACAGACCAGAAAACACAGACAAAGGCAAGGACGATTTTGATTTAGCCCGAATCAGCAATGTGAGATTAATGAGCAATTACGGTACTTGAAGCATGAGGATGCAAGTGCCAGCGATGCAAAACAGTGACAAGAAGAAGTCTTTAGATAGACCAAACCCAAAGACTGTGACAAGAGGGAGAGAGTGTGAATCATTTGGATAATTTTAATGAGTTCTGAAGAGAATTGCTTCATGGAAGGGCACTGGTTCAGTTCTCTGTCTTATCTGAAGTGCTGTGATGTGGAGATGCACATTCATTATCAGGGTATTACACAAATCCACAAAATTGCTTATTTTTTTAATTCATGCAAAAGGTGTGGGTGCCATGAGCAAGGCCAACATTTATCACGCATCCCTCATTTCCTTGGTGAAATTGACAGTGAGTTACCTTATTTAATGCAACTGAATTGGTGGCAAGATCATTTCAGAAGGCAGTTAACATTTTTTAAAAAATAAACATTTTACTGAGGGATTTTTGGTATAGTGACAACAACAAAATAAACAATATACATGAAACCATAAACATAGTGCAAAAGCCATTTACCTCTCATACAGGTCCCACCCTTATTGACCCCCTACTCTAATCTAAACTACTACCTCCCCCGTCTGCTGACGATTAATTTCCCGCAAAGAAGTCGACGAACGGTTGCCACCTCTGGATGAACCCTAACAGTGACCCTCTCAAGGCAAACTTGATTTTCTCCAAACAGAGAAGGCTAGCCATGTCCGACAGCCAGGTCTCCGACTTCGGGGGCTTTGCGTCCCTCCAAGCCAATAGTATCCGTCTCCGGGCTACCAGGGAAGCAAAGGCCAGAACGTCTGCTTCTTTCTCCTCCTGGATTCCTGGGTCTTCTGACACCCCGAAAATCGCCACCTCTGGACTCAGCGCCACCCTTGTTTTTAACACCGTGGACATGACGTCCACAAACCCCTGCCAAAATCCCCTAAGCTTTGGACATGTCCAAAACATGTGGACATGGTTCGCCGGTCCTCCCGCACATTTTGCGCACCTGCCCTCCACCCCAAAGAATCTGCTCATCCAGGCCACTGTCATGTGAGCCCGGTGAACAACCTTAAATTGTATCAGGCTGAGCCTGGCACATGTTGCGGACGTGTTGACTCTACTCAACGCGCCTGCCCATAGACCATCCTCTATCTCACCTCCCAGCTCCTCCTCCCACTTGCGCTTCAGCTCCTCGGTCTGCATCTCCTCCGACCCCATAAGCTCCTTATAAATGTCCGAGGTGCTCCCTTCTCCTACCCACCCTCTACCCTGTCCTGAACCCCCTTAGCGGTAGGAGCGGGAAGGTTGACACCTGATTACGAAGGATGTCCCGCACCTGCAGACGCCTGAATTTCTTTCCCCTCGCCAACCCAAACTTTTCCTCCAACGCCCTCATACTCGGAAAGCTCCCCTCTGTGAACATATCCCCCATCCTCTCAATCCCTGCTCCCCACCATAACAGGAACCCCCCTGTCCATACTCCCCGGGGCAAACCGGTGATTATCACAGATTGGGGCCCAGACCGATGCTCCCACTGCTCCCACATGCCGCCTCCACTGGCCCCAAACTCTCAGGGCCGCCACCACCACTGGACTAGTGGAGTACCATGCTGGCGGGAACGGCAGAGGTGCAGTTACCAACGCCCCCAAACTGGTGCCCTTACATGAAGCCGCCTCCATACACTCCCATGCCGACCCTTCCCCCAACACCCATTTCCTGATCATGGCTATATTAGCCGCCCAGTAATAGTTGCTAAAATTTGGCAGCGCCAGCCCGCCCTCTCCCCGACTCTGCTCAAGCATTACCTTCCTTACTCGCGGGGTCTTGCCCGCCCAGACGAAGCCCGTGATCACTCTGTTGACCCGCTTAAAAAAGGACCGCGGAATAAAGATGGGGAGACACTGAAATACAAATAGGAATCTCGGGAGGACTGTCATCTTGCACCCTCCCAGCCAGAGACAACGGAAGCGTGTCCCATCTCCAAAAATCGTCCTTCATTTGGTCCACCAGCCGGTCCCGAGGGCATTTAACCATAATACTGTGGGTTTGGAGTCAAATGGAGTCCAGAACAGTTCGGGATGGCAGATTTTCTTTTTATTCCACCCCCACAACCTAAAGATGTGCAGGATAGGTGGATTGGGCACGCTAAATTGCCCCTTAATTGGAAAAAATTAATTGGGTACTCTAAATTTATTTTTGAAAAAGTAAGTAAGGGCAGCCCGGTGTCTCAGTGGGTTAGCACTGCTGCTTCACAGCACCCAGGTCCCAGGTACGATCTCGGCTCTGGGTCACTGTCTGTGTGGAGTTTGCACATTCTCCCCGTGTTTGCGTTGGTTTCACCCCCACAACACAAAAGATGTTCAGGCTAGGTGGATTGGCCACGCTAAATTGCCCCTTAATAGGAGAAAATGAATTAGGTACACTAAATTTTTTTAAAAAGTAAGTAATCCCTTATAAAAGCAAACATTTGTCTTCATAATAACACATCAAAGACAGATAATCCTTCAACAATTGTTCATCAAACTGTAAACTTAAAATTACCAACTGTAATAATGATAGATTGCAGAAAGCAGCCAAGCATCGCTAATGCCATTTTGATAGAACATGGGGTTATGTCAACAAGGAGCGAACTAAAGTGCAAAACAAAATGTTCAATGTAGTTACCTTTTAAAGGTCTGTCAATTTAACTAATTTACAGCTTGACAGTTCTGCACATCTTATCTGTCCCACAAGAGCATTAACAACCTCTCTAAAGATTTATAACTCTCACACTGCAGAGGCGGAGATAGGCCTTCCCGCCTCACCCCAGGTTAAATCTGGGGCGGAAAACGTGGAGATGGCTTTTCCACCATGCTGCCAGTTGAAGTCTGTTCCAGCATATCTAACAAAGAGGGACATGTTGCTGCAATCTATGGAGTTTATTCCCCCGCCTCCCATGGTCAGGTGTAGTGAGTCCCCCCCCACCCCCCAAATCCCCCCCCCTCCGGTACCCACCCCATCATGAACATTAACAATAAAATCAAAAGACTGTTTCCACCTTGGAGATGCCAATGAGGACCTCAATACCAGTGCCAGTGATAATAAAAATCAACATTATCATGCAGCATATATAAATTGCACTGGTCTGTGAGCTGAAGTAATTTCCTACCATGGGAAGCCCCACCCTGGTATCTAACTGAAGACTGTTTAACAATATGACAGGAAGTAGAAGCACTAAGACACGAATCTCAGCTGATGAAGCATGTGTCTAAACTGTGACACTGGAGTTAGTCCAAATCCCTCTTGCATTTATAAGTACAAACGTTTGAGACAAAGCCTATTAGATGACATCGAGCTGCCTTGAAGATCCAGTGGCCCTGGTGTTAGGTTTATTTCATTTTATTGCCATTGCATTTGAACATTATGAACTTGTGGTTCATCAGCTGCCGTGGAGCAGCTGCAGCGAGACACAAGGCAAGTGCACCATTTACAGAAAGCTTTCTCATCAGTCAGTGTTTACGTTATATAATCTTCAAGCATCCTCATTAATTTGGTTTCTTCTGTCTTTTGTTTCGTTGCTGGAAGTAAATTTGACAGGATTCCCAATTCCTTAATGGCTGCCTATTTTAGCGGAGGATAATGGAAGGTTCACAATGTGTGCGAACAGATACTTGCGTTTCAGTCTGATTGACTTTGATCTTGGATTGCCAATTTTATTGCAAACCACTAAACTGAAATGCAGCTTTTTATGAAGCCAATTATCCTGTGGATAAATGCTCCCTTTCCTTTCCGCCCAGAGTGCTCAGAGAGTGGTTGAAGCGAATAGCATGGGCACATTTAAGGTTGAGAGGTGGTCGATTTAGAACTGAGATGAGGAGGAACTACTTCTCACAGAGGGTGGCGATTTTGTTGAACTCGCTGCTCCACAGTGCAGCGGACTCAGAGTTATTAAATGATTTCAAGAAGGAGATACATATATTTCTGATTTTTAAAAGTGTTAAAGTGATCTGGGGAACAAGTAGGGAGGTGGATTGGAGACCAGGCAGAGATCAGCCATGGTCTGATTGAACGTTGGAGCAGGCACGAGGGGCTGAATTGCCAACTTCGGCAATGAGCTCTAGTGCTCTCCACATCATCTGACAACGTCTGACTCCTGCCCACGGAAGCATTTTTCACCGTCCGTTCTGGGTAAACCCTGCATGCGAGCTAGCCATTCCATCACATGGTCCCATCGATTCCCTGGGGTGACGGTGGTGGGGATGGTCAGTGGGGGAGGGGGGAATGGAGAGCCCGGCCCACCTACAACGTCCACCCATTCCCCTCCCCACACCTCTGGGCAGCCCAGTCCAGCCCACCCCTCGCACCCGTCTGACAGAGCACCGAGACAGGTTGTAACGCTGGTACGGGTGTTTAATGTGAACAAATATTTACAGGTTTGTGTTCTAGCCCCTATAACTAAACTGTGCCCTGAATCCATGCCAACATAAGTAGTGTCTTACTTTCTGCCCTTACGGGCCCTAACTACGTCTAGGGGGTTCCCCGGATGGTACAGCAGGAGTGGAGACGGTCTGCTCGATTCCTGCCTGTGACCTGGGTCCCCGTTGGCGGGCGTCTTCTGGGGCGACCAGGCCTGGATCCGCCCAACTACTGATCGTGTCCCAGGTGGTGTGGTGATGCCCTGTTCTGCCCACTGCCCACCAGGTGCACCAGGGAAGGATGGGGGCTGCATTGTTCCAGAACCTCCCCTGCAGGAGTCAGCAGCACAGCCACATCACTTCCCCCTCCCTCGGAGTGTCTGATGGCCCCTGGATACTCCATAGGACGGGGACGCAAGCAGAGCTATCCCCTGAGGCTACCCTGCCACCTGGCACTGCCAGTCCTGGAGACCCGCTCTGGCCTCGACCAGGGTCTGCATGCTCGTGGCCATGGAGCACAGGGAATGAACCATCTCCATCTGGGACTGTGTCACATCACTCATTGACTGTGCCACCACCTTCTGGGTTTGTGTCACATCAGCCAGTGACTGCGCCATCTTGCTCTGGGACTGGGCTACCTCCCTCAGTGCCATGTCGGCCAGCGCCTGGGCAATGCCGCAGACATTCCCAGCCATGGCCTGCTGTGACTGGGCCACGCTGAGGAGCACCATTGCGATGTCCAGGTGGCTCTGGAACATGGTTGCCTGCGAGACGGAAACCCTGCCCTGGGCCTCAGCCAGTGTTCGCACAGAATGCCCCAAGCTTGGACATGTTGATTCATAGCCGAAACCGTCGCCTCCAATGCCTCCATCGTGGACAACACCCATGCGGCGTTGGCCTGGGTGACACACATTGTTTGCACCACCTCCTGCTGTGGCACGCGGTTGGACTCCTCCAACTGCACCTGCAGGTACTGGATGCTCACCGACAACCCCTCATGTAGCCCCTGGCTCTGCAACTGCATCTCTACAATCGATGGGACTGCCCGTTCCAGAAGCCCAAAATCCATCTGGACGTCAGCTGGTCTCCGGGGTCGGCCAGCCTTCCGACTGTCCGCCCCCTCGGGTGTTCCTACCTCCACCTGCTGTACCGGGTCAGCTGTGTGGCGCGAAGCAGAGTGTACCAGGAGCCTCTTCACTAAAATGCCCAACTGAGGTGAGTATCTCTGGGATGGTGGAGGGTGTTGGAGACAGCTGTGACGTGACGTCAGTGTCATCCTCTGACTTGAGGTCTAGGGTCTTCTGGGTCTTGGGCGGAGGGCTGTCATCCGGGCTGCTCTCATTGATGCTCAGCTCACGGGAGGGGTTCTGGCTGGCACTGGCAGGGGTTGTGTTGTTCTTTGTGTTGCTTATTTCAGATGGTTTGTGTAGGGTTCCACAAAGGCCACAGTATAGTTTTTTACTTCAACAAAGCTATGATTTTATTTACACCACTAATCTGGGTTTCGACACTTAGTACGATAGAATACAGAATTGATAAATAACATCTACCTACACTCACCTACTGCTAATCTCACTAAAGGTATAAACTATAATCTAACCTTATCACACTTACTGCTCTTATGACCTTCACTAGCTGTCTCCTGCACACACTCCTCCCCTAAGGTCGAGCAACACTGCTTCATAGAGTTGTATCTGCAACTCCCTCTAGTGGCTACTCTCGACGCTACATTAACCCTTGGAATGCTGATAATTATGATAATACAACACGGGGGACGCCAGATGGGCCCACCTCATCACCTGCAGGTCCTGTAAGACACAAGGCAAGATGCATGATTGGACAGTGGGCCAGGGGGTGGTGGAGGTGAGTGTATGGGTGCAGGTGTGGTGGTGAGGGTGGGAGTGGTGTAGTGTGGGGGTGGTGTTGGGGTGGTGTGGGAGATCGGGTGGTGTGAGGGTAGTCTGGGGTTGAGACTTGTGGTGTGGGGGTGATGTTGGTCGGGGTTGACAGACACGTCACGGGGAACCGCAACTAAGCGGTGTCTCATTTCCTCGCCCGTGGACGAACTCCACCTCGGCGATGTCCCTTTCCTCTGGGACGCCGACCAGGTGCACGGCCCTCTGCTCACCAAAGTGAGGGGCCGCAGGTCCGGCGGTCCTCCTCCTGTCTCCTCCAGCTCCCGGTGGTTGTGGGGGGGGGGGGGGGGGTGGAGACACAGAAGGCAAGAGTATTAGACAGTTTGACAGATACAGCCCAAGGGGTAGGAAGCTGGTGATCTCGGTGGCCAGGGCACCTGGCCATGGCGGCAGGTATGGGTGCCGACATGTGGTTGTGGTTCTGCCGTAATCCGGGTGAGGGGAGGGGGGTGTTGGGTTACGGGTGTGTGGGACGAGGGACACAATGCTGCCTATTCACCCTGGCCGCTGGCTGGTCCGGACGACGTTGCCCACGGCGGTGATGGCCACCTGCGCCCAGGCACGACGAACTGTGATGGCTGGCAGCCTCTTTCCCGGGCCGGGGTACCGGCTGGCCCGTCCCTCCTCCATGGCATCCAAGAGTGTCTTGAGCTTTCCGTCCCTGAACCTTGGGGCTGCTCTCCTTGCTGCCATCTTGTTGGCTGGGATAGTGTGTGTGGGGAGTGAAGTGTGTATATGTGGCTGCAGCCTGTCAGCCTCCTGAGCGTCAATCGTGAAACCGGTGAACCCGGCATAATTTCTCATCAGAATCGATTGTGTTCCATGAGGCACCGGTGTAGCCCCTTAACAGTCGCGGGATTGGTCCAGGACCAGTGCCAATTTTACTGTTGTGAAAGTCCACAAAATCTGTGCCACCGTCAAGTTAGAAAGGGAGAATCCCACCCCAGGATTTCCTGATGGTGCACTGAATGCCTCAATGAAAGACTTTTGGGGGAGAGACGGTAGCATAACAGTACTGTTACTCGACTCTTATTCTGGCGACAAGGGTTCAAACTCAACCACGGCAGCCGGTGGCATTTAAATTCAGTTAATAATCGGGAATCAACATAAAGCTGGTCTCTGTAATGGTAACCCACCCATCCTGTTCACCAGTGTCCTTTAGCGAGGGAAATCTGCCGTCCCTACCTGGTCTGGTCTACATGCGACTCTCGACCTCCAGCAACGTTATTGATTCCAAAATGGCTGCTGGCCTCAGGTGGGAATTTCCAGTCTCAGCTGGGTAGGAACAGAAAGTTCCACCCACTCAGTGGAGCAGAGACACCCGATATCCCCTGCGGGCTGACAGCCCTCAAGACACAAGCAATGGATCAGATGTAAGCTCTGCAGTCCCGTCACATCCAGTCGTGAATAGCGGTGAACAATCAAACAACTCACCGGAGAAGACTCCATATCAAAAGTCAAGGTTGAAGCAGTCATCTTCGGCCAGAAATGCCGAGTGGATGATTATCTCTTTCTGAGGTCTCGAGCATCACTCCACACGATATCAAGAAACAGTTGAAGGCACTAGATTCTGCAAACGCTATACGCCCTGTCAATAGAACTGAATTCCGGCAATAGGACTGAAGGCTTGTGCTGCACAACTAAACATTTACTCCTAACAGTGGCAACAGTTTGTCCCATTTACCAAATTCATTGTAGCAACTCACCAAGGCTCCTTTGACAGCACCTTCCAAGTCCCATGATCTCTCCTATCTAAATCGACAGAAGCAGCAGATGCATGGGAACACCACCACTTTAATAATCAATAATCTTTATTAGTGTCACAAGTAGGCATACATGAAAACGGCAATGAAGTTACTGTGAAAATCCCTTAGTCGGCACCCTCCGGCGCCTGTTCAGGGACACGGAGGGGGAATTCAGAATGTCCAATTCACCTAACAGCACGTCTTTCGGGTGTTGTGAGAGGAAACCAGAGCACCTGGAGGAAACCCACGCAGACATGGGGAGAACGTGCAGTTTCCGCACAGACAGTGACCCTGGGGCCAGGATCTCCCTCCAAGCTGCTCCTCCATCCTGATTTCAAACTATATTGATGTTCCTTCAGTGTCTCAGGGTCAGATTCCTGGAACTCCCTTCCTTTATTTTGGATAAATTTAAAGTACCCAATTTGGTTTTTTTTCTACTTAAGGGGCAATTTAGCGTGGCCGATCCACCTAACCTGCAAATCTTTGGGTTGTGGGGCTGAGACCCATGCAGACACGGGGAAAATGTGCAAACTCCACATGGACAGTGACCCGGGGCCGGGATTGAAGCATTCACCGCCGCGCCGCCCCTGGAACTCCCTAACAGCACTGTGGGTGACCTAAAGAGAGAGCTAAGAAGAGCCAGGAGGGGACATGAGTAGTCTTTGGCAGGTAGGATCAAGGATAACCCTAAAGCTTTCTGTAGATATGTCAGGAATAAAAGAATGACTAGGGTAAGAGTAGGGACAGTCAAGGACAGTTGTTGGAAGTTGTGCGTGGTGTCCGAGGAGATAGGAGAGGTGCTGAATGAATATTTTTTGTCAGTATTCACACAGGAAATAGACAATGTTGTCGAGGAGAATACTGAGATTCAGGCAACTAGACTAGAAGAGCTTGAGGTTCATAAGTAGGAGGTGTTAGCAATTCTGGAAAGTGTGAAAATAGATAAGTCCCCTGGGCCGGATGGGATTTATCCTAGGATTCTATGGGAAGCTAGGGAGGAGATTGCTGAGCCTTTGGCTTTGATCTTTATGTCATCATTGTCTACAAGAATAGTGCCAGAAGACTGGAGGATAGAAAATGTTGTCCTATTGTTCAGAAGGGGAATAGAGACAACCCCGGTAACTATAGACCAGTGAGCCTTACTTCTGTTGTGGGCAAAGTCTTGGAAAGGTTGATAAGAGATAGGATGTACAATCATCTGGAAAGGAATAATTTAATTAGAGATAGTCAACACGGTTTTGTGAAGGGTAGGTCGCGCCTCACAAACCTTATTGAGTTCTTTGAGAAGGTGACCAAACAGGTGGACGAGGGTAAGCAGTTGATGTGTATATGGATTTCAGTAAAGCGTTTGATAAGGTACCCCATGAAAGGCTATTGCAGAATATACCGAGGCATGAGATTCAGGGTGATTTAGCAGTTTGGATCAGAAATTGGCTAGGTGGAAGAAGGCAAAGGGTGGTGGTTGATGGGAAATGTTCAGCCTGGAGTCCAGTTACTAGTGGTGTACCACAAGGATCTGTTTTGGGGCCACTGCTGTTTGTCATTTTTATAAATGACCTGGAGGATGGCGTAGAAGGATGGGTGAGTAAATTTGCCGATGACACTAAAGTCGGTGGAGTTGTGGACAGTGCGGAAGGATGTAACACGTTACAGAGGGACATAGATAAGCTGCAGCGCTGGGCTAAGAGGTGGCAAATGGAGTTTAATGCAGAAAAGTGTGAGGTAATTCATTTTGGAATGAATAACAGGAAGACAGAGTACTGGGCAAATGGTAAGATTCTTGGTAGTGTGGATGAGCAGAGAGATCTTGGTGTCCATGTACATAGATCCCTGACAGATGCCACCGAGGTTGAGAGGGTTGTTAAGAAGGCATACGGTGTGATAGCTTTTATTGGTAGAGGGATTGAGTTTCGTAGCCATGAGGTCATGTTGCAGCTGTACAAAACTCTGGTGTGGCCGCATTTGGAGTATTGTGTGCAGTTCTGGTCGCCGCATTATAGGATGGATGTGGAAGCATTGGCAAGGGTGCAGAGGAGATTTACCAGGATTTTACCAGGGAAGATCTTATGAGGGAAAGCTGAGGGACTTGAGGTTATTTTCTTTAGAAAGAAGAAGGTTAAGAGGTGACTTAATTGAGGCATACAAGGTGATCAGAGGATTAGATAGGGTGGACAGTGAAAGCCTTTTTCCTCGGATGGTGATGTCGAGCACGAGGGGACATAGATTTAAACTGAGGGTGAAGAAGGACAGATGTCAGAGGTAGGTTCTTTACTCAGAGAGTAGTAAGGGCGTGGAATGCCCTGCCTGCAACAGTAGTGGACTCGCCAATATGAAGGGTATTTGAATGGTCATTGGAGAAACATATGGATGATAAGGGAACAGTGTAGATGGGCTTTAGAGTGGTTTCAAAGGTCAGTGCAACATCGAGGGCCGAAGGGCCTGTACTGCTCTGTAATGTTCTATGTTCTACCTACGCCACATGGACTGCAACGGTTCAAGAACGCAGCTCACCATCATCTTCGCAAGGGCAATTAGGGATGGCAAAACATGCTGCACCAGCACATCCTGTGAAAGGATAAATTAAAATAACAACACATGCTGCAAAAGCAATGTGAAGAAATAGCAGAGGTGGTTAATTGTAGGAGTATAGGTCCAAGAGCTTGGATATTGTATCAGTCTGGTTTAGCACACTGGGCTAAATTGCTGGCTTGTAATGCAGAACAAGGCAGCAGCACGGTTCAATTCCCGTACCAGCCTCCCTGAACAGGCGCTGGAATGTGGCGACGAGGGGCTTTTCACAGTAACTTCATTGAAGCCTACTTGTGACAATAAGCGATTATTATATATGAGTTTCAATGATTTTGCATGAGTGGTTCGTGTATGTGCTTCCAAATGTCATTCCTACCAGCTGCATCACTAATCTCAGCCACTGTTCAGTTCATCACAACCCCCAGCATTAACCTATCATCAATTTCTATTAATCATGACTCATATCTAACATTATCTGCTTGATATCACCCTCACACCCACATCTCGCAGCTTGCACTTACTGGCAGCTATTCAAGGAAGACAGCCAAATCACCCAAGCATTTTGTACAACCCTCAGTGACACACTTCGCTCTCTCTTGCAGAGGCCCCTCGGCAGATCGCTAGCTGAAAGCCCTTCGCCTCCCTCTTCTAGCAGCGTGTCATGCTCTGGCCTCTCCCAAAAATGTTCAATATCAAGATGAGGTCCTTCTAAAAGACCCACCATTGACTTCTTAAGAAATTAATCTTACGGGATGTGGGTGTCGCTGGCCAGGCCAGCATTTATTGCCTTTCCCTAGCTGCTCTTCAGAAGGTGGTGGTGAGCTGCCTTCTTGAACCTTTGCAGTCCCTGAGGTGTAGGTACACCCACAGTGCTGTTAGGGAGGGAGTTACAGGATTTTGCCCCAGCGACAGTGAAGGAACGGTGATATATTTCCAAGTCAGGATGGGGAGTGACAGGGAGGGGAACTGCCTGGTGGTGGGGTCCACAGGTATCTGCTGCTCTTGTCCTTCTAGGTGGCAGTGGTCGCGTGTTTGGAAGATGCTATCTTAGGGCTCACAGGGCTTCAAAACAATTAAGGAAGAGGATGGGCTTGAATAGGCATGAATTTATAAGGCTGAAGAGAAAGGTTAAGGATGTAGAGCACATTTGTGTAACATCAAGCAAATTGGGCTCGGCAAGAGACATAGAACTGGATTTGCTCCTTTGAGGCAGGAATGGCAAGTTGTGAGATTTGACGACATTGCCATCCCGTCTGTTGCCCGACAGTGCCCAACCACGCTATTTTCATGGTGAGGATGCAGGGATGGGCTGGAATTGAGACTGCTGCCTCTTGAGTCAGGCCTGAGGGAGGCACGAAGATAGGTGGATGGAGGGTCTTCATTCCTTGTGTTATCCAAACAGTTCTATAAATTAATGTTGGGCACACTGGCCCTCACCCCTCGCCAACCTCTAATCCCATATACCTCCCTAACCCCTCAGCTCCCACCAACCCACATGCCCCCTACCACTTACTCCCCACCCATTCCCCACCCACTCCTCCATATCCTGCATGCCCCTTTCGATACCCAAAAAACATATGGAAACCACCATGTAAATAGTTGATGATCATATTAGGTGGGGCTCGTGGGAGATGCTGGGTTTTTCATGCAATTGAACATTTGAATGTGCATTCAATTGTCGGATATTATCGTCAGGTTTGGAGCTAAAAAATAAACTGACAAAGCTGGCAACAAATCAGCATTTTACACTGACTGGCATCATGCTTAGCCTACTCTGCATAGTGACCGCGAATGTTAAGTACGCATGGACTAATCTGTCTACCGATATCATATCTAGTGAGCTTCATGTTCGAAATGTGTACAAATCATGGATGCGATTTTAAACTATTAAGAGCCACTGAGAACTACTGAGCCCAATTACCCTCCCTAGGCTTAGTCAGCTAATGGCTGCCAAAAGTGGGGTTAAATAAGTGGGGACGGCACAAGAAACCAAAGGAGAACCGTATAGTTCTCGGGTGGTGGTCGAACTAATGGTGAGGAGGAGTGGGGCCCAGAGGGACTGGAAAGGAGGGTGTTAATTTTAAAATCAAACTAAATCAAATGCTGGACTGGAAGCCAAGGATTAATGGAACTTCGTGTGAGTTAGGAGACAAGCTCCAGAGATTCGAATGGACATCGATTTATGGAAAGTAGAAGATGGCAGCCTGGGCAGGAGAGTCTTGAGACAAGCTTGCTTGCCTGAATCTGATCGTGCTTTTGAAATCCCGACATAACATTGCCCCCTTTGCAATCTCCAACAGCTCCACAACTCTCTGAGTTCTCTGCACCTCCAGCCTCGTGGGCATCTCTGATTCACACCACCTGAACATTGTCTGCTGTGCCCTCAGCCATCCAGGGCATTCTGGGAGTCTCAGAATCTAACCCAAGACTCGAAGGGCTGAAATGTCTATTTTTGTAATTAAGTGCGGTGGCGGCCAGTTCTGGTGGTGTCCTTTCTGCTGGCCAGAAAGGCGGGAACACGCGACGGATTCCACACTTGGAAGCTCATTAAGTATGGACAGGTGAGTATTGGGCTGAATCACCTGGCGGGTTGGGACTGATTCGTCTACCCGTTGTCAGCTGGTGGGTTCGATGGTCCCAGTGCCATGTTTAAATCCCAGTCCAACACAGTTATATCACTCTCCCCAGCCTATCTGTCCCCAGCCTATCTGTCTTCCAACATGTCCTCAAGCCAGAAGAAAAAGCAGCATCAAAAAGAAAGCGGCATCCTGAATCAATCACCAGGCTCTTGAGGCCTTGGTCAGAGGAGTCAGGGTGCAGAGTTATGTCCTGTACCTGAAAGAAGCCTCCAAGAAACACCCGAATGTCACATCTCCAGACTTGGAGGACGTCACCCCAAGAGGTCAGTGTGGCTGGCAACCACGTTCCAAGTGCCCTGCAGTGCAGGAAGTGGATGAATGATCACATCCACTCCATCAAGGTAAGTCCTCTCTCAGCTCCCTCCACTATCAAACCCTGACCATGGCATCATGTACTCAAACCGCTATTCTCTTCACAGATCTCATACATCCATCAACACTTATACTCTCCTGGACACTTGAACATCAGCACCATGCCATCTGTAATATTCCTCACACTCCATCCTCTGGCCCTTCTCGGGAGGGCTCACCACACACAGGGGACATGCATCTTACTCAACCTCTGCTCCATCCATTCTGATCACATGCCTTGCCTTCATCTTCATATAGAACAATCTGGTGCACACCAAACACAAGAGATCCCAGACCAAAGGGAGGGACAGCCAAGATCATCATCCTCAGCGAATTTGAGGAGGCTCTAGTTGACCTTGATGGGGAAGACATGGGATCACTCTGATGGGGAAGGGGAGATCGTCTTTCCCAACAACCTGGTATGGATCACAGCTCCATCCCTAAACAATCACAGTGAGTTACATGTAGTCCGATATAGCTCATGCTCGTCAACTAAAAATCCATTCTCTATTTTTGAAGCCCGAACAGGTCAAGGACCTCCACACGGCTGAGGAGCAGTACATGTCGCCGGACCACGCCGAGGACCACAAAATTCAGGAAGATCAGTCATAAAGCTCACCCGCACCCTTCATCAGCGCAGAGGCACACATTTCGGTGAGGTTTGGCTCAAGATTAGGCTGGGGGTCCCTTTCTGGAGAACAACTCATAGACACGCCCCCCACAGCAGTCGGAGGCAGGGACAGCCCAGGTCTCCATCACTCAATGACAGTGTCAACACTCTGAGATTAGCATTCATGTGATGTTAACCTCAGTGCAGATAGTCTCTGGACACTTGTGCATTGTCAGGGAGATGTATTTAAATCAAAATTAGAAGTGTATGATGGAACCGTTTCTAACACTTCTTGTTCCAGGGATATGAGGGCAGCTCATTGGCAATGAAACTACGTCTCCTCAGTGGTAGTGCCCGAACCCAAGACATGCACTTCAGGATGAGATCCTTCGGCTGCTCCATATTTCAGTGATGGCAGTGTTAGCATCATTAGGTGACAGAGAAAGTGTCGAGACTTGTCTCACATCACTGTTTTTCCGCAGCAGACTGTAGGTTCACGGAGTGAGCACATTTGCGGGGCACTGCTGTCCAAAACTGAGATCACCGGCTGGATTCTCCGTAGCCCGATGTCGAAATCGGGATTGGCGATCGGGCAGAGAATGAATTCCGACCCTGGAATCAGGACAGTTTGATGGCGGTCCGCCATGCTCTGCCCCCTGCAAACCGGCATCATCGGGACGCGCGCGTTGCATTGGCCCGTCATCGGCAGTCACACCCATGATGCTCCAACCCCCGATGGGCCGAGTTCCCGACGGCTTGGACCACGTCTGTGCCCAGCGGCCGTGGACCCAGCATGCTGGCTGCAGACAGTGTCCACCACCGCCACACTCGTCTGGGATCCGTGCCACTGGCTGGGGGCGGGGGCTTCTGTTAAGGCTGGGGGGGGCTGGTGAGGGGGGTGGACAGGGGGTGGGCTGTGATGTCGCAGTTGGCAGGTTAGGGTTCGAGCACGGCCACCGCCATGTTTTCGGCGTGAATGGTGCAGATCGTCAGCCCTGCGCATGCGCGGTCCGGGACATGGCGATTCTCCCGCTGCTTTTGTTTCGGTCCGTGGGCGTTTCACGCGGTGCCGGTGCTAACCCCTAACCGGTACCGGAATCGGTGAGGGGTTTGCGCCAATTCCCCTGTCATGAAACTCCTGCGGCTTCTCCATTAGCCTCAGGAAGGGAGAATCCAGCCCCATGTCCTTGCGAGTCAGAATGCCAGAAGGTGCAAATTCGAATGCTGCATTTAACAAAAACAAATCACAAAGGAAACTTAAAATATCAAACTATAATGTTTTTAAAGGTGTCAACTAAACACCTCATCAATTATATATCAATTATTTAAACCAGCTCTATTTCCGAACACCTGCAGCAGATGGACTGCAGTGGTTCAAGGAGGCAACTCACCATCTTCTCAAGGGCAATTAGGGATGGGAAACAAATGCTTGGCCTAGCCAGTGAAGCCCACATCCCATCAAAGAATAAAACAAACAAAATTCAAAGCCAGCCTCCTCACAGAATCGCAACGTGCTTCCCCTTTGGAAAAGTTTTTAAAAATTAATTTATGGGATGTGGAAGTCGGTGGCTGGACCAGTATTTGTTGCCCGTCCTTAGTTTCCCTTCAGAAGGTGGTGGTGAGCTCCCTTCTGGAGCCGCTGCAGTCCCTGAGGTGCATACACAGCCATACTGCTGTTAGGGAGGGAATTCCAGGATTTCAACCCAGCGACAACGACAGAAAAGTGATATTGAGTGACTTGAAGGGAAACCTCCAAGTGGTGGTGTTCTCAGGTTTCTGCTGTCTTTATCTTTCCAGATGACAGCGGTTGTGGGTTTGGAATGTGTTACCTCAGGAGTCTTGGTGAGTTCCTGCGGTGCATCTTGTGGATGACACACACGGCTGCCGCTGTTCATCGGTGTTGGAGGGATTGAATGTTTGTGGAAGGAGGAACAAACAAGCGGACTGCTTTGCCCTGGATGGTGTTGAGCCTCTTGAGTGTTGTTACATAGATACTTAGAACATTACAGTGCAGAAGGAGGCCATTCGGGCCCATTGAGCCTGCACCTACCCACTTAAGCCTTCACTTCCACCCTATCCCCAGAACCCAATAACCCCTCTTAACTGTTTTTTGGACACTAAGGCCAATTTATCATGGCCAACCCACCTAACCTGCACGTCTTTGGACTGTGGGAGGAAACCGGAGCGCCCGGCGGAAACCCACGCACACACGGGGAGAACGTGCAGACTCCGCACAGACAGTGACCCAGCAGGGAATCGAACCTGGGACCCTGGCGCTGTGAAGCCACAGTGCTAGCACGTGTGTTACCGTGCTGCCTGTTGGGTTGCATTCAACCAGACAAGTGGGGAATATTCCAACACATTCTTAACTTTCGCCTTGTAGATGGTGGACAGGCTTTGGGGAGTCAGGAGGTAGGTTAATTGCACAGAATTTCTGGCCTCTACTAATTTACTCCAGTAGTGCTAAAAATAGTGCATCACCCACTTGCATTATGCTAATACTTTTGACTCAGTGATTTGGGATGGAGTCAACGAGCACTTGACAAATAACCCCAAACCTACCCTCAAAAAGTCCTTCCCTGGAATTAATGGCTTCAGATTTTTTATACTTCATTCAAATTAGTTCTTATTGATCCCCATTTGCAGTGAAGAAAATCTTTCCCACTTATTTTTAAAAAATATATAATTTATTGGAGGTATTTCAAATATATACAAAAACAGTGATGCACAATCAATGACCACTAAAGCGAGGTTGTCGTCCAGCTGATGGCTTTAATAAGCTAGATGTTTCCCTCAGCAGCTCAGGTACAGAATGAAGGCTGCTGGGGCGGCACGGGCTCTTATACCCCGCCTTGCAGGGTGGAGCTACCATACAGCTTGACCAATAGGAAACATACAATATCTACCAATGGTGTTCCAACATTACCAGGTACTGTAATACCTCTACACAGACTACCACAGAAAACCTCAAAAGCCATAACAAACAAACAACACCGTAATAAAATATTTAACACTAATTATATGCATTCCATCCGTCCTCCCCCCTTTTTATCCAGTACAACCCTCGACCTCCCCCCCCCCCTTAGCAAAGAAAATAAAATAGAGAGAAATTGAGACCGCCCCTTTTCCCCCACTGATGTTTCAGTCCAGTGTAAAGAGGTTCCAGCTTCCACCTCATGAAGAAACCCCCGTTCATCCCACGAATTGCAAACTTGTGGCAGGATTCTCTGTCAGCCGACACCGGAACCAGGAAACACGATTAGGCAGAGGCGGTGCGAGAGGGGAAAATCGTGGCCGGTTCTGGGCGCCCAACGGAATGCCATGCTCCGGTGCATCGGCAGTAGCGTCAGTGCATTCTACTCTGCACATACAGTGAACGCCATTGGCATATCGTGAGCTGGCCTGACCTGGTAGTCGCCGGGAACCTCGCGATGCTCCTCCTCCGCCGGGTGGAATTACTGACGACGAGGTTCACTTGTGGTTTCAAAAATCATGAAACAGGCATCATGGCTTCTGGGGGAGAGAGAGCAGGTACACAATAGTGTGCTGACAACACCATAGTGTGCTGACAACACCATAGTGTGCTGACAACACCATAGTGTGCTGTCAGTTGTGCCGCTGGCCGGGGAGACTTCTGCCCGAGCCGGGGTAGGAGGGTGGGATGGCCAGGAGGTGGGCTGCGGGGTCGGGGTGGACGGACATGGAGCACCATTGCTGCAGCCTGTAAGGCAGCCATGCAGCTGCCCATGCCAGTGACTGCACACTGTGAACCTAGCGCCACGTGTGAAAGAGGTGTTCCCCCTCCCTGCCACCCCCCTGGGTGCCCTCTGGCCCCAGCCAACCCACCAACGGTATGTGCGCGCTCCAGCACAACCAGTGCCATCTTGTTCGCTGGGTGAGTGTGTGTGGGAAGTGGAGTGCTAATATGCGGCTCCAGCTTCTCAGCCTCTAGGGTGCCAACCCCGACATTTGCGAATCCGACACCGTTTTTCATGAGAATCGCTCGTGTTCCACGAGGCACCGGTACTAGCTCCAGAGCGGGCGCCAATTTTGCTGTCGTCAAAGTCCACTGATTCTGTCCCAGTGTCAACACTTAGGGCGGAACTCTCCGTTCCCCTACGCCGATTTCGTAATCGGCGATTGGGCGGAGATTCCCTTTTGACGCCAAAATCGGGGACGGCGCCTGTTTGACGCAAGTTTCGAATGCTCTGCCCCCTCCAAAACGGCGCCATCACGGCGAGCACCGTTGGAACGGCCTCACCGAGTCACCTGAAGGCCCTCCCCCGATGTTCCGCCTCTGATGGGCCGTGTTCCCCACAGCGCGGTCCAATTGTGGTCTCAGCTGTGCGGGAACCCGGCATGGCAGCTGGGGACTGTGTCCAGCGCCACCACAGTCGTGCGGTAGCCATGTTGCTGGCTGGGGGCTTCCACGAGGGATGGGGGGACTGGTGGCGGGCGACTATCAGTCAGGTTGGGTCCACGTACTGCTGGCGCCATGTTTTACGGCGCGACTGCTGCAGGTCATCGCCGTGTGCATGCGCGCCCACTGACCCGGCCATTCTCTGGCTGTTTCTTTCGTGGAGGCTGGGTGTTTTACGTGGCCCGGCTGCTAGCCCCTCACCGGTCGCAGCATCGATGTGGGGCGCTGCCAATTTTTTCCACGTAAAACGCCATAGATCCTCCACCCAGCCTCAGAAACGGAGTATCTGGCCCTCAGTCTCTGACAAATCCATGAATAGGATGGGAATAGAGGGATACGGACCCAGGAAGTGTAGAAGATTGTAGTTTGGACGGGCAGCATGGTCGGCACAGGCTTAGTGGGCCGAAGGGCCTGTTCCTGTGCTGCACTTTTCTTTGTTCTTTGTTCATTGTTCTCTGAAATGGAGAACCCCGCCCCATTGATTTGTCAGTCCGTGTTTGAATTCAATTTCCATATTCTACAGAAAGCCCCGGTTAAAAAGATAGTGCTGTTCATTTGCAGGACGATCATCCTTGCCCCATTACACGGATCCTGAAAACCGAGGAACAGTATCCATTGGGATATCTTTCATCACCTCCTCCCAGCATGCATGTGATTACCTGATACTCAAATTGACCATTAGTCTTTGTTCAAAACCTCAGTGGTCACTACTTTCAATTGCAACAATACTTTCTTGCTTCACAAAGAAAGGTTGAAGGCTAACATTACAAACCCACAAGGAGAAATCAATAGCAATATAACACTGGCACACATCAAGCCAGTCTGATTAACCCTTTCCATCTGGTTAAATTTCCCATGATAATGAAATGAATGTTATTCCCGGAGAACGATCGGCTGCTGTCCCCTTTGGGGTGGTCAGGCAACGGGCAAGGTTGAGTGCCGGTGGAATTGAACCCGCGCATTTGGTGTCGCTCTGCATTGCCAACTAGCTGTCCAGCCAACTGAGTTAACCGATCTCCAATGGTGATTATAGACATGGTGTAAGGGCCCTTCCTGTTTATTGCCTCATTTCCCCTTTTGTTTTGATTTTTTGTCATTACATTTTTGATTCATGGGTAATTTATGGACATGTGTCTTTGAGGCAAGTGGCCAGTGCCTTTAATTCAAGCAGAGGATTTGAGCAGAAGGAGAGATTACTGTGCTAGTCTGTGCTGGTTCATACTGAAGTTGCAAACTGACCGGTATCAATGGCAGAGATTGGTTGAGGCTTGTTTGATGGATTTTGATGGTAACCAATTAACCAATTACGGTACTGCCACTATATTACAGTTAACACAGTAAATCCCAGCCTGCTGGCTCCTCCCAGCAGGTGATGTATAAAAGTGTATGCTCTCCTGCACTGCTTCCATTCTGGTTCCAGCTGCAGGAGGCTCACCATATAGTGCAATAAAGCCTCAATAATTTCACCATTTTTGACTCGTGGACATTGATGGTACATCAATTTATTGCACTAGAATTTTAGAGATGAACGTCTTAATCAAGCCTGATCGCCTGGAGATGAACCCTCATGCAGTCAATGCCACATCCACCTTCGAGCATTGGCTAGCCTGCTTTGAAGGATACATCCACAGAATCCCTCTCAGACACGCAAAAGCTCCAGATCCTCTACTCACGGGTGAGCCCAAAAGTTTTTCCCCTCATTCGGGACGCGCCCACCTACACGGAAGCGATGGCGCTACTAAAAGGACAGTACATCAGGACTGTGAATCAAGTGTTCACCAGGCACCCCCTGGCCATGAGACGGCAACTCCCGGGGGAGTCTCAGGATGATTGCTTGCATGCTCTGCGGATACTTGGTAGGAACTGTAATTGCCAGGCAGTGTCAGGAGCCCAATACACAGAACTGCTGGTCAGAGATGCCTATGTCACGGGCATTAAGTCAAATTACATTCGCCAGCGGTTATTGGAAGGGGGTACGCTCGACCTTACGGAGACTCTGCAGCTCGCTAACTCCCTAGAAGTGACCTCCTGCAATCTAGATTCCAACACCTCCGACCACCCGGCACCCTGGTGGGCATCGTAGGCCCCACCATCTGCCGACTCGGGTACACTGCAAGCCTGCGCCGCGCAGCAGCCAGCTAACCCCAGAGGGCCCAAATGCTATTTTTGTGGCCAGAGCAAGCTTCCCAGGCAGCGCTGCCCAGCGCGGAGCGCGACCTGCAACGGGTGTGGCAAGAAGGACCACTTCTCCTTTGTTTGTCAGGCCCGATCGGTCACTGCCGTTTCCAGGCCCAGCATCATTACACCCCCTCACATGCGATCCAGGGGCGCCGCCATCTTCCCCGCCGCCCGCCACATGAGGCCCGTGGGCGTCGCCATCTTGGATGTCATCCGCCATGCGCGCCGCCATCTTCGGCGCCATCTTGGACTGTGCCTCCGTACCCCTGCTCGCCTGGCCGTTCGCGGGCCGCCTCTATCACTTCCTTAGAGTTCCCTTTGGCGTCACCAATGTGGTCTCGGTCTTCCAGCGAGAGATTGACCGAATGGTTGACCGGTACGGACTGCGGGCCACTTTCCCGCACCTAGATAATGTCACCATCTGCAGCTACAACCAGCAGGACCACGACGCGAACCTTCAGAAGGTCCTCCATACCGCCAAACTCCTTAACCTCGCCTACAATAAGGAGAAATCCATTTTCCGCACCACCCGCTTAGCCATTCTTGGCTACGTTGTGGAAAATGGAGTCCTAGGGCCCGACCCGACCGCATGCTTGGAACTCCCCCTCCCCCACTACCCCAAGGCCCTCAAACGATGCCTGGGGTTCTTCTCCTCTTACACCCAGTGGGTCCCTAATTATGCAGACAAGGCCCTCCCACTCATCAAGTCCACAGTTTTTCCTCTGACGGCTGAGGCCCGCCGGGCCTTCAGCCACATCAAGGCGGACATCGCCAAAGCCACGATGCACGCGGTCGACGAAACCCTCCCCTTTCAGGTGGAGAGTGATGCATCAGACGTCGCTCTGGCCGCCAACATCAACCAGGCGGGCAGACCTGTGGCTTTCTTTTCCCGCAACTTTCATGCCTCCGAAATTTGGCACTCCTCAGTCGAAAAGGAGGTCCAGCCATTGTGGAAGCTGTGCAACACTGGAGGCATTACCTGGCCGGCAGGGGATCCACTCTCCTCACTGACCAACGGTCGGTTGCCTTCATGTTCAGCAATACACAGCGGTGCAAGATCAAGAACGACAAGATCTTGAGGTGGAGGATCGAGCTCTGCACCTATAACTACGAGATCTTGTATCGCCCGAGGAAGCTCAATGAGCCCCCCGATGCCCTATACCGCGGTACATGTGCCAGCGCACAATTGGACCGACTCCGGGCTCTCCACAATGACCTCGCCACCCGGGGGTCACCCGGTTCTTCCATTTTATCAAGGCCCGCAACCTGCCCTACTCCATCGAGGAGGTCAGGACCGTGACCAGGGACTGCCAAGTCTGCGCAGAGTGCAAGCCGCACTTCTACCGGCCAGACAGAGCGCATCTGGTGAAGGCCTCTCGCCCCTTTGAACGCCTCAGCATGGACTTCCAAGGACCCCTCCCCTCCACTGACCGCAATGTGTACTTTCTCAATATAATTGATGAATACTCCCGTTTCCCATTCGCCATGCCATGCCCCGACATGACGTCTGCCACGGTCATCAAGGCCCTGCACAGCATTGTAGCGCACAAAGACTCCGAGAGACGAATAGAGTGAAGTCGATGAGGCTTTATTAAGCGTGACTGTTTCCCCCGCAGTTCAGTAGTAGACTACCTGCGGGGTAGGGCTCCAGGTACTTATACTCTGCCTTCAGGGCGGAGCTAGAGGTCAACGTCCAACCAGGACCCGGGATCTGTCAGCCAATGACATCATGGCTTCACAGTCCCACATGACCCCTAATGCATACTACCACATTCATCCCTTGTTAAAAATGAACCCGGCGGGGTGATGCTTCGCATGGTGGTAAGGGTTTACAAGGCTGGTCCTGGGAGGAAAACTTTCAATATAACAGTATGTACAAGGTTTTTTTTTTTGTTTCAACTATTTACAGCAATCGTCAGGAAAAGACAAAATGTTCTCATTAAAAGTCCACATTGTACTGTTAGATCGACGCCACGAGTCGGTCGGGCGGTCTGGTCGTCCGTGTCGATCGCCTCGGCCCCGGTGGTGGTGGTGCTTGTTCTGGTGTTGTCTTCTCCGGGAGCCTTACGGTCTCAGCTTGGGCTTTATTCCTGGTCGGGCCTGGGAGGAGGACTGATCCTCCTGGGAAGGGGGCGGTCGCGGGGTGCGGCGGTGGCAGGAAGGGGGGGGTTGGGTGATTGGTGTCGGGGTGGTGTGTGTGTTGCCGGCGGGCGCCAGATTTCGCAGAGAGAGCGTGTCCTGTCGGCCGTCGGGGTACTCCACGTAGGCGTACTGCGGGTTCGCGTGAAGGAGGTGAACCCTTTCGACCAACGGGTCCGACTTGTGCGCCCGCACGTGCTTTCGGAGCAAGATGGGTCCTGGGGCCGCCAGCCAGGTCGGCAGCGACGTTCCAGAGGAGGACTTCCTGGGGAAGACAAGGAGGCGCTCATGAGGCGTTTGATTAGCGCTAGTACACAGTAGTGACCGGATGGAGTGGAGGGAGTCCGGAAGGACCTCCTGCCACCGGGAAACTGGGAGGTCCCTGGACCGTAGGGCCAGTAGGACGGTCTTCCAGACCGTGCTGTTCTCCCTTTCTACTTGCCCGTTCCCCCGGGGGTTGTAGCTGGTCGTCCTGCTCGAGGCTATCCCGTTGCTGAGCAGGAACTGGCGCAGCTCGTCACTCATGAAAGAGGACCCCCTGTCGCTGTGGACGTATGCGGGGCAACCGAACAGTGTGAATATGGTGTTCAGGGCTTTAATGACTGGCCGCGGTCATGTCAGAACAGGGGATGGCGAATGGGAAGCGGGAGTACTCGTCCACCACATTAAGGAAGTATATGTTGCGGTCGGTGGAGGGGAGGGGTCCTTTGAAGTCCAGACTAAGGCGTTCAAAGGGGCGGGAAGCCTTAATCAGGTGCGCACCATCCGGCCTGAAAAAATGCGGTTTGCACTCTGCGCAGATGTGGCAGTTCCTTGTGACTGTACGGACCTCCTCCACAGAGTAGGGGAGGTTGCGGGACTTGATAAAGTGGAAAAACCGAGTGACCCCCGGGTGGCAGAGGTCCTCGTGGAGGGTTTGGAGGCGGTTAATTTGTGCGTTGGCACATGTGCCGCGGGATAGGGCATCGGACGGCTCGTTCAGCTTTCCGGGACGATACAAGATCTCGTAGTTGAAGGTGGAGAGCTCGATCCTCCACCTTAAGATCTTGTCGTTTTTGATTTTGCCCCGCTGTGCATTATCGAACATGAAGGCTACCGACCGTTGGTCGGTGAGGAGAGTGAATCTCCTGCCGGCCAGGTAATGCCTCCAATGTCGCACAGCTTCCACTATGGCTTGGGCTTCCTTTTCCACTGAGGAGTGGCGGATTTCTGAAGCGTGGAGGGTTCGGGAGAAAAAGGCCACGGGTCTGCCCGCTTGGTTAAGGGTGGCCGCTAGAGCTACGTCGGAGGCGTCGCTCTTGACCTGGAAGGGGAGGGACTCGTCGATGGCGCGCATCGTGGCCTTTGCGATATCCGCTTTGATGCGGCTGAAGGCCTGGCAAGCCTCTGTCGACAGAGGGAAGGTCGTGGTCTGTATTAGAGGGCGGGCCTTGTCTGCGTACTGGGCGACCCACTGGGCGGTGTATGAAAAGAACCCCAGGCAGCGTTTCAGGGCTTTTGAGCAGTGCGGGAGGGGAAATTCCATGAGGGCCGCATACGTTCGGGATCGGGGCCTATTATCCCATTGCGCACTACGTAGCCCAGGATGGCTAGCCGGTTGGTGCTAAAAACGCACTTGTCCTCGTTGTACGTGAGGTTCAAGGCTTTAGCGGTCTGGAGGAATTTTTGGAGGTTGGCGTCGTGGTCCTGCTGGTCGTGGCCGCAGATGGTTACATTGTCGAGATACGGGAACGTGGCCCGCAACCCGTGTTGATCAACCATTCGGTCCATCTCTCGTTGGAAGACCGAGACCCCGTTTGTGACGCCAAATGGGACCCTTAGGAAATGGTATAATCGCCCGTCTGCCTCGAAGGCTGTGTACTTGCGGTCACTTGGGCGGATGGGGAGATGATGGTAGGCGGACTTGAGGTCCACGGTGGAGAAGACTTTATATTGGGCAATCCGATTGACCATGTCGGATATGCGGGGGAGAGGGTACGCGTCTAGTTGTGTGTACCTGTTGATGGTCTGGCTATAGTCTATGACCATCCTTTGCTTCTCCCCTGTCTTCACTACTACCACCTGTGCTCTCCAGGGACTATTGCTGGCCTGGATTATGCCTTCCTTTCGTAGCCGCTGGACTTCGGACCGAATGAAGGTCCGGTCCTGGGCGCTGTACCGTCTGCTCCTAGTGGCGACGGGTTTGCAATCCGGGGTGAGGTTCGCAAACAAGGACGGGGGTTGCACCTTGAGGGTGGCGAGGCCGCAGATAGTGAGTGGGGGTATTGGGCCGCCGAATTTGAAGGTAAGGCTCTGTAGATTGCACTGGAAGTCTAATCCCAGTAATGTGGGGGCGCAGAGTTGGGGAAGGACGTGGAGCCTGTAGTTTTTGAACTCCCTCCCCTGCACCGTTAGGGTAACTACGCAGAAACCTTTGATCTGTACGGAGTGGGATCCTGCAGGTAGGGAAATCTTTTGTGCGCTGGGATAGGTGGTCAAGGAACAGCGTCTTACCGTGTCGGGGTGGATAAAGCTCTCCGTGCTCCCGGAGTCGACTAGGCATGGTGTCTCGTGCCCGTTTATCAGCACCGTTGTCGTCGTCGTCTGGAGTGTCCGGGGCCGAGCTTGGTCCAGCGTTATTGAAGCGAGACGTGGTTGTAGTAGTGGAGCGTCTTCTTCGAACCCCGTGGAGCCGTCGACACTGGGGTCCGTTGTTGCCGTCCAAGATGGCGTTGGGGATGAACAAAATGGCCGCCCCCATGCATCGCACATGGCTGGGGGGTCACAAGATGGCGACGGGGGTGGACAAAATGGCCGCCCCCCATGCGTTGTACAGGTCTGGGGTGGTCCAAGATGGCGGCGCCCTTCCTCCCCTCGTGGTGGCCGGGACCCAAAATGGCGGCGTCTGCGGGTCGCACATGGGGCGCTGGGGGGGTTGGGGAGCGTTAGGAACGCGCGGGGCTCCCTCATCTCTGGGGACAGCGGTGGTCGGGACCCAAATTGGTAGCGCCGGCGGGTCATACGTGGGGCGCGGGGGGGGGGGGTTTGGGGGGCGTTAGAGCCGCGCAGAACTCCCTCTTCTCCGGGGAGAGCGGTGGTCGGGACCCAAAGTGGTAGCGCCGGCGGGTCATACATGGGGCGCGGGGGGGGGTTGGGGAGCGTAAGCGGCGTGCAGGGCTCCCTGTTCTCCCGGGACAGCGGCGACCTCGCGGGACCGGCACACAACCGCGAAATGGCCCTTTTTCCCGCAGCTCTTGCAGATCGCTGCGCGGGCCGGCAGCGCTGCCGGGGGTGTTTCGCTTGGCCGCAGAAATAGCAGCGGGCGCCCCCGGTGCGACTTGGTGTTTGGACCGCGTAAGCCTGTGGGGTGTCCGGGGGGGGGGGGTTTGTCGCGACGGGTACGTACGGAGCCCAATGGGCTGCCGCGCGGTCGCGGCCGTAGGCGCGGGTATTACGCGCGGCCACGTCTAGGGAGGCTGCTAGGGCCCGTGCCTCTGAGAGTCCTAGCGACTCTTTTTCTAGAAGTCTTTGGCGGATTTGGGAGGAGTTCATACCTGCCACAAAAGCATCGCGCATTAACATGTCCGTGTGTTCATTTGCGTTCACCGACGGGCAGCTGCAGGCTCGTCCCAAAATTAGTAGCGCGGCGTAGAATTCATCTATCGATTCTCCGGGACTTTGCCGTCTCATTGCGAGTTGATAGCGAGCGTAGATCTGGTTTACTGGGCGGACATAGAGACTTTTCAGTGCTGCGAACGCCGTTGGGAAATCCTCTGCGTCTTCGATGAAAGAGAAAATCTCCGTGCTTAACCTCGAGTGCAGGATCTGTAGTTTTTGGTCTTCTGTGACCCGGCCGGTGGCCGTTCTGAGGTAGGCCTCGAAACAAGTCTGCCAATGCTTGAAAGCTGCTGCCGCGTTCACTGCGTGGGGGCTGATCCTCAGGCATTCCGGTATGATCCTGAGCTCCATAGTCCTTTTTAGGCACGCTTAATAAATTGTAGCGCACAAAGACTCCGAGAGACGAATAGAGTGAAGTCGATGAGGCTTTATTAAGCATGACTGTTTCCCCCGCAGTTCAGTAGTAGACTACCTGCGGGGGAGGGCTCCAGGTACTTATACTCCGCCTTCAGGGCGGAGCTAGAGGTCAACGTCCAACCAGGACCCGGGATCTGTCAGCCAATGACATCATGGCTTCACAGTCCCACATGACCCCTAATGCATACTACCACAAGCATCTTCACCTTCTTCGGTTTCCCCACCTACATCCATAGCGATCGGGGATCATCCTTTATGAGTGATGAGCTGCGTCAGTTCCTGCTCAGCAAGGGCATCGCCTTGAGCAGGACGACCAGCTACAACCACCAGGGAAACGGGCAGGCGGAGAGGAAGAACGCGACGGTCTAGGAATCTCCCGGTCTCCCGCTGGCAGGTAGTCCTCCCCAATGCGTTCCACTTCATCCGATTGCCTGTGCACTGCTACTAATGTGACCCCTCACGAACGTGTGTTTGCCTTTCCTAGGAAGTTCACCTCCGGGGTCTCGCTCCCAACCTGGCTGACAGTTCCTGGGCCCGTCCTCCTCCGGGAGCATGCGAGGAGTCATAAATCGGATCCCCTTGTCGAAAAAGTCCTCCTCCTGCATGCGAATCCACAATACACCTACGTGGCACAACACGACGGGCGACAGGACACAGTCTCCCTCCGGGACCTGGCACCCGCTGGGTCCCCACCCACAGCCACCACCACCCCCGACCTGGTACAGTCCCCTCCCCCTCCGGTTGCCTCCCCCGCCCCTGCGCCGTTCACCCTCCCACCAGCGACCCTCTCCGCAGCCCCCACCCCAGCAGCATCCGTCCCCTCACCGGATCCACTACAGGGTGAAGAAGGAGAGGACAACACATTCCCGGAGTCGCAGGTATCCATATCGGTGCCCACACCACAACCAGGACTGAGACGATCGCGGTGGAGGATCACAGCCCCCGACAGACTCAATCTGTAACATTGTTTTTCACCCCCGCTGGACTTTTTTTAAACAGGGGGAGAATGTGGTAAACACCATTGGTCACACACGACAAATATAATGGTAGAGGTATAGGAGTTTCATTTGACCATGGTATACCGTCAATTCACGAGCGAACATTGGGCTTTATTATCCAAGAACTCGCCTGCCAGTATCTGCTGTATAAATGAGTGCCACCCACAGGTGGCCGGTTTATATATGGCCCTGGTGAGGGCTGAGCCAGAGGCGGAGCCCACCGGGGTTCCAGTACAGTACCTGGAAGTAGACCGTATCATCACTTCCAGGTCATAGGTTACAGCATTATACAGACAGCTCATGCATTAGCTGAATACATTTACCACATTCACCCCCTAAAAAAATCAAGTCCAGCGGGGGTGACGTGGGGTCATTAAATGTTCAGTCTGTCTGGAGGCCGGATCGTTCTTTGAGACCTTCTCAGCTCTGGCGATGCGGCGGGCACGGTTGTTGCAGATGGTGACTCCGGGGGCGTTGTGCCTGGAGCTTGAGCCTCAGTCCGACGTGTCGGAGACGGTTGGGGGGTGCGGGTAGGCAGGGGGGTGGTGGGTGGCGGCAGTGCTGGCGCGGGACAATACAGGAGACCCAGGGGGCGTAAGAGGCGCTGGGGGTGGCAGTAGGCAGCGGGGAGGGGGGCACGTTGGCAGGGGAACCAGCTGGTGCCAGGTTCATAGGGAGACCGTATCATGCCGTCCGTCCTGGTGCGCGATGTCGGCGTACTGGGGGTTGGCGTGCAGCAGCTGGACCCTCTCGACCAGGGGGTCGGTCTTATGACGCCTCATATACCTCCGGTAAAGGACAGGTCCCGGAGTTGTCAGCCAAGATGGAAGCGAGACCCCGGAGATGACTGGGCTGGGAGAGATTATGTGCTCAAGTCCCTGGAGTGGGACCTGACCTCATGGCGTAAGAGTAATAAGCAATGAAATAACAATTAATAATCTTTATTAGTGCCACAAGTCGGCTTACATTAACACTGCAATTAAGTTACTGTGAAAATGCCCTAGTCGCCATACTACGGCGCCTGTTCAGGTACACTGAGGGAGAATTCAGAATGTCCAATTCACCTAACAAGCACGTCTTTCGGGACTTGTGGGAGGAAACGGGAGAGCCCGGAGGAAACCCACGCAGACACGGGGAAAACGTGCAGACTCCGCGCAGACAGTGACCCAAGCCGGGAATTGAACCTGGGACCCTGGCGCTGTGAACCAACAGTGCTAACCACTGTGCTACCGTTAACCTGCTCCCGGTGAACCTGTACTCTAACACAGTCTCCCTTCCTTCTGAAGAACAGTCGAAGGACTTGAAACGTTGACTCTGTTCCTTTCCTCGCAGATACTGGCAGCCCTGCTGTGTTTTTCTGGTGTTTTCTCTTCGTGCTTGTGAACCTGTAGACGGTGGATGTGGAGAGTTGCAAAGGCGTCCAAATTGGACGATGAGGACAAGTTTGGGATGGGTTCTGATGGTCCCATGTTCGATGTGACACTAATGGGCACACAGGAAGAACAGCTATATTTGTGGGCAGATTGCAGGAAGAGGGGGGCTCGTGCCCCTGCGCAACTCAACTTTAACTCATTCAACAAAAAAGGAGATGAAGCTTGAGGAAAATAGCAAAAAGCTTCTATCCCGCTGTTAACAGACTCCTAAACGACCCTTTTATGGACTGATGGACCTTTGGACTGATCAGATCTCTTCACATATCTTCTCTACTGAGTAGTACTACACTCCAACCTGATGTTCGTGTCTATTTATTTACATTGTGTATTTTATGTCTGTCCGATTATGTTTTTTTTTCATGTGCGGAATGATCTGTTTGAGCTGCACGCAGAACAATACTTTTCACTGTACCGCGGTACACGTGACAATAAACCAATCCAAACTTGCTTTTACAGAACCCCTTAAATTTCACAAAAACAAATCCTCAGCCATCTAAAGGTAAAGCAAATTTGACTTGGTCCCAGATTACCACAGGCTGTTTTCACCTTTGAGGGGGAGAAGATCACCACACCTCAGGCGAGGGGTAAGGTTGAGAAGGCGGGGCCTTCATGAATAGCCTCAGCCAGTACGGGAATCGAACCTGCACTGCTGGCCTTGTTCTGCATCACACACCAGCTGTCCAGCCAACCGAACTAAACTGACCCCAATGCAGCCATCTACCTTAAACTTGACAGGATTGTCCTTCTGTCAGGTACTAGTGGGGAGACATAATCATACTTAGGAATAATAGCATCTCTATACAAAAAAGATAAATAATAACAGACACTGATTGCTATAGCCATCTATCCAGACCCATAAAATCTTACTGGCTAGCAGGGGTGATAAGAAGATAACGAACCTGTGGTCCACTGAACCTGCAGTTTCCATATAGCAGAGACTGTGATTGTATCAAACATATATTTACGCAGACACCGGTGCTTGTGAGTGAATCTGACTGATGCAGCTGGTGATTTTTAACCTGCACGAGTACAAAAGGAATGTGCTTGTCGGCTGCTGAATGCCAAACGATTGAGAAAGCCAGCCATGCAGGTAAAAACAAAACCATGGCTACTCGCCACCCTTAGCCCTGACCTCCCCTTACCCATCACAAGCCGCAATCTTTATTAAATGAATTGGATCTATGCGTTAAAAAGGAACAATTCGTCGGCTTTTGAAGAAGAGTAGGGGAACGGGACGAATTGAACGAGGCAGCACAGACAGGATGGACTGAATAAAAGCAGAATGTACATTGAAAATGCAGGGAAAACCCAACAGGTCTGGCAGCATCTGTGGAGAGAGAAACAGGAATAATGCTTTGTGTCCAATATGACTCTTCTTCAGAAGGGGCGGAATAGACTTAAGGCCTCTTTACTGTGCTGCATGATTCCAAATGGTGCTGATCATTTGTCATTTACAAAGGCACCATTTCGAACACATTCTGCATGTCCGCTTTCGGATGGCCATTTGGGTCATCGAGTTCACTCACTGGTAGATGTAAGAGGAGATGTCTGTCCCAATGATGGAGGTGAGCAGATTATTGAGCTCCACAGGCGTGTAGAGCCATGGGGTGGGATTTTCCGGCCTCTCAGCCGCGTATTCCTCGGCAGCAGGATGCGGTGTGTCATTCACTGGTGGCGGGGTACTCTGCTCTTGCCGCTGTTCGTGTCAGTTCCCATTGACGCTGCCCCACGCCACTGGGAAACCAGGGGGTGGGGGTGCACTGTTGGTGGGAGCAGCAAATCCCGGCACCACCAACAGCCACGGAATTCCTTCCATACAGTCATGGGATGCAATTCTCCCACAAAATCTCTAAGTTAATTGGTGGTGGGTTTTTCAGGGAGTCTGGCGAGTTCCCCCCGCCCGCACCCCCCTTGCTTTTCAATGACACTTAATCACTTGTCACTTTTCTGGGGAGTTTCTCACCGGTTTAGCCCACACCCTGAATGCAATTCTTCGGCCTTGTTGCGCTCTCGCTCAAGCGAAACGAAGCCGGCGAATAGCGGTAGAGGCAGAAGACGAGAACCGCGCCAGGCACCAAATTGTTTGCAACGCAACTGGCACTCTCCCGTAAGTGAAATCGGGATCTCGCCATAGTGTGGCGAGAAACCAATTATCACAACTTAAGCCCAATTTCCATACAATTAACAGGAGTGTGGCCAGCTTGATGCGACCATCAATTCACACGAAACCAGGAGTAGAAGTAAACTGTGGCTTTAATCAACGAGAACAGTGCCTGCCAGCGACTGAGCTGTTAGTGGGAGCCGCCTACAGGGCGACTGCTCTTTATACCTCCTCTCAAGGAGTGGGGCCAGGGGCGGAGCCCACACAGGCCTCAACATGCTACATCATAGTTAATACCTTACAATGGTCCATAGGTGGAACCCACATGGGCAACAGCGTAGTACAGATATGCACATGGTGAATTGCTACAGCAATACATTAACCACATTCACCCCCTGTTAAAAAATGAAGTCTGGCGGAGGTGAAGGGTTCATAAGTTCAGCCTGTCCGGTGCACAGATTGTGCGCTGTGATCGCCGAAGCTCTGGTATCACAGCTGGCCCGGGCGTTGAACTCAGCCGTGCTGGCATCGGTAGTGAAGTCGCCGGTGCGGGCACAGACGTGGACTCTGGGAGCGTGTCCTCTGGGGCTTCATTCCTGTGGGTCGGTGAAGGGGGAATGGCGGGCGGGAGGGGGTGCGGGTGCCATATAGGGACGGGGGCGCTGGTCAGCGGAGGTTGGGCGGGGTACGATGGGGTGGCAGTGGTGTGGAACCTGTGAGTTCCAGGTCCCGGAGGGAGACCGTATCCTGTCGGTCATCGGGGTGTTCGATTATACGGACTGGGGGTTGGAGTGTAGGAGCTGGACCCTCCCGAAGAGGGGGTCGGACTTATGGATCCTGATGTGTTTGCAGAGCAGGGCGGGTGTCTTCAGCCAGGATGGAAGAGAGGCCCCGGAGGTGGATTTCCTGGGGAAAACGAATAGGCGGTCATGAGGGGCTCGTTTGTGGCCTTGCAAAGTAGGGACCTAATAGAGTGGAGTGCTTCGGGGAGGACCTCCTGCCAGTGGGGAACTGGGAGATTCCTAGACCGTAGGGCCAGGAGGACGGTATTCCAGACCGTCGCGTTCTCCCTCTCCACCTGCCCGTTTCCCCTGGGGTTATAACTGGTAGTCCTGCTCGAGGCGATGCCCTTACTGAGCAGGTACTGACGCAGTTTGTCGCTCATGAACGACGAGCCCCGATCACTGTGAACGTACGTGGGGAAACCAAACAGGGTGAAGACACAATGTAGGGCTTTAATGATGGTGGCCACGGTCATGTCGGGGCAAGGGATTGCAAAGGGGAAGCGGGAGAACTCGTCGATGATGTTGAGGAAATATGTGTTGCGGTTGTTGGAGGGGAGGGGCCCTTTGAAATCGACACTGAAGCACTCAAAAGGCCGGGATGCCTTTACCAGGTGGGCCTTATCCGGTCAATAGAAGCGTGGCTTACACTCCGCACAGATTTGGCAGTCCCCGGTCATGGCTCTGACCGCCTCGGTGGAGTAGGGCAGGTTGTGGGCCTTGATGTAGTGGAGAAGCCGGGTGACTCCCGGATGGCAGAGGTCATCGTGGATAGCACGTAGTCAGTCATCTTGCGTGCTGGCGCATGTGCCGCGGGACAGGGCATCTGGGGGTATGTTGAGCTTCCCAGGACGATATACTATATCGTAATTACAGGTGGAGAGTTCGATCCTCCACCTCAAGATCTTATCATTCTTGATCTTGCCCCGCAGCGTATTATCGAACATGAAGGCTACCGATTGTTGGTCGGTGACGAGGGTAAACCTCCTACCAGCGAGGTAGTGCCTCCAGTGCCGCACGGCATCCACGATGGCTTGGGCTTCCTCTTCGACTGAGGAGTGTCGAATTTCAGAGGTGGTGAAGATTCGTGAAAAAAATGCTACTGGCCTGCCTGCCTGATTGAGGGTAGCAGCAAGGGTGACCTCTGATGCATCGCTCTCCACCTGGAAGGGGACAGACTCATCCACCGCGCGCATTACGGCTTTGGCGATATCCGCCTTGATGCAGCTGAAGGCCTGGCGGGCCTCAGCTGCCAGTGGGAAGATGGTGACCTTGATCAGTGGGTGGGCTTCGTCCGCAAAGTTGGGGACCCACTGGGCGTAATAGGCAAAGAACCCGAGGCACTTTTTCAGGGCCTTGGGGCAGTGGGGGAGGGGGAGTTGCAGGAGGGGGCGCATACGTTCGGGGTCGGGTCTTAGAACCCCTTTTTCTACGACGTAGCCGAGGATGGCTAGTCTGGTTGTGCAGAAAACGCATTTCTCCTTGTTGTAAGTGAGGTTAAGGGTTCGGGCGGTTTGGAGAAATCTCCTGAAGTTGGCATTGTGGTCCTGCTGATCATGGCCGCCGATGGTGACGTTGTCCAAGTACGGAAATGTGGCCCGCAGCCCGTACTGGTCCACCATTCGGTCCATCGTTCTTTGATAGACCGAGACCCCGCTCGTGACGCCAAAGGGGACCCGGAGGAAGTGGAAGAGGCGGCCGACTGCCTCAAAAGCCGTGTAGTGGCAGTCCCCCAGGTGGATTGGGAGCTGGTGGTATACAGACTTCAGATCCACCGTGAAGAACACCCAGTAGTGCGCGATCTGATTAACCATAACTGCGATCTGGGGATGGGGGTATGCATCGAGGTGTGTGTACCGGTTTATGGTTTGGCTGTAATCTACACCATCCGGTTCTTTTCCCCGGTCCTAACGACCACCACCTGGGCTCTCCAGGGGCTATTGCTGGCCTCGATGATTCCCTCCCGCAAGAGTCGCTGGACCTCGGACTTGATAAAAGTCCTATCCTGGATGCTGTACCGCCTGCTTCTGGGGTGACTGGTTTGCAGTCGCCGGTGAGATTTGCGAAGAGCGGGGGAGGGTCGCCCTTTAGGGTCGTGAGGCTACATACGGTGAGTTGGGGTAGGGGCCCGCCGAACCTCAGGGTTAGGCTCCTGAGGTTTCATTGGAAATCCAGTCCCAAAAGAAGAGGAGCGCAGAGGTCGGGGAGTACATATAATTTAAAATTGGCGTACTCGGCGCCCTGTATTGCGAGGGTTACGGTAGTGCACCCCCGGACCTGCACCGAGTATGACCCGGAGGCGAGGGAGATGGTTTGATGCGCCGGGAAGATTGGGGAGCGAGCAGCGTCTTACCATGTCTGGATGAATGAAGCTCTCTGTGCTCCCGGAGTCGAAGAGGCAGGGCGTTTCATGTCCGTTTACCCAGACGGTTCTCATAGAGCTCCGGAGGTGTTTGGGTCGCGACTGGTCAAGGGTGACCGCGCTGAGATGCGGGTAGCCGGTGTGGTCGGAGGTGCTGGGGCGGTTCCAAGATGTCTGCCCCCACGGACAACACGAGGCCGATGACGCGTCCGGGGGGGGGGGGGCAGAGCCGGCAGACACGCTGCCACACTGCGGGATCTGCGGGCCTGTGAGTCTGAGGGTCAGGCCTGCGATTTAGAGTTTTTGGACCTGGCCAGGCAAACTTTAGCAAAATGTCCTTTTCTCCCGCAGTCGCTGCAGTTCGCGTTCTGGGCCGGGCAGCGCTGCCGGGGGTGTTGAGGCTGGCCGCAAAAATAACAGGATAGCCCCCCATGGTGGGCGGGCAGCCGCGTGGCACAGGCCTGGGGTATTCTTTGGTTGGGGGTCCACGAGGGAGTCGCGGTTTCGGACGGGATCGTGTTAAGGCTTTGGGACGCTACTTCCAGAGAGGAGGCTAATTTTACCCTCTCTTCCAGATCGAGGGCACCCTTTTCGAGTAGGCGCTGTCTCACGTAGTTGGACCGGACTCCAGCCACATAGGTGTCCCGGGCGGTCAGGTCCATATGTTGAGTGGCCGTAACGGCCTGGTAATTGCAGCTTCGTGCCAGGATTTTGAGGTCGCGTAGGTACTCTTCCAGCGATTCCCCGGAACGCTGGTGGCGAGTGGTGAGCAGATGCCGCGCGTATACCTCATTCATGGGCCTTACGTAGAGGCGCTCTAGCATCGCGAGGGCTTCTGCGTAGGTGGAGGCTTCCTCGAGTTGAACAGAAATTCGATGGCTCACCCGTGTGTGGAGGAGGCTCAGCTTCTGTTCGTCGGTGACGGAAGGCGAGGAGGAGGTGACGACGTAGGCCTTGAAACAGCGGAGCCAGTGCGAAAAAATGTCTTTCGCCTCCGCGGCCTGTGGATCGAGTTCCAGTCGGTCAGGTTTGAGGGCCGATTCCATCGTGGCGTTGTAGTTGATTAAATTGATGCGACCATCAATTCACATGAAACCAGGAGTAGAAGTAAACTGTGGCTTTAATCAACTAGAACAGTGCCTGCCTGCGACTGATCTGTTAGTGGGAGCCGCCTACAGGGCGACTGCTCTTTATACCTCCCCACAAGGGGTGGAGCCAGGGGCGGAGCCCACAATGGCCCCAACATGCTACATCATAGGTAATACCTTACAGTGGTCCATAGGTGGAGCCCACATGGGCAACAGCGTAATACAGATATGCACATGGTGAATTGTTACAGCAATACATTCACACACACCTAAAATGGCCTCCTGCAAAGAATGCTGGGAAAAATTGTCAAAGTCAGGGACATTCAGGCTGCAGCTTGCAGATACACAAAAGCTGCAGCTCAGATGTTTTTAACAGCACAAGAAAAAGACCATCTCCAGGCCACATCAGAAACAATAGAACTATCCTGTCAATCACACTTGTTAACCAGCGGCACCTAAGCTCCTTATTTGGAAGGGCCTACTTGCCCCCAATACTTGCAGGCACGACCACTGAGTGCCCACCCTAAAATCGATGTGGGCAGCCCCTGATTGGACTTCATCGATCTGGGCGATCGAGCCCACCGACTGCTGAAGTCTCCGGCTGCGCAGCTGAAGGCTATTCCTAATAGGGTATTGCCAATGGTGGGCTAGTGAGCACTTCACACAACCCTAGTGGATTCCTGTGGGTGAGCGGGCCATGTAGCATGTGGGAGTCATTGTCTAACACCTCAATCACACCTTGATGACTGGACACTGTGCCTGAACACTGCGGGAGGCAACACCACACACGCAGTAGCGAACATCCGAACACCCAGGGGAAGGGGCACAGCTCCAGGGACGTGTCCACAGCCAGAGGGTGGGTGAGTGCCACAGGGAGGGGGAGATGCCTGGAGATTTGGGCCAAGGGTTCGGAGGTCAGCCCACATTGCAGACGAAAATGACAGAGGCATCAAACTAGTTGTGCACAAAGGTGTTTATTCTGTTTTACAATTTCCCACCCTCCCCATGATGCCACCCACCTCCCCCACCCCCAGCTCCCTCACACCCTATCTACATCCCCCACCGCCTCCCCCAGTGCCCTCAGTGATCCTCGATGTGCTGCCCTCCTAGCTCTACCACTACGTCTAAGTGTGTCCCCAGGATGTGGAGGTTACCAGCACCCTCCCTCATCCTGTGGCCTTCGATGCCCCTGGTGGGTGTCCCCTGAGGCCGGAGGGCCCCGGCTCACTTGTCGGTGGCGCTTGCGCAGCCGTGCCGCCTTGTCCCGTGTGCTGACCTCGAGACGCAGCCTCATCAGAGGGGTGGAACTCGGGGGAGCTGGTGGCCACTGTCGCCACTCCATGGGACAGTTCCGGGTTGGCACTCAGCGCCCCCTGCTCCCGGTCGGTGCCCCATTGGGCCCTGGGATTCACCTTGGGACAGAGGAGCAGCTGGTTCAAGCCTCGGCTGCCCCTGCAGCATTTGGCTCTGCCAGCCCTGGAGGTTCCCCATGGTCCGTACCCTCGTGTTGGCACCCTCAGCGATGCTCGAAAGTGACTGGGACACGCTCTGCAGCACGTCAGCCATGCCCACCTGAGATCGGAAAATGCCCCGCAGAACCTCATCAAGGTCAGCCTGGTACTGGGTAACATCCCCCACAGAGGCAGACATTCTGCCGAGACCCTCAGCCATGGCCGTCACTGACTGAGACACGCCTTGGACACCTTCACTCATGGTGCCGACGGCATGCACCAGACTCTTCACTGAGGTCGCCAACCTAGCAGTGTTGGCCTCGGTGCTACTCATTCCTGGCGCCGTCTCCTGCTTCTGCAGTCTCTGGGATGCCTTCAATCAGCTATGGATCTGCTAGAGTGACGCTGACATCTCCCTCTGAATGTCCTGGCCATTCCCTATTGTCTCGATCAGCTCCGGGTAACCCTGTTCCAGTGGCTCAGCATGAGGCTGGCACCCAGCTGGTCCTGGGACCCAGCAGACCTCCAGCTGCTGCCTCGCCTGGGGGTTCCTGCCTCCACCTGATTTGCACGATCAGCAGTGTGGAGCCCCAGACGCCTGTCCACTATATATGTCCCCCTGAGGTGCGAGTATCTGCGCTGTCTGAGGGTGGGGATGACAGCTGCGCCACTGCTATAACAGTTGCATCCTCAGAGCTCTCTTCCGAGGTGTTCCCTTCAGGGTCAGTACAGGTTGCCACCCAGGATTGGCCAGCACCTTCGGCTGGAGGACCTGCAGGAGGATGGACATGTGGTCAGTGGGCGGGATGGGTCAGTCAGTAAGGCAATCACTACTTAACGTTTGACAGGTCCTCCGGTGGGATCCCGGTGGCTTCTCACCTCTGTGGCGTCCGCCATCGTCCGCGTTGGTGGCCGCCCTGTTCTCGACCTCACCAGTCACCTCCAGGGCCGGCTTCTCGAAGGAGGTGAGGATTCTTAACTCTGGAACCCCTCCACCCGCCTGACTCTGCCCAACGATTATGGGAGAGCTCTTCCTGAGGATGCACAGAGAGGGCACCGTGAGCCACACGCATGGTTCACAGTTGTGGGGGGGGATGAATGTGAAGGGGCAGGAAATGGAAGAAGGGCTGGGCGTCGCATGGGGAGTTGGAAAGTGGATGCCCCCTTTGGGGGAGGGGGGGGGGGTTGGTGACTACTCACTCGTGCTGCCTCGTTGACCTTCCGACACTGGAGGCCAGTCCTCCGGGTCACACTGCCCGAGCTGACTGCTGCTGCCACCTCATCCCAGGCAACACTGGCTGCCTTATGGCTGATTCTCCAGGGTCCTTGGGGAACAGGACATCCCCCCTGGCCTCCACTGCATCTAGGAGCCTACCCAGGTCAGCATCCCCGAATCTTTGGGCTGGTCTCCTGGGCGCCACGGTTATGAGCTGGCTGGGGTTGGCTGAACAAGTGCAGCTTAAGTGCTGCTCGACCTTGTTAGTGGGAGGGGCTGGCGTGCGCGGTCCCGGCGAATCAGCTGGTGAGCTGTCATTTGCGACGAGAAGCTCGTGAGGCCTCATTAAGTGGACCTATTGACGCTGAAATGCGTCGCCGGCCTCGCTGGGCTGAGTGCCGGGAAGCTCGCTGCCATTCCCGCTCGCTGCCACACTGAGAAATTTTTCCAGAGAATTGCGCCCAAAGTGTCATTTTGAGCGAGTTACGCAGAGCGTTTCACATCGGCTTTTTGGATGAGATCCACACTGTTATTCAACTACACTTAGGGCATGATCTACGGGCCACGTCCTGCCCGAACCGTGGTGCGACATGGCTGGTAGATCCTGGGAGAGGGTTCTTCTGGGATTTACATGGCTCCACATGCCTCGCAAGATCTAATGGGATTTCATGAGACGTTGCAATCTGTAACCCCCCGTTGTGGACAGGATCAGTACTTAGTAAATCTGCCTATTGGAGTGAACAGCTCGTTTCACTCTGACATGCAGCTCGCCTGATCTACCTGAGGTTTCGGTATCTAACCCCTTTGCCTCGGAGACCCGAGATGACTGCCTTTCGTACTGATTCCCACAAATGGGGACCAAGCTCGACTGCGCTTGGGGGGAATCTCTAAGGGGATTGGAGGCCCCCGAGTGGTTGGCCTCTGGGCAGGGTGGCGACTTGGCACTGCTGGTGTCACCCAGGCATCTTGGCACTGCCAGCCTGGTACGTTGGCAGTGACACCTGGGTGCCATGGCAATGCCACCAGGTGACAGCCTGTCATTGCCAGGGTGCCCACTGGGCCACCCAAAAAAACCTGAGTGCTGTTAGATAACGGGGTCTTTCCCACCGCTTGTAGCGCAGGGAACGACCCCTCGATTCCCAACCGGAATGCACTCCTTTTTTTGCTAGATCGCGCCTTCAGCCATTTTTGTGGGCCTTGGGGAGTTTCTCCCAGGTCCAGCCCACACTTAGAAATGTTTCAGCAGTGGGGAGCTGAACTCGCCAATGAGACCGGTTCGGCAGAGGTTGGGGCCTCATTTTGAAAGGGTTCCCCGATCTCTGAGTGAGCTTGCGGAACCCCCACCCACAGGCAATGCCATCCCCACTGACACTGACATTATCCCTCCCTTCCAATGTGAGGACACCCCGCTATGGGATAGCTAAGGAGTCCTCCACCGCCCCCCCCGCAGATTGAACCCACTTTTCAGAGCCCCCTTCACCCCCTCAACCTTAATGAGGCCCCTTCAAAGACCCTGGTCCCTCCCACCCTTCATACCCCTCTTATCCCCCCTTTCATGGGCATGGTCCCCCTCAGGCCCTGACCCTTGGCAGTGACAACCTGGCAAATGGGCATCCTGGCACTGCCAGCTTGGCACCTGGAAAGTTCCCCAGGCACCCTGGAGGCGCTAACTGGGTACCATGGCACGGCCAGAATGGCACTGCCAGGGGATGTCTAATTGGCAGGGTGCCTGTGGAGTGCCAGGTACTGCCTTACCCTGTACCCAACCACCCAGGGGGCTCCAATGGCCTCCAAGACCCTTGAGGTACTATCACGACTGGCCCCCACTTGTGGAGACCAACCGGTGCCCGGTTGAGGCCTTGGCATCGGCATATTGAACTGAAACATTCAATATCTGGATCTTGGCCAAGCAAGAGCATGATCCAGATAGCGGTGGGCGCTGTGAGCCGAGTGACTCATGCAAGATTTTGTGACCGGCTCTGTGCCAGGCACAGAGTGGCTGAACCATGGCCATTATCTATATTCCTCCATTGTTTATGTACATTGTCTACGATTTAACGGGACAAAAACAGGGTCCTCTTTTAGGCGCTGAACGCGGGGAATTCTCGGCGATCGCTATTTAATGGCACTTTGCCCTATTTTGGCCTCAGCGAGGAAGTCCCCGTCGAGGCCGCACTTACATAATTTCCTGCACTGATGAACTCAACTCACCAGTGCAGGAAGAGTATTCGCAGATCAGGGCACCATTTGTAAATGTCGCCCCGATTTTTTGATCACTCCGGACCGCCCCCCCCCCCCCCCCCTCTCCCCGCTGCACCCAACGTACCGCCTACGGGGTTCTTGAGCCCAACCCTCCCCCACACTCCTTCACCCCACCACGCAAGAAGAAGGCATCCCCGGGCCCGATCCCTGATAGGGGCAACCTGACACCTGGGCACCTTGGCACTGCCAGCCTGGAACACTGGCAGTGGCTGCGACGAGGCTACTAAATGGTGTCCTATATCTTCAGTCCTTCCCCCTCTTCTCCACGTTCCCAATTAGGCCACCGTGTTCAGATGTCATTGTGCTCTGTGCGGAACTGCTCTGCTACGCAGGATGGGAAATGACACCCTGGAGAAAATCTCACCTATTTTACAAGGGAGCAGGTGGAAACAAGTGGGTGCAGTTTGCGACAGTACCTAGTTCGAGAGTGATATGGGCGCATGCACTTATTTCAGTCCTCCATCTGTGGAGAACGCATCAATTCCTGTAAAAATACATCACTCCGCGCTTGTAGTGGGCTAATTGCATCAGAAAGTGGTGGGGGCTGTACATGGAGCAGAATTTCAAAATCCTCCTTCAGTCACAGCCAGATGATTATCTGAAAGTTGATTCACTAAAAGGTATTTCACTGGTAATAGTTGAGTGTGGGAGGTAACACCTACTATGACATTCATTTGGTGCCAAAACCAATTTTCTGTACTTTTCGCACCTTCCTTTTTTAAGTTATTAAACTGGAATGCTGTCCAGTGACAGATAACTGGTTTGTGAGGAAAGATTGCAGGGAAACAAATGTAATAATAAGCAACAATATGTCTTTGTTCGTTGTGCAATGTTCCACCTCATCCTCCTCAACCTCTCAGCTGAGCTGCTTTGCTGTCAATCACCACATTTCTCCTTTTGCTCTCCAGCGCTATGGGATTATACTTGATCGGTTAAGCATTGTAGTCAGACATCTCCCGCAATGGCTTCTTTTCTGCATGATTCGTCCAAAGATTCATCCTTGGGGCCCCTGTTCCTCCTCATCCACATTCAGCCCTTTGGCAATCTGGCCAGTGGGTGTGGAACCAGATTCCACTGGTGACTCGCGGGTCTAGTTATCTTTAATGGCCAAGGAAGCCAGCTGTGGGAATGATAAAGATTTTTTTAAGCCAACGTAAAGCCTGCCGACAGCACTAACTATATACAGATCACAGTCCGCGTTGGGGCAGCCAACATGCCGGGCCCTGCTCAGGCTGGCTTTTAGGCTCAGTTTTATGAGTCCCGGCTGAGTGGGACTCCGCCAACTACCGGGGAAGCCCGTACTCCATGAACCCCACAGGGGTATCAATCATGGTTTCCCCGTGGGCCCCGTGGGGGTTATGACACTGCCAAATGCCCCTCTAGCACCCCGGTGCTTTCAGGCTACGAGTCCAACATCCAATCTTGGGTGTGTTATTGAATTTCCTCCAGTTAAACATCGGCAAGGCCGTGGCAGCACGGTGTCTCAGTGGGTTAGCACTGCTGCCTCACGGCGCCGAGGTCCCAGGTTCGATCCCGGCTCTGGGTCTCTGTCCGTGTGGAGTTTGCACATTCTCCCCATGTTTGCGTGGGTTTCGATCCCACAACCCAAAGATGTGCAGGGGAAGTGGATTGGTCACGCTAAATTGCCCCTTAATTGGAAAAATGAATTGGGTACACTAAATTTATATTAAAAAAAACATTGGAAAGGCAAAGCCAATTGAGACAAGTTTTCAACTCACCAGCCAGGCATAAAACTAATATAAATAATTTTGGCCATATGTCATAGAAACCACCTCCCTATACTTTCAGCTGGAACTTCCCTTCCATAATTAGGCTGCCTCGACAGAGCAGAGCTTCCTTCTTCATGTTGATACTTTTATTTCCTCATCACAAATTCGAAACACTTCATAAATATTGAACTTATCTAAGATTGGGACCATACTTTTGGAGCACTTGGCTGAATTGTCTATCCTCGCCTTGGACACTTCTGAAACCTTTGACACAATCTAACACTAAATATTGATGGTCAGGGATGTACATCTGAGCCTGTATAAGGCTCTGGTCAGACCCCATTTGGAGTATTGTGAGCAGTTTTGGGCCCCGTATCTAAGGAAGGATGTGCTGGCCCTGGAAAGGGTCCAGAGGAGGTTCACAAGAATGATCCTTGGAATGAAGAACTTGTCGTATGAGGAACGGTTGAGGACTCTGGGTCTGTACTCGTTGGAGTTTAGAAAGATGAGGCGGGATCTTGTTGAAATTTGCACGATACTGCGAGGCCTGGATAGAATGGACGTGAAGAGGATGTTTCCACTTGTAGGAAAAACCAGAAGCAGAGGACACCATCTCAGATTAAAGGGACGATCCTTTAAACAGAGATGAGGAGGAATTTCTTCAGACAGAGGGTGATGAATCTGTAGAACTCTTTGCCGCAGAAGGCTGTGGAGGCCAATTCACTGAGTGTCTTTAAGACAGGGATAGAGAGGTTCTTGATTAATAAGGGGATCAGGGGTTATGGGAAGAAGGCAGGAGAATGGGGATGAGAAAATATCAGCCATGATTGAATGGCGGAGCAGACTCGATGGGCCAAGTGGCCTAATTCTGCTCCTATGTCTCATGATCTTCTGTCTTCTCCTGAAGCAAGTGGGGTTGCTGGGGTGTGGGGATGGAGTGGGAGTGTGGGCTTGGGTAGGGTGCTCTTTCGAAGAGCTGGTGTGGACTCGATGGGTTGAATGGCCTCCTTCTGCACTGTAAATTCTATGAAACTATGTTGAAAGTTATTGTCCTTGCAAATTGCTCTATTTGATGATTTATTCTTTGACCCGGTCTCTCTGCAGCATCTCTAGTCTCCAATTCTATTGCACTGGTCTCCCCTTGTATCACTGAGCGACAGGGTTGTCGGTAAGCATTCAGAGGTTAGGAGAGGGGTCTGAATGAATTCCAAGCCGAACAAGGATCCCAGGTCAGCATCTGAAATGCCGAGAGAAAAATATACATACTTTTTCAAGGCAGTTCAGACCCGATGTGAAGGGTTCCTGTCGAAGTCTGATACAAGCCCACCTCATTAACTTGATAAGAAGCTGGGCGGCACGGTGATGCAGCAGTTAGCACTGCTGCCTAGGGCGCTGAGGACCCGGGTTCGATCACGGCCCCGGGTCATTGTCCGTGTGGAGTTTGCACATTCTCCCCGTGTCTTTTTAAAAATAAATTTAGAGTATCCAATTCATTTTTTCCAATTCAGGGCTAATTTAGCGTGGCCAATCCACCTAGCCTGCACATCTTTGGGTGGTGGGGGCAAAACCCACGCAAACACGGGGTAAATGTGCAGCCTCCACATGGACAGTGACCCAGAGCCAGGATCGAAAGTGGGACCTCAGCACCGTGAGGCAGCAGTGACTCTCCTTGTGTAGTGTGGATTTCACCCCCAGTTTGGCCACGTTAAATTGCCCCTTAATTGGAAAAAAAAAAATTGGATACTCTAAATTTATAAAAAAATAAAATAAAAATTTGATGAGCGTCTGGAATCGCGGGCCTGCATTTAACCCCATGTACCCACCGTGAACTTTCTCCATCGTGATCTTGAAAGTGACGTGGGTCTGAATTTCAACAGAAGCACACTGATAACCCTGGGTCCAGAAGGCCAGTTGGCGTTAGGGGGCCATCCACGCCACAGGCGGAAGTCCTTCCCTGCTGGAGAAATGCCTTGAATGACAAAGCCTTTGTTTCTGACAGAGATCAGCAGACCTTTCAGGATGCTCAGCTGCAGTGAACAAAATCAAATAATAGTTCATACCAACAACTGTGAGTGCGACAATGAATCATGGCAACTGTAGCATAGAAAATTATGGAAAGGAATTTGTTCAACCAGTCGACAACAAAACACATTTATTCTGTTTGTATCATGTAAACTATTGGCAAAAGATTGCCTTTCTAAATCAGGCATACAGTGTACATCAGGTTTATAGATTTTTATTTCTTTCTCTGGAACTGTAAGTGCATGGCCAAGCTGAAACAATTCATCTGATCCCACATTGGCAGAGTGACATGGTAAACATGGTTAGAACATGAAGCAGATGTAAAGTTGGCCCATTCAGGAGGTTCTGGATCCTATTATTGAAGGATCACTGGAATGACAAGAGTGCCCAAACAGAATATGTGCCAGTGGTGAGCAAGAGATTAGAAACCGAGGAACATTTTTGTGTGCCACAGCAAAGCCCAGGGTCGGAAGGCTGATTGAACTAGAAATCCAGGGCAAGGTTTTCCCATTTGTTTTTGAGGATGTCAGCCTCTGACTTGAACCCGCCGTGTGGCTCTCCCGCTGCACATACGAGTTTTTAGTCCAGATTTTGAGCCTCTCTGAAAAAGAATTCAGGGGCCGTACTTTACCCTGTCACTGTGGTGGGGCGGGGACTTATCGAGACAGCAAAGCTGGCTCTACAGAGATCGGTGCGCCCTTTGAAATCGGCGACCCGATCAGCACAGAAAGAACCCCCGCCCCGCCCCCCCGAACCACAGCCATCCACCATGGACACATCCACAAGCATCGGGGCCCCCCCCTCCACCAAACATAATGGAAAGCTCACCACCAATGGGGAACCCTAGGGGGTCCACCCCACCTGGCACTGCCCCATGGCACAGGTTGACACATCCAGGCTGGCACATCCAGTTAGGCATTGCCAAACTGGCAGTGAAAACCTTTGATATTGGTCAGTGCCAGGGGGCAGTGCCAGGGGCAGTGACAGGGCACTGTCTGGACATGTCCCTCTCCCCCCACAAGGGCTGTACTTACATTTGTGCCCCAGCGGGATCCCTTTGACTGATTCCTGTTTTTCCAAACCTGTCACGTTGATAATGTTTGACTATTCAGTGAGGGAGGGTGGATCATGAGGGGCGGCACGATGGCACACTGGTTCGCACTGCTGCCTCACAGTGCCAGGGTCCCAGGTTCAATTCCAGCCTCGGGTGACTGTCTGTGTGGAGTCTGCACGTTCTCCCCGTGTGTGCGTGGGTTTCCTCCGGGTGCTCCGGTTTCCTCCCACAGTCCAAAGATGTGCAGGTTAGGTGGATTGACCATGATAAATTGCACTTTAGTGTCTAAAAGGTTAGGTGGGGTTACTGGGATATGGTGGGGGCCTGACCCTAGGTTGGGGCGAGCTTGGTAATGAGATTACAATGCATGCAAATCTATTAAAATGAGGTTCTCGCCCTTTGTGGGCATGAACCTTGGTACATCACCGATGAGGTCTGTGGAAAATTGAGAGACAAGGGGGCTGGATTCAAGCCTCCGCGCGAAATCGTGTTCGCCGCGAGGCGGGGTGGGGAGGAGAATGGTTGTCAACCCGGAAAAAGGGACCGGGGCCGCTCCCACGATTCTCCGGTCCCTGGAGAATCACTTGGGAGTCCCTCGTGCGCGAACTACGCGGCGTGGGTAGGGGGCCATTGACAGAGGGCCCTCCCCCCACGCGATTCTCTGCGTAAAACTGGCCGAGATCCCAACGGCGTTGTTCTAACCACCTCTCGACCGTCGGGTGGCGGCTGCGGACTCAGTCCCTGCCACCCTGGAGGGGGGGCGGGGGGATCGATCACCGGGGGGGGGGGGGGGGCCTCTTGGGCGGTCAGGGGGGCAATCGGGCGTCACGGACCCGTGGGTGCCCGCAATCTCGGGGGGGCCAACATTTTTGGTGCCGCTCCGCGGTCCGAGTCCGCCATGTTCCACGGGGCAGCCGCTGCAGGCCGCCACCATGCGGGGTCCCGTAACTGCAACCAGAGCGGCGAGGAGCACTCCGGGGCCCTGCTAGCGCCCTGCAGGTAAGAGAATCGCTCAGGACTTTCTTAAGGAAAGTCCAGAGTGAAACAGCAACATTTTTACGCTGGCGTGGGGTCAGCCCCCAAATTATTGGAGAATCCAGCCCAACATCTCACTGGCGAGAATCCCGGGCACGATTCTCCACTCCCACGCCGGTTGGGAGAATCGCCTGGGCCGCCAAAATTTCCCGGGACGCCGGTCCGACGCCCTCCTGCGATTCTCCCAAGCGGCGGGAACGGCCCGGTCGGGTTTCGCGGGCCGCAGTCCGGAGAATCGGCGGAGACACCCAAGGTGGCGATTCTCCGGCACCCCCGCTATTCTCAGGCCCGGATGGGCCGAGCGGCCAGGCCAAAACGACGGGTTCCCCCTGGCGCCGTCCACACCTGGGGCCAAATTCTCCCGAAACGGCGCGATGTCCGCCGACTGGCGCCCAAAACGGCGCCAATTAGACGGGCATCGCGCCGCCCCAAAGGTGCGGAATGCACCACATCTTTGGGGGCCGAGCCCCAACATTGAGGGGCTAGGCCGACGCCGGAGAAATTTCCGCCCCGCCAGCTGGCGGAAACGGCCTTTGTTGCCCCGCCAGCTGGCGTGGAAATGACATGTCGGGGCGGCGCATGCGCGGGAACGTCAGCGACCGCTGAAAGTTTCCCGCGCATGCGCAGTGGAGGGAGTCTCTTCCACCTCCGCCATGGTGGAGACCGTGGCGGAGGCGGAAGGGAATGAGTGCCCCCACGGCACAGGCCCACCCGCGGATCTGTGGGCCCCAATCACGGGTCAGGCCACCGTGGGGGCACCCCCCGGGGCCAGATCGCCCCGCGCCCCCCCCAGGACTCCGGAGCCCGCCTGCGCCACTTGTCCTGCCGGTAAGGTAGGTGGTTTAATCCACGCCGGCGGGACAGGCAATTTATCGGCGGGACTTCGGCCCATCCGGGCCGGAGAATCCAGCGGGGGGGCCCCCCAACCGGCGCGGCCCGATTCCCGCCCCCGCCGAATATCCGGTACCGGAGACTTCGGCAACCGGCGGGGGCGGAATTCACGGCAACCCCCGTTCCCCGATTCTAGCAACGTTTTGCACCTGCGTTGCCGTTCTCGCTGACGACAGACAGGTGGGCAAAATCGCCCCACAGAATGGAGCAGCACTAATAAAGAACCTGATTGAACCCAAGATGATCTCTGTGGTAGCTGATGCAGGTAGCAATATGACAGTGATTGAAAGCAGGAATGAAATCCAGTTTCAGTCTCTTTCTGTCCTCTGGACACTGACTGTGGACAGCGTTTTTAAAATTCTTTCACAGGATTTAGTCATCACGGGCTAGGCCAACATGTTTTACCCATGCCTACTTTCCCTTAAAGTGGTGGTGCGCCATATTCTTGGACTGCTGAAGTCATGTGGTGCTAGTACAACCACAGTGCTTTTAGGAAGGGAGTTCCAGGATTTTGACCCAGCTACAGTGAAGTAACGGCAATATATTTCCAAGTCAGGGTGGGAATGACTTGGAGGGGAACTTCCAGGTGGTGGGGTTCCCAGATATCTGCTGGCCTTGTCCTTTTAGATGGTAGTGGTCGTGGGTTTGGAAGGCACTGTCTAAGGAACCTTGTTGAGTTCCTGTCGTGCATCTTGTAAATGGTACACATGGCTGTCACTGTGCGTCAGTGGTGGTGGGAGTGAATGTTTGTGGAGGCTTCAGTGGATGGTGTCAAGATTCTTGAGTGTTGTTGGAGCTGCACTCATCCAGGCAAATGGAGAGTATCCCATTACACTCCTGACTTGTGCCTTATAGATGGTAGAGAGGCTTTGGGGGGCCAGGGGTTGAATTACTCCCCTCAGAATTCCACTCTGATTTTCTCTCACAGCCACAGTATTTAAGGGTGTGATTCAGCGGACTTGAGTTAAAGACTGCTGAACGGGGCGTTTAGCAGGGTATATTCTCAGCTCGCCAGTGCCGGAAGTCTACTTGTGGATCGGGGCACCATTTTTAATGGCAGTCCCAATCTTTCAACCCCTCTTGTGCCCCCACCGCGGCCTCAGACCCCCCCCACTTCACCCAATTTACCATTTCCAAGGTCCTTGAGCTCCCCTCACCCCACCTCTTATGGGCAAGACCCCCTCTAGCCAGACCCCTAGCCAGGCAACCAGGCACCCAGGTATTCCATTGCAGCTCGCAAGACATTTCGAGTGTCACAAATTTCACGAGAGGCCTCTCTCAAGATTCAACGGCCTCTCCCCAACACCAAATCGGGTAGACGAGGCACTGAATCGCACCCCATATGTCTGGCCCAGTTCAGTTACCGGTTAATGGTACCCCCCCAGGATGTTGATAGTAGGGGATTCAGTGATGGTCATGCTATTGAATGTCAAGAGGAAATGATTATACTCCCCCTGGTTGGAGATGGTCATTTCCTGGCACCGATGTGGTGCAAATGTTAATTTACTTGCTACTTATCAACCCAAGACTGAATGTTGTCCAGGTCTTAATTTATGGACACAGACTGCTACAGTATCTGAGGAGTTGTGTATGGTACTGAACATTCTGCAATAAGGGGAAGTTAGTGGTGTAGTGGTATTGTCATTGGGCTTGGAGTCCAGAGGGGAGTCCAGAGACCCAGGTTATGTTCTGAGTACCTGTGTTCGAATCCCATAATGGTCCCGTTTGAATTACCATGAATCCGTCATCGATTGCCATAAATAAACAGTTCACTAATGTTCTTGAGGGAAGAAAATCTGCTGTCCCCACCTCGTCTGGCCTATATGTGACACCAGGGGCGAAATTCTCCCCCAACGGCGGGATGCCCGCCGACTGGCGCCAAAGCCGGCGCCAATCAGACGGGCATCGCGCCGGCCCAAAGGTGCGGACGTCTCCCCTCAATGTTGGGGCTAGGCCGACGCCGGAGGGATTTCCGCCCCGCCAGCTGGCGGAAATGGCGTTTGTTTCCCCGCCAGTTGGCGCGGAAATGCGGCGCATGCGCGGGAGCGTCAGCGGCCGCTGTCAGTTTCCCAGCGCATGCGCGGGAGCGTCAGCGGCCGCTGTCAGTTTCCCGCGCATGCGCAGTGGGGAGAGTCTCTTCTGCCTCCGCCATGGTGGAGGCCGTGGCGGAGGCGGAAGGGAAAGAGTGCCCCCACGGCACAGGCCCGGGCGCGAATCGGTGGGCCCCGATCGCGGGCCAGGCCACCGTGGGGGCACCCCCCGGGGTCAGATCACCCCGCGCCCCAGGACCCCGGAGCCCGCCCACGCTGCCTGGTCCCGCCGGTAAATACCAGGTTTAATTTATGCCGGCGGGACAGGCAATTCCTGGACGGGACTTCGGCCCATCCGGGCCGGAGAATCCAGTGGGGGGTCCCGCCAACCGGCGCGGCCGGATTCCCGCCCCCGCCCAATCTCCGGGAGCGGAGACTTCGGCGGGGGCGGGGGCGGGATTCACGGCGGCCAACGGCCATTCTCCGACCCGGCGGGGGGTCGGAGAATGACGCCCCAGGTCCACAGCAATCTGGTTGACTCTTAAATGCCCTCTGAAGTCACCTCGCAAGTCTCTCAGTTGAAACAATTGAGTGGGGGGTAAAAACTTGGCAGATGAGATATAGGGCGTCATTCTCCGCCGGCGGGAGTCTCCGTTTTGCCGGCGCCTGGGGGTTTCCCGACGGCGTGGGGCTGCCCCACAATGGGAAACCCCATTGACCGGCCGGTGTAACGGAGACTCCCGCCGGCCGGTCGGGGCAGAAATGTGGTGGGGCGGGTAGGAGAATTTCGCCCATAATGTAGAAAAATGTGGTTTTGCCCTTTGGTAGAAAGAATAAAGGAGCTGAATATTATTTAAATGGAGAAAGACTGCAGAAAACTGCAGCACACAGGGATTTTGGGGTCCTCGTGCAAAAATCACAAAAAGCTACCATGTAACTTCAGCAGGTAGTTGGGAAGGTAAATGGAATGTTGGCCGGTATTTCACAGGGAATAGAGTGTAAAAATAGAGAAGTCCTTCTGGAACTATACAAGGCACTAAGTAAGACCACATCTGGAATACTGTAAACAGTTTTGATTCCCTTATCTAAGGAAAGATATAAGCTGGGATTCTCCGACCCCCTGCCGGGTCGGAGAATCCCCGGGGGGAGGCGCGAATCCTGCCCTGCCGCTCCGACGCCGGCTGCCGAATTCTCCGCCGCCGTTTTTCGGGCGGTGACGGGATTCCCGCCACGCCAGTCGGGGGCTGTTCACAGCGGCCCTCCCGGCAATTCTCGGGGCCCCGACGGGCTGAGTGGCCGTCCATTTTTGGCCAGTCCCGCCGGCGTGAATTACTCACCTCACACATGGAGGGACCTGGCAGGTGAGTCAGCGGGGGCGGTTCTCGGGGGGCAGCGGGGGAATCCGACCCCGGGGAGGACCCCCACAGCGGCCTGGCCCGCGATCAGGGCCTACCGATCTGCGGGTGGGTTTGATCCGTGGGGGTCCTTCTTTCCTCCGCGCCGGGCTCCTGTAGGCCTCCGCCATATTGCCCGGGGGCCGGTTCGGAGAAGAGAACCTCCGCGCATGAGCGGAAATATGCCGACCGGTCCGTGCATGCGTGAGAGCACGCCGGCCGTTCCGCACATGCGCAAACTCGCGCTGTCCCTTTGGCACCGGCTGGACCCCTCCGCCATCCACCTAGCCCCCTAGAAAGGTGAGAATTCCTCACCTTGGGGTGCCGTTGACACCGGAGTCATTGGCACCGGTTTTCCTGCCGGTGTGGGGACATAATCCCATTTTCAGAGAATGCCGCCTTGGAGGCTGCATAGAGAAGGTTTACCAGGTTGCTCCTGCATATGAAAGGATTTTCTTGTGAGGAGAGGTTGAGTGAAGCATGAAAAACAACATTATTGAGACATATCGGTTTCTCAGAGGACTTGACAGGGTAGATGCTGAGAGGTTGTTTCTAGGACCAGAGGGTATAATCTCAGAGTAAGTGGTCATCCATTGAAGACAGAGATGAGGAGGAATTTCTTCTCTCGGGGAGGGGTGGGGGCAGTGAATCTGGGGAATTCTTTACCACAGAGAGCTGTAGAGGCTGGGTCGTTAATTATGTTCAAGGCTGTGATAGACAGATTTTTAATCAGTAAGGCAATCAAGGGTAATGGGGCTGAAGAAGGATAGTGGAACATGGGATTTTATCAGATAAGGCAGGACCTCATTGAATGGCAGAGCAAACTCGATGGGCTGAATGGCCGACTTCTGCTCCTACGTCTTATGGTCTGAGGAGGCTCATCGCCACCTTCGCAAGGGCAATTAGGGATGAGAAACAAATGCTAGCCAGTACTGCCCACATCTTCAAATGAATTAAAATATTTTAAAACTCAGCGAAACATCCCCACTCTGACCTTATTGATGAAGCAGCGGAAGAAGGTGGGACTTGGTCATTACTGCTACGTATGAGAGTTAACACCATTGGCTGGTGTAATGTCATGTGTTGCGCAATGACATCATTGGAGTTCTTTTGTGGAATTCACCATTGCGCCCTGTTTGAGCAGCACCTTGTGCATAAACCTCTTGTACTGTGTTACACAAACTGGACGTGTGTCCCCTCCGAATCTTTCTTTTTGTGGGTGTAACAGAGAATATAACAATTACCCTGAAGAACTCCTGCAGCAATGTCTGGGGACTAAAACAATTGGTCTCCAACAACCACACCCATCTTTGTTTGTGCTAGGTATGACTTGGAACCAGTTTACCCCTGATCCACATAACTTCGGGCTCCTCAATGCTACACTCGGTCAAAGGTTGTAGTGTAGATCCACTCACTTCAAGGGCAATTAGGGGTAGGCAACAAATGCTGGCCCAGCCAGCAACGCCCACATCCCAAGGACAAATAACAAAAAACTGTGCTGTTAGGGAGTGAATTCCAGGATTTTGACCCAGCGACAGTAAAGAAACGGTGACATATTTTCACATCAGGAGCTTGAGTGACTTGGAGGGGGACTTCCAGGTGCTGGTGTTTTCATGTGCCTGCTGCTGTTGTCCTTCTAGGTCATTGTAGTTGTTTGTTTGGAAGGTGCTGCCTAAGGAACCTTGGTGAGTTCCTGCAATGCACCTTACAGATTGTACACATGGCTGTCACTGTTTGTCAGTGGTGGAGGGATTGAATGTTTGTGGATGGGGTGACAATCAAGTGGGCTGCTTTAACGTGGATGGTGTCAAGATTCTTAAGTGCTGTTGGACTTTCATTCATCCAGGGAAGTGGGGAGTATTCCACCACACTCCTGGCTTAGGCCTTGTAGATGGTGGACAGACTTTGGGGAGATAGGAAGTGATTTCCTCGCTGCAGAATTCCTAGCCTCTGATTTGCGCTTGTAGACACAGTGTGCAGGATTCTCCATGCCCAGGAAGCCCTGAATGCGTTCCCCGATGGGACATAGAATCGGGCATTGGGGTAAAGTCAAGAGCAGCGGCTGTTGCCGACCCGAATGCCACGATCCGACCCCTCGCTGATGACGTGAATGAGTTTCCTGCTGCACGCCAGCGGGAGTATGGAAATCAATGTAAATGGGTTGTAATGACCCATTTGCACGATTTAGCGGGCCTGGCGCGCTATGCTCTGCCCTCCCGTGATTCGCCGGTCCCCGCGGGCAGGAATCACATGGACAAGATTCACTTGTGGTCTCAGCAATGATGAACCTGATGTGGCGGAATTCACGGTGGGCCAAGGGTGACCTTCGTCCATCGCGAGGTCCACAACGCCAGCCAGGATGGGTGAGACCATCTGAGCCCACCCCACACCGCAAATCAGCCCCGGACCCCCCCCCCCCCTCCGCACCGCACAGCAGCCCCAACTCCCGATTGCTTGGGTGCCCCCCCACCCCCAAGTACGGAGGTGGCCCGGCCAGTCCCACTCCCCCCACCCCCCCAGAGACCCATGTGAGACAGAGACCTCCCCACAGGGTCCCCAGTAATAGGGGGCCCCGCAGGGACACCCTGCCGAAAGGACCACCACACACACAGACCCCCCCCCCCCCCCCCCCAGCAAAGGGAACACTCTGTAAGCTAGAGAGTCAGTCAAACAGGGACTGTGGGAAGCATTATAGTTGTAATACTTAACTTGCAGCTCCACGTGTCCATTGCTCGAAGGTGAGCAGCCATGCCTGTGTCTGGTTCCCACACAGGAAATCCATCAGGAGCGGGCTTCGGAGACTATCACGCAGGTCCCCCAAAGGAGCACGCCATCTTCTATGCTTAATTCCTGCATCTTTGTGGTGTAGGTATTCAGGTCCTGAGATAAAGCTCAGTGTTGAGCCCCGTACTGCACCAAGTGGTGGACATGGGATAGCTGAGGGTTAGTCTGGGTCCCAGTCATGAGCTCCATGCAGATTGGGTGTCCATTAATTTGTAGAGAGATCTGGATGGGCGCCAGTCTTGGTGCGACTAAGCGTGTAACTGTTGGTTGGTGTTGTCATCTTCCACATAGTAAGGCCTGTCATGTGAGGGGCGGCCACGCCAGGCGGGTCAGTAGACGGGTAGAACGTCCTGGGGCCTCTTGTTCCCCTGGTCTTTGCAAACTGGTGCAGCCCCCACTGATCGGTGGTTGTATTCCTGTTCCTCATGTTCGGAGGAAAATGTCCGGTGGCGTTCCTGGCCTGTATTACAGTGGCCCATGTTCCTCTGGTACGTGTCCCACTGTCGACGGCTGGCCTCCTCAGTTCTAGCCAAGTGTGATTGGCGCTCACTTTGGGGTCCCAGATTTTTCACCGCTTTCTCTGGATTTTTCACCGCTTTCACCGGGCATTGCAGGTCCAGGTGGGCGTCAGCTAGTAATTTCCGTTGTGTGGCCGCATCACGGAGTCCGCATACAAAATAGTCCCGGAGTGTCTCATTCAATGTTGCTCCAAATTCGCAAGTCTCAGCCAGTTTTCAGAGGCAGGCCAGGAAGTCACTGACCGACTCATCCAGGACATGAGCAACCATGTGGGACCGAAAATGGCGCACGATGAGTGGTGGTTTTAGGTCGAAATGCTCTCCACTAGGGTCACCAGGGCGACGAACAAGTGAGTATCTGAGGAATACAGGTGAATCAGGCTCATTATCACACTATAGGCCCTCCACAAGCCCTTTGCAATACCCTAGTTTGTCTCTCATTGCCGGTAATCGCATTTATTTGAAAAAAATATATAGTGCGTTCTACGAATTGCCCCCAATCGTCTGTACCTGCATTAAAAGGTTCCAGCTTTCCTATATGTGGCATTTTGGTGGTTATGAGTGGGGCCTCCCATAGCTTAGACAAGGTGGGCCAGGCGCGCAGCAACCGAAGTCGACGGCAGCTTCACTGAATCCTCATCGCCAGTGTTATATTTGCGGTAAGCAGAATGCAGAGATGATAAGTAGAAATTAACGAACAAGGTTTATCACAATACAATTCCAAAACTCCGCCACTCCCTTAAGGGTCTCTTTCCCCGACATGAACCCAGGCCGGGGTCTTTATACAGCCATGCGATTGCCGCATATACAAACCCAGCACACAACACCTCTAACATCTCCACATTAAAGAAGCCTATGATTATAGCAGGTTGATGAAACAGTATCACCAGGAAATCTGACCACTAATTCTTTCAAAGAGACAAGAAACAGTCATTTGAAAAACGTTCATGTGCTGTAAAGTAGTTGGACCTTCATCAAATATTTGAAGAAACCCCCTGGGGTACTCTGTGAGGAAGAGATAAGCAAGAGGAAACATATGGGTGAGGATATGAATTATGTATCGCTTAACAAGTTTAATTTTCAGAATCATAATCTAATGAATTTTTATTTTGTTAATTCTTGATAGTTATATCTAAAAGCTTTTGCAATGGTTTCACATGAAAGCTTTCCAACTAAATTTCAATTCCCTGACGGAGATTTCATGCTCTTTGCTGGAGCAGAGGATATGGGAAGTGATCATTTTGGATAACATATCATAATCCCTTTGAACGAATTGAAAGTTGTTTGCCTGGCTACGTGGAATTTTGTGAATCAAACCCCGACCCCGTTGAACAACAACTGATCTGTCTCCGAGTTTGCCAATCAGATTCATCGTCTCCGGAATGCTGTGACTCAGGGAGGAAATGAAACAAGTCTTTAAAAAAACTAAATCCAACAATGGCAAGCCATATTTTAAAACCAAGACCATCTTTCCGCTTAACGTTCAGATAGATTTTTTTGATGATACGGGACAGGTATTGAAGCCGTTTTAATGAATGTCAAACACATGAAAGATAGCCAGCAACACTAAGACTTCAGCAGGTTTCCACGCGAGAGAGGATTATTTAGGCTTGTGAAGGCCGCAATTTGGATATTTATGAGACTGGAGGCAAAGACTAGCTTAAATATTTGAATCTGCTGAGACCACTAAGCAGCATGAAACGTAACCCTCGCAGTCGGCAGAACATTCAAACTCCACACAGACAGTCACCCAAGGTCGGAATTGAACCCTGGTCCCTGGCTCTGTGAGGCAGCAGTGCAAGCCACTGTACAACCGTGTCACTCTTGTAGTCTTACATCACGTTTAACAGAAAAAAAAAGTTTCTTTTCTTTCCATCCTATTCACTTCAAACTTTCAATGTTTACAAAATTATCAAACACTCTGGGGATCATTAAGCTTCCACATAGCAGCTGATCTCAGGTTGGACTATATTGAAAGTTAACCATTGGCTTTGTTAGCTTCCTATTTTACAATTTCACCAATACTTCATGGGCTTTCAAAAGGTGCTGAATGTCCAAAGAAAGGCACTATAGAAATGGAAAAATCTTTTCTTCAAAAAATTAATTTGAACAAGTCCTGCAACGACTCCCGATATTGACATTCCGCCTTTAATGTGCAAGAATGGGCCTGTGAAAAAGGGAGACAGAGTTTAGGAGAGTGATTGAAGGCTGAGCGAGAAGTTGAGCTCACGAAAAAAACACCTTTTGCGCAATCGTCCCAAAATTGCACAGAGTGTCGGATCAGGCGAGAAAAGCTGTGTGAAACTTGTTGGCATCACAGCCGCCTTTTCTTGCCTGATTTAACGGCATTCTGTGCAATTTCAGAGTGCTGGCGAGGACCACACGGCCAACTGGAGGGGAGGAGCATAAACGCACCAGCAACGCAGGGAATCTGAGATCGCGGTGACCTTTAGAAACGGTGCCTCGATCTCAAAGTTTAATTTAAGGCCCCCTCCACTTACATCAGTACCCCCCACCACCAGTGGGTATGGGGAGCACTCCCCAACCCCCTCACACAGAAAAGGATCCCCCACACCACCATGGATATGGGGAACCCCCCCAACATGCAGAAGGGTAACTCCCACACCCCTAGGTAGCTCCTTTGCATGTGTCCCCTGCCACTGGTCCCTGCAAGTGCCCCCTGAATGTGCCCCCTTGGCAGAGCCCTCTTGGATGTGCTCCCTTGGCAGTGCCCCCTGGCATTTCTTACGGCAGTGCCCTGAGGGTGATGGGATTTGCACCCGTGACCAACAGGGCTGGGAGATTGTGGCTCTTTGCCAGGAAAGACAGAGGGGTGTTGAGAAGAAGTTCCAGAAAATAACACCTTGGTGGCTAAAAGTTGGGAGAGAAATGGATGAAGGGAAGGTGATTGGGATGTATTGGGGACCAGATTGGGAGATCAAAAGGCGTGGGAGGTGTTGCATTTGCAGAGTGAATTTCCAGGCAATGGCAGGGTCGAGCTAACGAAGGCAAGAATTTTACAACTAGACTAGATTTCCTAGATTAGGGAAGAGAGAGAAGCAATCATTTCCACTGATTATTTTTGTGCAAAAGAAAAGGAGAAATAATGAATTGACACGGATGTAACACCTTTTTTCGCCTTAGGATAACAGCCAATTTTGATTATAATTTACACACATCAAATTCCTTCAAACAGCAAAGAGATAAATGGCCTGTTAATTTATTTTAGCGATGTTGCTTAAGAGATAAATGTTAATCACGACACCTGGGAAGCTCTATTGCGTACTTTGCAGCAATTATGGGATCATTTAGATCTACCTGAACAGCCCAACTTGGGAACCTTGTCAAGGCCTTTCCTGAAGTTCATAGAACATAGAAAATAGAAAATACAGCACAGAACAGGCCCTTCGGCCCACGATGTTGTGCCAAACCTTTGTCCTAGATTTATCATAGATTATCATTGAATTTACAGTGCAGAAGGAGGTCATTCGGCCCTTTGAGTCTGCACCGGCTCTTGGAAAGTGCACCCTACCCAAACTCAACACCTCCACCCAACACCAAGGGCAATTTGGACATTAAGGGCAATTTATCATTGGCCAATTCACCTAACCCGCACATCTTTGGACTGTGGGAGGAAACTGGAGCACCTGGAGGAAACCCACGCAGACACGGGGAGGACGTGCAGACTCCGCACAGACAGTGACACAAGCCGGAATCGAACCTGGGACCCTGGAGCTGTGAAGCAATTGTGCTATCCACAATGCTACCGTGCTGCCCTTGAGAACAAATAAATCTACACTATATCATTTTACCGTAATCCATGTACCTATCCAATAGCTGCTTGAAGGTCCCTAATGTTTCCGACTCAACTACTTCCACAGGCAGTGCATTCCATGCCCCCACTACTCTCTGGGTAAAGAACCTACCTCTGATATCCCTCCTATATCTTCCACCTTTCACCTTAAATTTATGTCCCCTTGTAATGGTTTGTTCCACCATGGGAAAAAGTCTCTGACTGTCTACTCTATCTATTCCCCTGATCATCTTATAAACCTCTATCAAGTAGCCCCTCATCCTTCTCCGTTCTAATGAGAAAAGGCATAGCACCCTCAACCTTTCCTCGTAAGACCTACTCTCCATTCCAGGCAACATCCTGGTAAATCTTCTTTGCACCTTTTCCAAAGCTTCCACATCCTTCCTAAAATGAGGTGACCAAACCTGTACACAGTACTCCAAATGTGGCCTTACCAAAGTTTTGTACAGCTGCATCATCACCTCACGGCTCTTAAATTCAATCCCTCTGTTAATGAACGCGAGCACACCATAGGCCTTCTTCACAGCTCTATCCACTTGAGTGGCAACTTTCAAAGATGTATGAACATAGACCCCAAGATCTCTCTGCTCCTCCACATTGCCAAGAACTCTACCGTTAACCCTGTATTCCGCATTCATATTTGTCCTTCCAAAATGGACAACCTCACACTTTTCAGGGTTCAACTCCATCTGCCACTTCTCAGCCCAGCTCTGCATCCTATCTATGCCTCTTTGCAGCCGACAACAGCCCTCCTTACTATCCACAACTCCACCAATCTTCGTATCGTCTGCAAATTTACTGACCCACCCTTCAACTCCCTCATCCAAGTCATTAATGCAAGACACCTGCACTAGATGTCTCCTATGTATCATGTCCAATTCTATGCACTGCCATCGTCTTTGAATTCTAACCAGCTTTTCTTTATCTAGATATGCTAATTTCATCCTTAATTAAAGACTCTAAAATATGCTCCACTGCAAATGTTGAACTAACAGGCCTGTAATTACTGTCAGGGGCAAATTAATAGATTTAATAAAAGGGGGAATAGATCTAACACCCCTAAATTGGAGTTAAAGCATGCGAGTCAAATGATGTACCTCAAAGAATTGAGATCAGCAGAACTAGCCAGAAAGGTTTGTTTACTTGTTTGAAGAACAGGCAGTCTCTAGATTACAAACAATCCTTTGGGTGTAGGTTTAGTAATAAACCTACAGCCAATAGTAATAAACCTACTTGGGCAAGATCTGAATTTTAAATCAACGTTCTGTGTACCCGATGTACACAGCTAGAAATGTAAAAATGGACAGCGAGAGTTTCAGCAGATATTTTAAAAAGAAAATAATTAATGGAGTGAGTATTGGTCCTCTGGAGAATGATATTGGAGAGCGAATAGTAGATAATAAGGAAATGGCAAATTAAATGAACAAATAGAACATAGAGTGCAGAAGGAGGCCATTCGGCCCATCGAGTCTGCACCGACCCACTTAAGCCCTCACTTCCACCCTATCCCCGTAACCCAATAACCCCTCCAAACCTTTTGGACAGTAAGGGCAATTTATCATGGCCAATCCACCTAACCTGCACGTCTTTGGGCTGTGGGAGGAAACTGGAGCACCCGGAGGAAACCCACGCAGACACGGGGATAACGTGCAGACTCCGCACAGACAAGACAGTGACCCAGCGGGGAATCGACCCTGGGACCCTGGCGCTGTGAAGCCACAGTGCTATCCACTTGTGCTACCGTGCTGCCCATGCTTATTCTGCTTATTCCAATTCCTTTAAATAGCCGTTTTCCGATGACTCCAATCTCTTTCCGATTACTCCAATCTGTCAGTGGGGGTAATGTCGCCAAGTCTTTGAGGTTTTCTGATATTTATTTTCTATTATTCTGAAAACCCATTGTGATGGTTAAAACACCAAAAAGGTGCAACGGAATAAATTAAGTGAGTGACTTTAAGACCAAATCAAAGAAATCTGACAAAGTTAGAAATGTAAAAGTTTAATAGAAACTATACGAATTAGGAGCAGGGTAAGCCACTCAGTCGCTTGGGCTACAAAATACGAAAACACCTACAATGTTTCACAAAGGGGAAACCTGTGGTGGGGCTAGGGAAATAGTCCCTATCCATTCTTTCGTTCCCCCATTGAAAATGGCTTATAGTTCCAACGGATTCGTGAAGCTCCAGTTTATACTATAAGGGCTTGGCAGGGCGGATGTTTCCTCAGGCTGGAGGGGTGGGGGTGGATCTAGAACCAGAGGACGTAGTCTCAGAACAAGGGGCAGGCCATTTGGAACTGAGATGAGGAGGAATTCATTCACTCAAACATTGGTGAACGTTTGGAATTCTAGGGCCCAGAGAACTGTGGATGTTCAGTTGTTGAGTACGTTCAAGACTGAGATTGATAGATTTCTACATATTAAAACCATCGAGGGATATGGGCTAGTGCAGGAAAATAGTGTTGAAGTGAAAGAACAGTCTTGATTTCACTGAATGGGAGGACAGGCTTGAAGGGCTGAATGGCCTATTCCTGCTCTTATTTCTTATGTTGTGTAAGGGTCCTTCCTGGTTATTCCCTTATTTCCCCTTTCTTTTATTTTGATGTTGGACTTTTGATCTGTGGATAGTTAATGGATAATTCTTACTTTAAGGTAAGAAGCCTGTATCTTTAATTCAAACAGAAGAATCCAGGAGGCTGTGCTGTTTTAACATTGTGATTGCAGACTGGCTGGTATCATGAGGATTCGGTTTGATTGATTTGGCTGGTACCCAAAGAATGGGCCCAGAGGGATGTGTTCTGCCCAGTAACAGGTAGTGAATGGATCTGATCCCACTGATATGTTTTTCATAGAATCACAGAATTTACAGTGGAGAAGGAGGTCATTCGGCCCATCTAGTCTGCACCGGCCCTTGGAACGAGCACCCTACTTAAGCCCACACCTCCACCCTATCCCTGTAACCCAGTAATCCCAACTCACCTTTATGGAACTGAAGGCAATTTAGTGTGGCCAATCCACCTAACCTGCATATCTTTGGTCTGTGGGAGGAAACTGGAGCATCCTGAGGAAACCCACACAAATACAGGGAGAATGTGCAAACTTCGCTCAGACAGTGACCCAAGCCGGGAATCGAACCTGGGACCCTGGAGCTGTGAAGCAACAGTGCTAACCACTGTGCTACCGAGCCGCCCCTGTAGTCCCTGAGGTTCCAATTTGGTTTCAGTTTTGATTTTGGCAGCCCAGCGAAGAGATCCCACTAACTCTCTCCAAAGAAGATCCAGCTAATTTTTTCCAGAAGGCCACTGCGAGGGCTGACTCTCTCTCCAGCAAGCCTCTGAGTGCTGTTCTCTTGAGACTGCAGAGGCCTGCAGTAAAACTACCAGCTGAAAGCAAAGTTTGATGTGAATTAAAATGTCTCGCCAGAAAGATGGAGGCCTGAATGCGGACCTCGAGCTGAAGGCCCAATTTGATAAGAAATAAAGGGCTGGATTGTCCATTTCAGCGGCTATGTGTCGGCTCAAATGGAGAATTTGCTGGCGTTTTACAATGGCAAAATCGGCGCTGAAACCTCACCGATTCTGGGATCAGTGAGGGGTTAGCAGTGGCGCTGGGCCACTGGCCGCGCAAACGTATGGCACCAACCTGCAGCGGTCATGCCTTACAACACGGCGCCGGTTGTGCGCGGACCTGACCCACCAGCCGTGACCCCCACAGGCCACCCCCTGGCCACCCCCCCCCAGTCCCCCAGCCTCGCAGGAGCCCCTCCGGTCAATGGCACTGATCCCGGCTGAGTGTAGCGGCGCTGGACACAGTCCGCAGTTGTCACAGCCGGGTTCCCGACCGCTGAGACCACACGTCAACCCCGCGGTTGGGAACTCGGCCCATCGAGGGCGGAGCATCGTGGACGTGCCTTCCGATGATGCGGCAACGCCGTTGCAATGGCATGCAGTGCACAATGCAATTATGCCACTTCTGTGGAGGCGGAGCATGGCTGACCACGTCAAACCGTCGATGGCCCCAGTTTTACCGTTGGAGCCACAACGGCGCCGGCGCCGGTTGTGCGCGGACCTGACCCACCAGCCGTGACCCCCACAGGCCACCCCCTGGCCACCCCCCCCCAGTCCCCCAGCCTCGCAGGAGCCCCTCCGGTCAATGGCACTGATCCCGGCTGAGTGTAGCGGCGCTGGACACAGTCCGCAGTTGTCACAGCCGGGTTCCCGACCGCTGAGACCACACGTCAACCCCGCGGTTGGGAACTCGGCCCATCGAGGGCGGAGCATCGTGGACGTGCCTTCCGATGATGCGGCAACGCCGTTGCAATGGCATGCAGTGCACAATGCAATTATGCCACTTCTGTGGAGGCGGAGCATGGCTGACCACGTCAAACCGTCGATGGCCCCAGTTTTACCGTTGGAGCCAATTCTCTGCCAGGTTGCTGATTATGATATCAGTATTGGGCAAGGGAGAATCCCACCCAAGATATCTCTTCAGAAAGCCTGTTGCCTGCGAGTACTGTATTTTCTAAACTACAGGATCCCTGAATGAAGGATTCCACAAAGAATACTCATATCTGGGGAAACCCAAAGAGTCTAATCTGCAAGCTTGCTGTGAAGGTGTGCTAAAAGAACCACAATTGGAAGACTCTTAACTTTTTACTTTCATCCTTAGTAGGTGGGATTCTCCCGTACCTGGCGGGGTGGGGGGTCCCAGCGGGACGGGGTGGAATGAACCACTCCAGCGTCGGGCCGCCCCAAAGGTGCGGAATCCTCCGCACCTTCAGGGGCTAGGCCTGCCCCGGAGTGGTTGGCGCCCCGCCGGCCGGCAGGATAGGGGCCTGGCACCACGCCAACTGGCGCCGAAGGGCCTTTGCCTGCCGGCGTGAGTTGGTGCATGCGCGGGAGCGCCAACACCTGCTGGCGTCATCCCCGCGCATGCGCACATGGAGTCACTTCCGCACTGGGAATGGCGGATGACCACGGCCTCCAGTGCGGAAGGAATAGAGTGCCCCCAGGGCACATGCCCACCCATGGATCAGTGGGCCCCAACCGTGGGCCAGGCTACCGTGGCGGCACCTCCAGAAGCCAGATCCCCCGCGACCCCCCAAAAACCCCGGAGCCTGCCCGCGCCGCCAGGTCCCGCCGGTAAGGGACCTACTCTGATTTACGTTGGCGGGACCGGCATAGAACGGGCGGGCCGGAGAATCCGGACAGCCACGGGGCCCATTGAGTCGCGCCGGACCCCGCCGAGGCGAGTGGCATGACTCACACCATGTCGGTTTTTGGGGGCGGGAGAATTGGGAGGATGGCGGGGGCGGGATTCACGCCACCCCCCGGCAATTCTCCCACCCGGGCGGGGGTCGGAGAATCCCGCCCATTATTTTTCACTTCTTCCCACCCTCTGTGTTTGTCTGTCTTGTGTATGTGGGTAAAGGGTGGGACAGTTAAAGTGGGCAGTATGTATTAGTCCATTGTTATCCAGTTGTATTTACCGCAGATTTCACAATAGTTTTTGGTATAAATAAACAGCGATTGTGTTCAAACTTACAAACCTGGTGACTGTAATTATTAAGCAGCCAAAGACCAAAGATTTGGTGTATTTTATAAGAATTATTGGTTAATTCAATTCCCGAATGGGTGGGGTAGGAATTGATCGCACACTTGCCCAGGGTGTGGTAACTGAGTTTCACTCCTATTGGAGAACAAAGAGTCTTCAGTTGCTTCCTGCACTCTCAAGGTGAGTGAGCTACTTAACCGCATCAGCTCTTTTATTTAACGGATAATCGTAGACTGGCAGACTTCTGGAGCCAATCATCACTTACCATTTCCATCAGGCCCAATTAATGCAGATTGCCCTTCCAACTCTTTCATCTAACATTGATCGTTTTCTCTGACAGGTGATCCATACCTTGATGGATGCCGACTCCCTCTGTGAATGGATTGTCCAGATCAACTGACTGATTCATTGGATTGACCAACACACTGACTGGTTTCCGGGCATGATTAATGTTCACATCTCCAAATGGGAGTTGCAGCCCCAAGCAATTCATTCCATTGGCTGAGCCACACTAATTCCTTAATTTGGTCAGATGCCCCAGGACAGAATCAACACCCACTCCTTTAGCAAGCGAAGAGCTTTGGGTTGTGATCAATGATGATGCTTTCCCATGATGGACATTATGCTTGAGAGGTAGTTGACCCTTGTCCCTTTTTGGTCTGCTAGAGATTGCGGGATTGAAAGAGACTAACACAAATCTCCATAAAACCTGTTTTGGTCGTGTGTTAATGTGCAATTTGGAAATTGGAATTGTCATTGTAAAATAACTCTCTGAAATATAATTTATCTATTTTGGTTACTAGACCTTGCAGGATTTATTTTTAAGCAAATGTTGTTACACTTTGGAATTTTGACAAACTGTAATTAAAAGCAGCTATGAACAGATTGGTTATAACAAGAGCAAAGTACGGCAGAGATTGGAAATCTAAAGTAAAAACAGAAAATTCCGAAAAATATTCAGCAGGTCTGACAACAACTGTGACAAAAGGTCATGAATCTGAAACAGCAAATGTGTTTGTCCCTCCGTAGATGCCGCCAGATAGGTGGGAGGCTTTGCTCAAAACCTGTCAAATCACTTCCTTTTTCTTCTGTCATTCAGGCTGAGGGTGATTTTCCTCCACCAGGTAAATTAGAAGACACATGCAAATCATGGGGCAAAGTTTGGAATTGATGCCGTTCTGGTGTGTGCACGAGCTGCTGAATAGATTACTTGACTCCTCAATTTTAGCGTGCTTTAAGCCAGGCAGGAGCAGGAACTGCGGAGGGAAAACATTTTGCTAGTTTCCAATAACTGCTGCCGTTTTCAAAGCGAAAACATGTAAATGTCGCCACAGTCCCAGAAGGCTAGAGGCTGTTTTCCCCTTTGAGAGAGAGAGCTGACTGGTGGTGATTTAACCTGAGGGCCACCACACTCCAGGTGAGGGGCAAGGTTAAGAAGGCAGGACCTTCAAAGCGAAGTTGAGTACATCTGTCCCCATTTATGTGAAAGTGGCAAAATCATAGGTTAATGCTGAGAAAAATAAAATAGATGTGGAACAGATGCTTCCTCTTGTGGGGCATTTGGAACGAGAGGTCATAGTCTCAGGATAAGAGGTTGAAAATTTAAAACAGATGAGAAGACACTACTTCTCCCAAATGGTTGTGGATCTGTGGAATTCATTACCCCAGGATGTGGTGGATGCTGGGACAGTAAGTAAATTTAAGGAGGAGTGAGACAGATTTTTCATTAGTATTGGGTTGAAGGGTTATGGAGAAGGGGCAGGGCAGTGGAGTTGAGGCCATGATGAGATCAGCCATAATCACATTAAACAAGACTCGAGAGGCTAATTTGCCGACTCCTGCTCCTCGTCTGATGTTCTTATGTTCCAAGAAAGAATTATCCTGCCTAATTCCGCCTTCCAGCACTTGATCTGTAGCCCTAAGTAACAGCACCTCAAGCACATATCTGGTGTTCTTGCTTAATAAGGGGATTTCTTGATGAATAAGGGGATCAGGGGTTATGGGGAGAAGGCAGGAGAATGGGGATGAGAAAAATATCAGCCATGATCGACTGGCGGAGCAGACTCGATGGGCCAAATGGCCTATTTCTGCTTCTATATTTTATGATCTAATGGTCTTATCATAGAATCATAGAATTTACAGTGCAGAAGGAGGCCATTTGGCCCATCGAGTCTGCACCGACTCTTGGAAAGTGCACCCTACCCAAGCCCACACCTCCACCTTATCCCCATAACCCAGGAACCCCACCCAACACAAAGGGCAATTTTGGACACTAAGGGCAGTTTATCATGGCCAATCCACCTAACCTGCACATCTTTGGATTGTGGGAGGAAACCGGAGCACCCGGAGGAAATGCACGCACATATGGGGAGAACGTGCAGACTCCGCACAGACAGTGACACAGGCTGTTGCATTTCCTACCGGTCATGGCTTAGCAATACTTAATTAAAAATTAAGATCACCATTAAACATATAGGACGTGATATACCCGAATGGGAACAGAGTTCCGTAGCGTGCGAGATTACCCGGGTATATCTCGGCACTCGGAAGGCTGAGAAGCACCGTTATCTAATGCTTATTGGGGTAGATTGGGGGCTTCAGCAGGGAACGCGCCGCCGAGGTCGCACTTGGTCCCATTTTCTGTACTGAGGAGCTCTGCCTGCCGGGATGCCATTTTTAAATGGTGCCCCAGTCTTCTCTCAAACCCCCCCCCCCCCCACACACACCCACACCATACACACACCCCAACACCCGTTCAGGGCACACCCTGGCCCGATCGCCGCAGCACAAAAAATGGCAGCTTGGCAATGGCAGACTGGCAACATAGCAGTGCCAGCCTGTCACCCTGGATGTGCCCCTGCCAGTACCACCTGGGCACCTTGGCAGTGCCAGGCTGACACCCAGGTGGCACTGCAAAGGTGTCAGGCTGGCAGTGCCAGGCTGACCAAGGGCACCAGCAGTGTCATGGTATCACTCTACCAAGAGGGCATGCACCTGGGGGCTCTAATTCCCTGGGAGACCTCCATGAATGCCATTCCATCTGGTCCCCATATGTAGGGACCAGTACTGAACGACATTCACCCGAAGTCTCCAAGGCAAGGGAGATTGATCCCACGCCTGGGTTAGGTCTCAGGAACGCATATTAAAGTGAGACTAGCTGTCCCACTAGGGCGGCATGGGGACACAGTGGATAACACAGTTGCTTCACAGCGCTCGGGTCCCAGGTTCGATTCCTGGCTTGGCCACTGTGTGCGGAGTCTGCACGTTCTCCCCGTGTCTGCGTGGGTTTCCTCCGGGCGCTCCGGTTTCCTCCCACAAGTGCCGAAAAATGTGCTTGTTAGGTGAATTGGAAATTCTGAATTCTCCCTCCGTGTACCCAAACAGGCGCCGGAATGTGGCGAGTAGGGACGGGTGGGAAGGTGGTGGGTGGGGGACCGTGGACGGCCTTCCCTACCATTGCCAATTGAGGCCAACAGTGGGCAATTAATACCCACTAAAGGGCCTTATCCCAATGCTGCTGGTATTCAGCATGTGAGTGGTAGGGGGTTTCACTGCACAGGGAGCCTGGAAGCAAAACTTAGCTTGTGGGGGGGCGGCTCTCATTGTCAGACATTTGATCAAGAGGCCTGGCATAGGGACGAGGAATCCACTAATAGTCAACCCCCTTGCCTTGCTGCCAAATCCCACCCTGCCAGTTACACCAAATTGCAACACTCCACTGCCATCACTCACCTTTGCCTGACTCCATGGCCCTCCCAGACCTCGGTGAGTGTAGTCACAACACTTTTATGTCGAGCAACACTTGTTTAGCAATAACCTGCTCACGGACGCTCAGTTTGGGTTCTGCCAGGGTCGCTCAGCTCCTCACCTCATTACAGCCTTGGTTCAAACATGAGCAAAAGAGCTAAACTCCAGGGGTGAGGTGAGAGCGACGGCCCTTGACATCAAGATGGCATTTGACCAGGTTTGGCATCAAGGAACCCCAGTAAAACGGAACTGAATGGAAATCAAAGAGAAAACCCTCCTCTGGTTGGAGTCATACGTGACACAAAAGAAGATGGTTGTGGTGTTTTATGAAGGTAAATCATCTCAGTTCCAGGACATCATTGCAGGAGTTCCTCAGGGCAGTGTCCTAGGCCCAAACACCTTCAGCTACTTCATCAATGACCTTTCTTCCATCACAAAGTCAGAAGTGGAGATGTTTAATAATAATCTTTTTATTGTCACAAGTAGGCTTACATTAACACTGCAAGGAAGTTACTGTGAAAACCCTAGTCGCCACATTCCGACGGCTGTTCGGGTACACAGAGGGAGAATTCAGAGTGTCACGGAAATTGAACCCACGCTGCTGGCCTTGTTCTGCATCACAAACAAGCTGTCTAGCTCACTGAGCTAAACCAGGTTGGGACTGCTGGCCCAAGGGCTGCACATGTTGCACAGTGGTTAGCATTGCTGCCGACGTCGCTGAGGAGCCGGGTGCGAATCCCGACCCTGGGTCACTATCCGTGTGGAGTTTGCACATTCTCCCCGCATCTGTCTGGGTTTCACCCCCACACCCAAAGATGTGCAGGGTAGGTGGATTGGCCACGCTAAATTGCCCCTTAATTGGAAAACAAAATAATTGAGTGCTCTAAATTTTTTTTAAAAGGGACTGCCGGCCTCCGGGGCGGGATTCTGAGATCCTGACGCTAAGTGTTGACGCCGTCAGAAACGTCGTCGCGTTTCTCGATGATGTCAACACTGCCTCAGGATCAGCAGTAGGGGCCAGCACGGCACTGGAGCGGTTCATGCCGCTCCAGGTGCTCATCCCAGCGTGGACTGGACGCCGCGGGATCAGCACATGCGCAGTGGCTTGCTTCAACGCGCCGGCCCGGCGCAACATGGCGCAGGATTACAGGGGTCGGCGTGAAAGAAAGGAGGCCGCCAGTGTTATGGGCCAGGGTTCAGAGAACCCCAAAGTGTATCATGGAGTTCACCTGACTCAGAACTATTAATAGATGGTGGTATGGGGAGCACATGGCCCACTCTACAGGTGTGGTACAGCAGAAATGGAAAAGTATTTTTTAAAGCAAAACAATGTGTATTCTATGAACTTAAATTAACCGTTGTAAAACATGCAGTGAACATCTTAGCAACCATCAATTCAAATATAACCCCCAAAGAATACAACACTAAGTAATCCTTAAGCTGTCCTCTTAACATCCATAAGACTTAAAAAAAATTTTTTAACAGAAGCACATCAGGTTAAAGTCACTACTGAGAGCCGTTATTAGTTTCAAATCACCAAAGGATCGATTTACAGTCTTTAAATTACAGAGAGAGAGACGAATACACTTTCTGGCGGTGACTGCAGCTATTCAGCTCTGAAAACGAAACTAAAACACACCCTGCAGCAATCAGCCTAAAACAAAAGTAAAAAGCTAACCGACAGCCCAGCTCCACTCACTCATTGATATCACTGCAATAATGAACATCCATATCTTAAAGGTACACTCACTACAGATATTTATATACACACCCATTTATAAACACCCATTTCTTAAAGGTACACTCACATGACACCAGAAAGAGAGGCCGGCCCACCGGTCGGTGGGCCCCGATCGCAGGCCAGGCCACATCGGAGGCCCTCTGATATAATATACTTTATCGTTTCAAAAAACAACACATACAAACAGGTATAATAGTCAATTTTTTTTTTGTTCTTCTTCCTCCAACTGGAATCCTTCTCAATTGACAGTCTCTTTGAACAAGAAGGTCTCTGCACGATCCATCCATTTCTCTATGCCTCGGCATTTCTCTTTAAAGTCAGATACTTTAGTTCAATCTGATCACAGAGTCCCTTGTAATTTTACAACACAGGAGCATTGGTTCTCACAGCTTTCAGGCAGGCAAGTGCCTGTTGAAAGTCCGCTGCCCACTGAAATATTTGATGTTTCTTCAGCAAGTCCATCAGTGGAGCAATCACGCTCCAAAATGTTTTCACAAATGTTCGATCAAATCCACTCATGCCGAGAAATCGCATTATTTCCCTTCATGTCGAGGGTATTGAAAACTCCTCAATAACTGTTGGTTTCACATCCCGTGTGACCATTTGACCCTGTCCGATTGTGTGGCCAAGGAAAGTAACTTGGGCTTTACCCAATTCACTTTCGGCTGGGTTTATCACCAAACCCGCCTACTGAAGTCGACCAAATAACTCCATCAGATGTTTTAAATGTTCTTTCCACGTCTGGCTGAAAATTACCAGATCGTCGATGTATACCGCACAATTGGGTAATCCTGAAACAACTTTGTTAGCGAACCGTTGAAATGTGGCTGGGGCGTTTTTCATGCCAAATGGCATAACTTTGAATTGGTATATACCATCTGGAGTCGCAAAAGCTGAAATCTCCTTCGCCCTTTTGGATAAAGGTACCTGCCAGTAACCTTTAAGTAAATCCAATTTGGAAATAAAAGCTGATTGTCCCACTTTCTCAATGCAATCCTCCAAACGTGGGATAGGACAAGAGTTCATTCTTGTAACTGCATTAACCTTTCTATAGTCCACACACAACCGTTGGGTACCGTCTGCTTTTGGTACCATTACTATGTGTGAGCTCCATTGGCTGCAACCCACTTCAATTATGCAATTTTTAAGCATACTCTCAATCTCTTTGTTAACCTGTGCCAATTTTAAAGGGTTAAGTCTATATGGATGTTGGTTGATTGGAACAGCATTTCCCACATCTACAACATGTATAGCCATTTTAGTTCTTCCCAATTTATCTCTACAAACTTGCCCACGTGATATCAATAACTCTTTCAGGTCAGTTTGTTTTTCCTCTGGAAGGTAACTCAACAATTTATCCCAATTTTTAAGAACATCCTCGTTTTCCAATTTAATTTGAGATATGTCAAATTCACTGTCATCTGGATTTGGTTTGTCACTTTGAGTTAGAATCATTAAAGCCTCCTTTTTCTCTCCTTCCCTTTCAAAGTACCTTTTAAGCATATTCACATGACACACTCGGTGAGTTTTCCTTCTATCTGGTGTTTTTACCACATAATTCACCTCACTTAATTTCCTTTCAATCTGATAAGGTCCACAAAACCTTGCTTTTAAAGGTTCCCCTACCACTGGTAACAATACTAAAACTTTATCTCCACTGGCAAAACTATGAACTTTGGATTTCTTGTCCACTACCCGTTTCATCACATTTTGTGAAACTTTTAAATGTTGTCTAGCCAATTCACCTGCTCTATTTAATTGTTCCCTAAAATTTGACACGTAATCCAATAATGTAAATTCTGATTTCACACTCACCAATTTTCCTTAATCAATTTACGTGGTCCTCTTTCCTCATGACCAAAAATTAGTTCAAAAGGACTGAATTTGGTTAACTCATTAGGTGCGTCCCTAATTGCAAACAGTATGAATGGAATTCCTTTATTCCAATCCTCTGGATAATCATGACAATAAGTCCTCAACATTGTATATAATGTCTGAAGCCACCTTTCTAACACTCCCTGCGATTCTGGATGGTACGCAGTTGATTTAAATTGTTTTATTCCTAAGCTATCCATAACTTCTTTGAATTACCTTGAGGTAAAATTTGATCCTTGATCCGATTGTATTTCTGTGGGTAGTCCATATCTAGTAAAGAATTTAAGTAACTCCTCCACACTCTTTTCAGGTGTAATATTACATACTGGAATGGCCTCTGGAAACCTAGCAGACACATCCATTATCGTCAAAAGATATCGATTCCCACTTTTCGTTTCAGGAAGCGGTCCTACGCAATCAATTAGGACACTTGTAAAAGGTTCCTCAAATGCTGGAATGGGTATTAAGGGCACTGGTTTTATCACTGCTTGAGGTTTCCCTATCACTTGACATGTGTGATATGAGTGACAAAATTTAACTATATCTTTATGTAGTCCAGGCCAATAAAAATGTTTCTGGATTTTAGCTTGAGTTTTCCTTATTCCCAAATAACCTCCCACTGGTACCTCATGTGTAACTCGCAACACCTCCTTTCTGTACCCTACTGGCAATACTACCTGATGAACTTCTGCCTACTTTTCATCCACCTGCATATGAAAAGGTCTCCATTTTCTCATCAAGACATTACTTTTATGTCAATAACACTCTGGTATATACTCAGATTCCTCTTCCGTGTATGCTTTCTGATACATCTGTTTTATTTCTATATCTTTTTGTTGTAACTCCGCCAATTTTCCTGAACTAAAAATATCCGCCTCATCCTCCACCTGTTCTTGTTCTTTATCAACCATCTGAATAAAAATCGTTTCTGATAATTGCACTTCAACTTCATCTTCACTCTTTGATTTCTCCTCTTGTCTTGACCTGTGACCTTGCGACCTTGTTACTGCACAATACTGCATAAAAAGCAAGAGGGTAGCCAGGGAAAGGGTTGGCCCACTGAAGGATAGGCAAGGGAATCTATGTGTGGAGCCAGAGGAAATGGGCGAGGTACTAAATGAATACTTTGCATCAGTATTCACCAAAGAGAAGGAATTGGTAGATGTTGAGTCTGGAGAAGGGGGTGTAGATAGCCTGGGTCACATTGTGATCCAAAAAGACGAGGTGTTGGGTGTCTTAAAAAATATTAAGGTAGATAAGTCCCCAGGGCCGGATGGGATCTACCCCAGAATACTGAAGGAGGCTGGAGAGGAAATTGCTGAGGCCTTGACAGAAATCTTTGGATCCTCGCTGTCTTCAGGGGATGTCCCGGAGGACTGGAGAATAGCCAATGTTGTTCCTCTGTTTAAGAAGGGTGGCAGGGATAATCCCGGGAACTACAGGCCGGTGAGCCTTACTTCAGTGGTAGGGAAATTACTGGAGAGAATTCTTCGAGACAGGATCTACTCCCATTTGGAAGCAAATGGACGTATTAGTGAGAGGCAGCACGGTTTTGTGAAGGGGAGGTCGTGTCTCACTAACTTGATCGAGTTTTTCGAGGAGGTCACTAAGATGATTGATGCAGGTAGGGCAGTAGATGTTGTCTATATGGACTTCAGTAAGGCCTTTGACAAGGTCCCTCATGGTAGACTAGTACAAAAGGTGAAGTCACACGGGATCAGGGGTGAACTGGCAAGGTGGATACAGAACTGGCTAGGCCATAGAAGGCAGAGGGTAGCAATGGAGGGATGCTTTTCTAATTGGAGGGCTGTGACCAGTGGTGTTCCACAGGGATCAGTGCTGGGACCTTTGCTCTTTGTAGTATATATAAATGATTTGGAGGAAAATGTAACTGGTCTGATTAGTAAGTTTGCAGACGACACAAAGGTTGGTGGAATTGCGGATAGCGATGAGGACTGTCTGAGGATACAGCAGGATTTAGATTGTCTGGAGACTTGGGCGGAGAGATGGCAGATGGAGTTTAACCTGGACAAATGTGAGGTAATGCATTTTGGAAGGGCTAATGCAGGTAGGGAATATACAGTGAATGGTAGAACCCTCAAGAGTATTGAAAGTCAAAGAGATCTAGGAGTACAGGTCCACAGATCACTGAAAGGGGCTACACAGGTGGAGAAGGTAGTCAAGAAGGCATACGGCATGCTTGCCTTCATTGGCCGGGGCATTGAGTATAAGAATTGGCAAGTCATGTTGCAGCTGTATAGAACCTTAGTTAGGCCACACTTGGAGTATAGTGTTCAATTCTGGTCGCCACACTACCAGAAGGATGTGGAGGCTTTAGAGAGGGTGCAGAAGAGATTTACCAGAATGTTGCCTGGTATGGAGGGCATAAGCTATGAGGAGCGATTGAATAAACTCGGTTTGTTCTCACTGGAACGAAGGAGGTTGAGGGGCGACCTGATAGAGGTATACAAAATTATGAGGGGCATAGACAGAGTGGATAGTCAGAGGCTTTTCCCCAGGGTAGAGGGGTCAATTACTAGGGGGCATAGGTTTAAGGTGAGAGGGGCAAAGTTTAGAGTAGATGTACGAGGCAAGTTTTTTTACGCAGAGGGTAGTGGGTGCCTGGAACTCACTACCGGAGGAGGTAGTGGAGGCAGGGACGATAGGGACATTTAAGGGGCATCTTGACAAATATATGAATAGGATGGGAATAGAAGGATACGGACCCAGGAAGTGTAGAAGATTGTAGTTTAGTCGGGCAGTATGGTCGGCACGGGCTTGGAGGGCCGAAGGGCCTGTTCCTGTGCTGTACATTTCTTTGTTCTTTGTTCTTTGTTCTTTGTAATCCGGAAAAATCCCAGGATATTCATCCTTCAACACTTCAGTTGTCTGATTTTCCACTGGCTTATCAACAACAGTAGGCATCACTCCCACCTGCGATCCAGCTATATCATTACCCAAGATAAATTGTATTCCTGGACAAGGCAGTTTCTCTGTTACTCCTACTACCACTTAACCACTCTTCACAGGACTTTCCAACCTTACCTTATATAATGGAACACTACTCCTCTCACCCTGAATTCCACATATTACCACCTTTTCTGGCAATATTCTTCCCAAACTACATAACTCCTCATCTCTTACCATTAAAGATTGACTAGCTCCCGTATCTCTTAAAATTGTGACTTCTTTACCTGCTACTCCTGATACACATGAGTAAACTTTACCCACACAAGTAAATTCTTTAAAGACATCTGGCACCTTCTTATCAATCACCTTTTGATCAGGTTGTACAATGTTTTGCACCTCCTTCGCTTCACTTGGGCTTTTCTTTGCCACTTTAACAAACCCCACTGTCTTATCCTGTTTTACCACATCAGCCTTCCCAGTGCTTTTCTTCAACCACCAACACTGTGGCTTTACATGGCCTAATTTATTACAGTGAAAACATTTGAAACTTTTCATTTCTTTTCCACCCTCCTGGATTTCTTTTTTAATCTGAGGTACACTCCCCTTATTATCTCCCATCAGATCACCTTTGCCTCTACCACTTGAGTATTTCACATGTCCCCAGTTTCTATCCCTCACAGGCTGAAACTGATGTCGGAAACCAAGCTTTGATTTATGAACCAATTCATAATCATCTGCCATTTCTACTTCCAAAAGTATAATTTCTATGAGAGCTTCATACGTAAGGTCTATTTTCAAAGTCCTTATCCACCTATCAAAATTACTCTGTACCTTTCCCTTTACGTCTGCCAATTCTAACTGACTGTTATGTTTCAAAGCTATATTCTGAAGTTCAAACTCTCTCTCTTTTTCCCTTTCCTCTCTATCACTTTCTTTTTGTTCTGCTAGGGCTCTTCTTTCTTTGTTTCTTTCTTCTCTCTCCTTTTCTTTGCCCCCGATCTGTATCTCCCTTTCTCTTTCGTTTCCTCTCATTGCATATTCAAGCTGCTTTAATTCTCTTTCATGTTCAAGTTGCTTAATCTGCAACTGGATCTTATCCCTTTCTAATGAGTCAAACTGTATCTCAGGCAACTTTAAATGCTTAGCTACAGCGGTAAGTACCTCATCTTTTCGCACGTTTTGTCAGGTAATGTCAACTGCAATGTTTTTGCAAAATCTAAAATTCTGTTTTTAGTCTCTGTCCGTAAGGTACTGTGTGTGACCGTCTCCACTCCCATAAACTTCAGAGCCTCTGAAAGAGCCATTGTCCACAACACATTCCCTACTTAAACTAAAATACCACACCTGAAAAGCAACCACAATATGCTCACCCTGTCTTTAAGTTCACTAAGCCAATCCAATAGATTGACTTTTATCCCCCTCGAGCCCCCAATTTGTTATGGGCCAGGGTTTAGAGAGCCCCAAAGTGTATCATGGAGTTCACCTGACCCACAACTTTTACTAGATTGTGGTATGGGGAGCACACAGCCGACTCTATAGGTGTGGTACAGCAGAAATGGAAAAGTATTTTTTAAAGCAAAACAATGTTTATTCTATGAACTCAAGTTAACCTTTTTAAAACATACAGTGAACATCTTAGCAACCATCAATTCAAATATAACCCCCAAAGAATCCAACATTAAGTAATGCTTAAGCTGTCCTTTTAACATCCATAAGACTTTAAAAAAAAACTTTTAACAGAAGCACATCAGGTTAAAGTCACTACTGAGAGCATTTATTAGTTTTAAATCACCTAAGAATCGATTTACAGTTTTTAGATTACAGAGAGAGAGACGAATACACTTTCTGGCGGTGACTGCAGCTATTCAGCTCTGAAAACGAAACTAAAACACACCCTGCAGCAAACAGCCTAAAACGAAAGCAAAAAGCTGACAGACAGCCCTGCTCCACTCACTCTCTGACATCACTGCAGTAATGAACACCCATTTCTTAAAGGTACACTCACTACAGATATTTATATACACCCCCATTTATAAACACCCATTTCTTAAAGGTACACTCACATGACACCAGAAGGAGAGGCCGGCCCACTGGTTGGTGGGCCCCGATCGCAGGCGAGGCCACATCGGAGGCCCTCCCCCCCCAGGGTTGGAAGCCTCTCCCCCCGCCACAGGCCCCTCCACGCTGAGTTCCCGCCGGCTAAGAGCAGGTGTGGACGGCGCCGGTGGGACTCGGCGTTTATACGACGGCCGCCCGGGCCAAGAATCGGCGGGCCCGCCGCGTAGAGCGGCCCCCGACCGGTTCCGCGCCAACCACACAGGCACTAATGGCGCCGATTCTCCGCTCTGCGGAGAGTCGCATGCCGGTGTCGGGGCGGCGTGGCGTGATTCGCGCCGGTCGCCGGGATTCTCCGGCCCGGCCCTGGGCTGAGAGAATCACGCCCCCGAAGTTTGCGGATGACTGCACAATGTTCACCACCATTCGCAACTCCTCATATAATGAAGCAATCCATATCCAAATGCAGCAAGACCTGGCCAACATCCAGACTTGGGCTGACAAGTGGCAAGTTACATTCGCGCCACACACGTGCTAGGCAATTACCATCTCCTACAAAAGAGGATCTAACCACCGCCCCTTGACATTCAATGTCATTACCATCGCTGAACCCCTCACATTCAACATCCTGGGGGTTACCATTTGTCAGAAACTGAACTGGACTAACCATATGAATACTGTAGTTAAAAGAGCAGGCCAGAGGCCAGGAATCCTGTGACTAGTAACGCATCTCCTGACCCCCAAAGCCTGTCCACCAGCTACAAGGCACAAGTCAGGAGTGTAATGGAATACTCTCCACTTGTCTGGCTGAGTGCAGCTCCAACAACACTCAAGATGCTCAACACCATCCAGGACAAAGCAGGATCAAGCTCACTTGATACTCTTTCCAAAAACATTCAAATCCTCCACCACCGACGCACAGCCGTGTGTACCATCTACAAGATGCACTGCAGGAACTCACTAAGTCTCCTTCGGCAGCACCTTCCAAACCCACAACCACTACCACTGACAAGGACAATGGCAGCAAGCACATGGGAACCCCACCACCTGGAAATTCCCCTCCAAGTCACTCAGTAGCGTGACTTGGAATTATATTCAGTGAAGGCAGCTCACCACCACCACCTTCTCATGCTCAATTAGTGGTGGGCAATAAATGCTGGTTGAACCAGCAATACCCACATCCCGTAAAAATGAATTTTAAAAAAGCAGCAACCACCCCCTCCCTGGTTGCACTGCCATTCAACTTAGCTGTCGGCCGCTGATGGGTTGGCAGCCCTCAGCTGCGGACCTCTATCCTTAGGGTCCAATCTCTGCCCAGTCAGATGCCTGATTGGTAATTTCATGGTGGATCTTCCTGAAAAGAGTGACACGGGGTTCTCACCGCCCCCTCTAAATAGAGTCATGTACAACATAGAAGGAGGCCATTCAACCCATTTTTTCCATGAACAATCTAGTCCCATTTCCCCCCCGCCTTGTTAACCCAAAAGCCTCCCATCTAAAATGAACAGATATCATGCCTGCAGCTAAACTCTTTGGATAGCTCACTTTCAATATTTTAAATCCCGGGGCCAAGGCAGCGATCATAGGCATTCTGTTGCTGAAAGCTTATGTCATGGAAGAATATAGCCATGTAAATCAGGACTGTAAGCTGCAAGCTCGTGAGTAAACGTGGGTCTTTCTGCCTGAAATAAAAGGGGCACCTTATGCCTTAACTTGGAAATTGATGCGAATGCAGATTGCTTTTTGTTACCTGTGTTTTAAATGTGAACCAACGGGAGCAGTCAGGCGAAGGGCCTGTAGGCGACACCAAAAAAGCCTCCCTGCTAATAATCTGATGGGGCCCAGTTGTGGGAGGTGTTTCCCTATCTGTGGGGGATTTTTCTCTACTAAGAGTTGACTCACTCTCTGCTCTCTGCGTGGTCACTGGACATGGAAAATGTGACTCTGGAGGGAAGCAGCAGGCCAGCCCTGTCAGGTTTGTGCAGCAGCTCAATAAGTTGCAGCATTGCTATGGAAACCATTAAAATCTAATCTCAAATGTAATCCCATTAGTGTTACTGGTCCGAAGAACAACAATTGAAAATCTGATGATGGTGGCTCAAAGAATATATGGAACATGATGTTCATTGAGAGTCAGATGAGTTTATGCAATATTGACCTTGGTGCAGAGATGTTTGAAATAGATTGAAAGAAAGGTCAATGCTCATGGAACAAAGCATTCCGATGTCAACTTTGGAACCTGTATTACAAATCAAAGATTTTGCAATGATTGTCATGTAAATGCTGCTGTCTGATATTCGGACTGAATGTATTTAGATTGTAAAGAGATTATAAGGTTTTTATTAGCCCAGTGCTTTTTATGCAGCAATAAATCATCAGGTCCTTTGCCGTGTGATACTTTTCTGGGTTTGGGGCCATCCTTGAATTTGTAGTTCTGTAAGAGGGCGATAAAAAGCACCAACATAAATATCCTTTTACTGAAGTCTCTTGATCGGAACAAAAACAAAAATATCTTCTTTGTCAAAGCATTTTAAACACTGGAGTGGTTATAAACTCCTGTTATGTTCCCTCAACAGCATAGGCAAGGACATAGCTGTCTCACATGCTGAGTGGCAAAACAAATACATAATTGGGGAGCATTTTATGCATGGGATAGGATTTTGTACTTCCCTATTATGTCTGGATTATAAATCCCTCAAAATGAGAGTGAAGGGGAAGCGCATTGGTTAATTGGAATTGAATGGTTGCAACGGAATAGAGATTTGGGTACAATTGATTAATTGTAATCTAAGACTTCACTAAGGGAATGTTCAGTCAAATTGCTCTGCTATTTTATGCTGAACAAAATTCTGGCCAAAGTTATGAATGTGAGGTTTTTCAACATGGTTATGCTTTAAACTGTCTTTTTAATTTAAGGTAAAACCGAGTGATGAAGAGAGTCATGCGATCTACTCCATGTTTTGCCCAATCACTGACCCGTGTGACCTGGTTACCATGGGGACCAAGTGCTCAGGTCAAATGAATTGGATACACTCGATTTAAGACTTGAAAACAAATGGCAGAAGCAGAGTTATTGTTGTTCCAGACGCTCTGCCTGAACAGGAACAGAGACAGAGGGGAAGTCCAGGAACAGAACCTTGCAAAACTCCCATGAGATTTGAGTGGAAGGCAAAATGGCCGTTTTTCAATGGTGGGTTGTAAGTTAATGATTAAGTTGGAGGCAGAGAGAATGGATTGTGGTTCCTGATGGTGAGCGAAGCAGCCTCTTTTTAATACATTATTATGTCACGTAGGCTCCGTAAAACACAACTTCACAAGACTAATTGGCCCCTTTGGAATTCAATGGGCATCAAATGAGAAATATGTGCCCTCAAAGTCACGGTGGTTAAACGTGGTTAAACGTGGTGTGCAGCAGGTGAGGTAGACTTGCTGGGTTGATTTGAACTAAGGAGGAGCTGCTTTTCCTGCATTGCGGAGTTTTGTTGAAACAGGGGAAAGGAGACATTGCTGATTGAGATGAGTTGGTCGCTGTGCAGGGGAAATGGCACAATGCTGACTGAAGGAAGAAGGGAGGTGGCAGCCCTCTAAGGGCAAATGGAGGAAGCTGGAGTACACAGGGTAGGTCGATGTCTACAGACAAGCTGAATTGTGGCGCCATAAAGAATTATACAGGGAGGGGCAATGGTGAGGACCTGAGAGTCGAAGGTAACAGAGGACAGGACAAGGATGATAGAGGGAAGGTTGAGAATAACAGAGGACAGGTCGAGGGCACGGTGGCACAATGCTTAGCTCTGCTGCCTCAGAGCACCAGGGACCCTAGTTCGATTCCGGCCTCAGGTGACTGTCTGTGTGGAGCTTGCACTTTCTCCCCGTGTCTGCATGGGTTTCTTCTGGGTGCTCCGGCTTCCTCCCACAGTCCAAGGATGTGTCGGTTAGGTGGATTGGCCATTCTAAATTGCCCCTTGGTGTCTATAGATGTGCAGGTTTGGTGGGGTTACAGGGATAGGGAGGGGGAATAGGGCTAGGAATAGTTGCTCTTTCAGAGGTTTGGTGTAGACTCGAGAGGACGAATGGCCTCCTTCTGCACAGTAGCAATTCTATGGTTCTATGATTGCATGGGGAGTGAGAGAAAGACAGGAAGACAACAATGGCTGATGCAAGGAGGGAAAAAGTTGTGTGTTAGCTACCAGGCAGAATGCAGGTGGCAGCTGGTCCTCTGGTCAAGGGGAGGAAATCGTCAAGAGTCAGCCACGGTGCCATGAACCTGGCTGCTGCTGCCTTCCCCTGTAAGCCATCTCCCTCAACAGTATCCAAAACTGTATATCTGTTTTGCAGGGAGATGACCGCAGGGGCACCTGCACTGCCTTCATACTCTTGCTCTGTCTTTTGGTCACACATTTTCTATCTCCCTCAGTAATTTTCACCTGCGGTGTGACCAACTCAGCGAATGTGCTATCCACGACGTCCTTAGCATCGCGGATGCTCCAAAGTGAGTCCACCCACAGCTCCAGAGCCGTCAAGCGGTCTAACAGGAGCTGCAGCTCGACACACTTCTTGCACGTGGATGTGTCCCTGAGCTCCCACATCACACACGAGGAGCACGACATGGGTATGAGATCTCCTGCCATGTCTTAAACCTTAGGTTAACTTATACAACTGCAATGCCAAAAAACAAAACAAAAGAAAAAAAAAATAGACAAAGGAAAATAAAAACTACTAACCAGTCACTTACCAGGGATCAAATGCACCTCCTCCGGGTTCTTCGGTTAACTCCCACAGTCCAAAGATATCCAGGTGAGGTGGATTGGTCATGCCCAAATTTCCCCTTCGTGTCCAAAGATGTGCCAGTTAACTGGGGTTCGAGGGACAGGACTGGGGAGTGGGCCTGGGTGGGGTGCTCTTTCAGAGGGTTGGTGCAGACCTGATGGGCCGAATGGCCTCTTTCTCTGTAGGGGTTCTGTGGTACTCCAGGTCTTGGAAGCTCGCCTGGACAAGTCATTAAAATACAAACAAGCTGGCTGCCCTTGTTGAAATAATTGCAGAATGTAGTTCAGATTGGAACGGTGGAATTCTCTGCCTCCCAGTGTAATTCCACAGAATAGGTGTTGAAAGAGCCCCATTCTGCCACCTGGATATGCGAAGGGGTGAAACTTGAAAACTACTGTGTGTCAATGGCCAGCTTGTCTGAGACCATTTGTGAGGACAATGTAACGCAAATATTACGGTCACACGGCAGAAACCACGGGTGGGATTTTCCCAGGCCGTCAACCGCCGGGATTATTCGGTCTTTCTGAATGTCAGTGGACCTCTGTCCGGGCCATCAAGCCCCGATGGTGGGTGCCACAACAATGCAGCCAGAAAATCCCGACCCATGTCTCCAATAAGGGACATTTAATAAGACACGTTGTTGGGGCATGAGGTGGGAAGAAAGAGATGAATTCCAGACCAGCAGGGAAACAGGACCGTGCCTGAGACCCACCTGAAAGCAAAGACGTTGAGCTGGCCTTTAGCTAGCTTTTCGAAGGATCAATCCAAGCTCTCACTCCGTGGTTTGACTGCATCATGACTGGAGTGAAGCCAGAGAAATCCGCCACTGCAAATCCTCTCCTCATTAACTTCCGACCTTCATTTTCTGCAGTGAATCAAAAAGGAATCACAGGCCTGCAATGATTCAAGCCTTCATCTGATAAGGAACAAGTGTGGCAGTGAATGTTTGTAACCAAGGTTTCCTGTGTGTGGGAGTGAATCTGTGAGCGTGGGTGCTGCATTGAGTGATAAAGATTTATCCTTTTTAGTAAAAGAAAATTATGAGAAATCTTGAGTTTTGTCTACTCTTCAAACTCTCAGCACTCAAGTGGTTAGAACACACTGTTGGTTAGTGGCTGGAAACGTGGCGAGTGAATGGGAGAGGGCGAGTGAATGGGAGAGATAGAGTGAGTTTGTGGGCACAGCAGTTAAAGGCACGACTGCCAACGGTGGGTTGCGAGTCGCGAATCCTTGCAGACGGCAAGATCCATAAGGCGAATCAGGCAGATTCCAGCCATGAGAAGGCAGCACTGGTTTAGACAGTTACTCACCTCCAAATTGTGGTCAGGTTCCTGAACCTGACAGACGGAAAAGCATCTGAACAATACCTCGCTGAAAATTTCAAAATGATCAGATCCGTTATTGCAGCAAGAATCAGACATTTTCGGTTGCATTCCTTTGTTCAATGTGAGCTGCCTTTTGAGTTTGATACCTCCGTTCCCATGCCCCCGCTGGCTCATTTCCTGATGGATGGGTCTGCAATCCAATTAATTCCCCGACTTGATGGGTAACACGGTGGCAGAGTGGTTCGTGTTATACTGTATTGCTACTCCTGGTGACATGTTATATTACTGGGCTTAAAGTATTATATATGCCGTTACTAACTGTAGATGATATTGAAGAACACTCAAGACCATGTTATATTATATTGCTAATCCTGGTAGCATGTTATATTACTGGGTTAAAGTAATACATGTCGTTACTAACAGTAGATGATGTTGAAGAACACTCGAGTCTTCAAAGTAAACTGAAAGAATTTATTAAGTAACAATAAAACTAATAAATGAGTTTGACACTCCAATGAACTAACTCTAGCAATAAAGTAAGGATAAACAACTGTCCAAACTATATCTAAGCTACACGTGGTGTCTAGGCTGAGATCCTCTCTGCTACACTGCTCCCATCTGGTGACTCCTGCTTGGAAAGAAGGCTAGAGCTTCTGGGAGCTGTATTATATAGTGGGTCTTGTAATGCCCTCTAGTAGTCATGCCACAGCTAGGTGTTGTGATTAACCCTTTAGTTATGTCTGTCTACATATCATTAGAGTTAGCACTGCTGCCTCACAGTGTCAGGGACCCAGGTCCGATTCCAATCTCGGGTGACTGCCTGTGTGGAGTTTATGCTTCCTCCTCGTGTCTGACTGGGTTTCCTCCGAGTGCTCCGGTTTCCTCCCACAGTCCAAAGAATGAGCAGGTGAGGTGGATTGGCCGTGCTAAATTGCGCCTTTGTGTCCAAAGATTAGCAGGGGTTACGGGGATAGGGCGGGGAGTGGGCATTGATAAGGTGGCCATTTGAAGGGTCAGTGCAGACTGGATGTGCCAAATTACCTCCTTCTGCACTGGAGATTCTATGGTTCTGTGATTCTATGATTCAATAATGAAAATAGTAACTGCTTCCTGTTTCTTATCAAGGCAGGTTTGTGCCCCAAAATTGAAACTGCCTCCTGACTCTATTTTTGAAAATATTTTTATTGAAGTATTTCATTTTATACATTGTAAAATAGACAAATGTATGTGGATCAGGTACAATTTACGAGCTCTCCGTTAGCATCAGCCCCCTAATCCCCCTTTCTTAACCCTTTTATGTTGTTTTAGGATACTTTATTGGATCACATATTTTACAGTAGGTGATCTTTTATTACACTCCTGTATCATCTTTTATTACACTTCTTTGTATGTTTTGATACACTACGGAGTGTAATATGTGTTACTCAAACCTTGGTTGCTGATGATGTTTTCTGAATCTCGATGAAGAAGACTCGAACTCGTCCAGTAGTAACAAAAGGTTTATTGAGTAACTACAACAATAATTGCGTGAGTTCTTTATTTTGACATTAATGCAAGTGATAAGGTCAACAAGATCTTACTACAGTAACTATGCTTAACTACACTAACCACCTGAGGTAATCTTATACTCCTGTCCTGGTCACAGTACACCCGAAAGAGAGAGAGAGAGAGGCACAGTGCGGTTGCTTTTATACCCCTGTTGGTCCGGCCCTCTAGTGATCATCTGGTGCTACTGATTACACATTAACCTCTTATGTACATGCACATGGAGATCAATACATCCCCCTTTTTTTGTTGTGTTACATATTTTCTGTATGTTGTAAAGAAAATAGAACAAACATAATGGATACAGCTTGCAAATGCATCACATAAAATCAATGAGTTAATCAGTCAAATGTTAATACATTTAGTCTCTTAGGTTTTTGTTTTCCGTTTGCTTGTGGTTCAATCCCAACAAGTCATCATGAGGTGTTCAAATGGTTTAATCACTTCGTTGTCTGATTTTGACTTGTTTTTCTATGCTTGTGGTAGCGATTCTGTGTTACGTTTGCCTTAACAACTGTTTTGTTTCTTTGTCTTGGAGCAAATGCGAATTCGTGGGATTCGTTGTCATGCCATGTTATGTTGGTACTCTTGCTATTGTTTTGGACTGTGCTGTTACATTGTCCTTCATGCGCAGAGTTGTACCATTTTGTATAGGTTGTTGTCTGATTGTTGTTGTTTTTGTTGTTGTCTTTGTTGTTGCATTCGTTGTTGTTCTTGTTGTGCTCAATGACTCTCCCTTGTGGATAATTTGAGTCATTCTCAAAGTTATTGGTATCAGTGTCCTTTGTGGTATCTGATGTTTCATTGAGCTTTTTGAATTGAGGTTTGTGAGAATGATCTGATGTTTCATTGATCTTGTGACATCAGTCATTTGTGGTTGATTTGATTCCCATTGCTTCCTTGGTGCTCCTCTTCTGGAGTCATTTCAGTTGATCTGCTTCACCTGTGATCTCTTGGTGCTCATCTTCTGGAGTCATTTCAGGTTCATTTGAATCATCTTTGGTTTCTTGGTGCTCCTCGTGTGAAGTCAAAATCTTCAAAATGTCATTTTCTTGTGGGTAGTTTAGAGTAAATGAGGTTTTAATTGACGCGATCTCACTGGACTCATGAGCAGTTTTACTTATGATTGTTGAGTACTTCTGTACAGACGAGCTGATATCTGTCAGTCTCGCTGTGATTTTGCACATTTTGTATGTCGATTGTGATCACATTGCCACTATTCTCACACACAGTGGGTAGACATCCATTGTCTTCTTGTTGATTAAATGAGCTGGGTGGGCTTTCATTGTCTTCTTATGGTGTCTCAAATAAGATGGATAGACCTTCATAGTCCTCTTCATGCATGGTTAGCGCTCTGGAGTCTTTAATTGCTTCCACTCTGGAGTCTGTCAACGATCTCTCGGAGAAGAATTCCATCACTCTCTTTGTGGAGTCTTTCATCGCTCTCTGTGTGGAGATGTGTAGTATTCTCTCTGTGGAGACGATCAGAGCTCTCTCAACGGAGTCGGTCAGTACTCTCTGTGTGGTGTTGTTTTCTTCTCGGCTATTTGACAGGTTGCTGTCATCCAATGTATCAACAATCTGCCATTGCATCATGGTATTGGATTCATATTCCATGAGTAGCGTCGTATTGACCTTTTCAACTGTGTTATTGATGCTCTGATCATCATATCCGAATAACTCAGCCATCTCTGAGTAGTATTCTTCAATATGCAAATCATCTTTTTTTGTTTCGGATTAGTTATTGTGCTCTTCATGTTCAATGAACAAATCATCTTCTTTGGTTTCGGATTTGTCTTTGTGCTCTTCACTTTGGGTGGTGCAAACTACTTGTTCCAGGGTGCTGCGGAGGTTATTTTCAACTGCTGGTTGAAGTTCAGGCATTGTTGCGCCTTTCGAGGTAAAATATTTGAGTTTGTAGCTTTAAAACTCTTATTTTTAATTTTCAGGCAGTGTTGCTTTAAGTGGGCGTGGTTTGAGTCTTCTGACTTCATGACACTCGTGACATAAAGCGTAGGAATCGGTTGTGCATGCGCAAATCAATTTTCCTTCACTGTACGCTTTTTTCAACTGCAGATGTATGGCTTCTCGTGCATGCGCAGAACGTTGTTTTGCCGGTTTGTGTCTTTTAGGGAAGTGCGCTATGCGAACTGGTCAGACTGCACACACGCAAGATGGCTGCCGCTCAGAACATCCATCTTCTTAAGTTTCAACACTGCATCTGCCTCGTAGTGAGTATTCGTGCCATTTTTACGGATTTTTTTTTCTAGATAATGACTCTTTGTTTGTAAAGACTCAAAGTATTGATTTTGTTTTCGTTCATAAGCAAGGCATTTTTGTATAGCGATTTCTAATGGTAAATCCTTTTCTTTTAAAAGTGCTTGCCTTAAACGTTCATCAGCTAGTCCATAAATTAATTGGTCCATTATAATTAAGTCTCTTAAAGCAGCATAATTGCTGGTGTTACAGTGATCTTCAAAGTTTTCACTTTCAATTTAGTTTTGTCTTCACCTTCCAAGTAATTAAAAGAGTTATAGATCTCTCTAGCTTGATGTCCTGCTATTGCTAGTAGCAGTATTTTTTTTTGTCTTCAGTGGCTGTGCTCAAACCATTAGCTACCGTATATAGTTGGACCATTTGTTTAAAAGTTTTCCTGTTATCACGTAAGTTACCAATTGTTTTCAGCTGCCGTGGAGGTCGAATCGAATGTTCCATCGAATCGGTCGGTCGGCGAGGATCCATATGCTGCGAGGTCTTCCACAGTCGAACTGACAGTACTTAATTTTCTTTCTTTTTGTCTAACCTAATCTATCTAGTTCTTTTAAAGCCATCTGTCCTGGCACCATATTTTATTACACTCCTGTATCATATTTTATTACACTTCTTTGTATGTTTTGATATACTACTGAGTGTAATATGTATGACTCAAACCTTGGTTGCTGATGAGATTCTCTGAATCTCGATGAAGAAGACTCAAACTCGTCCAGTAGTAACAAAAGGTTTATTGAGTAACGATAACAATAATTGCATGAGTTCTTTACTTTGACATTAATGCTGGTGATAAGGTCAACAAGATCTAACTACAGTAACTATGCTTAACTACACTAACCATCTAAGCTAGCCTTATACTCTTATCCTGGTCACAGTACACCCGAAAGAGAGAGAGAGAGGCACAGTGGGTTGCTTTTATACCCCTGTTGGTTCGGCCCTCTAGTGATCATCTGGTGCAACTGATTATACATTAACCCCTTATGTACATGCACATAGAGATCAATACAGGTGATTGTTATCTATTTACATGTGATCAGCTCTTTACGCTCCACTTACCGTCCACCCCATCAATTGGCCCGCCCCACACTCCCACCCCCCTTCCCCCAACTTCCTGTTTTAGGCGTTTCTTTGGAGTGGGGGGTCTTGTCTTTTGTGGTCTTGCTCTGAGCCCCGTATTGTTTGTTCCGACAATTCACATTCTTTCTCCTCATCTCTACCTGGCCTCCCTCCCCTCTCTCTATCTGTTCCCTGTTGTCTTGTTGGCTTCTGTGTGCCCCCCCTCCTCACTCTATTGGCTCTTGACTCCAATGGGAAAATCTGCCCCTTTGTGTCTTTCAAGAATCCACCAACTTCAAAGTGTGTACAGGCATAGTGTATGTCACAGATTAATACAGCGCAAAAGGCAACCATTTGCCCCATCATGTCTCGGCCTGCATTTTAACAAAACCACCCAACTCCTTACCTTATCCTGCCCTTTTTCCCGTAGCCACGCAAATTAAAAAGTGAAGGTCACAACTACTTGTGCCCAGTTCTGGTCACCTCATTGTGTCCAGTTCTGGCCACCTCATTATAGGATGTGGATGCTTTAGAGAGGGTGCAGAGGAGATTTACCAGGATGCTGCCTGGACTGGAGGGCATGCCTTATTAAGAAAGTTTGGGGTGGCTAGGGCTTTTCTCACGAGAGCGAAGAAGAAAGAGAGGTGACTTGATAGAGGTGTGCAAGGTGATGAGTGGCATGGATAGAGTGGATAGCCAGAGACTTTTCCCCAGGGTGGAAATGGCTATCACGAGGGGACATAATTTTAAGGTGATTGGAGGAAAGTATAGGGGGGATGTCAGAGGTAGGTTCTTTACACAGAGAGTGGTGGGCGTGTTTCAGATGGTTAGCATAGTGTTCACAAAGTCCACAGGATAGCTTTTTGCTTAAACAAAGCTATGATTTTATTTACACTACTAAACTGGGATTCAACACTTAGTCCTTAAGAATACAGATCTGATCAATAACATGTAACTACACCCATATAATGCTAATGTCATGCTAATCTCACTACTGGTATAACTACAATCTAACCTTACTCACACTATCTGGTCTTAGGACCTTTCCTATCTGTCTCCTGCACACACTCCTCCCCTAAGGTCTAAGGACCTCAAAGGTAGTAATCTCAGGATTGCTACCAGTGCCACGAGCTAGTCAGAGTAGGAATGTCAGGATAGATAGGATGAATATGTCGCTCGAGAGATGGTGCAAGAGGCAGGGATTCAAATTCCTGGGGCATTGGAACAGGTTCTGGGGGAGGTGGGACCAGTACAAACTGGACGGTCTGCACCTGGACAGGACTGGAACCGATGTCCTGGGGAGGTGTTTGATAGAGCTGTTGTGGAGGGTTTAAACAAATGTGGCAGGGGGATGGGAACCGATGCAGGAAGTCGGAGGGAAGTAAAACGGGGCCAGAAACAAAAAGCAGTAAGGGGGAAAGTGTAAGGCAGAGAAGCCATAGTCAAAAATCAAAAAGGGCCACAGTACAGGGTACAGTGACTGAGGAGAGTGTGAAAAGGGAGGTGGTCAATGCAGGATTGAGGGTGTTGTACCTAAATGCGCGCAGTATACGGAACAAGGTAAGTGAGCTTGTTGCGCACATTGAAATTGGCTGGTACGATGTTGTGGGCATCACAGAAACGTGGCTGCAAGGGGATCAGGGCTGGGATCTAAATATCCAAGGATATATGTCCTATCGAAAGGACAGGCAGATGGGCAAAGGGGGAGGGGTTGCATTGTTAGTAAGGAATGAACTTAAATCGAAAGCAAGGAGCGATATAGGATCAGGAGGCATAGAATCTCTGTGGGTAGAGTTGAGGAAACGCAAAGGTAAAAAGACCCTGATGGGAGTTATGTACAGGCCCCCTAGCAGTCGTCAGGATGTGGGGCAGAAAATAAATCAGGAGATAGAAAAGGCATGTGAATAAGGCAATATTACAATAATCATGGGGGACTTCAATATGCAGGTGGACTGGGAAAATCAGGTTGGTAGTGGATCCCAAGAAATGGAATTTGTGGAATGTCTAAGAGATGGTTTTTTGGAGCAGCTTGTGACAGATCCTACCAGGGAACAGACAATTCTGGATTTGATGATGTGTAATGAGGCAGACTTGATTAGGGAACTTAAGGTGAAGGAACCCTTAGGGAGCAGTGACCACAATATGATAGAATTCACATTGCAATTTGAGAGGGAGAAGCTGCAATCAAATGTAATGGTATTACAATTAAATAAGGGTAACTACAAAGACATGAGGGAGGAACTGGCCAGAGTTGATTGGAGAAGGAGCCGAGTAGGGAAGTCAGTAGAACAGCAATGGCATGGGTTTTGGGGGGTTATTAGGGAGGCACAACAGAAATTCATCCCAAGGAGGAGGAAACATGCTAAGGGGAGGACAAGGCATCCATGGCTGGTGAGGGATGTCAAGGACAGCATAAAGGCTGAAGAAAAAGCATACAAAGTGGCAAAGATTAGTGGGAAACCAGAGGATTGGGAAGCCTTTAAAAGCGAGCAGAGGACAACTAAAAAAGCAATGGGGGGAGAAGATGAAGTATGACTGCAAGCTAGCTAGTAATGTAAAGAAAGATAGGAAGAGATTTTTTTCAATATATAAAAGTTAAGAGAGAGGCAAAAAGAGACATTGGACCACTAGAAAATGTGGCTGGAGAAGTAATAATAGGAAACAAAGAAATGGCAGACGAACTGAATAGTTACTTTGCATCAGTCTTCACGGTGGAAGACACCACTGGGATGCCTGAGCTCCTGGAGAACCAGGGGGCAGAGGTGAGTGCAGTGACCATTACTAAGGAGAACTTTCTGGGTAAACTGAAAGGTCTGAAGGTGGATAAGTCACCTGGACCGGATGGACTGCACCCCAGTGTTCTAAAAGAGAGAGCTGAGGAGATTGTGGAGGCATTCGTGATGATCTTTCGGGAATCACTAGAGGCAGGAAGGGTCCCAGAGGACTGGAAGGTGGCTAATGTAACACCACTGTTTAAGAAGGGAGGGAGGCAGAAGATGGGAAATTATAGGCCGGTTAGCCTGACTTCGGTCATTGGTCAGATTTTAGAGTCTGTTAATAAAGATGAGATCGCAAAGCACTTGGAAGTGCATGATAAAATAGGACTGAGTCAGCACAGCTTTGATAAAGGGAGGTCATATCTGATAAATCTGTTAGAGTTCTTTGAGGAGGTAACAAGCAAGTTAGACAAAGGAGAACCAGTGGACATGATTTATTTAGATTTCCAGAAGGCCTTTGACAAGGTGCCGCATAGGAGACTGTTAAATAAGTTAAGAGCTCATGGTGTTCAGGGTAAGATCTTGGCATGGATAGAGGATTGGCTGAGTGGCAAAAGGCGAAGAGTGTGTGGTGTTGGGTGCTCTGGTGCACAGATGAGCCAACACTGTTGTATGTGGTACAACTCTATTTTATTTTAACTCTTATAATACAGTTCGTTCTGGATACTCTGCACGTGCTGTCTCCCTGAGTGTGTCGTGTAGTAGGTCTGTCCTGGTCCTCCTCTGCAGCTAATACTGACCACCGGGGGTCGTGTCTGTGCTTTTATATCTTTCTGTCATTGGGTGTGGTGTTGTGTGTTCTGATTTGTCTGTTGGTGTGTCTATCATGATGTGTGTGTTTGAATATCATGACATCCCCCCTTTTTACATAGATATGTGCCTACGTGGTTATAAATATAATTGTGTCATGAGTGCATCTAAGAGTGTGTGTGTGTGTTGTGTACAGCGTGTGTATATGACGTAACTATTTACATGGGGCGATGTCGGGTGCGTCACACTAACAAGGTTGTACCATAACAAAACTTGGATGCGAGAGAAAAAAAAAACTTGAACATTGGTCCGGTCAGACGATATCTGGAACAATAAACAACAACAGGTTATAATACAGAAGTGTTTGACTTTTTGAACGTATGAACAGCGTTATAAGTCCAGTCTAATGGGTGACCGCCTCAAGAATGGGCTGGTCCTCAAGCCGGTTCAGCTGTGGAGATTTGGGGTCACACTGGTTCACCTTGGACTGTTGGAGGTGATGCTGTTGCCGAAGTCTCTACTTTACCATTTGTTGTACTTCGTGAAGTGCTTGGTTTTTTCATTCGTGCAAATATAACATTCAACATCTTTGTTAGTGGTGCCTTGGCTGTGGTTTGGTTCTGGTGGCGATGGAAGGGGCATGATCTGTGGCATCTCCACGAAGTCATCCTTGGGAACCAGTGGAGGATCCGGCGTGTGCGTACGGTTCAGTTGCGAGCGTGGAAGGCGGCGCAAAGCTCGCTGATTGCGCCTACGCACCAATCCATCCGCCCTGCATGCCAGGAACAAGGTGGAGTCTTTTTTCTTTTTATGTTTGTGGTGGACGGCATCTTGTAGCCGATGGGTCGTTGCCATCGAAGTAGCACCATTACTAATATCATGCAAGGCGATGACTGTGCCAGATGTGGAAGTTGGCCGAGACCGTGCACGCTGGTTCCGGCCACCTGCTGTGCCGGAAGGGCGACTCCGCAGAGAAACGTCGAAGCATGTCGCCTTGGAGAGAGAATTGTTGCTCGCATCAACGTCTGGCGATGGCGCGAATTGGTGTGTCCATCTTGGACCGCCGGTGCTGGTTGCCACTGCCGACCCAGTGGGACTGCCACGCGATCCATTCCCTGTCGCCGTGGCATCCGCCGTCACCCTGAGCGTGCCATCACCGAGGCCGCGACACCGCCCGTCCGGAGCAAGGTCTGGCGTGCGCAAATCAGAGTCGGCGCTTGGCTGCTCCCCATCTGGAGTCCGGTCTGCCTTCCGTCGATGCCCCCCGTCCGGAGTCCCAACAGGTTCACTGGAGGCAGCCGAGATTCCCTGAAGCTGCACTTCTGGAGTCGGAACATGCAGGAATGCACCAACCAGTGGAGAGGCTCGAGCCATCGAGGGTGGAAGCGGTGCACCGCCACCGCAGTCGTCAGTGGTCCCACCGTGATCGTCGAGTGCCTCGGTACGCACTAGGCGAGGTCTGTCACCTTGCACCTTTTGCATGGGAAGTGGGATGCTGTCGTCACTCGTCTCACATCCCGTGGATAGATCCTCATTAGCAGCTTGCTGTTCACTAGGGTTGGGTAAATTGTCAGAGTTTTCATCTGGTGGTGCACACCATGTCGGTGGACTGTCATTGTCTTGCTGTTGTCCTTCATTTGGGCTTTTCTTCTTTGGAATTTTAAATCTTCCCCCAGACATTGCAGAACCTTGTTTATTACCCCCAAATTCTCCCATATGTATGGTCTCGAATATAGGATCCAATGTTTCTATCGACATTGTACTATTTTCCAAAGAACATTCCATTTCACTTTTCTTCTCAGGTACCTCATATGTATCTTTGTCTAATGTACATGCCTTCATGGTCTCTGGGTCTGATTTTGCTGGGACTGGCATGGTCACAGTCTCTCTTTTACTGTTCTCAATTGCCCACATTATACTCCCCATACATAACTGCTTAATCACTGGGGTTAGTGTGGTACAATGGATAATCGGGTCGACCTTATCTGCATCTTCACCATTAGTGGAAAGCACACTTGGTTCACTTGAAACTGCTGTGGGTTTTAAATTCGTTATCTGGCTACTCGATGTCGGTGTCCTCAGGATTCTTGCTCCAATGTTCTGCTCATTTATCAGTGGTGTGTGTATAGGTTCAATGCAATTAATGTTCCCCTCAAGGTTTGAAGAGTCATTACTGACTAACTGCTGGTCTCCGAAGCTGGGATTTTGCGGCGTTGTGTTGAAGGGAGACATTTGTCCCTGCTGTAGATATGATTCAGGTTGTGTTATTTCCATTACCTGAGGATCAATGTCTTGTCCATTTTTTCGATCCGTACTAAAACACTGGCAATTCTCAGTCTGCTCCTTGCAAGTTAAACCTTCAATTAATTTCTTTAGCAAATCCTCAGCATCCTTCTGTGGCCGTGCAGCATTATTAATCTCTGTTCGGCTATAATGATCCTGAAGGTCAGCGCATAAACCTTTTTTCTTCGGGCTTGGACGAGGCGATTCCTTTGGCTTGTCTTCAGTTGGGCTTGAACAGTCTTCAGCGCTGTGCCCTTCATTGTAGCATGAGAGACCGTCATGGTCATGCTGCTGTGTAGTGGAGCATGGTAGGCTGTTATAGCCTTCTTGCTGTTCACGTGAGCATGGCAGACTTGCATCGTCTGCCGCTGGTTGGTCAGGAGAGGTTGCTAGACCCTCATGGTCTTGTTCCTGCAAGGACTGCACATTGGAGTCTTGCGTTGCTTCTATCGTGGAGGCTGTCCACGAGCTCTCTGTGGAGGCTTGTGACACTGGAGTCACTTCTTGTTCGTGCAAGGACTGCGCTCTGGAGTCTTGCGTTGCTTCTATCGTGGAGGCTGTCCACGAGCTCTCTGTGGAGGCTTGTGACACTGGAGTCACTTCTTGTTCGTGCAAGGACTGCGCTCTGGAGTCTTGCGTTGCTTCTATGGTGGAGGCTGTCCACGAGCTCTCTGTGGAGGCTTGCACCACTCCCTGTCTGTTAATGTCAGGCTGCAGCATCATCCGGTACTGATAAGTTGGAACGTCATATCTGCTGGATTGAAGATCCTCAAATCCGAAAAATGAATCCGCATCTGCGTCGGATTCAATGTGGGGGCCGCCAATGTGCAACACGAAAGGTTCGTCCGAGTCATAGTCGTATAGGACCACGGAGCTATCATTGGGCTCGCGAGGTCCGGAAACACTGTAAAGATCGTCATCGAAGTATTCGAGGTCGGAATCATCGGCTTGTGCGTAGGTAACTGCTTGTCGGAGGGTTCTTCGGAGGTCAAATTCATCTCCTGGGTCAATTTGCGGCAATGTGCTGTCATTCCAGGTGAGGGAAGGTTGTTTTACAGCTTTAACAGATTTTTGTTTTTTTGATTTGGGACGTTTCCCTTTTAAATTGGATTTGGGACATTTCCCCTTTAAATTGGTGCAGTCTGGGGCCTCTGACATCCTGACGCTCGGTATGTAGCACATCGGAAGTGACTGCGCATGCTCAGATCGCTGTTCCTTTACCGATGGCCGTTTTCTTGACTGCGCATGCGCAGCATCTCGCGCATGCGCAAACGAAACTTCCGGTTCTGCGCACTGCTCGCGCAACTGTGCTAGCGTGATACCTTTAGCAAGATGGCCGCCGACCTCGACCCAGCCCTCTCTCAGGCCCGGGATTTCGGCCTCTGGGAATTCGGGCTCCGGGATCCCAGCCACGAGGTGAGTACTGCAGCTTTTCTTACCTTTACTTGCCGATTGGATTGCGTTTTCTTCACAGTACTTGGAGAATTTGTCCAGTACTGCCTGGTAATCGTACCTTTGCTGCCTCCTGAAGAACCTGAACCTTGTGAATATTTCTCTTGCCCTTGCACTGGCGATGGTGAGGAGAAATTCAATTTTGTCGCTATCATCCAGGCCTTGGAGTTCAGCTGCCACCAGGAACAATTCGAACACTTGCCGGAATCGCCGCCAGTTTTCGCGGAGATCGCCGTAGCACTGGAGCGGCTGCGGAACCGGGAGCTCTATCATTTTGCCTGGGCACTGCTGGTTGTCTGTGTACACTGAGGTATGCCGGCAGGTATCGATCCACTCCTGTACCATGTGGTGTTGGGTGCTCTGGTGCACAGATGAGCCAACACAGTTGTATCAGGTACAACTCTATTTTATTTTAACTCTTATAATACAGTTCGTTCTGGATACTCTGCACGTGCTGTCTCCCTGAGTGTGTTGTGTAGTAGGTCTGTCCTGGTCCTCCTCTGCAGCTAATACTGACCACCGGGGGTCGTGTCTGTGCTTTTATATCTTTCTGTCATTGGTTGTGGTGTTGTGTGTTCTGATTTGTCTGTTGGTGTGTCTATCATGATGTGTGTGTTTGAATATCACGACAGAGTGGGGATAAAGTGGTCTTTTTCAATATGGCAGCCAGTGACTAGTGGTGTGCCTCAGGGGTCTGTGCTGGGACAACAACTTTTTACAATATACATTAATGATCTGGAAGAAGGTACTGTAGGTAATGTTGCTAAGTTTGCATGTGATACAAAGATCTGTAGAGGGACAGGTAGTATTGAGGAAGCAAGAGGGCTGCAGAAGGATTTGGACAAGCTAGGAGAGTGGGCAATGTAGTGGCAAATGAAATACAATGTGGAAAAGTGTGAGGTTATGCACTTTGGAAGGAGGAATCTAGGCATAGACTATTTTCTAAATAGGGAAATGCTTCGGAAAGCAGAAGCACAAAGGGACTTGGGAGTCCTTGTTCACGATTCTCTTAAAGGTTAATGTGCAGGTTCCGCCGGCAGTTAAGAAGGCAAATGCAATGTTAGCATTCATGTCAAGAGGGCTAGAATACAAGACCAGGGATGTACTTCTGAGGCTGTATAAGGCTCTGGTCAAACCCCATTTGGAGTATGTGAGCAGTTTTGGGCCCTGTATCTAAAGAAGGATGTGCTGGCCTTGGAAAGGGTCCAGAGGAAGTTCACAAGAATGATCCCTGGAATGAAGAACTTGTCGTATGAGGAACTTTTGAGGACTCTGCATCTGTACTCGTTGGAGTTTAGAAGGATGAGAGTGGATCTTATTGAAATGTACAAGATACTGCGAGGCCTGGATAGAGTGGACGTGGAGAGGATGTTTCCACTTGTAGGAAAAACTAGAACCAGAGGACACCATCTCAGATTAAAGGGACGATCCTTTAAAACAGAGTTGAGGAGAAATTTCTTCAGCCAGAGGGTGTTGAATCTGTGGAACTCTTTGCCGCAGAAGGCTGTGGAGGCCAATTCACTGAGTGTCTGTAAGACAGAGATAGATAGGTTCTTGATTAATAAGGGAATCAGGGGTTATGGGGAGAAGACAGGAGAATGGGGATGAGAAAATATCAGCCATGATTGAATGGCAGAGCAGACTCGATGGGCCGAGTGGCCTAATTCTGCTCCTACATCTTATGGTCTTATGGTCTTATCATTACTTTATATAATAGGCAGATGAACTTAGAGCTTGGATTAGTACTTGGAACTATCGTGTTGTTGCCATCACAGAGACCTGGTTGAGGGAAGGACAGGATTGGCAGCTAAATGTTCCAGGATTCAGATGTTTCAGGCGGGATAGAGGGGGATGTAAAGGGGTGGAGGAGTTGCGCTACTGGTTAGGGAGAATATCACAGCTGTACTGCAGGATGACAGCTCAGAGGGCAGCGAGGTAGAGATCAGGAATAAGAAGGGTGCAGTCACAAAGTTGGGGGTTTACTACAGGCCTTCCAACAGCCAGCGGAAGATAGAGGAGCAGATAGGTAGACAGATTTTGAAAAGGAGTAAAAGCACCAAGGCTGTTGTGATGGGAGACTTTAACTTCCCCAATATTGACTGGCACTCACTTAGTGCTAGGGGCTTGTACGGAGCAGTTGTAAGGAGCAGTTGTAAGGAACATTCCTAAAACAATAGTAGATTGTCCAACTGGGGAAGGGGCTGTACTGGACCTGGTATTGGGGAATGAGCCCGGCCATTGGTAGAAGTTTCAGTAGGGGAGCATTTCGAGAACAGTGACCACAATTCAGTAAGTTTTAAAATGCTGGTGGACAAGGATAAGAGTGGCCCTAGTGTGAATGTGCTAAATTGGGGGAAGGTTAATTCTAACAATATCAGGCTGGAACTGAAGAACCTACGTTGGGGGCGGATGTTTGAGGGTAAATCAACATCTGACATGTGGGAGGCTTTCAAATGTCAGTTGAAAGGAATTCAGGACCGGCATGTTCCTATGAGGAAGAAGGATAAATATGGCAAATTTCGGGAACCATGGATAACGAGAGATATTGCAGGCCTCGTCAAAAAGAAAAAGGAGGCAGCTGGTAGGCTAGGAACAGGCGAAGCCTCTGTGGAAACTAAGGAAAGTAGCAAGGAACTTAAGCAAGGAGTCAGGAGGGCTAAAATGGGTCATGAAAAGTAACATGTACAGGAAAAGCAAGAGGGTAGCCAGGGAAAGGGTTGGCCCACTGAAGGTCAGGGGAGGGAATCTATGTGTGGAGCCAGGGGAAATGGGCGAGGTACTAAATGAATACTTTGCATCAGCATTCACCAAAGGGAAGGAATTGGTGGATGTTGAGTCTGGAGAAGGGTGTTTAGCTAGCCCGGGTCACATTGAGATCCAAAAAGAAGAGGTGTTGGGCTTCTTGAAAAATTGAGGTAGATAAGTCCCCAGGGCCTGATGGGATTTACCCCAGAATACTGAAGGAGGCAAGAGAGGAAATTGCTGAAGCCTTGACAGAAATCTTTGGATACTCACTGTCTCGCGGTGATGTCCCGGAGGACTGGAGAACAGCCAATGTTGTTCCTTTGTTTAAGAAGGGTAGCAAGGATAATCCAGGGAACTACAGGCCGGTGAGCCTTACTTCAGTGGTAGGGAAATTACTGGAGAGAATTCTTCGAGAGAGAGGATCTGCTCCCATTTGGAAGCAAGTGGATATATTAGGAAGAGGCAGCACGGTTTTGTGAAGGGGAGGTCGTGTCTCACTAACTTGATAGAGTTTTTAAGGAGGTCACAAAGATGATTGATGCAGTCAGGGCAGTGGATGTTCTCTCTATGGACTTGAGTAAGGCCTTTGACAAGGTACCTCATGGCAGACTGGTACAAAAGGTGAAGTCACACGGGATCAGAGGTGTGCTGGCAAGATGGATGCCGAACTGGCTAGGTCATAGAAGGCAGAGAGTAGCAATGGAAGGGTGCTTTTCTGATTGGAGGGCTGTGACTAGTGGTGTTCCACAGCGATCAGTGCTGGGACCTTTGCTATTCATAGTACATATAAATGATTTGGAGGAAAATGAAAGGGTCTGATTAGTAAGTTTGCGGACGACACAAAGGTTGGTGGAATTGTGGATAGCGATGACGACTGTCAGAGGATACAGCAGGATTTAGATTGTTTGGAGACTTGGGCAGAGAGATGGCCGATGGAGTTTAATCCAGACAAATGTGAGGTAATGCATTTTGGAAGGTCTAATGCAGGTAGGGAATGTACAGTGAATGGTAAAACCCTCAAGAGTATTGAAAGTCAGAGAGATCTAAGTGTACAGGTCCACAGGTCACTGAAAGGGGCAGCACAGGTGGAGAAGGTAGTCAAGAAGGCATACGGCATGCTTGCCTTCATTGGCCGGGGCATTGAGTATAAAAATTGGCAAGTTATGTTGCAGTTGTATAGACCCTTAGTTAGGCCACACTTGGAGTATGGTGTTCAATTCTGGTCGCCACACTACCAGAAGGATGTGGAGGCTTTAGAGGTGGTGCAGAAGAGATTTACCAGGATGCTGCCTGGTATGGAGGGCATTAGCTATGAGGAGAGGTTGAATAAACTCGGTTTGTTCTCACTGGAACAACGGAGGTTGAGGGATGACCTGATAGAGGTTTACAAAATGATGGGGGGCATAGACAGAGTGGATAGTTAGAGACTTTTTCCCCTGATAGAGTGGTCAAATTCTAGGGGGCATAGGTTTAAGGTGCGAGGGGCAAGGTTTAGAGGAGATGTACGAGGCAAGTTTTTTACACAGATGGTAGTGGGTGCCTGGAACTCGCTGCCGGAGGGGTTGGTGGAAGCAGGGACGATAGTGACATTTAAGGGGAATCTTGACAAATCCATGAATAAGATAGGAATAGAGGGATACGGACCCATGGAAGTGCAGAAGATTATAGATTAGACGGGCAGCATGGTCGGCGTAGGCTTGGAGGGCCGAAGGGCCTGTTCCTGTGCTGTACTTTTCTTTGTTCTTTGTTCTTTGATCTTTGTTAAATGTGTGACTGTTTTATCTTATTATCAGTTTCTGGATGGTGATCTCTGGTTAAGTGTTCTTAGTCTTCTCCCCATCAACATTTGAGCAGGTGAGACACCCATTGATAATGGTGTTGCTCAGTATGTTAACAATGCTAAAGCCACGTCTTGACCATCTTCACTCGCTTTGTGGAATAACTTCTTAATTATCCCTACTCCTTGCTATGCTTTCCCATTAGACTGAGGATAACATGGACTAGACGCTACATGGTTGAAATTATATTGCTCTGCAAACTGTGTCCACTTCCAACTCGAGAAACACGGACCATTGTCAGAGACGATGTTAAGAGGTATGCCATTGCATGCAAAAATCAATTTTGGTGCCTTTATCACTCCTCTGGCAGCATCATCACCCCATGAAAGTTGGAGTAATAGTCTATGACTATCAAGTAATCATGACCCTGGAAATAGAATAAATCCATGCACACTTTGTTCCATGGACTGGTCACAATCTCCATCTATTGCATGGTTTCTTTGCTCTGTGCAGGCTGCTGCATCTGACAAATTGGACGTGCTTGAACATACGGGTCGATATCTGTTTATCCCCACCCAATTCACCAACTGTCTGGCTCACCTGTGACACTTTTCGATGCCTTAATGACCCTCGTGAATCTGCTGCAGAATCCCTAAACATAAACTGGCAGCTATCACTATCCTGTCTCCCTTGAACAGGACACCATCAATTGTAGCAAGAACATCTCTTATATCTCAAAAGGATGATTTGCATCCAGCAGCCATCCTTCTCTGAGGTATTGTTTCACCTTCTGGATTGTCAAGTCCTTTTCAGTTTTGCCTTTTCTGGTCTGCAGTTTGGTCAAGTAGTATCTTGGAAATTAAATGAGCTTGAGGTTCTACTTTGACAAAGGGTCACCTGGACTCGAAACGTTAGCTCTTTTCTCTCCCTACAGATGCTGCCAGACCTGCTGAGATTTTCCAGCATTTTCTTTTTGGTTTGTGGGTCCACGCTTCAGACTAACTCTGGTTCTGATGTTTCAGCATTCGTGGTTATCCTGTCCCCTGATATGTCCCCTGATATGTCAGCATCAGTGGTAGCTTTGGAGAGGTCGTTCACAACACCTAAGTCTTTCCTGGACTCTTCATCTTGGTCATCTGAAGGGTGAAGAGTGGTTGAGTGAATCCTTTCAATTGGCTGCAATCTTTCTCAACATCAACTCCAATCAATGAAGATTTCTCACCCTCTGCCACCTCAAAGTTGATGGGTATCTCAATTTTGCCATTCTTCACGACAAGACAGCATGACACCTTTGTGGCTATTATGTTACCATTGTAATCTGTGAGCTTATAGGCAGACTGCTTTACCAGAGGCTTTACAAGTGCTTGCTTTCAAGATCGGTATGTGATAATATTTGCGTGTGCTCCTGTGTCAATCTTAAATGGGATCAATTCTCCTTTTATTTCTAATGAGACAGTCCACTTCTTTATTATCTTTGAGAGTGCTATTACTGGTCCAATCCAGTAAATCAATCTGAGTGATAGTTTCTATCGTGAAGGTATCCAAAATAAAATGAAGTGAAAATGAAATGAAAATGAAAATGAAAATGAAATAAAAATGAATGGGGCTGGTTTAGCACAGTGGGCTAAATCGCTGGCTTGTAAAGCAGAACAAGGCCAGCAGCACGGTTCAATTCTCGTACCAGCCTCCCCGAACAGGCGCCGGAATGTGGCGACCCGGGGCTTTTCACAATAACTTCATTTGAAGCCTACTTGTGACAATAAGTGATTTTCATTTCATTTCCTAGTGATAGCTTCTGTCGTGAAGGTATCTGAATGTGAATATGGTGAGCAATCCTCTCCATCCGCTACGATTTTGGATTTTTTTTCTCTGCACTCTGCACACTTTGGATCCGTCGTCAATCACTATCAGACTTGTTTAAAATTGGTTACGAGGACAGTTGCTGATAAATGACACTGTGCTGCGAAGTGGTTCAGTTTGCCACAATTGGAACAATGTTTCCCTCTCTATGACAATTTTTTTCACTGTGGGCGTGTGCACAGCGTGTGCACGTCATCACGCTCAAAATGGACACCGGCCGTTGTCCACAGTTTTCTCTGCTGCGACATTTACATTGTATACCTTGTGTTGCCCTATTATGTATTTTCTTTTATTTCCTTTTCTTCCCGTGTACTTAATGATCTGCTGAGCTGCTCTCAGAAAAATACTTTTCACTGTACCTCAGTACACGTGACAATAAACAAATCCAATCCAATGGCATCAGCCACGTTTATCGATTTCTCGCTCTGTTCCTTAGCCACAAATTCGGCATATTCGATCGATGCCTGTTCGCTGGCCTTACACATATTTACAGCATCTTCAATCGACCAAATCAATCTTCTTTTTTATTATATAAATTTAGAGTACCCAATTTTCTTTTCTCCCAATTTAGGGGCAATTTAGCGTGGCCAATCCACCTAACCTGCACATCTTTGGGTTGTGGAGGTGAAATTCACACAGGCACGGAGAGAATGTGTAAACTCCACATGGACAGTGACCCAGGGCCAGGATTCGAACGCGGGTCCTCAGCGCCGCAGTCCGAGTGCTAATCAGTGCGCCACATGCTGCCCCCCAAATCAGTCTTCTTAACCTTTTCTCGCACACCCGTTCATTGTTTATTCCAAACACAACTTTATCTCACAGCGTAGACTCGGAGGCTGAGGAAAAATTACTGGACTGCGCTCGCAGCTTCAGAGTCGTGATGACTGAATCTACAGACTTTCCTCTGAACTGCAGCCATTTGTTTAACATGCAGCGCTCATCAAATTTTTTCATAATTGGTAATCTCAATAGCACCATGTTGTATTTATTTTTGTCCTCATCGGCACTAAATTCAAATGAATTAAAGAGCTCCAAAGCTTGCGGTCCAGCCAAATTTAGAAGGAGTGCTATTTTCCGTTGGTCTGAGGCATGTTCAAGCACGGAGGCAGAAATAAAAACTTCAAACAGTTGCTTAAAGAAAGCTCAGTTGTGGCAGAGTTTACCGTGTGTCTTGAAGTGGTCAGGCTTCTTGAGACCCTCCATCTTCTGATCAGTCTTTACCATAGATTTTTTCTGAGTTGTAGCTTCTGGATTACTTCTTCAATCTCCAATGGAATCTCTAACCTAATTTAATTGTTATTTCTTTACAGGAGTAGACACCTGGGGCGTCATTCTCCGACCCCCCAGCGGATCGGAGAATGGCCATTGGCCGCCGTGAATCCCGCCCCCGCCGGTTGCCGAAGTCTCCGGTACCGGATATTCGGCGGGGGCGGGAATCGGGCCGCACCGGTTGGCGGGCCCCCCCCCCCGCTGGATTCTCCGGCCCGGATGGGCCGAAGTCCCGCCGATAAATTGCCTGTCCCGCTGGCGTAAATTAGAGTACCTATTTACCGGCGGGACAAGGCGGCGTGGGCGGGCTCCGGGGTCCTGGGGGGGGGGCACAGGGCAATCTGGCCCCGGGGGGTGCCCCCAGGGTGGCCTGGCCCGCGATCGGGACCCACCGATCCGCGGGCGGGCCTGTGCCGTGGGGGCACTCTTTCCCTTCCGCCTTCGCCACGGTCTCCACCATGGCGGAGGCGGAAGAGACTCTCCCCACTGCGCATGCGCGGGAAACTGTCCGGCGCCGGCCTAGCCCCTCAATGTTGGGGCTCGGCCCCCAAAGATGCGGAGCATTCCGCACCTTTGGGGCGGCGCGATGCCCATCTGATTGGCGCCGCTTTGGGCGCCAGTCGGTGGACATCGCGCCGTTTGGGGAGAATTTCGCTGCTGGGGCTTCATTCAGGATGGTTGACGTAGTGTTCACAAAGACCATAGAATAGCTTTTACTTAAACAAAGCTATGATTTTTTTTACACTACTAAAACTGGGATTCGACAATTAGTCCCGAAGAATACAGAACTGATCAATAACATCTAACTACACCCATTTACTACTAATCTCAATACTGATATAAATTATGATCTAACCTTACTCACACCATCTGCTCTTATGACCTTCACTCGCCATCTCCTGCATACACTCCTCCCCTAAGGTCGAGCATCACTGCCTTATATAGTTGTATCTGTAGCTCCCTCTCGTGGCTACTCTCGACACTGCATTAACCCTTGTAATGCTGATAGCCACGATAATACCACAACCCCCTTTCCTCCTCCTGAAAACCTGCCTCTGTGACCAAGCTTGCGTTCCCCCTGATTTCTCTTTACGTGGTCTGGTGTTAAATATTGTTTTAAATATGTGGCTTTGGATGTGGTTTTTATTGTCTTCAGGTTTCTATATAATTGCAAGTTGGTGTTTTGCTTCTGAGAGATCTCACGCACCTGGCACACAGCCCAATTAAACGCTGCCACTTTCTGTTTTTAAACAATCTTGCAACATTTTCTCTCAAAGAAGTTGACACAATGTAACGAGTGTGTGATGATAACTTTGCCTGAAGGGCCGTGTCTTCTTCCCTAACTGCTGCAGTGATGATCGTGTGAAGAAATTGGCTTTTCCATTACCCTGTGTTGCCTCTACAAAGTAAATGCAAGTACTTTAAATGGCAGCATTGAATAAGGTTCTCTGCTATGCCATAACTTTTAATAGGATTTTGTTCTTTCTTTTATGACTCCCTCACTATTACAAAACCCACATGAAGCAAGGCTTGTATACAACTCCGTCCTTGTATTGCTCCAGGTATCAGAGTTATAAAGGGTGTTTACTGTTATTGCCTGTAGGAAAACAGGCGCGTAAAGTGATGAGTGCTGAATTGACAATGTTAACATGAAAAACAAATCCCTCGGGTGCAGTTAGCACAATGGCAGCAGGAATAGGATTTTCATCTTTTCTCAGGCCCTTGAGTGAATGGAACTACCAAGAATAATCTGGAGACAATAGTTGGTGGCCACAGCCTCGCTTCATATCAGACCCTTCAGCACCGACAGTTCCTGATGGTATGAAATTTATTTGATGTTGTTTCAACAGCTGATCAAAACGAGTGGGGTCGCCATTAAGAAATGTTTTATTCTTTTACTTGAAAGTGGGTTGCCATCAATCATTTGATAATTGGTGGTTTCTCGAAGCAACTTGCTCGCTGCTGAAACCACAGGAGTAGTATAGAGTACACACCTTCTACCATTACCTGCTGTGAAATCAGGACCATTCTTCAAAGGGCATTAAGTAACAAGACACGTCTAAGAGCATGCTCTTCCCTGAGGAAGAGTCCAATGAACAGAGATTTCACTGCGTTAAATTATTTATTGCAGGCGATAGGAATGGAGAGGGCATTGTCTGTTTGCTTCAGTACAGCCCTCCCTTCTGTACCATCTTTGCAGCCACGCATTCATACAAACATGCATGCGAGCAGGAGAAATAGGAGCAGATGTAGGCCATTCAGCCCCTCGAGCCTGCTCCGCCATTCAATAAAATCATGGTTGTGTTTAGAATTCCACATTCCCTTCATAACATTTGACTCCCTTGCACAAAGAATTTATCTACCTCCACCTTAAGAATATTCAGTGATCTCACTTCCACCGCCTTCTGAGGCAGAGAGTTTCAAACCTGGGGGTTACCATTGATCTGAAACTGAACTGGACCAGCCATACAAATACTGCGGCTACAAGAACAGGTCAGGGGTTCGGGATTTTGCAGCAAGTAACTCACTTCCTGACTCCCCAAATCTGCAAGGCACAAATCAGAAGCATGGTAGAATGCTCTTCACTTGCCTGGGTGAGTGCAGCTCCAAAAACAATCAAGGAGCTCGACACATTCCAGGGTAAACAACCACTTGATTGGCACTCCAAGCACTACTTCCAACATCCACTCCCTCCACTACTGACATGCAGTGCTAACAATATGTACCATCTATAAGATGCATTACAGCAGCTCACCAAGCTTCCTTCTTCACCATTTTCCAAACTCGTGGCCTTTACCACCTAGAACATCAATGGCAGCAGATACATGGGAAAACCGTCACCTGCAAGTTTCTCTCCAAAGCACACACCATCCTGACTTGGAAAAATATCACAGTTCCTTCACTGTCGCTAAGTCAAAACCCGGAACTCCCATCCTAGCAGCACTGTGGGTGTACCTACACCACATAGACTGCAACAGTTCAAGCTTCGTCAGCATACCTCTTTTTTTCAGCATACTCAAGTTCTCCACTATCAAGTGACTATTCCACCTTTACAACATTGCTACAAGTAGCTAATAGGCTAATGTTTGCCCCGTGGAGATTATCTGGTATTTTGGCATTGGCTTTAAATTTTCCCTTTTGGGTTCTGTGACGAATTGAACTAACCCCAGTTACCATCGAAGCCCTGAGGTACCAGGAACTGGCGAGGCCTTCACTCTGACCAGGCCTTCAAGCACCAGCCATGCCTTTAATCACCAGCCAGGCCTTTAATCACCAGCCAGACCTTCAATCTCCAGCCATGCCTTTAATCACCAGCGAGGCCTGAAGTCATCAATCAGGCCTTCAATCAGCAGCGAGGCCTTTAATCACCAGCCAAGCCTTCGATCACCAGCTAGGCCTTCGATCACCAGCCTGGCCTTCAATCTCCAGCCAGGCCTTCAATATCCAGCCAGATCTTCAATCTGCAACCAGGCCTTCAATCTCTAGCCAGGCCTTCGAACATCAGACATGCCTTTGATCATCAGCCAGGCCTTTAATCACCAGGCAGGCCTTCAATCTCCAGCCAGGTCTTCAATCACCAGCCAGGATTTCGATCACCAGCCAGGTCTTCAATCATCAACGATGCCTTAAATCACCAGCCAGGCCTTTAATCATAAGCCAGGCCTTTAATCACCAGCCAGGCCTCAATGCATAAGTCAGGCCTCATTCAGCAGTGAGGCCTTTAATCACGAGCCTGGCCTTCAATCACCCACCAGGCCTTCAATCTCCAGCCTGGCCTTCAATCTCCAGCCAGGCCTTCAATCTCCAGCCAGGCCTCCAATCACCAGCCTGGCCTTCATTCTCCACCCAGGCCTTCAATCTCCAGCCAGGCCTTCAATCACCTGCCGGGCCTTCGATCACCAGCCAGATGTTCAATCTCCAGCCAGGCTTTCAATCTCCAGCCAGGCCTTCAATCACCAGCCAGTTCGGCCTCAGTTATTGACCAGGTCTTTCAGTCACCAACATGGCCTTCAGTCACTGAGCATGCTTTTTAGTCACTGCAGGCCTTCAGTTGCTGACAAGACCTTCACTGACGCTGTGTCAAAATCCTGTAACTCCGTACCAGCAGCAATGTGAGTGTTCCTTCAACTCATGGACTGCACCGGTTCAAGAAGACAGCTCACCACCACCTTCTGAAGGACAATTAGGGATGGACAATAAAAATGCTGGCCTAGCCAAAAACTCTTTCCAAGGGACGGTGCAGACTCAATTGGCCGAATGGCCTCCTTCTGTACTGTAAACTCTATGATTCTATGAAGAGTTATATGGGGATAAGGCAGGGAAGTGGAGTTGAGAATTATCACATCAGATCAGTCATGATCTCAGTGAATGGTGGAGCAGACTTGATGGGCCAAATAGCCAACTTACACCACAACATCTTATGGTCACAGTAAGAGGGAATGCAAAATCTATCTAAATTAGGGTTTCAGCCAGTGGCCAGAATATCACACTCCCCCCACCAGTGGGATTCTAGACGTGTAACTGAAGGAACAGGATTCCCTCTGGGTTCGTGCCCACCATGGCCATATAACGATTTTACACTGAAGTGGCACAGCCTCAGATGGGAAGCCTGGCCTTGTAACAATTGAGGACCTAAAGTGGCTAATGATTGGCCACTTAAGGCTATTTCCCACCCATCTCAACTTTTAGGCTGGCGGGAAAATTAAACATGCTTGGAGAAGGCCTGAAAATCAATGGATTTAGATGGGGGCAGGTTCAGTGAGGGGGGCACGGCCAAGATGCAGTGCCATGTACCAGAGACAGCAGGCAGTGCCAAGGGGCAGTGCCTGGGGGAAGCGCCAGGGTACCGGCTGGGCAAGTCCCTCTCACCCTGGGGCTATACCTCCCTGAGCATCTCCAGCATGCTTCCTTCACCTGGTTCTCATTTTAACAACCTGTTCTGGATAGTCAGAGGCTTTTGCCCAGGGTAGAGGGGTCAATTACTAGGGGGCATAGGTTTAAGGTGTGAGGGGCAAGGTTTAGAGTAGATGTACGAGGCAAGTTTTTTACACAGAGGGTAGTGGGTGCCTGGAATTCGCTACCGGAGGAGGTGGTGGAAGCAGGGACGATAGTGACATTTAAGGGGCATCTTGACAAATACATGAATAGGATGGGAATAGAGGGATACGGACCTAGGAAGTGTAGAAGATTTTAGTTTAAACGTGCAGCATGGCCGGCATGGGCTTGGAGGGCCGAAGGGCCTGTTCCTGTGCTGCACTTTTCTTTGTTCTTTGTTCTTTATTAACCTCGCCAATGTGATGTCACATCCATGAGGAGGAAATCCAAATCGGGGAGACAATACCGCAGGGAGCCCTTTAATGATATTATAATTAATGCCATTCCCTCCCTTTCTGGACGAGAACCTCATTACATCATTGACGCAGGTGGGAGAACCTGAAAATGCTGTTGAGATTCTTTTCAAATCCATAGAATCCCTACAGTGCAGAAAGAGACCATTCGGCCCATCAAGTCTGCACCGACCCTCGGAAAGAGCAGTCCACCCAGGGCCACTATCCCGCCCTATCCCCATAACCCTGCGCATTGATCATGGCCAATCCATTTAACCTGCATATCCTTGGACTATGTGAGGAAATGGGCACACCTGGAGGAAACCCACTTAGACAGACGGACAACATGCAAACTCCACACAGAGGCCTGAAACACTTTTTCACTCTTGCAGGGTTTTGCACCCACATTGCCATTAGCAAAATTCCAGCTGTTAACTCCATCTGCCTCTCGGGAATTTTCTGTCTTTATTTTTAGCAACTGCACACTTTTGCATTATTTTTGATCCCCCTTTTGCTGCCTCTCCTTGTCCTCCCATCCCCCTCTTATTCTGCCTGACTGTAATTGTAGCTGTGGTACAGTGGTAGACAGTAGGGGCAGCCAGTTGCCAATTCGCACCGGAGACGCCAATAATGTTGCTCCTTTAACTGGATACTGATATGACAGTTGTTAATGATGATATTGCTTTTCAGAATCGCCAGGTATCAAATGATACCACCACAAGGTTTTACCAGATATCGATCAAAGACCAAACAACCAGTTAGTTAGTTCAAGTTCAATGATGGTTTATTTACACACAAGAATTACTTCGACATGCAACATAAAACGCTACCAGCTAAATTACACCTTACACTACAACAAGCTGTACTTAACTTCAGGCACCCGGCTTTATGCAGAGGAACAAGGCCTTTGTTCGGAACTTGCTGGCTGGGTCTGGAGAAGTGACTTAGTTTCTGCTGTGCTCATCCGTCTGGTAGCGATCGTTGGTCTTGAACTTGTCTTCTGGCCGTGTTGCTACACTTGGTTTTAGGCGCAGGTCGGGGCCAAGAGAGACCGAGCGCCGGGGCCAAGAGAGATTGAACACGTGGCAGTGTCTCTCTTTACCTTCTGGGGTTTTGCGCTCTTTTGGGCAGTCCTTAGCTTTGGACCCAATAATTCGGCAGGCTTCGATTACTGCTTTCGATTTTGGCCAATAAAGGGGCAGGTGCCTAGATGGCGAGGCATGTCCTGAGCGGTCATTGACCTTGGCTTTTTGAGCTCCCTGAGCAAGGGAGTGGCGCCGATGAGTCTGTTTCTGTATCTGTTACCTGAGTACTGGTCTTTTCAGAGGAAATGGGCCATTAGAATGCAAAGTAGCTGAGGGTTCGATAGCGGCTAGTTATCTGAGTTGCCAACATGCATAATCTCTGAGCGTCTGAGTTCTGGGTTGACCATGTTTCCCATGGTCCTTTGCAGGTGCCATATTTCCCAGGATCCTTTGTAAGTGGCCATCATAGATGACTACATCCCGTCCTTTTCATCCTGAACGCGAAGCGTGGTGGATCACACTGTCGATCCTCATCCGTCCTTGGTGTGCCGGTTACCCTTGGTCAAGGACAGGTTTTACACTACTCTGTCCTATGTTTTTGGCGTATTTACCTAATTTTATCAACACATCATAAATTCAGAAACTCTAAGGGGTCAATAGAAACCATATAATCATTACACATTTAACTTATTTCCACAAGGGAACCTCTAACTATCATTACCTAAGCTGCTCTCATGCTGCTGGCAAATATCAAAAAGGAACTTATGTACAACACAAACATTTTGAGAAATAAACAGCAGCATCACATCTCTACTTAATCTATTACAGTCATAGAAGAAGCATAATCTTTTTATTTTGTCAGTGAAAAAGGTTTAAAAGGTTTGTGGGGTTTGTTGGATTCCAAGGAAAAGGGCTCGGAGTGTGTATATCGGGGAGCGGGAGGCTCTCCTTCGCCATTTGCGGAGTCTGTGTCTGAACGACACTGCAGAGTATTGCTTTTACCAAAAGGGCTTCTACTGTATAGGAAAGGGAATACCATTTTACAATGTTTTTGCACCATGTGGGGTTTTCCGTGTTTATTTTCATGCGAGGTGTGGTGTCCGGCTAGGGGTTTCATATTGTATGGTCATGTCCGGGGCCGGTGTGGTGTGGGGTACAAAGGCTGTCAACGCACGCAGTTGTAGGAGTCCAGCAATGATCACAATGGAGCTCATCAGTCCTGTCTATATCTTGTCTTTTTGTTCTTCGTTCTTCGTATATTCCTGACGGTGCAAGCATAATATCTGTTATTAACGTTGGTTAACATCTCGTTTTGTTTGTCTTTCTCTCTTCAACTTCAATTACCCATTAGAATCAGTACCACCTGTGACTCTCTCATTTAAAAAAAAAAACATTTTAGAGACAAGACATCCGGAAAAAAAAATTTGTTTACGTGCAAGGAATCCCGCAGCTTGTGGTCGATGCGGTGAGTGGGTGGACAATTTCTCCGTCCAGGATCCAGAGGTAGTTCACATACAGCAGCAAATGTGTAACAACCAAGTGTGTCAAACATGTCAATAGCAGTTGGGATAGCGACCAAAGAGTTGCGGAAGGTAAAGAGTTGAGTGTACAGGCTGTGGCAAAAGGCATTCTTTAAATCACACTAAAGAGCAGAAAAGGGGAAACAAAGACCTGGCAAGGACAGTAAGGAGTGTAAAGAAAACCATTCCAGATTACTTGAAGTGATCGAAGCATGAGGTGCGTGTGGGCCGCAGCAGGGCAAGAATGGGTGGGATTCCCCGGGTAGGGCGGTGATCAGAGCCGTTGCTCCACTACTCAAACTTGGCTGACCGGATGCATAGGGGGTCCTCAGGCAGGGCGGGGATTAGTGCCATTACTCTACTGCCTGGGTGACCTGTCACGAGCAGAAAGAATTTGTAACATATGGGGTCCAACAATTTGTTCCTTTAACGGTCACTGGGCAGTAAATGCCGTCAAAAGAGTAACCACGACTGTATCAAGAAATTTTGTAACTGGCCGACATTAATTAAAACCATGTGAGATCGGAAGAATAAACTGTATCAAGAAATTTTGTGTCTAGCCGACATTACTTAAAACCATGTAGCAATAAGAAAGAAAGAAAGCAGGCAGGTTCCATCAGGAAATAGGACACCGTAATTCACATGCGGTTCCTTTTTCTCATCATCTGGACACCTCAGTGTTCCAGATCAGAAAGCGTCGCGAAAGGGTTACCGTAAGGGGAGTCAGACTCTGAGTCATCACCATCTCCCGGTTGCCAAACTATGTCTGTCGTTTCTGTGCCGTGGCCGTGTGGGCCGCCGTGGGATCCAAGTCATCATTCCTTACTAATCGACAAGAGTTGTCGCGGTGCCAATGGGGGGTTCGTTTGTCATGAGGGGCGATAGCTGCAAAGGGCAAATTTCCGTTATCGGGCGGTGGTGGTGGCTCTGGCTGTGGCAGTGAAAGGAGGTACAGGGGGCCAAACATGTCCTGGTCATGGCTCCAGGGGCTGTCGCTGTCGTCTGAACTAAGCTCAAGGTAGAAAGGCGTACCCATGGGCGGAGACAATATCCGGTCTGTGGGCGTGGACGTGCTGTCCTGGCTGGGGGGGGGGGGGGGGGGGGGGCTGGTCTAAGTTGTCGATGGGTGGGGCGGAATCGTCTGCCATTGCTAGGGAGACGTGGTGGGAGTGGCTACATTTGGTTCCATAAACTTTAAGCTGGTTGATAATGGAACCAACCTGTTTTTCCATTGGGGTACGTTATATTGTACACAGAGGGGCTCACTTTATCCGAAATGCTGTAGGGTCCTGCAAATTTAGGGGTGAGGAACGAACTGGGATTATACAGGGAAACCATCACTTGCTGACCGACTGTATGCTCTACTTGGTGGACTGTTTTACCAAAGCAGGCCTTACTCTGCTTATTCCTAGTGCCTAGTCGGACAGCTGCAGCGAGCTAGGCTGCTTTAATATTTTCCGTGAGTTGTTGGACTGCTCGTTCGTGGGTGAGGGCGGTGCCTGTGGGGCTGGCTAAAGCAAGTCCTAATAAATATTCAGTTCCTTTCATGGGTCGTCTGGTCATGAGGGTGTGGGGTGAATCCTGTGGAACTTGATACTGTGTTCCTAATAAACATAAGGGTGAATGGGAGAACTGTGTCCCATGTGGTGTTATGCTGTGCACCATTTTGCTCATAGTCACTTTCAGGGTCCGATTCATACATTCCACAATACCGCTGGATTGGGGGTGATAATAATGTGGAATTTTTGTTTTATTCCAAAAATCGTTTGTACATTCTGCATTACTCTGCCGGTGAAATGGGAACCTTGGTCCGATTCAATGCTGCGGGGGTGTCCCCAGCCTGTAAATATCTGCTGTGTTAAGATCTTGGCTGTTGCCTTAGCCGTGTTTGTCCTGGAAGGAAATGCTTCCACGCATTCTCTGAAGGTGTCGATTACTACCAACACATATTTAAAACCATTTCTGCAGGGGGAGAGGGGACCAATGTAATCAAGCTGTAAATTCGTCCATGGGCCATTAACAGGTCGGGTGTGTCTTAATTGTCCTTTCCTGGAATACGTTTCAGGATTATTCTGTGCGCAGATTAAACAATTCTCAACATAATGTTTGACGTCTGCTTTTAAATCGGGCCACCAGCACAAAGGTTTTAAGTGGGCAATGGTGGTTTCTATCCCCCGATGTCCGTGTCCGTCATGAAACTAGCAAATTATCTAGTTTCTGTCCTGGGTAGGGACCACATAAATTCCATTCTTTAAAATTATATTGTCCTGTACCATCAGTGAGCCCTTGAATTTGTCGTAGGAGGCTGGGTAGTTTCCGCCAAAACTTGCTTAAGAGTGTCGTCTGCTTTTTGGGCCTGGGCCAAATCTTCGATATTGGTTTGTGAAACCTGGACTGCGTGTATCAGTTCACTCTCGGGGGGTTCCCAAAAGTGACCGTGTCGTGATCCTGACTTGGCTAAGGCGTCTGCCTTTACGTTACCTGGTGGGGAGGAACGATGATGGCTTCTGACTTTGATTATGTCATATGTGCGGTCTTTTGCTGTCTCAAGAATATGCTTCAATAATGGGGCTGAGGGTAGGGGTTTACCATCAGCGGATATAAATCCTCTAGATTCCCACAGGGGCAGGAATTCTGTCAAACTATTGCAGACATATAAACTGTCCGAATATATATCTGTGGGGGTCGGGAAAGAATCCGGGTGTTGCACTACATATGCTATTGCTGCTAATTCGGCTGCTTGTGATCCTAAGTGGCCTGGCAATTTTAAAGACATTTCCTCTAATGCGCGTCCCTGCGCGTCTTCCACATAAATACCGCATCCTGTTATTCCTTTTCCATTGTCAATGGTGGAGGAACCATCTATATAAATTTTTAAAGAGTTATCCGTAGTCTGGGGATTCTGTGTCCTGATGCCTGCTCGTGTGGGTAGTGATTTTGGAATAAAGGGTCCTGTGTGGTGTTTGGCTGCAATGATCTGGCACTCGTGGGGTTCCTTCATACTGCAGGTTGTCTGCTAAAAATGTGTGGGTCTTTGTCCGTTTAACTGTGATGCCCCTTCCTTGTAATAACAGTGTCCAGTGAGCTGCTCTGATCTGGCTAACTGAACTGTCCTTTAACCTACCATCTAACAATAGCTGCGTTGGGGTGTTCTCGGTTAAAATCGTTTTGGGGTTGAGCTCTGTGATATATGCAAAATATTGAACTGGCCAAAAGACTGCGAGCAAATGCCGTTCGCAGACTGAAAATCCTTGCTCCACAGGATCCAAAGCCCGTGAGGCATAGGCTACGGGTCCTAAACGGTCATGTCTTTCCTGTAGTAGTACTGCAGAGAGGGTTCGATCAGTGGTTGCTACTTCTATGGCTTAAGGAGAGTGTGGGTCTGGTACCTGCAAAGCGGGGGCTGTGCCTAGGGCGCGTTTTAATTCATCGATGGCGTCTGTGTGCTGAGGAAGCCATTCCCATGGGGCGTTCTTTTTAAGGAGCTCGAGAGTGGGGCTGCTTTTGTGGCAAAACCAACTATATGGTTCCTACAATATCCAACTAATCCTAAGAATGATCGGAGTGCAGTGACATTGTGGGGCAGGAAAATTTAACTATTGACTCAATCCGTTTCTGTTTGATCTCTCTTTTCCCATATGTGATAATGGTACCTAAGTAAAGGGCCTTTTCTTTCAGGATCTGGGCTTTTTTTGGGTTGACTTTGCATCCAATTGATTGTAAGAGACCTAGCAATTCGAATGAAATGAAATGAAAATCGCTTATTGTCACAAGTAGGCTTCAAATGAAGTTACTGTGAAAAGCCCCTAGTCGCCACATTCCGGCGCCTGTTCGGGGTGGCTGATACGGGAATCAAACCGTGCTGCAGGCCTGCCTTGGTCTACTTTCAAAGCCAGCGATTTAGCGAAGCTTAGCATGCTCTTCCTTTGTGTCCGTCTGTGGTAGTAAGTCGTCCACATACTGAAAGTTGCCACCCAGGTTGATAGGGTTGTGAAGAAGGCCTATGGAGTGTTGGCCTGTATTGGTAGAGGGATTGAGTTCCGGATTCGGGAGGTCATGTTGCAGCTGTACAGAACTCTGGTACGGCCGCATTTGGAGTATTGCGTACAATTCTGGTCACCGCATTATAGGAAGGACGTGGAGGCTTTGGAGCGGGTGCAGAGGAGATTTACCAGGATGTTGCCTGGTATGGAGGGAAAATCTTATGAGGAAAGGCTGATGGACTTGAGGTTGTTTTCGTTGGAGAGAAGAAGGTTAAGAGGAGACTTAATAGAGGCATACAAAATGATCAGGGGGTTGGATAGGGTGGACAGTGAGAGCCTTCTCCCGCGGATGGATATGGCTGGCACGAGGGGACATAACTTTAAACTGAGGGGTAATAGATATAGGACAGAGGTCAGAGGTAGGTTCTTTACGCAAAGAGTAGTGAGGCCGTGGAATGCCCTACCTGCTACAGTAGTGAACTCGCCAACATTGAGGGCATTTAAAAGTTTATTGGATAAACATATGGATGATAATGGCATAGTGTAGGTTAGATGGCTTTTGTTTTGGTGCAACATCGTGGGCCGAAGGGCCTGTACTGCGCTGTATTGTTCTATGTTCTATGTTCTATGTTCTATGAATAAGGCATTCGGGTCGGGAAAATTTGGAAAGTCCGTTGCCCAATTGTCGGTGAAAGATGGAGGAGGAATTGTGGAAACCTTGCGGGAGGCATGTCTACGTATACTGCTGTCCTTGAAATGTGAACGCGAACTTGTATTGTCAGGCCTTATCTAAGGGAATGGACCAAAAGCCATTGCTAATGTCCAGCACAGTAAAGTACTTAGCATGTACTCCCTGCTTCAGCATGGTTTCGGGACTCGTGGCAAGGGGTGACCTTGTTGAGTTCTCGGTAGTCAATGGTCAATCTCCATGAACCGTCGGGTTTCTTTATGGGCCAAATTGGGGCATTGTTTGTTGAGGCTATGGGCCGAATTACTCCTTGATCTAGTAAGCTATTGATAACTTTTGCAATCTCACCCTCGGCTTGCTGTATTGCTTCTGGAGCTTGGGATCGGGACCTGTAATTGTGACTGTCCCCGGAATTTTTCCACAATCGTGCTTGTGCTGTGCGAAGGATGCTTTATGTTTTCTTAGGACCTCTATAATCGTCTTATCTGTACTAATGGCTTGCGGATCAAACCAATAGTCGCCGACTGAGCAGATTCTATGTTCGTAGTCTCCTACTGTGAGCGTGGCGGGGGCTCTTGCTGTTCTGGCCATTTTCCATACACACTTATTCGCGGGGTCAAAGGAAAGGTGGTGTGAGCTCATGAAGTCGATTCCTAAAATGTGCTCTGCTGTTTGGGGCAAGTCCACTAAAACAACGGGATGCTTGGTGTTTATGTTGCCGATTTGAATATCTACGGGGGCCGTAATGTTTCCCTGCTTACATCTCCTGTAAATCCACTAAGAGTGATGGTGTCTGTGGTGGGCCATTTGTCATGCTGAAACATTGAGGAGGAGTTTAAAGTGGTGCGGGACCCTCCTGTGTCCCAAAGGAACTCTACTGGGTGTCCCCGGACTGTGCCTGTGACTACTGATCTGCCTTATTTGTCCCATAGTGTGTTGCAGACCCAAGTTGGGGAGTCCGAACACCATCAATCTGTGCTATTAATCACTGCATTATCTGATAGGGCGCTAATGCTATGTAAGGGCCTAACATTGTTCAGAGGTGGGGCGTTCGATTGCTGGTTCTGTTGCTGGTTCGGGGGGGGGGGTTGCATTCACAGGCATAATGTCCCTTTTGTCCACAATTATAGCAATCTCGTGGTGCCTGTGCTCTGGGATGCAGTCCTTCATGTCTGCCCTCATTTACCCATGCTGGGTCCTGATTACTCCTGACTGGGTTCATATTCGCTTCTGCCTTCTCCTGATCTGACTTTCTATATAGGGATTGTTCCCAAGCTCTGGAGAGTCTCTTTAAAACCCAAACTTCATTATGTGTGGCGTCTGCAGGGTCATAATTTACACAGGCTTTTTGACCTGCTTCTGTGGCGTGGGAGACTAAAGTACGAGCACATTTAGTTGTGTTGTCGTTATCTAAGTTTGTGCGGTTCAATTCCCCAAATACCGCTTTAAAATGGATCCAAAGGCGACCTGCGTATGCAGTCGGATGCTCTCCCTTCTTTTGTCTACACCGGTTCAATCCTTCTACGGGGTCTCCTCTTTTGTATCCAATCGCGTCTAAAATAGCTGTCTTCATCTCCTGGAGGCTCCTCCTACATTCTGAGGTTCTGGTAAAGCTGCGCTAACGGATGGCTTATGACTATAAGCTTAACTTCCTCCAGTTCGTCCAGACCGTACATAACTGTTTGCTGTCGTACTCTCTCAAAGAAATTATGTGAGTCTGCTGTGGGTTCAAATGGTTCAATTTTGGTGCAGGCATCTCTCAATTGGGTGATGGTTAGTGGGGTGGTGTAAACAAAATCAGGCTCCTCATGATCCTGTGACGTGCGCTGTGTTGTGACTGAATTCATGGGGGTGTGTGCTGCCTGTGCAGTCGATGGTGCGGGTGCTTTCCTTTTCGGGGCATGGGGGGGCTCTATTGCAGTTTTCTGTGTTCTCCACATATCTATGGGCGGTTTCATTTAGTTCTTGCCAACTGGGGCTATTCTCCTGATCTAAATTCGGTCCAAAGGTATCTTTGAAGCCGTTTTGCACTGAAAGCAGTGACTGTAACTTTGCTATTTGTTGCCTACATTTGGCGTGATCTACTGTGCTCTGTCTTTGTTCCGTTGTGGAACTCTGGAGCGCTCATAAAGCTGCCTTCAAATTTGCGCATTGTTTCTTTAGCTGTTCTACCTGCTGCTCCGTCTCTTCTCGTACCAAAATTGCGCGCTGTGTATCTTGGTTGGCCTTATCGTACTGGATCTGAAAGCTGCTAAGGTGAATGTTATGGGCAAAGCGTTTTCAAAATGTATCATGGAGTACAACCAACCTCTCCCTTTAATGGATTGCTTGCTTTTCCTAGCACACGGCTTTTTCCCTAGGTGTGGGATTCCAATTATGGACACGTGGGTTTTTAAACACAAAACACTGTTTATTCCATGAACTCAACTTAACATCTTAAATAAACATTGGATCTTTTAACACCCCTTACTTCAAAGATAACTCAGAAAATATTGCAACAGTAAATAATTCCTTAAACTGTTCCTTCAAACTTCCAAGAGACTTAACACCTTTAAACAAAATCACATCAGGTTAAAGGCTTTACTTTAAATCACCCAAATGATCCAGAGATAGTCTTTCATGGCAGATATTCAGTTCCCTGCAAAACACAGACACACACTCAGCTCTTTTCAAAACTTGCAGCTCTCTGGAAACACACAGACACACACACAGTTTGTTAAACTGAAACTAAAAACCTGCAAAATCCCAATTGCAAAATGTCTGAACCGAGCTGAGCTCCACCAATTCTATGGCATCACTGTTTTCTTAAAGGTACATTGCTTAAACATCCAGTTCTTAAAGGCACTCTCACATGAACTATACAAGATTGATGTGCCCGTTTGACATCAGCCATCTTTTTATCTTTAGCTGCCAACTGTTCCTGGAGTTGCTCATTAATTTTCTCACATTCACTAAAGTTTTCCTCATTCTTCTCCTCTTTCTCAAATAGCTGTTGGCGGAGCGTCCTCACAACCTCCTGTGTGCCTCGCAATTGTGCCAAACAGGACACGATTGCCATCAGCTTACGAACTTTCACTGCATTCTTTTTATGTACCTTGGTTAGATTGTCCGACCAGGTTTGTCCTATGCTTCCTGGACCTGACTCTTCATTTGAATAAAACTCGGACCAAAGGGGCCATCCTTTCCCCTTCAAATACTTTCTCAATTCCTCTTCCTATATGAGGCACTGCTCTGCTCTACTGGTCGCTGCGACCTCGGGTTCTTGCGGGTTCATTAGGCGTTCCATTGCCTTTGCTGCCATTGCTTCTATTATCTCTTTTCCTACCGTTAATTTGGGACAGAGGGAATAAGGCGGTGATTCGAACAGTGGGTATGGCCTAGGCTATTTTCCAGTTCACAATACTCAAAATAGTTTTACGCAACAAAATCTAACGAGTTTACCTTATATCCCTGTTAGTACGCATGCGAGTTAATACACACTTCCGAATCTTGGAGATTTGATCGAAACGGGCCTAACGCTTGTGGTTTCTTTCACTTTTCTCAATTGGGTTTCTAATGCAAAGTTTTGTGGGTTCTCTCAGAGTGGCAAAATCACTTCTAGGTCGAATACCATCAGATGTCGCCAATAATGTTGCCAATTCGCACCGGAGACGCCAATAATGTTGCTCATTTTAACTGGATACTGATATGACAATTATTAATGATGATATTGCTTTTCAGAGTCGCCAGGTATCAATTGATACCACCATAAGGTTTTACCGGATATCGATAAAAGACCAAACAACCAGTTAGTTAGTTCAAGTTCAATAATAGTTTATTTACACACAAGAATTACTTCGACATGCAACATAAAACATTGCAAGCTAAATTACACCTAACATTACAACAACCTGTATTTAACTTCAAGCACCCGGCTTTATGCAGAGGAACAAGGCCTCTGTCCGGATCTTGCGTGGCTGGGTCTGGAAAAGTGACTTTGTTTCTGCTGGGCTCATCCGTCTGGTAGCGATTGTTGGTCTTGAACTTGTCTTCTGGTCGTGATGCTACACATGGTTTTAGGCGTAGGTCAGGGCCAAGAGAGACCGAGCGCCGGGGCCAAGAGAGACTGAACACATGGCAGTGTCTCTCTTTATCCTTCTGGGGTTTTGCGCTCTTTTGGGCGGTCCTAAGCTTTGGACCCAATAATTCGGCAGGCTTCGATTACTGCCTTCGATTTTGGCCAATAAAGGGGAGGGTGCCTTGATAGCGGGGGGTGTCCTGAGCGGTCATTGACCTTGGCTTTTTGGGCTCCCTGAGCAAGGGAGTGGCGCCGATGAGTCTGTTTCTGTATCTGTTACCTGAGTACAGGTCTTTTGTTCTGGGGAATTGGGCCATTAGAATGCAAAGTAGCTGGGGGTTTCGATAGAATCTAGTTATCTGAGTTGCCAATATACATAAGCTCTGAGCGTCTGATTCCTGGGTTGACCACATTTTCCATGGTCCTTTGCAGGTGGCCATATTTCCCGGGGATCCTTTGTAAGTGGTCATCCCAGATGGCTAAAAGACGAACTCCTCCGCTGCCCGCTGCCTGGACGTCGTTTTTTTTAAAATATATTTTATTGAAAATTTTTTCTAAACAACATTTTTCCCTCTTACGAACCAAACGGAACGATAACAAAATGGAAATTTTTAACAATACACAAGTAACAAAACCCCGTTATCTATTGACCTATACTAAACTAAACCCCCCCCCTCCCCCCTCCCCCCCTTTCCCCCTGGGTTGCTGCTGCTGGTCATCTGTCTTCCCTCTAACGTTCCCTTAGGTAGTCGAGAAATGGCTGCCACCTCCTGGTGAACCCTTGAGCCGATCCTCTCAGGGCAAACTTTATCTGCTCCAGTTTAATAAACCCCGCCATATCGTTTACCCAGGCCTCCAGTCCGGGGGGTTTCGCCTCTTTCCACATAAGTAGGATCCTGCGCCGGGCTACTAGGGACGCAAAGGCCACGACATCGGCCTCTTTCGCCTCCTGCACTCCCGGCTCATCTGCAACTCCAAATAGAGCGAACCCCCAGCTTGGTTTGACCCGGGCATTCACCACCTGCGAGATCACTCCCGTCACTCCCTTCCAATATCCTTCCAGTGCCGGGCACGCCCAAAACATATGTGCGTGGTTTGCCGGGCTCCCGCCACACCTCCCACATCTGTTCTCCACTCCAAAGAACCTGCTCAATCTTGCCCCCGTTATGTGTGCTCTATGTAGCACCTTAAATTGAATCAGGCTAAGCCTGGCGCATGAGGAAGAGTTTACCCTGCTTAGGGCATCAGCCCACATACCCTCTTCTACTCCTCCCCTAATTCTTCTTCCCACTTTCCCTTTAGTTCTCCCACCGACTCCTCCCCCTCTTCCCTCATCTCTCTGTAAATATCTGACACCTTGCCCTCTCCGACCCACACCCCTGAAAGCACCCTGTCCTGTATCCCCTGTGTCGGGAGCAACGGAAATTCCCTCACCTGTTGTCTAGTAAACGCCCTCACCTGCATATATCTCAAGAAATTTCCCCGGGGTAACTTATACTTTTCCTCCAATGCTCCCAAGCTCGCAAAAGTCCCATCTATAAATAAATCTCCCACCTTCCTAATTCCCAACTGGTACCAGCTCTGAAATCCTCCATCCATTCTTCCTGGGGCGAACCTATGGTTGTTCCTGATAGGGGACCCCACCAGGGCTCCCCGCACCCCTCTCTGTCGCCTCCACTGTCCCCATATGTTCAGTGTTGCCGCCACCACCGGGTTCGTGGTATACTTTTTAGGTGAAAGCGGTAGCGGTGCCGTCTTTTCCACGCCGCTCCCTCACCCTCCATCATCCATCTGCGTATCATTGCCACATTGGCGGCCCAATAATAATCTCCCAAGTTCGGTAGTGCCAGTCCTCCTCTATCCCTACTACGCTGAAGGAACCCCCTCCTTACTCTCGGAACTTTCCCTGCCCACACGAAGCTCATGATGCTCCTATCTATTTTATTAAAAAAGGTCCTGGTGATTAATATAGGGAGACATTGAAATACAAATAAAAACCTCGGGAGGACCATAATCTTAATTGCTTGCACCCTGCCCGCCAGCGATAAAGGCTGCATGTCCCACCTCTTGAAGTCCTCCTCCATTTGTTCTACCAGCCGTGTCAAATTAAGTCTGTGCAAGGTTCCCCAGCCCCTAGCGATCTGAATCCCCAGGTATCGGAAGTTTCTTTCCACTTTACTTAACGGTAAGCCTTCTATCTCTCTACTCTGGTCCCCTGGATGTATCACAAATAATTCACTCTTCCCCATGTTTGGCCTATACCCCGAGAATTCCCCGAACCTCCTCAAAATTCGCATAACCTCTGTCACCCCCCCCGCTGGGTCCGACACGTATAACAATAGGTCATCCGCGTATAACGAGACTCGATGTTCTTCTCCCCCTCTAATCACCCCTCTCCATTTCCTGGAGTCTCTGAGCGCCATGGCTAGAGGTTCAGTTGCCAATGCAAACAACAATGGAGACAGCGGGCATCCCTGTCTTGTTCCCCTAGATAATCGGAAATACTCCGATCTATTTCGACCTGTAACTAAGCTTTCCGTTGGTGCCCCATAAAGAAGTCTAACCCAACGAATAAACCCGTTCCCAAACCCAAACCTCCTTAGCACTTCCCATAAATACTCCCACTTCACCCTATCAAATGCCTTCTCTGCGTCCATTGCCGCCACTATCTCTGCCTCCCCCTCCACTGGGGGCATCATTATCACCCCTAATAGTCGTCGCACGTTAACATTCAGTTGTCTCCCTTTTACGAACCCTGTCTGGTCTTCGTACACCACCCCCGGGACACAGTCCTCTATCCTCGATGCCAGTACCTTTGCCAGCAACTTGGCGTCCACGTTCAATAGTGAAATAGGTCTATAGGACCCGCACTGCAACGGATCTTTGTCTCTCTTCAAAATTAGCGATATCGTCACCTACGACATCGTCGGGGGTAGAGTCCCCCCTTCCCTGGCCTCATTGAACGTCCTCGCCATCAACGGGGCCAACAAGTCCACATATTTTCTGTAGTATTCCACCGGGAACCCGTCCGGCCCCGGAGCCTTCCCTGCTTGCATGCTTCCCAGTCCCTTAATAACCTCGTCCACCCCAATCGGCGCCCCCAGGCCTGCCACCTCCTGCTCCTCCACTTTCGGGAACCTCAATTGGTCCAGGAACTGCCGCATCCCCTCCTCTCCCTCTGGGGGCTGAGACCTAGACAGTTCCTCATAAAAGGTCTTAAACACCTCATTTATCTTTCCTGGCCTTCGCACAGTGTCTCCCCTTTCATCCCTAATTCCTCCTATCTCCCTCGCTGCTGCCCTCTTTTGCAGTTGGTGCGCCAACAGGCGACAAGCCTTTTCCCCATATTCGTACCTCCTCCCCTGTGCCTTCCTCCACAGTACCTCCGCCTTTCTGGTGGTCAGAAGGTCAAACTCGGTCTGGAGCCGCCTCCTCTCCCTGTACAGCTCCTCCTCCGGGGTCTCTGCAAATTCCCTGTCCACCCTTAAAATTTCCTCCAGTAATCTATCCCTTACCTTGGCCTCTGTTTTCCTTTTGTGGGCCCCAATGGAGATCAGCTCTCCTCTGACCACCGCTTTTAGTGCTTCCCAGACCACTCCCACAGGGACCTCGCCGTTGTCATTGACCTCCAGGTATCTCTCAATACACCCCCTCACTCTTGCACACACTCCCTCATCCGCCATCAGTCCCACATCTAATCGCCAGAGTGTTCTCTGCTCCCTGTCCTCTCCTACTTCCAGGTCCACCCAATGTGGGGCATGATCCGAAACCGCTATGGCTGAATATTCAGCTTCTTCCACCCTAGAGATCAACGACCTTCCTAAAACAAAAAAATCTATCCGGGAGTACACTTTATGGACATGGGAGAAGAAGGAATACTCCCTAGTCCTAGGTCTAAGAAATCGCCATGGATCCACTCCCCCCATTTGGTCCATAAACCCCTTAAGTACCTTGGCCGCTGCCAGCCTTCTTCCGGTCCTTGAGCTGGATCTATCTAGCCCCGGGTCCAGCACTGTATTGAAGTCCCCTCCTAAAATCAAATTTCCTGCCTCCAGGTCCGGTATACGCCCCAGCATCCGTCTCATGAATCCCGCATCGTCCCAATTTGGGGCATACACATTAACCAACACGACCTCCATTCCCTCCAGCCTACCACTCACCATTACATACCTACCTCCGCTATCTGCTACGATGTTCTTTTCTTCCAATGCTACCCATTTCCCCACCAAAATGGCCACCCCTCTGTTCTTTGCATCCTGTCCTGTGTGGAACACCTGTCCCACCCATCCTTTCTTTAGCCTAACTTGGTCTGCCACCTTTAGGTGCGTCTCTTGGAGCATAGCCACGTCTGCCCTTAGTCCTTTCAAATGCGCGAGCGCTCGGGCCCTTTTTATCGGTCCATTCAGGCCTCTCACGTTCCACGTGATCAGCCTCACTAGGGGCTACCTGTGCCCCTCCCTTGTCAACTAGCCATTACCTTCTCTAGGCCAGTCCCATATCCCGCCTCCGCGCTCCCGCTCGCTCCCCCAGCGTCGCACACCATCCCCGACCACCCACTCTTTAGCCATTCCCTTTTGGAATTCCGCAGCAGCAACCCAGTTGTCGTCCCCCTCCCCCCCCGCTAGATCCCTATCTAGCTTGATTGCTCCCCCATATCACTTCCGTAAGTCAGCTGACTTCAACTGACCCCGGCTACTCCTGCTCACTCCTCGACCCCCCCCCGATGTGAGGGAACTCCCTTGCGCCTGTTTTCCCGCCTTATTCTTTCTGGCGCGGGAACATCCCTTTACCTGACCCGCCTCTTATGGCGCAGCTCCCTTTCCCCTCCCCCTCCCCTTCCCCATTCTCCGACTATGTCCCGTCTTTCCCCCCTCACCGGCGCCCACATTTCCCCAGTGTCCCCCCCCTTCCCTGTTTACTTCTCGATTAACTTTCACCATAACATTAACAAGAACAATAACAATTCCCTGCAGCATCAGTCCCTCAGTTCCGGTCCAGTTTCTCTTCTTTAATAAAGGTCCATGCTTCCTCCGCCGTCTCGAAGTAATAGTGTCTCTCCTGATACGTGACCCATAGTCTTGCCGGCTGCAGCATCCCAAACTTCACCTTCGTTTTGTGCAAAACCTCTTTGGCTCGGTTGAAGCTCGCCCTCCTTCTCGCCACCTCCGCACTCCAGTCCTGGTATATCCGTATCAGCGCATTCTCCCATCTGCTACTCCGCACCTTTTTAGCCCATCTCAGGACCACTTCTCTGTCCTTGAGGCGGTAGAATCGCACGATTATCGCCCTCGGTGGTTCTCCCGCTTTTGGTCTCGCCGGGATCCGACCTGCCCACTCCACCTCCATGGGGCCCGCAGGGGCCTCAGCACCCATCAGTGAGCTCAGCATCTTACTTGCGTACGCTCCACAGTCCACTCCTTCCACACCCTCAGGGAGACCTAGTATCCTAAGGTTCTTCCTTCGCGCTCCGTTTTCAAGGGCCTCGATCCTTTCAGCACTCTTTTTATGAAGTGCCTCGTGCGTCTGAGTCTGAATCGCCAGGCCCAGGACCTCGTCCTCAATATCTGTCACCTTCTGCTCCACCACGCGGAGCTCAGTCTCCTGGGTCTTTAAAGTCTCCTTCAGCCCCTCAATTGCCTGTAGCATCGGGGTCAGTACCTCTTTCTTCAACAGGTCCACGCACCGTCTCATGACCTCGTCCTGCTCAGGCCCCCATGCTGCCTGCGATGCCTCCGCCGCCATTTTGTTCTCCTCTCCCTCTGACCTTATGGCTGAAGATTCTTCGGGCTGCAGCCGCCGCCGCCGGTTTTTTCCTCCGTCGTTCGGGGGGGACTCCCTTCCCACACACCCCACACCGGGTTGCTCGGCCGAAAAAATTCCCGTTGGGGCTCTTAAAAGAGCCCGAAGGTCCGTCGGAGCTGGAGCCGCCGAAACGTGCGGCTAGCTCATCCTCACCGCAACCGGAAGTCCGCTGCCTGGACGTCTTAATGGCAAAATTGGTCAGATCTCTCTCGCCCCGATCTGCATCATGTGACTGAAGATGACTGGCCCTGGGGTATATGTGCAGAAATCAATGAAGCCGGCAGGGCAGGTTGTAACATTTTTTAACAAGGCAATTTCGTAGGCTTCCTAAACCAGGGTATAAAGTACAAAAGTAAGGAAGTCATTATAAACCTGTGTGAAACATTGGTTGAGTCTTCACTTTAGGAAGGGTCTGAAGGCATTAAAAAGGATGTAGATAAGGTTCAGAAGAATGGTTTCAGGGATGAAGAACTTCAGCCATGTGGATAGATTGGAGAAGCCAGAACAGTTCTCCTTGGAGAAGGGAAGGTTAAGTGGAGTTTTGACAGAGATATTCAAAATCATGAGGAGTCTGGATAGAGTAGACAGGGAGAAACTGTTCCCCTTGACGGTAGGATCAACAACCAGAGGTATAAGTCAGGAGTGTCCCTCCACCTGCGATGCAGAGTATCAGCCATGTGCACCATTTACAAGATGCACTGACGATCTCACCAATGCTCCTTAGACTGAACCTTACAAATCCACGACCACTACCGTCAGGACGGACAAGGGGAGCAGACACATGGAAACATGGCCCCATTGAGGTTTCCCTCCAAGCCACTCATCATGCCGACTTGGAAATATATCGCTGTTCACTGTCGTTGGCTCCAAGTTTTGGAACTTCCTCACTAACAGCACTGTGCATGTAACGACATCAAATGGATTGCATCGCTCAAGTAGGCAGGCCACTGCCACCTTCTCAAGGACAATTATGGATGGGCAATGCCCACGTCCCTTGAATAGGGGTGCACTTTAACATGCCATCTGAAAGACAACTCCAGAGATGCAGCATTCTGCACTGAAATGTCAGCCTATGTTTTGTGCTCGAGTTTCAGAAAGTGGCCCGAACTTCAGGCCTTCAAACTCAGATACAAAAGGACTACCACCAATGCATGCCAGCCCTATCAAGACCAATCAATTGAGTACAGTGTGGATGAGCATGAAATTGTTCTGAAACTACAGGAAACTACAGGCCGGTAAGCCTTACGTCAGTGGTCGGGAAATTACTGGAGAGAATTCTTCGAGACAGGATCTGCTCCCATTTGGAAGCAAATGGATGTATTAGTGAGAGGCAGCACGGTTTTGTGAAGGGGAGGTCGTGTCTCACTAACTTGATAGAGTTTTTCGAGGAAGTCACAAAGATGATTGATGCAGGTAGGACAGTGGATGTTGTCTATACGGACTTTAGTAAGGCCTTTGACAAGGTCCCTCATGGCAGACTGGTACAAAAGGTGAAGTCACACGGGATCAGGGGTAAGCTGGCAAGATGGATACAGAACTAGCAAGGTCATAGAAGGCAGAGAGTAGCAATGGAAGGGTGCTTTTCTGATTGGAGGGCTGTGAAAAGTGGTGTTCCACAGGGATCAGTGCTGGGACCTTTGCTGTTCATAGTATATATAAATGATTTGGAGGAAAATGTAACTGGTCTGATTAGTAAGTTTGCAGACGACACAAAGGTTGGTGGAATTCCGGATAGCAATGAGGACTGTCAAAGGATCCAGCAGGATTTAGATTGTTTGGAGACTTGGGCGGAGAGATGGTAGATGGAGTTTAATCCGGACAAATGTGAGGTAATGCATTTTGGAAGGTCTAATGCAGGTAGGGAATATACAGTGAATGGTAGAACCCTCAAGAGTATTGAAAGTCAGAGAGATCTAGGTGTACAGGTCCACAAGTCACTGAAAGGGGCAACACAGGTGGAGAAGGTAGTCAAGAAAGCATACGGCATGCTTGCCTTCATTGGCCGGGGTATAAAAATTGGCACGTCATGTTGCAGCTGTATAGAACCTTAGTTAGGCCACACTTGGAGTATAATGTTCAATTCTGGTCGCCACACTACCAGAAGGATGTGGAGGCTTTAGAGAGGGTGCAGAAGAGATTTACCAGAATATTGCCTGGTATGGCGGGCATTAGCTATGAGGAGAGGTTGAATAAACTCGGTTTGTTCTCACTGGAACGACGGAGGTTGAGGGGCTGTCATAATATCCACGCATGTATATAATGAAGTGCAGACAAGCAGTGATTGACACACAGGATGACCAGTAAGCACACAGCACAATGCAGCCAATCACCAGACAGGACACTGCCACTATAAAGCCAGAGGGCACTAGATGTCCTGCTCTCTCGAGACCCAGCCACTGAGACAGTCAGAGTCCACGAGCTAGCTCAGTGCAAACACCATGCGGTAGCTAGTCAGTCAGGTCAGGCTAGTACAAGGTCTCCAGTCAGTTCAGTATAGTGTCGACCCACAGTTAAAGATGTATGTTAGTTCTATCGTTCAATAAAACCGTGTTGGATCTTCTACAGTGTTAGAGGTCTGTTTCTCGCATCACTGCATCAAATGCAGTCCACACCGAACCAACCTGCCTAACACATCAGGGACGACCTGATAGAGGTCTACAAAATTAAGGGGCATAGACAGGGTGGATAGTCAGAGGCTTTTTCCCAGGGTAGAGGGGTCAATTACTATGAGGCATAGGTTTAAGAAGTGAAGGGCAAGGTTTAGAGGAGATGTACGAGGCAAGTTTTTTACACAGAGGGTAGTGGGTGCCTGGAACTCACTGCCGGAGGAGGTGGTGGAAGCAGGGACAAGAGTGACGTAAGAGTTAATGTGGACATGCCGAATATCCTTAGTTTCCTGAGGAAGTGTAGGCGCTATTGTGCTTTCTTGGTGGTAGCGTCGATGTGGGTGGACCAGGACAGCTTTTTGGAGATGTGCATCCCTAGGAATTTGAAACTGCTAACCATCTCCACCTCGGCCCCATTGATGCTGACAGGGGTGTGTACAGTACTTTGCTTCCTGAAGTCAATTACCAACTCTTTAGTTTTGCTGGCATTGAGGGAGAGATTGCTGTCGCTGCATCACTCCACTAGGTTCTCTATCTCCCTCTTCTATTCTGACTCGTCGTTAATCGAGATCTGGTCCACTATGGTCGTATCGTCAGCAAACCTGCAGATGGAGTTGGAACCAAATTTTGCCACCCAGTCGTGTGTGTACAGGGAGTAGAGTAGGGGGCTAAGTACGCAGCCTTGCGGGGCCCCGGTATGGAGGACTATTGTGGAGGAGGTTGTTCATTCTTAATGATTGTGGTCTGTGGGTCAGAAAGTCGAGGATCCAGTTGCAGAGTGGGGAGCCAAGTCCAAGGTTTTGGAGCTTTGATATGAGCTTGGCTGGGATTATGGTGTTGAAGGGGGAGCAGTAGTCAATAACCTTTTCCTCCTGCAGCATAAATTGTTGTGATTGTTTGAAATTTGGCACTCTTGGATCTGTCCTAATGAGTACAGGAGGAAAAGCTTCAACAATGTGTCTGTCTTTTCAATTGCATTAAAAAAAAAATTTAGAGTACTCAATTATTTAATTTTCAATTGAAGGGCAATTTAGCGTGGTCAATCCACCTAACCTGCACATCTTTGGGTTGTGGGATGAAACCCACGCAGACATGGGGAGAACATGCAAACTCCACATGGACAGTGACCCAGGGCCAAGATTTGAACCCGGGTCCTCAGCGCTGTAGCCCCAGCTCGAACCACTGCGCCACCTGCCACCCGTTTTCAATTGCATTAAAGTTCTGTCCTACCAAGTTTTTTAAATCTCAGAATGCTTTACCGTCATACCATTCTTATGATGCATGTTCAGTGTTTTATTTTGTGTGTCAGACTGTGAGCCCATCCATGCTGCTGGAAGACAGACTCCAAATATTAACACAAAATTAACACAAAAACCAGAGCTGTACCACATGAACTTTCCCCAACAAACAGGTTTCAGTACAAGCACAACCCTCTCCTCGTGTCTGTTTACCTGTTAGACACTCAGCGATAAATAAAACAGACAGCCATGGGTTTGCAAGAAATGGATTTATATTTGCCACATTGAGCGTATCATAACACAATAGATTGCGTATCCTAAGGATGTTTCCATTGCGGTGAAATAAATTAGTGTGAAACCTGTTTCACCTCAGAGCTCATTCATCAATCAGTTCCACCTTTATCAATGGAAATTGTACATGTGCATTGCTTTCGTTCAAGGGCCTCTCTTCTTTGCAGTTGCATATTTTGATTAACTTTGTGCTTGATGGTGAATGTCAGGGATGAAATGAGATGCATTTCCATTTCTCTTTCTTCCGAGCATCAAGCACTCCCGTGTTGGATGTAGCACAGGTTATCTGCAAGGCATAGCACGCCTTGTGCTGCCTTGTTAACGTGCCTGAACCACCAACCTTTGAGAAGGCGGCTTGATGTGAGGACTGAGGTGATGTGTTGGGTGTTCTGGATCACAAACAGGTCACCAACATTGGAAGTGGTGCAACTCTATTTTATTATAAGGTTAACTATATTAACATACTTGAACTGTAGGTAAATGCAATACCAGCTTTAACTGTTGACCCTTGCCTAGTCCTAACCAGGTGATGCACTCAGCACATGGTGAATGTCTGTGTTGCAGGCTGTGAGCTCTGTGCTCCGAGCTGGCTGCTACTAGAATGAGCGGGTACTCTCCTGTCCCCTGTCTTTATAGTGTGTGTGCTCTCACTGGTGATTGGCTGCGGTGTTGTGAATGCTGATTGGTCCCACTGCATGTCCATCAGTGTGTGTGTGTCTGCACCATAATGTACTGGTGTATATTATGACATGAGGAACACTGCTTAAAGTTAAGGATGTCAAAAGAAAACAGGAAATGTGAGCAATGTCCCTGAGAAAGAGAGAAATAGGATTGCCAAACAGATTAGCAGCAGAGTGGTGAGCCATAACAGAATGGGAGATATTACACCTAAGCTGAATAAGTGACTATTGGCACGAGGAACAAACTCATTCCACATCCATGGTACGGAACCAGATAGAAGATTTGGTGAGGGATATAAATGGTTTCCTCCTGTCCAAAATATTTCTATGGGGTCATTGTCTTTGGTTTATTAATGGCACTATAATGGCATAGGAGGTTTAGCTCAGTTGGCTGGATGGCTGGTGTGCGATGCAGAGCAAAGCCAGCAGTCTGGGTTCAATTCTCATACTGGCTGAGGTTATTCATGAAGACCCTGCCTTCTCAACCTCACCCCTTGCCTGAGGTGTGGCGATCCTCTGGTTAAACCAACACCAGTCAGCTCTGCCCCTCAAAGGGGAAAGCAGCCTATGTTCATCTGGGATGATAGTGACTTTACTTTAGGAGCAATGTTTAGTGTGAAAGCTCTCTTTAATCAATTTGGCTTTGCTCTTCATTGTTAGCAAAGCACAGCATAAATATACTGCCTGCTTTCATAAAATATTCATCAAGTCCAAACGTCCAGTGGCCCAACTCTTTTTTTGCACCTTAATTCCCCATATGTGCTTTTTTGACTGATTATTCCAGTAATGCCTGATGTCCAGGAACACGTGGTATGGCTGGCTCCTCAGAAGGTCATGTGACTGAAATGACCATTGTGCCATATCAATGGGCTATTGAAATGGAGATCCCGTTGGGAAAGTTATGACGGATTTCCCAGGCTGGATTGTTCACTTTTGTTAAAAACACCAGATGCGAATCAGAGGAAGCCGCTCAGAAATGATAGAATTTGTTGTACAAAAGACAGATTAATATCAGGTGAAATTTAATGGAGGCAAGTGTCTTGCCCATACAACATGAAAAAGATCATAATCTGTCTCAATCAAATGTTACTTTTAGGTTTTTTTACAAAGCAAACTTTGCTGGAGTAAAAAATATAGCTGTGACAGATCACATGCTTTGCAAGTTGGCTACAGTTCTGGAAACTTCCATCAGCAGCTATAGGACAATCCGCATCCTTGTGGAATCGCACACATCATTTTGTGGACTCATTATAATCAAGTAAAACAGGGAGTAGCAGTCAGTCTGCCTCCCCAGCTGGGCTTAATAAAAGGCAGAGCCATCAAAACTCATTATACCAGTGGAGACACTAATAACCACCATCTATCTCCGAAGGTGAACAATAAATTTTGACCAAAGACATAAAAACTGATTATCAACCTGAAACTGACTCATCGGTTAGCAAGACCATATGACCTAAGCTATTTGGCTTTCAGAAAATGTTAATGAAACATTCCTAGACTTCCAGGGAAGGCTGATGTTAACATCCAACTTGTCAACAGCAAAGCAGGGCAACAAAAGCTGCCTCAAGTCTGATTATTCATGAAGCCTGGAAAGTTCCTGTAATTACCTGTAGAACAGACCAAGTGTAGCCACGTAAAATGGCTGCTTCCCGATTAATTTGGCCAAAACCCGATTTAAAATGGCTAACCGGAAAGGCTGCTGGGAAAAGCAGGTAACAAGACAGAAACGGACAGCTGCAGACAGAATAGCATATTCGGCTCTGGGGAAGTTGGCCCAGATCGATACTCAGGGATATTAACAGCCCATCCACCCAGACATCTGCAGTTTAATCAGCTATCCCCGGGAACAATTGCAACATATTAGCAATTGAATGCCGGGCCAAACCTGTCGGCGCCTGCAGTGGCCGAAACAAAGGCAGGTGAACGACCACCCCCCGATTGGGGAATCGCCTCGCAATTGGACATATCGAACTCAGTGATTGGGAACAAGTCCAATCACTTGGGACTCAGGGTCAAGGGCCGCCCCAAGAGGCGGGAAACCCCTGGGCCCTATAAAGTGAGGGGCCAAGTTCAGATCGCTCTCTCTCCCTTCTTCGCCTGCTCGAGACCTTCGCAAGAACAGCAACTGGCAACTGTAAGTTTTGAATCCAGCGATCGCTATCCGGTAAAGACTCCTAGCCATCGACCTGTAGCAGCCTTTTGAATCCCGCGGGCCAAAACCGATTGGATAAGCCATTTGTTTCCCTGACCTGGTGGGCTCTTCCTAAAGTTAAGTATTGGCCAGTAGTGATAGGTTTATTATATAGATAGTAGGATTATTGTGTAAACATTACTTGTTGTATATAATAAATGACCGTTGATTTCAATCTTACTAAGCGGTGTGCTGACTTATTAATCATTACTTGAGCTTGAACCACGTGGCGGTATCAGAAAGATACCTGGCGACTCGTGAGCAAAGGTGACGTAATCAGAGCTAATAAACTAAGGCTAAAAAGAGCAACACAAGTCTCACATGCGGTGCTGGTGGTGATGGTGGTTGGGGGGGGGGGGAGTTGCTGCTTAAGATGGCGGTCTGATAGCGGCAAAGTGGTTAGCACTGCTGCCTCACAGCTCCAGGTACCCGGGTTCAATTCCGTTGACTGTGTGGAGTTTGTACTTTCTCTCCGTGTCTGCGTGGGTTTCCTCCAGGTGCTCCGGTTTCCTCCCACAGTCCAAAGATGTACAGGTTAGGTGGATTGGCCATGCTAAATTGCCCCTTAGTGTCAATAAGGTTAAGTGGGATAGGGTGGGATTAAGTAGGATGCTCTTTCCAAGAGCCGGTGCAGACTCAATGGGCCGAATGGCCTCCTTCGGCACTGTGAATTTATGATTCTACGATGCCAATCTCATCTTGATACATCATCACCAACTTTGAAGGCATTTGGCAACTCCTGCTTTCAAGTAGCTGAACCCGCCTGAACTTTAACCCCGATGTGAAGAAACCCCTAATGGACGCTGACGTTTTACGCTCAAACATACCTACTAATTAACATTCCTATCTTTGCTTTTTTTCCAAAGTTATTCCTAGTTGTCAAGCTCTTTCCTTCCCTATATCCTTATTTTGTGTGATGTGTGTATGTGTGTGCGCGCGCACATGCATTTTTGACCTCTTCAGTACTTGGCCATCTCCAGGCTGAACAAAGCTCACGGACGGGATTCTCCGCCGGTGTGATTCTCCGTTTTGCTGGCACCCGGGGGTTTCCCGACGGCGTGGGGCTGCCCCACAGCGGGAAACCCCATTGACCGGCTGGCGTAACGGAGAATCCCGTCGGCTGGTCGGGGCAGAAATGTGACGCGGCGGGGCGGAAAATCCTGCCCCACGTTTCTTACGTGTGCAGGTGTGTGTAGTTACATTGAGCATGTCCCAGGTCCAAAAGCATGAATAAATAATACTTTTGATTTAATCCTGCAGAGAGTTTGCTGTGAGTCGCTGCAAAATTGATTTCAACACCGAAGAGTTTGGGGAGACACGCCACAGTCTATTTCACAAGTTAAATCCCCTCTACTTGTGAACAGGCAGTGAGAAAAATAAAGGAGCTCAGTTTGCCTCTCTCCCCTGTCCGTAAAACAAAGTACCACATGTCGGAAGAAAATAATATTATGCATCTACTCTGCGAGTCATGTTGAAATATCTATGGGTGAAACCAAATGACCTAGAAGTCCTAATGGACTCATTAATGTGAAGCTGCAATTAATAAAGACAGCTTAATGCTGAATTGTAATTTTAACAATTCATTCTGGGGATATGAATGTCTCAGGCAAGGCCAACATTTACTACCCATTGTCAAGTTGCCCTTGAGGTGGTGGTGGTGGTGGTGGGCTACTTTCTTGAACTGCCGCAGTGCGTGTGGTGTAGGTGCTCCCACAATGCTATCAAGGAGGAAGTTCTGTGGTGGTGGCAATTGCAGGTTTGGGGGGGGGGCACGGTAGCACAGTGGTTAGCACTGTTGCTTCACAGCGCCAGGGACCCGGCTTCAATTCCCAGCTTGGGTAACTCTCTGTGCAGAGTCTGCAAGTTATTCCCGAAAGATGTGCTGGTTAGGTGAATTGGACATTCTGAATTCTCCCTCTGTGTACCCAAACAGGCACCACGTGTGGCGACTAGGGGATTTTCACAGTAACTGCATTGCAGTGTTAAATGTAAGCCTACTTGTGACACTAATAAAGATTATTATTATTATTAAAAAGGCCACCATTTTGATCCTGAAAAGTGTCCAATTGATACCAGATAACCCTGGTCGGGTAATTATCTCAAAAATTTGAGCAACAGGTGAAGCTAGCTGTTTTACTCTGTTACTGTACAGTAGCAACAGAAGTGACATTTTCTGCTCAGTAGATGCTGCCGTCAACCCAAATAGACATTCTGCCCACCACACAAGTGAGTAATGTGATATATGAATTTCAGTGCTCGTATGATAGGTATAAAAACCTATGTCCCAATGACTGGTGGATCAGGGCCGGTGCAGACTCGATGGGCCGAATGACCTCCCCTTCTGCACTGTAAATTCTATGATTCTATGATATCAAATAGCTGCCCAGTAGGCAAAAGGAGGCAATGTATGAGGCATACCCAACCATCCGTGCTCTCAAATCTCAGAGTATAATGTGATTTCTTGATTGGACAACACTTACTAAACAATCCTGATTGTGCTCAGAATTACACTGAAAACCAATCTAAGATTATCAGTTGGGTTTGCAGTGCGGTTTGCTTATGCATACTAGAAGCTACTCATATTTACACACAGGGCACTGCCCTTTGCAAACAGAAGGAAATGTCCACGTATTATGCCTTGTCCAACTAAATAAAAGCTTGAGGGACCATTGGTCCCTGGTTCATTTCCCATGACAATGCCTTGATCAATCAGTATTGACCAGCATAAATAAAAATAATAATCGCTTATTGTCACAAGTAGGCTTCAATGAAGTTACTGTGAAAAGCCCCTAGTCGCTACATTTCAGCACCTATTCGGGGAGGCCAGTACGGGAATTGAACCCATGCTGCTGTCCTTGTTCTGCATTACAAGCCAACTGTTTAGCCTAGTTTGCTAAACCAGCCTGGTTTGAATTTGAAACAAAGGCTTGGCAGTTAACTGTTCTTTGCTGCATTCTCCATGGCAACACCTGAACCAGTCCACTGGCCAAATAGTCAGCACTCTCTTCTCAGTACTGATTGTTGGTCCTTTTCCTTTTGGTTTATCTCATGTAGTTGTCCTGATGAGTGCAAGATGGAAAGCTTCGATAGCATGTTTCTTTATTCAGCGATGCTCAAGTTCAATTTTGGTGTCAGGTAGATTCCTTGGAAGCAAATAACACTTCACATACAATTTCAATAAGTAATCCATTGGTTTATCGAAGTTCAATAATATGCACTGACTTTAAGTGGCTCCAAAATAGGCACCTTGTATCATTCAGAACAGGCCTAAGTTTCTGTGCTGGTTTTATCTGTACTTACAGTGTAAGTACAGCAATTTGCCATTGCCCAAGTGTGAGCCTGTGAGATGTTGTTTTTCATGAAGCTAACATCTCAGAAAGCAACATTTTGGATTTATGTGTTTAATCATGGACCCGTTCTCACCTTGATGTTGCTGTGGTGACAAATGACAGTGATCATCATTATCTTCATTATTATTGACAATAAATGGTGTGCCAATATATATCCAACGAGCTCTGCTAATTATTCCTTATTGTTATTTACCCAGACATATCAGTGGACAAGGAAAGGAAGAATTTCTAAATTACAATTCTGCACTAGAAAATAAATGATGTTGAAGTTGTACTGCAATGTAATAATCTCCTTTTTACTGGATCAGAATATTAGCTATCAATTATATAGAAACACTACCTGAATGACAAATTACTCTATTACTTCATGCACATGTTGTTGCAAATTACGCAGTATTTCAATGTGAGCAAAAGCTTTATTAGTGCAGTAATTAATAAGTAATAAATATACAACAACCTTTGTGTTGTAGTCTATTACTATCACGCATTAAATTTGGATGTTGACATGCACATTTATCTCATTCTTTTCTATTTACAATCCCAGTGAGGCACACAGCTTGAGGTATTTGCATCTAGGATGAATGATTGCAATGGTAGGTTTGTACGTCTATGAGAGCAGTAATTGGAATGAATGCAGAACTTATTGTATGTTTATCTGAGCCATGTCGAATGACACAGCTTACAAGGTGCGTCAAAGTAGGTTGCTTAAATATGACGTTACGTGCACAGATTATCTTTTTATTATTAGCGAGAAAGGGAAACAACGATCTCAAACCAGTGATGTAGGATAACCTGGATAAAAGCAAATTACTGCGGATGCTGGAATCTGAAACGAAAAGAGAAAATGCTGGAAAATCTCAGCAGGTCTGGCAGCATCTGTAGGGAGAGAAAAGAGCTAACGTTTCGAGTCCAGATGACCCTTTGTGAAAGCTAAAAGACATAGAAAGTGGGAGATATTTATACTGTAGGGTGAGGGAATGAAAGATGGGTCATAGCCACAGAAACCAAGGGAAAAGAGTGCTAATGGCAGTCCCTCTCAGTTCTCCCCACCAGCCTCCGTATGCGAAACATAATCCACCGCCATTTTCGCCAAATGAGCGTGATGCCACCACTCCCTTCACTCCCTCTGTCAGCATTCCACAGTGACCTTTCCCTCGGAGATAATCTAGTCCATGCCTCCACCATACCCAACACCTCTCCCATCACCCATGGCACCTTCCCATGCAATCACAGAAGATGTAACACCTGCCACTTTACCTCTTCCATGCTTCACATCCCAGGCTCAAAACACTCATTCCAGGTTAAGCAGCATTTCACTTGCTTCTCTTTCTCACATTTCACCTCACCAGCCTTCGTATGCAAAGCATAATCCTCCGCCATTTTCGCCAACTCCAGCGTGATGCCTCCACCAAACACATCTCCCCTTAACTCCCTCTGTCACTGAGGTACCCTCAATAATGACGCTAAGAGATTAAACTGTAAAGAAGGCTTTATTAGAATAATAACTATGCTAGAGCTAGAGACGAGAGCTGACTGTTACACAGACCATGAGGCAGCCCTTTATGTATGGCTCCCAGATGGGCGGAGCCAGAGGCGGAGTCCCCAGGGTTCCAAGCCCGGTCTTAAAGGGGACATCACCTTACATGATGATAAGGCAGTAACCGTTCATCACAGTCACCATTTGGCAGAGGCCACAGGTTAAGCAGTGTTTCACTTGCACCGCTTTCAATTTGGTCTATTGCATTCGCTGCTTCCAATGTGGTCTCCTCTATATCGGAGAGACCAAATGTAGACTGGGTCATCGCTTTGTTGAGCACCATAGGTCTGTGCGTATTCAAGACCCTGACCTTCCTGTTTCTTGCCATTTTAACACAAGACCCTCCTCCCATGCCCACATGTCTGCCCTTGGCCCGCTGCCATGTTCCAAGATTGTAACAACAAGGATCAAGAGTTCTGACAATAATAGAATATTAGTAAACCAACCAGTAATATAAAAACAGATTTCAAGAGCTTTTATAAGTATATAAAAAGGAAGAGAGTAGCCAAATTTAACATTAGTCCGTTAGAATCAGAGACAGGAGAAAGTATTATGGGGAATAAAGAAATAGCGCAGATATTGAACAAATATATTGTGTCTATCTTCACAGTAGAAAAAAGCACAAGTTTCATTCCAGAAATAGACAGTAAACTAGGGGCTTGAAAGAGTGAGGAAGTTATGGAAATTAATATCAACAGAGAAAAGGAATTGGAGAAACTTGAGGGTCTAAAATCCAACAAATCCCTGGGGCCAGATAGCCTCCACCCGAGAGTTCTAAAGGAGATAGCTGCAAAGAGAATGGATGCGCTGCTGGCTCTGGCTTTCCAAAGTTCGTTGGATTTGGGAATGTTTCCATCAGATTGGAAATGGACACATGTTTCTCTGCTTTTCAAGGAAGGAGAGAGAGGGGGAAAACAGTGAATGCTGGCCAGTTAGCCGAACATTGTTGTTGGAAAAATGCTAGAATCTATTGTTCAGGAAGTCTCAACAATGCATTTCGGAAAACATAATGTGATTAGAACAAGTCAGCATAGTTTAACTAAAGTGGACTCCTATTTAAAAAATGTATTGGAGAGGTTTGACAATGTAGCAAGCAAGGTAGATAAAGGGGAACCAGTAGATGTAGTATAATTCAATTTCCGACAGGGTTCAAAAGGTGTTACACAAAAAGTTAATAGGTAATTTAGACTGAGTATTCAGGTGATGCTGTGATGATGCAGCTACTTAAGGGGGCATGTGTGGATAGCCTGGGAATTCTCACAGAGTGCGGGCAGAGTTACTGCATGTAAGAGCTTATCAGAGTACTTAATAAACAGTTGTTGTTCTAAGTCCTTGGTCACCAGTCACTGGAACTCAGCATTTCTACACGGTGTTAGGAGTTGGCCATATGGCACAAAGACTTTGTCGTATTGACCCTCTTGTGTTCGTTGAAAACATTGTGGACAATGGGGCAAAGTTTGAAAAGGGTCGGTGCCTCTACTGCCGGGCCACTTTAGTGGACAAAGCCAAAAAGGTACAAGCTTACACCTTTCCAAATCTAGCAAGCCCCATGGCCACAGAGAGGATTGAACCTTTTGTCTTCTAACTGGAGAAGGGGCAAGTGGATCCCAAGATTCTGGTAAAAGTTTTTGAGAGCATTTGCTTGCGAGTGAATTACATAATACTCGACAGTCACGGGTTTAAACTACAAACCAAAGGTTTAACAAATCGATTCAGATATTGTGCAACCAAAGAGGTCCCGTCATCTTTGACAGTGGTTGAGTTTAAACGACCTGGAATACAAGTTGTCTAAGGCCAAATGTTGTTTATCATCTCATTCAAAAATGTCCACTGTTGTAAATGACCATGGGAGGTCCGGGACCTCTTGTAAATGCAACGGTTCATTGGCTTGATACGTTTAGAGTGCATTGCATGGTGCACATCTGAATAATATGATAGAATTCATCATCAAGGTGGAGATTGGCATAGTCTGAGACTAGGGTCCGAAGTATCTAAGGAAGGCTGTGGCAGCCTTGGAAAGGGTCCAGAGGAGGTTCACGAGAATGATCCCTGGAATGAAGAGCTTGTCACATGAGGAACGGTTGAGGACTCTGGGTCTATACTCGTTGGAGTTTAGAATGATGAGGGGGGATCTTATTGAAACTTATAGGATACTGCAAGGCCTGGATAGAGTGGACGTGGATAGGATGTTTCAACTTGTAGGAAAAACTAGAAGCAGAGGACACAATCTTAGACTAAAGGGACAGTCTTTTAAAACAGATGAGGAGGAATTTCTTCAGCTAGAGGATGGTGAATCTGTGGAACTCTTTGCCGCAGAAGGCTGTGGAGGCCAAAAATACTGAGTGTCTTTAAGACAGAGATAGATAGGTTCTTGATTAATAAAGGGATCAGGGGTTATGAGGAGAAGGCAGGAGAATGGGGATGAGAAAAATAGCAGCCATTCATTGAATGGCAGAGCAGACTCGATGGGCCGAGTGGCCTAATTCTGTTCTTATGTCTTATGGTCTTAAACTACGATAGTATGTGGCCCAGGTTGGCTATGATAGATTGGGGGACATTACTTAAAGGGATGACGGTGGATAGGCAACGGCAAACATTAAAGGAGCGCAAGGTGGAACTACAACAATTGCTCCTTCCTGTCTGGCACAAAGATAAAACAGGACAGGTGGCCAAGCCATGGTTTACAAGGGAAATTAGAGAAAGTATTATATCTAGTGAAGAGACATAAATAATTGGCCAGAAAAAACAGCAGACCTGAAGATTGGGTGCAGGTTCGAATTCGACAAAGGGATTACTTATAAAGGGGCACAGAATATGAGAGTAAGCTTGCAGGGAACATAAAAAATTACTGTTAAAACTTTGATTGGTACGTAAAAGAAAAAAAATTATACTGGGGAACAAAGAAATGGCTGACTAACTAAATACATACTTTGGTTCTGTCTTCACAAATGGGGAGAAAAGTAACGTACCAGAAATGTTGGGGAACACAGGGTTTAGTGAGAGGGAGGAACTGAAGGAAATCCGTAGGGAAATGGTGTTTGGGAAATTGATGGAATTGAAGGCTAAAAAAAACCTAGGACCTGAGACCATACCTGGAATATTGTGTGCAGTTTTGGTCTCGTTATCTGAGGGAGGATGTTTTTGCTATAGAGGGAATGCAGTGAGGTTTTACCAGGCAGATTCCTGGAATGGTGGGAGAGATTGAATATGTTCAGATTATATATATATTTAAAATTAATTTGTGGATGTGGGCATCGCTGGTTAGGCCAGCTTTTATTGCCCATCCCTATTTCCCCTTCAGAAGGTGGTGGTGAGCTGCCTTCTTGAACTGCTGCAGTCCTTGACGTGTAGGGACATCCACTGTGCTGTTAGGGAGGGAGTTCCAGGATGTTGCCCCAGCAACAGTGAAGGAGCGACGATATATTTCCAAGTCAGAGTGGTGAGTGACTTAGAGGGGAACCTCCAGGAGATGGGATTCCCAAGTATCTGCTGCTCTTGTTCTTCTAGCTGGTAGTGGTCAGGGGTTTGGAAGGTGCTGTCGAAGGAACCTAGGTGAGTTCCTGCAGCGCATCTTGGAGGTGGTACATACGCCTGCCACTGTTTGTCGGTGGTGGAGGGTTTGAATGTTCGTTGAAGTTTAGAAGAATGAGGGGGGACTCTCAAAGACACATACTAAATTCTAACAGGATTAGACAGGGTAGATACATGAAGGATGTTCCCGAAGATAGGGATCACAGTCTAAGGATACGGGGTAGACCATTTAGGACTGAGATTATGAGAAATGTCTTCACCCAGAGAGTGGTGAGCCTGCGGAATTCTCTACCACAGAAAGCTGTTGAGGCCAAAACATTGTCTATTTTCATGAAGGATTTAGATATAGCTTTTGGGACTACAATGGAAATGGGGGCAAAGCGGATCAGCCATGATCATAATGAATTGCAGAGCCCAAAGGATCGAATGGCCTCCTCCTGCTCCTAGTTTCTATGTTTCTATACTTCCTTCTCCATGTCAGCATACATGGAAGGCCAGAATAGTGATTATTTTGCCCTGTATCTGCTTGTCAGCAACCCAGGGTGCCCTTGCTGAAGTTGCACTTCTGGAGAGAAGTATGGGTGATGAGTCACTGGCCATGCAGTATCAATCAGTCCCATATGTTTAGTTCAACTCTGATTGCAAAGAATGAGTGGAGCTCGTGGGGAAACACTCCCGAGGATCAATGACAATGGGCACGATTCACCCCAAAAATGACTAAGTGTAATTTTGGGCGGGTTTGGCGGGGTGTTTTCCACCGGCTCTCTCGGTGAAGCCCAGACCTTATTCACCCACATTTAGTCATTTTTTGGAGCCTAGTGTCTAGCCCACAAATTTTTTCAATGGTGGGTAGCTCCTGAGAGCTGGTCGCCGATCTCTAAGTGAGCTTGACGGCCCCCCACACCCCTCACCAACAGACCAAGGCATTATCCCTCCAAGTGAGGATACCCCGCCATGGGGTTGCTGAGGGGCCCGCTCTTTTCAGGCCTTTCCACCCTCCATTTCGGACCCCCCACTTTCAGGGTCTCCCTTCACTCCCCAACCTTTATGAAACCCCTTCAAACCCCTCTTCACCACCTCAGCCTTCATATGATCCCCTTCACCCCCCCCCCTTTCATGGGCCTCTTCTTCAAACCGCAACCCCTGACAGTGGTAGCCTGGCAGCCTGGCACTGCCAAGGTGCCCAGGGGTTTGCCAGGGTACTGCACTTCCCTGTCCATGAACAACCAAGGGGCTCTAGTGGACTCTGAGGCTCCTGGAGTGGTCATCATGCCTGGTGCCCGGTAGTGTAGACCAAGTACTAATTGGTGCCCGGTTGAGACCTCGCCGGAGCTGTCAGTGACTCCCATGGAGAAATCAGCCATGCGTATTTAAATGAACCCAGATCGGCACCAGGCGCAAAGGAATGGAAAAACAGTACCTGATGTCTTCAGTTGCCTGCATGTGATGTCTGTATGTAAGGAATTTTTTAGTTCCTGGATTTAACAAGAGGAAAGCACCACAATTATTATGACGTCTATGTCTTCCTCACATTCTGTCTGATGTGTAGTGGGTAAGAAGGCTCCAGAAAGGGCATGAGCCAAGTACAGCCCCTCACCACTTTTGTCGACGAAACTGAGGATGTAGCGTTAAAGCTTTAATAGGAGTCATCATCAGGATCAAGATACACTTCACCACACATCCCTCAGAGACTCATGACAGACAACACTCGCTAATTCGTCTCCACTGAGTTTAGAAACTTTTCACACACGTGAGACTTTGTGCACCTCACTCGTAGCCCCCTTTTACCACAGTCCAACAGCCTGGCAGAACGGGTGGAACATTCAGCCAAACATCTACTCGGGAATGTGCCGAGATGGCACAGTTGCTGCCTTCAGCCTGCGAAACATGCCAAGGCAGGGCCTGCCCTCATGGGTACAGCTACTGTTCTCCAGGTGCTCCAGGACCACAATCTCCACTACCAAGGCCCATCTGCAGTCCAATGTCAAAATCAATGTGAGTGGTGCCCACATGGAATGGCAATGAAGAGGGTAAAGATACTATGATTGAAATGCCAACAGGCTCGGCCCTTAAACACTTGGTCCAACGGTCCAGATCCAGACCATACGAGAATTTACAGTGCAGAAGGAGGCCATTCGGCCCATCGAGTCTGCACCGGCTCTTGGAAAGAGCACCCTACCCATGGTCCGCACTTCCACCCTATCACCGTAACCCAGTAACCCCACCCAACACTAAGGGCAATTTTGGACACTAAGGGCAATTTAGCTTGGCCAATCCACCTAACCTGCACATCTTTGGACTGTGGGAGGAAACCGGAGCACCCGGAGGAATCCCACGCAGACACGGTGAGAACGTGCAGACTCCGCACAGACAGTGACCCAAGCCAGGAATCGAACCTGGGACCCTGGAGCTGTGAAGCAATTGTGCTAACCACAATGCTACCGTGCTGCACTTGGCGGTGGTTCACAACCATGCACTGCAGCCGAACAGTTATATGGTAGCTTTGTACGGTGCCCACTACGTACAAAACTGACGTCACCTGCTGCAGGTATCGGAACCAACAGCAAACACATCAGTACCCCTGCCATCCAGTCTATAATACCCACTACAAGCCCACTGACTCCCCACAGCTATCTTGACTACAGCTCTTCATACCCGACACCGTGTAAGGACTCCATCCCTTTCTCTTAGCTCCTTCGCCTCCGTCGCAATTGTTCTGATGATGCCACTTTCCAAAATGGGGCTTCGAAAATGTGTTCCTTCTTCCTCAACCGTGATTTCCCACCTACAGTTTTTGACAGGCCCTCAACAGTGTGCCTGCGCCACTACCCTCACCCTCTCCCCTCCCAGATCAAGGGAGCTCACGTTCTCACATTTCACCCCACCAGCCTCCAAATGCAAAACATAATCCTCTGCCATTTTCGCCAACTCCAGCGTGATGCCTCCACCAAACACATCTTCCCTTCACTCCTTCTGTCAGCATTCCGCAGAGGCCGCAGGTTAAGCAACGTTTCACTTGCACCTTTTTCAATTTGGTCTATTGCATTCGCTGCTCCGAATGTGGTCTCCTCTATATCGGAGAGACCAAACGCAGACTGGGTGATCGCTTTGCTGAGCATCTTCGGTCTGTGTGCATTCAGGACCCTGATCTTCCCGTTGCTTGTCATTTTAACACTAGACCCTACTCCCATGCCCACATGTCTGTCCTTGGCCTGCTGCAATGTTCCAGTGAAGCTCAACGCAAACTGGAGGAACAACATCTCATCTTCCGGTTAGGCACGCTACACAGCCTTCTGGTCTCAAATCGAATTCAGCAACTTCAGATGATTAGCTCTACCCCACCTCGACCCTTTCATTTTCATTCCATTTCATTTTAACTGTCTTTTAATATTTCTTTCTTTCTTTCTGGTCTATCATTCTATATATTTAACCCCTCCCTATCTTACCCCCCTTCTTTAACTTTTCTCCACTTCGCTTCCCCCTTCCCCTCCCCCCACACCTCCATCTGTCACAGTTTACCCTCTGATGTTAGCTTCTCTGCTGTTTGGCCTTTTAACCATTGGTTCTCTCTGGGGACTGCCATTAGCACCCTTTCCCCATGGTTTCTGTGGCTATTAGTACCCCGTTTCCCTGGGTTTCTGTGGCTATGATTCATCTTTCATCCTCTCACTCCACAGTATAAATATTTCCCACTTTCTCTGTCTGTTAGCTTTGACAAAGAGTCATCTGGACTCGAAATGTTAGCTCTTTTCTCTCCCTACAGATGCAGCCAGACCTGCTGAGATTTTCCAGCATTTTCTCTATAATACAGACCCCCACACTAGTGGAAATGGAGGCTCCCCCAGAGGCCTATGCAGCCAGCCCTGTACCAAGCGGGCACACCAAAGGAACATCCCAGGTCATCCAGACTGAGGACATCAGCTCCAAACAATTCCAGCACGGCCAACTGGCACAATCACACACTCAGGGCGTAAAATCAAACCAAACACATGGGGCTGGATTCTCCGTCAGCCGAATTCTTCGTTGCACCGGCAGGTCACCCACACCCGCAGGTTTCCCAGCAACGGGTGGCCACAATGGGAAAACCCAATGGCAGATGGCGGGAAAGGAGAACCCCCCTGCCGGCGAGGGAGTGGTGACCCAGAAAACGCCGTTGGCGGACCGGAGACTCCCACCCAATGTCCGAGGACTGCATGACTAACTCACCTACAACTGGCTTTTGTCTTTTAAGCACCTAAACAGGGAGAGCGGGGCGGAGAAGGAGACGTGATGGACTATGCACCAGCCACAGCAGCCCAATCCATATTTAACGCAATATAAAGAGTAATGTGTTGTTAGCCTGTTCAATTTGTACGTTGTAAAAGGATTTGCACAGTTACTGTCTTTTTTACTTTTTATTCACCTACGTGATGTTGGCATCGCTGGTTAGTCCAGCATTTATTGCCCATCCCTAGTTGCCCTTCAGAAGTTTGTGGTGAGTTGCCTTCTTAAACAGCTGTAGTCCTTGAGGTGTAGGTACACCCACAGTGCTGTTAGGGAGGCAGTTCCAGGAAGTTGCCCCAGTGACAGTGAGGGAACGGTGATATATTTCCAAGTCGGGGTGGTGAGTGACTTGGAGGGGAACCTCCAGGTTGTGGGGTTCCCAGGTATCTGATGCTCTTGTCCTTCTAGATGGTAGTGGTCGTGGATTTGGAAGGTGCTGACTAAGGAACTTTGGTGAGTTATTGCAGTGCACATGGCTGCTACTGTTCGTTGGTGGTGGAGGATTTGAATGTTTGTGGAAGGGGTCAATCAAGAGGGCTGTTTTATCCTGGATGGTGTCGCGCTTCCTGAGTGTTGTTGGAGCTGCACTCATCCAGGCAAGTGGAGAGTGTTCCATTACACTCCTGGGGCGAGATTCTCCGCAATCGGCGCGATGTCCGGCGACCGGCGACAAAAACGGCGCGAATCAGTCCGGCATCGCACCGCCCCAAAGGTGCGGAATTCTCCGCATCTTGAGGGGCCAAGCCCTCACATTGAGGGGCTAGGCCCGCGCCAGACTGATTTCCGCCCCGCCAGCTGGTGGGAAAGGCCTTTGGTGCCCCGCCAGCTGGCGCAGAAATGACTTTGCCGTGCGGCGCATGCGCGGGAGCGTCAGTGGCCGCTCACGGCATCCCCGCACATGCGCAGTGGAGGGGGTCTCTTCCGCCTCCGCCATAGTGGAGACCATGGCGAAAGCGGAAGGAAAAGAGTGCCCCCACGGCACAGGCCTGCTCGCGGATCGGTGGGCCCCGATCGCAGGCCAGACCACCATGGGAGCACCCCCCCCGGAGCCAGATCTGCCCGCGCCCCCCCCAGGACCCCGGAGCCCGCCCGCGCTGCCTTGTCCCGCCGTTCCACGCCGGCGGGACAGGCATTCCAGCAGCGGGACTTCGGCCCATCGCGGGCCGGAGAATCGCCGGAGGGGCCCGCCAACCGGCTCGGAGGGATTCCCACCCCCGCCGAATATCTGGTGCCGGAGAATTCGGCAACCGGTGGGGGCGGGATTCACACCAGCCACTGGCGATTCTCCGACCCGGCGGGGGGTCGGAGAATCCCGCCCCAGATTTGTGCCTTGCAGACATGGACAGGTTTTGGGGGGGTCAGGAAGTGAGTTACTCGCTGAAGAATTCCTAGCCTTTGACCTGCCCTGCTAAGCCATGGTATTAATATTGTTGGTCCAGTTTAGTTTCTGATCAATGGTAATCCACACTGTTACTGTTGCGTACACTGTTACATTTCGGCACCATCAGTTGTTTCACTTAAACAGGGAAGATGTAGACTAAGTGGTCACGTGATGCTCTGATGACACAGTTACCTGAGGGGTCAAATGCTGGGAACGTGGGAGTTCTTCCCGGAGCGTGGGCGTTTCACGACAGCGTCAACAGGCCCCCAGGAGCAGCGATTCCAAGCCCCTCAGTAGGCCAGCAGGGCACTGGAGTGACCCACGCCGCTCCAGCTGCCGATACCGGTGTCAAATGGGCACCGCGGGTCTGCGCACGTGCGCTGCGACCGGCGCCAATGCACGCATGTGCAGTGCAACCGGCGCGATTGCGCGCATGCGTGATGGCTTCCTTCTCCGCGCCGGCCCCGACTCAACATGGCGTAGGGCTACAGGGGCCGGCACGTTGCAAAAGAGGCCCCCAGCCCGAGAGGCCGACCCGCCGATCAGTAAGCCCGGATCGAGGACCAGGCCACATCGGAGGCCCCCCCCCACCCCCACCCCCCCCCCCCACCCCCACCCCCCCAAACCAGGCCGCCCCCGGGAGGATGCACAGCGAGGTCTCGTCGGGTAAGACCACACGTGGACGGCACCGGCAGGACTCGGATTTTTTTTTGCGGTTACTCGGCCCATCTCAGGCGGAGAATCGCTGGGGGGGGGGGGCCTCGTAGAGCAGCCCCCGACCGGCGCCACGCCGACCGCGCCAGCGCCAATGGTGCCAATTCTCCGCTCTCTGGAGAATCGGTGGACCGGTGTCAGGGCGGCGTCGCGCGATTCGCAGCCGGACAGGCAATTCTCCGGCCCAGCGTGGGCGGAGAGAATCCCTCCCCGGGAATCTCAAATCCAACTATTCAACTGCTGAAGTCAGCACTGTTGGAATCATAAATCTCAAATGGCTGCAATGTTTCACCATCTACTCCACATGGCCAAGTCCAAAACTGATTTGTATCTCTTTTTCCTATTTTTGGACTCATTCTAATCTGTGTGAATGTCTGTGCTTGTGTTTTAGTGTCTTCCTCATGTTTAGGGCCAAATTAACTCACTCTTTCTGTTATGATACCAGTTGATGTTGTAACTTAATGGGAAGGCCCCAGACTCGAACCCTGGTTCAGAACACAGCAACGTTTATAGAAAACGTGGAGGAACAAAGTCACCGCTAATTTGTTTGAACAAGAAAAACAAAACATTGATTCAACATGAAATGTTGGGTTATGATGTGGCGTAGTGGTCGATTTTTTTTCATGGTCCTTGTTTTTCACGATTTTCTTAAAGGAGGAGAGAGAGATTAAAGAGGCGGAATAGTTTCGGGAGGCAATTCAAGAGCCTTGGGCCTCGTCAGCTGAAGGCCAGTGATGGAGCGATGAAAATGAGGGATAAGAAGCGTGTTTGTCCGGTGTTACCACTGCCTGTCCCTTCTCGGCTTAAAGACAGAGCTGATGATTTATGAACACATTAATTGAAAGCTGGCGAGTCAAAGAAGAAATCTGACCCTGTAGCACGAGGCTATAATGCTGACACTGAGACATGCAACGGGCACTGTGACAATTCCTTCGTTTTTTAATGACATTCATGTTCCTGCAATTATAATGGCGATTAAAATTGTAACAAACTGGCAATTTATGTGTTATTAATAATGTAATACCACTTAAAGTATAGTGAGTGCCATAATTGCAAATGATGTATTCCATTTAGTAATATCAGGAACAGTTAGCAAATGTATTCAGATGATGGTAACGGAGATACACGGGCGAGCTTTCTGCCAAGGGGCACAAAGGCAATTGTTGGGAAGTTAAGGAGAAGAAGGGGAAAATTGCGTGTCTGTCCCCAGTAAGAAAGCAATAGAGCATTTGGAAAGAGCAACAGAACCGAAGAAATTTCTTCGAATCGTAGGCTGATACAACAGGGAATGAGGCCATTTGGCCCATCATTCCTGTGTGGGTTTTTTGGTAGAGCCCTCCAATTCATCCACTCTCCTCTTGCCTCAGCACTTTTATTCCCTTTGAGGATTTATCTAATTCACATTTGAATATTACTATTGAATGCCTCAATCGAACCTGCCTCCACTACCCTCTCAGGAGTTAGAACATAGAACATAGAACACAGTGCAGAAGGAGCTATTTGGCGCATCAAGTCTGCACCGACCCACTTAAGCCCTCACTTCCACCCTATCCCCGTAACCCAACAACCCCTCCTAACCTTTTTGGTCAGTAAGGGCAATTCATCATGGCCAATCCACCTAACCTGCATGTCTTTGGACTGTGGGAGGAAACCGGAGCACCCGGAGGAAACCCACGCAGACAAGGGGAGAACGTACAGACTCCGCACAGATTGACCCTGCGGGGAATCAAACCTGGGACCCTGACGCTGTGAAGCCACAGTGCTATCCACTTGTGCTACCGTGCTGCCCAGCAGAGTCCAACCACCCTCGAGGTGAAATTTGTTTTCTTCACATGCTGCAGCTGTATAGAACCTTAGTTAGGCCGCACTTGGAGCATAGTGTTCAATTCTGGTCGCCACACTACCAGAAGAATGTGGAGGCTTTGGAGAGGGTACAGAAGAGGTTTACCAGGATGTTGCCTGGTATGGAGGGCATTAGCTATGAGGAGAGGTTGGATAAACTCGGTTTGTTCTCACTGGAACAATGGAGGTTGCGGGGCGACATGATGGATGTCTACAAAATTATGAGGGGCATGGAAAGAGTGGACAGTCATAAGCTTTTTCCAAGGGTCGAAGAGTCAAATATTAGGGGACAAAGCATTAAGGTGCAAGGGGCAAAGTTTAGAGGAGGTGTGCGAGGCAAGTTCTTTTACACAGTGGGTAGTGGGTGCCTGGAACTCGCTGCCGGAGGAGGTGGTGGAAGCAGGTACGATAGTGATGTTTAAGGCGCGTCTTGACAAATACATGACTATGATGGAAATAGAGGGATATGGATCCCGAAAATGCAGAAGTTTTTAGGTTAGACGGGCAGCACAGTCACCGCAGGCTTGGAGGGCCGAAGGGCCTGTTCCTGTTCTGCAATTTTCTTTCTTCTTTGTTCACGTCACTTCCACTCATTTTGCTCATTATTTTGAATCTGTGCCTTTTGGTTCTAGATGTACTCTTGAGTGGGAAACAATTCTCACTCCTTCGTCTATCCATAGCCTTCAGGTATTTGAATGCCTCTCTATCACGTCTCCTATTGGCTTTCTTTTCTCCAAGTAAAACAGTTTCAACCTCTCCCATCAATCCTCGTAGTTGCAGCTCTTTATCCCTGGAATCATTCTTGAAGAGCAAGGATCCCAACACTGATCCTTGGGGAATTCCACTACAAACCTTCTTCCAATCTGGAAAATAACTTTGATCACTTCTTGCTATTTCCTGTGCTAACAACATCGTGAGTGTATCTGTACCACAGGGACTGCAGTGGTTCAAGGAGGCGGCTTACCAACACTTTCTCTATTAGGGATGGGCAATAAATATTGGCCAGGCCAGTAACGCCCACATCCATTGAATGAATAGAGAAAAAAAAAGCCAATTTTTTTATTGAAAGCCCTATTTTTCTCCCATTTTAACAAAATGCCCCTTCCCGACATTATCCTTCTCCAGTGCTTTTGCCATCGTCATCTAAATGCCATGCTGAGTGGTGTAGACAGCCCTGACCCTCCAAACCTTCCCATCACAGCAACTGTGGATAACCTCTTTGTTGGAATTCTGGTTCAGCCAGTTTTATTGTTGTATAGCTGCTTCCTTTCGTTACTGGGCCATTGCTCTTATTCGCTTCATCCATCCAGTGGTGACTTGGCACACCAAATCTTCCACATGGATGACAACTCCATTTGTCTTCCTTTGATATTATTTAAGATGTAATAATTTGGGTGATCAATTCTGCCATTTTCCTGCTAATTTTTGTTCCTTCCCTAACTTTCCTGGGTGGTTTGTGGTCGGTCGAGTAGGCCGGAGGGATGTTGTGTCGGATTGTGACGGCATCACAGACCAATATCAAGATTCCTCCAACAAGTATGTATGTAGCTCTAGCTAAATCAGGCATGACCTGATAATGACTTGCAGATTTCGAGTGACGGGACTGTGACTATTTCCATTGACAGCTTGTTCCATTGTGGGATTGTCCCTTGGGAAGAACGATCGTTGGTACATTGTCTGCAAACAAATAGTCTTTATAGTTTGTGTGGATGCCTACCTCGTATTTAATCATCGCCAGAGGAAGTCAATTCCCACCCGTCCATTCCATATTTTACAGAACATTGTCAGGCTATTTTTCTCCCTTCATTGCTGAAGAGATTCCCATTCCAAATTGTCGATCGAGGATGCGACACTGGTGCATTTCCCAAAGCTGTTTGGTGTAGGAATGTGGGCATGTCTTTGGATTGCTTCAATCTTATTTATGCTTCTTGCCATATGTTTGGTACTCTTTAATTCTGATGTTTTTGTTGCAATACCAAAGCTTCCTCCTCAGAGATCCAAGAGCCCTGTTTGCTTTGGCTGTTTGCTGCTGAATATGGAATCCCAATTGAAGATTGTTTGCCAGATGGACCCAGAGGTATGGTTGTATATCTACCAGCTGGGGAATTTGATTACAGAGCTTAAAGCTTCCTGTTGGTGGATCATTAGTATTATCCTTTCACAGAATGTAGGTGTTGCTGGCTAGACCAGCTCTTACTGCTCATTCCTATTTGCCCTCGAGAAGGTGATGAGCTTACTGCTTGAAACGCTGCAGTCCATGTGGCGTAGGTACAACCGCAGTGCCGTTAGGGAGGGACTTCCAAGATTTTGGCTCAGCGACAGCGAAGCAACAGCAATATAGTTCCAAGACAGGATGGTGTGTGGCTTGCAGAGGATATTGCAGGTGGTGGAGTAGGCCGGGCGTGGACTTCTGACAGGAAGCACCCCTCAAAGGCACACCTGAAAATCAGACGCCCCGGGAATGAGGTCTGGAAACCCGGAATCGGGACCCATCCGCCATTTTTAAAGAGCTTCCAACATCCCGACTTGGTGCATATCCATACCAAAGAGTCTTTAGAGCAGAGGAAGAGGCCATTTGGCCCATCAAAGTCATGCAAACCTGGTTATCCAGAGCGCAACTGGCCCGGTGCTAGCTGTATTCTGATAGGCCTGTTACAGAAAAGGATCCTGAAATATTGATTGAGCTCCGGGTTTGTGTCAATGAAGGGAACCTCACCTGTTTATTTTCCAATGAAAATAACAGTTGGCAGAGATGCAAAATGGGTTGCTGACTCACTGTTAAATGCAAAGTCAATCTAACCCTGCTGTGTTTTAAGAAGTAATATTTTGTGGAAAAGTATCTTAAGTTGACTCAACATGGTAAAGTAGTACATAAGTCCAATTATCGGTGTTGGGTTAAGATACTTTGCAATACAATGCATCCTGGAATGTCATCTGAACACGTTATTCAGTGTGTTAGAAAACATAATGCCAAGAGGAAGTTCAATCCCTTAATGAGCTTGTTGGTGTTGAAAAACATGTGAGAGTTGATGCAAAGTGTTCCAATCGGAAATGTATCTGAAGTGGAAACTGCAGTGTGTGTGATGATGATGAGAAGTGCTCCTCAATAAATTTAAACATTTATGCGCAGACGATGGATGGATTTAGGAAATTACCAAGTAAAAAACTCCCACAGCTTCAAGCGCTCATCTCTGTCAATTGACACCCTTGAAATGTGCTAGGTGTACATTCGGCAGGACTATGGGCGAAAGCCGTTCACGTGAATGATTTGTTGCTGCCAGACAAACTGATACACTGTGAGAGCTAAGGATTTGTTTAGTGCTTGGCTGGTAATTAACATTCTGTCACAGCGATGACTGGGAATGTATGCTGAAATATTACACTGGTGACGTTACTAAGAACGGAGACGAATGCGAAATGGAATCGAGGGACCTGAAGTGGTTTAAATTTTGGATCAGCACTGGATAATAGAACATAGAAAAATACAGCACAGAACAGGCCCTTTGGCCCACGATGTTGTGCCGAACCTTTGTCCTAGATTAATCATAGATTATCATTGAATTTACAGTGCAGAAGGAGGCCATTCGGCCCATTGAGTCTGCACCAGCTCTTGGAAAGAGCACCCTACCCAAAGTCAACACCTCCACCCAACACTAAGGGCAATTTTGGACACTATGGGCAATTTATCATGGCCAATCCACCTAACCTGCACATCTTTGGACTGTGGGAGGAAACCGGAGCACCCGGAGGAAACCCACGCAGGCACGGGGAGGATGTGCAGACTCCGCACAGACAGTGACCCAAGCCGGAATCGAACCTGGGACCCTGGAGCTGTGAAGCAATTGTGCTATCCACAATGCTACCGTGCTGCCCTTAAGAACAAATAAATCTACACTATATCATTTTACCGTAATCCATGTCCTATCCAATAGCTGCTTGAAGGTCCCTAATGTTTCTGACTCAACTACTTCCACAGGCAGTGCATTCCATGCCCCCACTACTCTCTGGGTAAAGAACCTACCTCTGACATCCCTCCTATATCTTCCCCCATTCACCTTAAATTTATGTCCCCTTGTAATGGTTTGTTCCACCCGGGGAAAAAGTCTCTGACTGTCTACTCTATCTATTCCCCTGATCATCTTATAAACCTCTATCACGTCACACCTCATCCTTCTCCGTTCTAATGAGAAAAGGCCCAGCACCCTCAACCTTTCCTCGTAAGACCTACTCTCCATTCCAGGCAACATCCTGGTAAATCTCCTTTGCACCTTTTCCAAAGCTTCCACATCCTTCCTAAAATGAGGCGACCAGAACTGTACACAGTACTCCAAATCTGGCCTTACCAAAGTTTTGTACTGCATCATCACCTCACGGCTCTTAAATTCAATCCCTCTGTTAATGAACGCGAACACACCATAGGCCTTCTTCACAGCTCTATCCACTTCAGTGGCAACTTTCAAAGATGTATGAACATAGACCCCAAGATCTCTCTGCTCCTCCACATTGCCAAGAACTCTACCGTTAACCCTGTATTCCGCATTCATATTTGTCCTTCCAAAATGGACAACCTCACACTTTTCAGGGTTAAACTCCATCTGCCACTTCTCAGCCCAGCTCTGCATCCTATCTATGTCTCTTTGCAGCTGACAACAGCCCTCCTCACTATCCAGAACTCCACCAATCTTCGTATCGTCTGCAAATTTACTGACTCACCTTTCAACTCCCTCATCCAAGTCATTAATGAAAATCACAAACAGCAGAGGACCCAGAACTGATCCCTGCGGTATGCCACTGGTAACTGGGATCCCGGCTGAATATTTGCCATCCACCACCACTCTCTGACTTCTTTCGGTTAGCCAGTTCGTTATCCAACTGGCCAAATTTCCCACTGTCCCATGCCTCCTTACTTTCTGCAGAAGCCTACCATGGGGAACCTTATCAAATGCCTTACTAAAATCCATGTACACTACATCCACTGCTTTACCTTCATCCACATGCTTGGTCACCTCCTCAAAGAATTCAATAAGACTTGTAAGGCAAGACCTACCCCTCACAAATCCATGCTGACTATCTCTAATCAAGCAGTGTCTTTCCAGATGCTCAGAAATCCTATCCTTCAGTACCCTTTCCATGACTTTGCCTACCACCGAAGTAAGACTAACTGGCCTCTAATTCCCAGGGTTTTCCCTAGTCCCTTTTTTGAACAGGAGCACGACATTCGCCACTCTCCAATCCCCCGGTATCACCCCTGTTGACAGTGAGGACGAAAAGATCATTGCCAACGGCTCTGCAATTTAATCTCTTGCTTCCCATAGAATCCTTGGATATATCCCATCAGGCCCGGGGGACTTATCTATCCTCAAGTTTTTCAAAATGGCCAACACATCTTCCTTACTAACAAGCATTTCCTCGAGCTTACCAGTCTATTTCACACTGTCCTCTCCAACAATATGGCCCCTCTCATTTGTAAATACAGAAGAAAGTACTTGTTCAAGACCTCTCCTATCTCTTCAGACTCAATACACAATCTCCCACTACTGTCCTTGATCGGACCTACCCTCGCTCTAGTCATTCTCATATTTCTCACATATGTGGAAAAGGCCTTGGGGTATTCCTTGATCCTACCCGCCAAAGATTGTTCATGCCCTCTCTTAGCTCTCCTAATCCCTTTCTTCAGTTCCCTCCTGGCTATCGTGTATCCCTCCAACGCCCTGTCTGAACCTTGTTTCCTCAGCCTTACATAAGTCTCCTTTTTCCTCTTAACAAGACATTCAACCTCTCTTGTCAACCATGGTTCCCTCACTCGACCATCTCTTCCCTGCCTGACAGGGACATACATATCAAGGACACGTAGTACCTGTTCCTTGAACAAGTTCCACATTTCACTTGTGTCCTTCCCTGACAGCCTATGTTCCCAACTTATGCACTTCAATTCTTGTCTGACAACATCGTATTTACCCTTCCCCCAATTGTAAACCTTGCCCTGTAGCACGCACCTATCCCTCTCCACTACTAAAGTGAAAGTCACAGAATTGTGGTCACTATCTCCAAAATGCTGCCCCACTAACAAATCTATCACTTGTCCTGGTTCATTACCAAGTACTAAATCCAATATTGCCCCTCCTCTAGTCGGACAATCTACATACTGTGTTAGAAAAGCTTCCTGGACACACTAAACACCACCCCATCCAAACTATTTGATCTAAAGAGTTTCCATTCTATGTTTGGGAAGTTAAAGTCACCCATGACTACTACCCTGTGACTTCTGCACCTTTCCAAAATTTGTTTCCCAATCTGTTCCTCCACATCTCTGCTACTATTGGGGGGCCTATAGAAAACTCCTAACAAGGTGACTGCTCCTTTCCTATTTCTGACTTTAACCCATACTACCTCAGTAGGGTGATACTCCTCGAACTGCCTTTCTACAGCTGTTATACTATCTCTAATTAACAATGCCACCCCCCCCCCACCTCTTCTACCACCCTCCCTAATCTTATTGAAACATCTATAACCAGGGACCCCCAACAACCATTCCTGCCCCTCTTCTATCCAAGTTTCCGTGGTGGCCACTATGGTGATGTGCATCACTGTAAATACATGTAAGCTAGACAGACACTAGAGGGAGCACCAGAAACATCTCACACACACACACTCAACCAATAGATAAGTTAGATGGGAGGCGACCAATGGACATTCACGATACACAAGGAGGTGACACGTCCACAGGGGGGCATTACACCAACCGATACATAAAGGACACCACACACATGATCAGCCTTTTTGGCCAGTGGAGACAGTCAGTGAGGAGAGGCACAGGGTTGATTCATTATCACACCCACCACGTGGAAGACAGCAGCTGGTTAGTCAGTTTAGGTAGCTACAATAGGATTAGCAGTAGTGTCGAACTCAAGTTATAAAAGTGTACATAGTGTAAATAAATGGGTTGAAGTTATTTACACGTCTCGACCTTCCTTGACAAATGCAACACAAGGAAACCGCTTATGTTACAAAGGAAACATAACAAAACAGCCACCACATCGTAGTCCCAAGTACCGATCCATGCCTTAAGTTCACCCACCTTATTCCTGATGCTTCTTGCGTTGAAGTATACACACTTCAACCCATCTCCGTGCCTGCAAGTACTCTCCTTTGTCAGTGTTCCCTTCCCCACTGCCTCATTACACCCTTTGGAGTCCTGAATAATCTACTGAACTGTACAGATCTGTCTCCTCCATTTATTTCAGACCTAACTGGTTTGCTGCATACTTTTTGTTTTCCATTTTGACTGATAAAATTTGACACCCGGGCTACATAAGGAAATATTAGGAGGGTTTGAGGTCTGGAGGAAGTACCGAGATCGGGGGAAAATGGAAAGGTTTGAAAACAGGGATGGGCGGCACGGTGACACAGTGGTCGGCACTGCTGCCTCACAGCGCCAGAGACCCAGGTTTGATTCTGACCTTGGGTGACTGTCTGTGTGAAGTTGCACTTTCTCCCCGTGTCTTCATGGGTTTCCTCCGGGTGCTCCGGTTTCCTCCCACGGTCCAAAGGTGTGCAGGTTAGGTGGATTGGCCATGCTAACTTGTTGATTAGTGTCCAAAAGGTTAGCTGGGGTTACGAGGATGGGGTCGGGGCATGAGCCGATATGGGGTGCTCTTTTGGAAGGCCAGTGCATACTCAATCGGCCAAATGGCCTCCTTCTGCACTCTCGTGATTCTACGATATGGTTGTTATCCTCTCAGCATAAGGCCAAGGCACAAAGCTAGGTTCTTCCTATCACTTAGTGTGACTTAGCTGCACCAACTATCTTAAGGTCTTTGTTTACTTAAGAATTTAACAGTTACAACTTCTGCCCATGTGATCCACCGTTCCCCAAACCTGGCAGCTCTGCTGAAAGGTCACGACCTGAAACGTTGGCTGGGATTTTCTCCACAGAATGCCACTCTCAACGTCGGAACCGGGAATAAGTGTCACTTCCTCTTTCACCTCCAACATCAGTAAAATTCGAAGTGCCAGCGGCGTGCTTACAAAATTGTTTGGTTTTGTGGCAGGAAAGGCTTTTCATGGGCGAATGGCAGCATCAGCTGACAGTGCTGCACCTACTGAGTGTCTTGGTCAAACGGGGGTGGGGTGGGGGGGAGGAGGCTAGGAACGCCATAAACACATCGCTGAATTTATCTCTGCGTCTCAACCCGCCGTAGGGAAATCAAAATTGTGTGTGCTGCTTAGCTCAGCAATCTCCCCTCCCTCCCACAATGCCATAGCTCCAACCCCTATAATGTTCCCATTCCATGATATCCACCCCATTAACTCTGTTCCTCTCTCGACAGACACTGTCGGACTTATGGGGTGGGATTCTGTGGGAATCGGCGGGGCGGGCAACTCCGGCGCGAAGGAGTGGCGTGAACCACTCCGGCGTCGGGCCGCCCCAAAGTTGTGGAATCCTTTGCACCTTCAGGGGCTAGGCCGGCGCCGGAGTGGTGTGCGCTATGCCGGCCGGCGGGGAAGGGGCTTGGCGCCATGCCAACTGGCGCCGAAGGGCCTCCGCCAGCCGGCGCAAGTTGGCGCATGCGCGGGAGCGCCAGCATGTGCTGGCGCCATCCCCGCGCATGCGCAGAGGGGGTTTATCTCCGTGTCAGCCATCGCGGAGGAACACAGCAGCCGACGCAGAGGAATAGAGTGCCCCCACGGCACAGGCCCGCCCACGGATCGGGCCAGGCCACCGTAGGGGCATCTCCCTGGGCCAGAGCCCTCCGTTTCCCCCGAGGACCCCGGAGGCCGCCCGCGGGCAGCCACTCGGCCCGTCGCGGGCTGGATAATCGCCGGGGGGGGCGCTGCTAGCGGCCGCTGACTGGCGCAACGCGATTCCCGCCCCCGCCAAACCCCCGGGCGCTGGAAGATTCAGCAGCCGGCGGGGGCGGGATTCACACCGCCCCGCGGCGATTCTTCGACCCGGCGGGAGGTTGGAGAATCCCGCCCATGATGTTCTATATTGTGTCTATCAGGATGTCTTCATTGAACAATGAACATTAAGCAAAGTTAATGAACAAAGCTGATTTATTTGCACTACTTAAATAAGATTTCAACAAGTCACAAGTTATAAGTTATTAAATTAAACTATACGATATCTCTAACTACAGAACTCTACATTATGCAACAAATCTATCTCATGCCTAAACACCTTCTCCCAGAATCCCAGGAGTCAAATGATATTTATATGACTGCTCCTTATCTCCATCTGTTGGTGAGAAGCTTTAACTTCAAATTGTTAACCCTTTGCATTCCTTACAATGTATATATTGTTCCAAGACCTGCTCAGTATTTCCAACAGTTTCTGTTTTCATTTTCCCAATTCTGTTGGCAACATGTTGGCTGCAGTAACTAATAGCTGTGCCCAACTCCAGAGAGGCAGAGGGTGGGATTTTCAGGCCCCATCCACTGCCAGGATCGTCCGATCCTGCCAAGAGTCAATGGACTTTTAGCTGGCCCACTGCATCCCCCACGACTGGTCCCAACACTGTGGGGCTGGATAATCGCAGCCAAAGGAATTGTTTTCAGTTTTACATTACAGCAATGCCTGACATCTGCCCTAATTTAGTCCCGAAAAGTAACTGAATCTTTCATACAAGAAAGAAACCCGAGGTTTCGAGGGCTGCTAATGTTGTATCGTCATTTAAAAAAAGAAGGGGTAATCCGAGTAGTTATAAAGGTTAGCTTTACTTTGGTCGTGAACAAATAATTGCAATCAATTCTGAGAGACCTCTATCTGGGCAGGCCTGGATTTATGAAGGAAAGTCGATAAGTATCTGTTAGTCACCAAAGAGAAAATGCTGGAAAATCTCAGCAGGTCTGGCAGCATCTGTAGGGAGAGAAAAGAGCTAACTTTTCAAGTCCAGGTGACTCTGTCAAAGCTGGAAGTATTTGTTAGTCATGTCTGACTAATGTGACTGAATCTTTTGAGAAGGCGATAATTAGGGTTGATGAAAGCATAGCCCATATGGATTTTCGGAAGATTTTGATAAAGTTCCATGTGGCAGCCTTTTGGGTTCCAAGAGAGAGTGGGTAATTGGATCCAAATTAGCTTGGTGTTTTAATGACAGGGAGACCATTCTCTGTGGATCCCACAGGGTACAGTATTTGGTCCCTTGCTTTTTGTGGTTTGTGTCGATCATTTAGGGGACATGCTAAAGACATTTGCAAATGATACAAAAGTTGACCTTGTGGTGGACAGTGGGGAGAATAGCTTACAATGCAGGAGGACATGAGGCGGGATTCATCGAAATGGGCGCGATGGCCCGACGCCGGCATCAAAAACTGCGCAAACCACTCCGGCGTCGGGCCGACCGGAAGTAGCGGAATTCTCCGCACTTCCGGGGGCTAGGCCGGTGTCAGAGGGGTTTGCGCTGTGCCAGCCGGCGCCGAAGGGACTGCGTGTGTTAGCGCATGCGCAGAACCGCCGCCATGGTTCCTCGCATGCGCAGACCGGCGTATTCTGCCGCATGCGTAGGGGGGTGTCTTCTCCCCGCCGGCCATGGCGGAGCCCTACACGGGCCGGGACGGAAGGAAGGAGTGCCCCCATGGCACAGGCCCGCCCGCAGATCGGTGGGACCCGATCGCGGGCCAGGCCACCTTGGGCCCGGGATCGGAACCCCCGCGCCCCCTCGAGGTGCGACCGGCCGAGATCCCAGTGGTGTGGGTCTCTCATGGTCTCACCCATCGGGAACTCGGCATGGCGGCTGCGGACTCAGTCCAGCACCGCCACAGTCAGGGGAGGGCCGATCCACAGGCAGGGGGGACTTTATTATGGGCTGGGGGCACTGTGGGGGGTGGTCCGAGGCGCACCAGCCAGCCAAAGGGGGGGACTATTTTGTGGGTCGGTTCCACGAGCAGCTACTGCCAGCCAGCACAGCGCAACCGCTGCAGGCTGCTGGCAATTCTCTGGGCCCTATCAGCAGCTAGAGCCAGGTGCTGGCATGCTAGCCCCCAGCAAAACAGGGAATCTGTGGCCGTTTTACACCATTTTTCCTGGCATAAAACACCACCGTTCCCCGTCTGCATGGGGACAGAGACCCAGAATTGGTGAATCCAGCACCATGGTATTCTGACCTTTAATTACCAAGGCACAGATTATAACAGCAGGGAGGTTATGCTAAAAAGGAATGTAACACTAGTTATATCACATCGAACCATAGAATCCCTACAGTGCAGAAGTCTGCAAGGATCGGTGCCCGGCCCACATCCGAAACCACATAACCCCATCTAAACTGCAAATCTTTGGACACGAAGGGACAATTCTTGGCCTGACTAATCTACCTAACCTGCACATCTTTGGGCTGTGGGAGGAAACTGGAGCACCCAGTGGAAATCCACGCAGACACGGGGGAAAAGTGCAAACGCCACACAGACAGTAATCCAAGGCTGGAATTGAACCCGGGTCCCTGGCACCGTGAGGAAGCAGTGCTAACCACTGTGTCACAATGCTGCCTCTGATACAGATCTGGGGCGAAATTCTCCGGTATCGGTGCGATGTCCGCCGACCGGAGCCCAAAACGGCGCAAATCAGTCGGGCATCGCGCCGCCCCAAAGGTGCGGAATCCTCCGCATCTTGGGGGGCCGAGCCCCAACCTTAAGGGGCTAGGCCCGCGCCGGACTAATTTCCGCCCCACCAGCTGGCGGAAAAGGCCTTTGGTGCCCCGCCAGCTGGCGCGGAAATGATATCTCTGGGCGGCGCATGCGCGGGAGCGTTAGCGGCCGCTCACGGCATCCCCGCGCATGCGCTGTGGAGGGAGTCTCTTCACAGATTCACGCCCGCCCCCGGCTATTCTCCAACCCGGCGGGGGGTCGGAGAATCTCGCCCCTGATCGCCGCATTATAGCAAAGGTGTGACTGCACAAGAGAGGATACAGCGGAGATTTATGAGGATGTTGCCAGTCCTGAAAATTTTTAGCTATGATGAAAATTGCAGAGCTCCAGGTTGTTTTCCATGGAACAAAAGAGGCAGAAGATTGACTTAATGGTAGTCTGTAAAATTATGAGGAGCCCGGACTGATAGAGGGTGTTTTGTTATGCTCTTGTCGTAGCATAAGCTGCTTCCTTGATGTGCACTCTGACAAAGGAAGGTTCAGACTTGGAGATAGCTTTAACACGTTTATTAAACTATTAACAATTCTCCTACTTGGATTCGATGCTACTGTTAATACTGCTATAGCTACTCAGACTGACAAACCAGTCTGCTACAATCCATGTGGTGGGAGTGATGCTCAATCAACCCTGTGTCTGTACTCACTGAGAGTCTCCACTGGAAAGAGGAAGCTCATGTGTGCTGTTTCCTTATATATGGGTTGGTGTAATGCCCCCTGTGGTAGAGTCACCTCTGTGTGTATCGTGAATGCCCATTGGTTGTGTCCTATCTTACTGACCTATTGGTTGATTGTCTGTGTGTCATGTCTCTCGTGTTCCCTCTAGTGTCTAGCTAGGTGTAGTGTATGTACATTAACCCTTTGTGTACTTACAGTGATGTATATCACCACAGAGGGTGTTGTATGTGTGCGCTTGGCGTGATGGAGGGGTGCTAATGTAATAGATTTAAAGTATTGTCATTCAAACAAACCAACTTTAAGTTTAACAGAAGACTCCACCACTGAGCCAAATTTCAATATTGATGCAATTAATTCCACAATGTTATATTATCCACCTAATAATTACATAATTGCACTTTGAACAGAATCTTCCATTCTGGAGCCTAGGTTTGGTGGCAGCTACAGAGGTGATTTCCACTGGGGGTGGGAGTGGGTGCAAGGAACGGCTGACCATACACGATCTACATAGAAACTAGGAGCAGGAGTAGACCATTCAGCCCTTCGAACCTGCTCTGTCACTCATTATGATCATGGCTGATCCTTGATCTCAATGCCATTTTCCTGTTTTCTCCCCGTACCCCTTGAGGCCATTAAAATCTAAAAGATTTTTCCCCAACCAGGGAAAAGGTCGTCCCTGCATCTAGACTGTCCAGCCCTGTTAGACTTTTATATGTTTCAATAAGATCTCCTCTTGTTGTTCTGAACTCTGGTGAATACAGGCCCAGTCCAACGAACCTCTCCTCATAGGCCAGTCCCGCCAAACCCAGTATCAGCTGAGTGAACCTTCGCTGCACTCCCTCTCTGACAAGTAAACCCTTTCTTTGGTAGGGAGACCAAAACTGCACACAATACTCCAGGCGTTGTCTCACCAAGGCCCTGTCACTGCAGTGATACATCCCTACGTCCCAACTCAAATCCTCTTGTAATGAAGGCCAACATACCATCCGCCTTCCTAAATGCTTTCTGTACCTGTCTCTCCACTTTCATTGATTGGTGTACAAGGACGCCCAGATCCCTTTCTACATCCACACTTTCCAACATATCACCATTTAGATAATACTCTGGTAATGTTCTGCTCATTATATATGCACCTGTGACAAGCTCGCTAAATTTCATGCTGGGGCTGGACAGGAAGCCGCCGCCCCTGCCATTTCCTCATGGTGTCGAACATGCGGGCATCATATCTGAAGAGCCCTGGACAGCCATTCACTCACTGCAGGCCTGGAGCATCAGTCTGGCAGTCATTCAAAATTCTCCCCAGGCCGGAATGTCACAGAGAACCCCAAGGGGTTCAGCGGAGCCTCCCTGTGGATTCTCCTCCAGGCTGTGGAAGAAATGCAGGAGGTGCTGTTTCCCAAGGGTGGCAGCTGGACAATCTTCTGCCTGACCACTGTGGTGGCTGCAGCAGAGGTTAGCCTCCCCTGGGTCCCACAGGAGAACTGCCCAGCAGTGCAGAAAAAGGATGAATGATCGTCTGGCACTCATTGCAGAGTGACACTCATAAGTACATCTGAACAGCCTACTATGTTCCCATCTCTCTCAGGCAGTAAGTGCAGAGACGCCACGCAGGAGTCAGGCGCAGCTGGGCCATGTCTACTGAATGCGTGCCAGCCACTTCATGCTCCCAATGTTCTATTAGTTGCAGGACATCCAGCTTGTTAACCACTAACTGGGGAGGGCTCAGCTGGCTTCGGCATACCTGTTCCTAAACTGCTCATGCACCCATCGGTATAACAATCAATCCTTCTGCCTTTCTGCAGAACAAGAATGCCCCACAACAGGAGAGAGGGGGAAAAGACTGCGGCAGGCTGCATGCCATCAGAATCTTCACCCCATTCAAGGAATAGGTCTCCAAGATATCTGGGGCGGAGCTGGCCTCTGTCTACACTAAAGGTGAGCTAGCACCCAGGAAAGCCAGTGAGGATGCCTCCAGTCTGCACTTGATGATTGAGTGACGCATTTATTTAATAAGATGCATGCTTAAGTATCCACTAAATCTTTCTATTCTCCTTTCGGGACCAGCTGGAAAATGGGGGAGGCCCAGCCACAGAACCAGCCCCAACCCCATTTCTGAGGAGGATGCCTCAGAAGCCTCAGAGGGTGCATCATCATGGCGACCACCTGCGCCCTCCACCAGTGCAGAAACACTCACTTTGGTGGGTCCTGGCTCTGGAGTAGGCTCTTGGTGAGTGCGCCAATGATATGGATCCACAGCTGGTGGAGGAAGTGACAGCCTTGGAGATTCAGCAGCAGGACACACAGTGACTGCCTGATATGTGCTCGGGCTTACACCATGGGTGCAGTGCAGCAGTGGCTAGGTGAGGGGGAGGGGTCAGGGTCATCTCAGCCTCGCTCTAGATGCCCTTTCTCCTCAAGGTGTAATAGAGGTGCCTTTGGGCATGCACATGAAAGAGGAGTGACAGCCAGGCACCCTGGGGCTTCATCCCAGGACATTACCCAAGGCTGCCCTGCTGCTCCGCCTCCCCTCTGTCAGTGTCCTAATCTCTTCCAGTTGGTCAGGTTGACAAAAGTAGACCTGAACCTGAGCAGGAGGTCCTCAGGAGGCTGGTTTTGAAGTCAGGCAGGTGGCACTGGTGTAGAACCATTGTTTATAGTTTGGGCACTTGTAAATATATGTTCACTTGCACAGTTTGGAAGTTTCCGAGATTCCATCTTGATGGTAGTTGCTGCAATGGTCACGGGCACTTAATTTTTTACTCGATTCTTAAAGTTTCAAAGCCAATGCGCATTCATTTACCTGCTGTTATTTTTATTGTACATAAAAGAGACTGAAGCACCCTCAGACTCTCAGGGAACATTATCCACAATGTTAGCAAGCAACACAAAACCTCCAATGCAAAATGTTCTCTCGGAGTAGATTAAAAACTGCTGTCAATTCAGCAGGTGCACCTTACATTTTAAATATCGAGTTCAACTATATGGTTCCCTTTGAGGGTGCCCGAGGTCTCAATTAGGACGACGTTCTTCCTGAGCTGACAGTTTCACACATTAATGAATGGAATAACAAATGGATAGAGCTCGTTTTACTGAAACTTCCAATTCAATATTAATAGCATATAAATTGCTACTTTGTTACTGTCCTTTGTTGAATACATTCAAAGGGTTTAAACTTCCTGACAGTGGCGTAGCCTTAATTACACGGAAGATACAAAGGCACATCAACCAGGAAGCATTCTACGTGGTAATCCAGGCCATGACAAAGCAAAGCATGACCAGGCAAAATGACATATCTTTCGAACACTTTATTTAATATCTCTTTTCCAGCTTTAGAGCTTAACTCACATTCAGCCATGACTATCCTCCTGTGATTTGAGAATGGAAGAAAGAATAAAGGGCAGGCATTTATATAATGCCTTTCACGACCTGGAGGGTGAGCCAACATGCTTTTCCCAAACTTCTTCCATTGAGCCAGTACCATGTTAATGGAATAGTGCTCAAACCGCTCCATGCAAATGCAGTCCACGCAAGTGCTGAACTTCTCAAAGCCTCACAAGCTTTGAGAGCCAGAGGAGATGCTGCATCTCAGAGCTCTCAGAGCTGTTACCAGAGACTGTGGGAGCCAAAGGGCTGACCACTCACTCACAGTCCACGGCATGTCATAGGCCATCGCAGGCTCACATGTTGGAGTTGAATTCCTCCACGCTCTGTGACATTATGTATAACTTGTCGTTGTGTGGTGTATTGCCATTGTAGCATAATGGTATGGCGCATAGTGAGTGCTCCCCATAACCCTTCATCCCGCTACTAATTAAAAACCTATCTATCTCCTCCATAAATTTGTTCAGTGTTCTGGGGCGGGATTCTCCGACCCCCCTTCGGGTCGGAGAATCGCTGGGGGCTGGCGTGAATCCCGCCCCCGCCGGTTGCCGAATTCTCCGGCACCGGATATTCGTCGGGGGCAGGAATCGCGCCGCGCCGGTTGGAAGGCCCCCCCCCCACCTCCACCCGGCCATTCTCCGGCCCGCGATGGGTTGAAGTCCCGCTGCTGGAATGCCTGTCCCGCCGGTGAGAATCAAACCACCTCTCTTACCGGCGGGTCAAGGCGACGCGGGCGGGCTCCGGGGTCCTGGGGGGGGCGCGGGGCGATCTGGCCCCGGGGGGTGCCCCCACGGTGGCCTGGCCCGCGATCGGGGCCCACCGATCTGCGGGCGGGCCTGTGCCGTGGGGGCACTCTTTTCCTTCCACCTTTGCCATGGTATCCACCATGGCGGAGGCAGAAGAGTCCCACTCCCCTGCGCATGCGCGGGGATGCCGTGAGCAGCCGCTGACGCTCCCGCGCATGCGCCGCACGGCAAAGTCAGTTTTGCGCCTGCTGGTGGGGCACCAAAGGCCTTTCCCGCCAATCAGTCCGGTGCGGGCCTAGCCCCTCAAGGTGAGGGCTCGGCTCCTCAAGATGCGGAGGATTCCGCTCCTTTGGGGCGGCGCGATGCCGGACTTATTCACGCCGTTTTTGGCGCCAGTCGGCGGACATCGCGCCGATTGCAGAGAATCCCGCCCCTGGTGTCCACTGCACTCTGGGGTAAAGAATTCCATGGATTCACGATCGTTTGAGTAAAGTAATTCCTCCTCATTTCTGTTTACATCTTCCACCACGTAGCCATAAATTGTGGCCTCTAGAATTTGCAACAAGGGGAAACATCTGCTCTACATCTACCCTGTCAATCCCCTTTAGCATCTTATATACCTCAGTTAGTTCTCCCCCATTCTTCTGAACTCCAGCGAGTATAGGCCTAAGCTGTTCAATCTCTTCTCATAAGACAAGGCCTTCATCCCAGGAATCAATCTAGTGAATCTTCTCTGAGCCGCCTCTAATGCATTTATGTCCTTCCTCAAGTAAGGGGACCAAAAATGTTCGCAGTACTCTAATGCTCTATACAGTTGCAACATCACCTCCCTACTTTTATACTCCGTTTCATTAGCAATGAATGCCAAAATTCCATTTACCTCCCTTGTTACCTGCTGCACCTGCATACTAACTTTCTGCAATTCGTACACGAGGACACCCAGATCCCTCTGCACCAAAGCATTTTGAAGTTTCTCTATTTACATAATAAGTTGTCTTTTTATTGCTTATAGTTGTGCTATCAATAAACACTTGGGGCGGGGGATGGGGGGGATTTTACAGCCGTTCTTCCGGTCTCGCTGCTGACGAACCATCGCTGCAGGTTTCCCGGCAATGGGGGGTGGATTCAATGGGAAAAACCATTAGTAATAGTGGAACCAGAGGATCCCGCCCCCGGCCTACAGCAGACCACCTCCCGCCACCAAGAAACATGCCTTGGGATGCACAGAGGATCCCCCCCCCCTTAATAATCAACTTTAGACTCTTTGTGAGACCTACTGAACATACAACATACATAGAGCATAGAACATAGAAAAATACAGCACAGAACAGGCCCTTCGGCCCACAATGTTGTGCCGAACCTTTGTCCTTGATTAATCATAGATTATCATAGAATTTAAAGTGCAGAACGAGGCCCCCCGGCCCATTGAGTCTGCAGCGGCTCCACGAAAGAGCACCCCACCTAAGGTCAATACCTCCCCCTATCCCTACAACCCAGCAGCCCCACCCAACACTAGGCGGTTTTGGACACGAAGGGCAATTTATCACAGCCAATCCATCTAACCTGCACATCTTTGGATTGTGGGAGGAAACCGGAGCACCTGGAGGAAACCCACGCACACACGGGGAGGACGTGCAAACTCCGCACAGACAGTGACCCAAGCCGGAATCGAACCTGGGACCCTGGAGTTGTGAAGCAATTGTGCTATCCACAATGCTACCGTGCTGCCCTTAAGAACAAATTAATCGAAACTATATCATTCTGCCGTAATCCATGTACCTATCCAATAGCTGCTTGAAGGTCCCTAATGTTTCCGACTCAACTACTTCCACAGGCAGTGCATTCCATGCCCCCACTACTCTCTGGGTAAAGCACTTACCTCTGACATCCCCCCTATATCTTCCACCACTCACCTTAAATTTATGTCCCCTTGTAATGGTTTGTTCCACCCGGGGAAAACGTCTCTGACTGTCTACTCTATCTATTCCCCTGATCATCTTATAAACCTCTATCAAGTAGCCCCTCATCCTTCTCCGTTCTAATGAGAAAAGTCCTAGCACCCTCAACCTTTCCTCGTAAGACCTACTCTCCATTCCAGGCAACATTCTGGTAAATCTCCTTTGCACTTTTCCCAAAGCTTCCACATCCTTCCTAAAATGAGGCGACCAGAACTGTACACAGCACTCCAAATGTGGCCTTACCAAAGTTTTGTACAGCTGCATCATCGCCTCACGGCTCTTAAATTCAATCCCTCTGTTAATGAACGCTCGCACACCATAGGCCTTCTTCACAGCTCTATCCACTTGAGTGGCAACTTTCAAAGATGTATGAACATAGACCCCAAGATCTCTCTGCTCCTCCACATTGCCAAGAACTCTACCGTTAACCCTGTATTCCGCATTCATATTTGTCCTTCCAAAATGGACAACCTCACACTTTTCAGGGTTAAACTCCATCTGCCGCTTCTGAGCCCAGCTCTGCATCCTATCTATGTCTCTTTGCAGCCGACAACAGCCCTCCTCACTATCCACAACTCCACCAATCTTCATATCGTCTGCAAATTTACTGACCCACCCTTCAACTCCCTCATCCAAGTCATTAATGAAAATCACAAACAGCAGAGGACCCAAAACTGATTCCTGCGGTATGCCACTGGTAACTGGGCTCCAGGCTGAATATTTGCCATCCACTACTACTCTCTGGCTTCTATCGGGAAGCCAGTTCATTATCCAACTGGCTAAATTTCCCACTATCCCATGCCTCCTTACTTTATGCATAAGCCTACCATGGGGAACCTTATGAAATGCCTTACTAAAATCCATGTACACTACATCCACTGCTTTACCTTCATCCACATGCTTGGTCACCTCCTCAAAGAATTCAATAAGACTTGTAAGGCAAGACCTACCCCTCACAAATCCGTGCTGACTATCCCTCATCAAGCAGTGTCTTTCCAGATGCTCAGAAATCCTATCCTTCAGTACCCTTTCCATGACTTTGCCTACCACCGAAGTAAGACTAACTGGCCTGTAATTCCCAGGGTTATCCCTTGTCCCTTTTTTGAACAGGGGCACGACATTTGCCACTCTCCAATCCCGTGGTACCACCACTGTTGACAGTGAGGACGAAAAGATCATTGCCAACGGCTCTGCAATTTCATCTCTTGCTTCCCATAGAATTCTTGGATATAACCCGTCAGGCCCGGGGTACTTATCTATCCTTAAGTTTTTCAAAATGCCCAACACATCTTCCTTCCTAACAAGTATTTCCTCAAGCTTACCAGTCTGTTTCACACTGTCCTCTCCAACAATATCGCCCCTCTCATTTGAAAATACAGAAGGAAAGTACTCGTTCAAGACCTCTCCTATCTCTTCAGACTCAATACACAATCTCCCGCTACTGTCCTTGATCGGACCTACCCTCGCTCTAGTCATTCTCATATTTCTCACACATGTGTAAAAGGCCTTGGGGTTTTCCTTGATCCTACCCGCCAAAGATTGTTCATGCCCTCTCTTCGCTCTCCTAATCCCTTTCTTCAGTTCCCTCCTGACTATCTTGTATCCCTCCAGCGCCCTGTCTGCTCCTGGGTGTTGAGCCCACGGAGGCAGTATCTGTGTCCTCCACAGCAGGCCTACTTCACAAACTCGCCGTCTAGTAAGTTGGTTCCTTAGCAACCTTATCCTCCCACCCTTAACCTCCCACCCTCCTCCCTGCATACTTTTACCAAGTAGTCTTTAATTATAGATACCTTCTATCCAACCTTCTAAACTACATGAGGTACCAGTCTCTGAGTTGTTGTTTGGTAGGATATGATGTGGGTGGTACAGTAGCACGGTGGTTAGCATTGTTACTTCAAAGCGCCAGGGATCCTGGTTCAATTCCCGACTTGAGTCGCTGTTTGTGTGGAGTCTGCAAGTTCTCCCCGTGTCTGCGTGGGTTTCCTCTGGGTGCTCCGGTTTCCTCTCACAAGTCCCGAAAGACGTGCTGTTAGGTGAAGAGTCATATTGGACTCGAAATATTCACTCGGTTTCTCTATCCACAGATGCTGCCAACTCTCTTGAACTTTTCCAGTACTTTTTGCTTTTATTATGCTGTTAAGAATCCTGACTTATCTGATATCCGAGCGGAGGCTGGAAACTACTAGTCCCAGCATGCCCTGGGAGATTCTGTTCATGCGCGGATTGTAAGCTGGCAGCACATGTGCAACGCAGTGTTTTTGAGTTCTTCAGGCTGAGGACAACGGCCCAGTTTGCCTGCATGAAAACAAATGACGCAATAACTCGAACATGGGACTCAGGAGTGGGGCAGTGTACCTGAGGTAAGTTTTGGCACAGGGCAGGGAGAGGTGATAGACAAAGCTCCAACCGAGAGAGAGAGACAGCAAAAACTGGGGAAGAAGCCAACGGGAGGAGGAGCAAAGAAAGAGGTTCCAATAGTGAAAGTGCTGAGGTTGACATGCTTTAAGTACTGAAGGCTCGGGATAAGCCCTGGAGAGTGAAAAGGCAGCAGGAGATTGGTGAGTCTCTGCTGCAGTCCCTTGAGGCAAAGTAATCCTTTGGGGTTTTGGTATGGCTGACGAGCTGAAGTTGCGTTTGTGAGTTGGTGCTGGAGTGCAGAGTCAGGAATCTAGGGGAACGTAGTCTCAGGAGACATCACTGAAACCCTGCAAGGTGAGTAATTGTTAAGGCTGTCTGAGTCAAAGTGACTTTGGGAGGGTTGATCTTCAAAAAGGAAGAGTGAAAATGTGCAATTTCTCAGAAGGGAGGGAAAGTTTCATTGAGATTTCTTGATTCGCATGGCGCGATTCTCCGGCCTCGTTACGCTTCTGCTCAAGCGAAATGAGGCCGATGAATAGTGGGAAAGGGCAATAACGAGAGCCGCCCGAGTTGTCAGATAGTTTTTGACTCAAGCAGCCCGCCCCAGTAGGCAAAATCGGATCTCGCCGTAGCATGGTGGGAAACCAATTACCACCGCTTAAGGTCTATTTCCATACAATTAACGGGAGCCACCCCATATCCAACGCCCTCCTGTCATTCAGCGGCCTCCAGAATTGTGAGCAGTTTTGGGCCCCATATCTAAGGATTGGCCTTGGAAAGGGTCCAGAGGAGGTTCACAAGAATGATCCCTGGAATGAAGGGCTTGTCACACGAGGAATGGTTGAGGACTCTGGGTCTGTACTCATTGGAGATCAGAAGAATGAGGGGGGGGGGATCTTATTGAAACTTACAGGATACTGCGAGGCCTCGCTAGAGTGGACGTGGAGAGAATGTTTCCACTTGTAGGGAAAACTAGAACCAGAGGACACAATCTCAGACTAAAGGGACTAAAGGGAGGAATTTCTTCAGCCAGAGGGTGGGGAATCTGTGGAACTCTTTGCCACAGAAGATTGTGGAGGCCAAATCACTGAGTGTCTTTAAGACAGGGATAGATAGGTTCTTGATTGATAAGGGATTCAGGAGTTCATAGATAGAATTTACAGTGCAGAAGGAGGCCATTTGGCCCATCGAGTCTGCACTGGCTCTTGGAAAGAGCATCCCACCCAAGGTCCACACCTCCACCCTATCCCCGTAACCCAGTGACTCCACCCAACACGAAGGGCAATTTTGGACACTAAGGGAAATTTAGCAAGGCCAATCCACCTTTGTACTGTGGGAGGAAACCGGAGCACCCGGAGGAAACCAACACACACATGGGGAGGATGTGCAAACTCCGCACAGACAGTGACCCAAGCCGGAATCGAACCTGGAACCCTGGAGCTGTGAAGCAATTGTGCTATCCACAATGCTACCGTGGTGCCCGAGTTATTGGGAGAAGGCAGGAGAATGGGGATGAGAAAAATATCAGCCATGATTGAATGGCGGAGCAGAGTCGATGGGCCAAGTGGCCTAATTCTGCTCCTACGTCTTATCGTCTCATGATCTTATGGTCACACTGGCGCCAATTAGTACTCCTTTTGAAAAACGTAAACCTGGCGGAAGGGCTTCTGTGGGGAGCCGAGGAGGTGAGTAGCCATCTTTACTCACAGGCAAAGAGCCCGAGAATGCTGGGATTGTCGCCCCAGTGCTCGGTGGGGGTTGAAGGACCCTCCCCAGGGGTGGGTTGCCATAGGAAGGTGGGAGGGGCGATTGGGGGGGGGACAATCGGCGGGCAACTACTCATGGCACCACCATGCCAACCCTAGATCATGTGTACCCGTTCTGGGGCAGCACTTACCCCTGTCCATCTGCCCCAATGACCACCCATAGGCCCCACCGACTGCTGAGGCCTCTGGAGTCCTCAGTTGAAGGCTATCGCTCATAAGGAATTGGCCATCGTGAGGACTTCACACATGCTAAGTGGATTCCCGTGGGTGGGCGGACCAAGTGGATTCCCGTGGTTGGGAATCATTGCCTAGCATCCCAATCACACCTTGATGCCTGGACACTGCGGGAGGCAACACCACACATGCAACATCTGAACACCCAGGGGATGGGACACAGCTCCGGGCACGTGCCCACGGCCGGCGGTTGGGTGTGTGCCACAGGGAGGGAGGTGGGTGAATGCCTGGAAAGATGGACAAAGGGTTCAGAGGTCAGCCCGCATTTCGGAAGAAAGTGACAGAGGCATCATAATGGTTGTGCAAAAAGCTGTTTAATGTGTTTTACAATACACCACCTCCCAATCCTCCTACCCCCCTCCCCACTCCAGCTCCCCCTCCCCGGTGCCCTCATGGATCCTCAATGTGTTTGATCCTCTTAGCTCTACCGCTACGTCTAGACGTTTCGCCAGGATGCACATCTGAGGTGAGGTGGCCAGCTGTCTACCTCGCCCTGTGGCCTTCAATGCCCCTGGTGGGCATCCTCTGGGGTCTCTGGGGCCGGGGGGCCTCGGCTCACTTGTCGGTGGCACGTGCACAGCTGTGCCGCCCTGTCCTGTGTGCTGACACTGAAATGCAGCCTCATCAGAGGGGTGGAATCCGGGGGAGTGGTGACCACCGTCGTCACTCTATGGGACGGGTCCGATTTGGCGCCCAGCAACCCCCTTCCCGGTTGATGCCCATATGGCCCCAGGGTTCACCTTGGGACAGAGGGGCAGCTCGTTCGATCCCTGGCTGCCCCTGCATCATTTGGCTCTGCCAACCCTTGTGGTTCCCCATGGTACGCACCATTTTGTCGATATCCTCAGCGATGCTCCTCGGTGACTGGGATATGCTCTGTCACGCCTCGACAATGCCCATCTGCGATTGGGACAAGCTCTGCAGCGCCTGGGCTATTCCCACCTGAGAGCCAGACATGTCCTGCAGAACCTCATTAAGGTTGGCCTGGGTCATGGTGACACCACCCAGTGAGATGGACATTCAGCTGAGATCCTCAGCCATGGCAATCACCGACTGCAGGACGCCTTGGACACCTTCACTCATGGTGCTGACGTTGTGCACCAGGTTCTCCAGTGTGGTCACCACACTAGCAGTGTTGGCCTCAGTGCCGCGCATTGCCGGTGCCATCAGCTGTGCCCCTAGCCTCTGGGACTCCTCCAAGCGGCTATGGATCTGCTGGTGTGACGCTGACATCTCCCTCTGAATGTCCAGGTTGGTTGCTATCATTTCCATCAGCTGCGAGTACCTTTGTATAACAGGGTCAGCATCAGGCTGGGACCCCACTGGGCCCTGGGATCCAGCATCCCTCCGACTGCTGTCTCGCCTGGGGGTTCCTGCCTCCACCTGCATCACCAGCGGTGTGGAGCTCACCAGATTGTGCCCCAGAAGGCCAGAAGCCTGTCCACTAACATGCCCCGCTGAGTTGTGTTTATCAGTGCTGATGGAGGATGGGGATGACACCTGTGCCGTGACTAATACGGTGGCATCCTCCGAGCTCCCCAACAAGGTGTTCTCCTCGGAGTCAGGAGAAGGGGCCACCCAGGATGGACTGACGCCATCGGCTGCTGGACCTGCAGGAGAATGGTCATGTGGTCAGTGGGAGGGATGGGTCAGTCAATAAGGCCATCACTACTCACGTTTGACAAGTCCCCCTGGTGGAGCCCGGTGGTTCCTCACCTCTGTGGCATCCACTAGCCTCCGCGTGGGTGACTGCTCTGTCCTCGGCTACCCCAGTCACCCCCAGGGCCCACTCCTCGAAGGAGATGAGGATTTTTAAGTCAGGCACATCTCTGCCAGTGTGGGCCCTCTCCCGACGATTATGGGAGAGCTTTTCCTGAGGAAACACATAGCGGGCATCGTTAGCCACACGCGTGGTTCACAGTGGTGGGAAGGGGTGTGTGGAGGGAGGGTTGGGGAGGTTGAAGTGAGATGGTGTGGAGGAAGTGTTGGGGGTCGCATGGTGAGTTAGGGGTGGCTGCTCCTTTGGAGTGGGGGCGGGGGTGGCGCACCGGTGTCTACTCACTCATGCTGCCCGGTGTCGGTCATTGACCTTCTTCCAACACTAGTCCTGGTCACACTCCCCGAGCTGACAGCTGCTGCCACCTCACCCCAGGCAGCACTGGCTGCCTTGTGGCTGACTCTCCGGGGAACATGACATTCTCCTGGCCTCCACGATGTCTAGAAGCCTCCCTAGGTCAGCACCCCTGAATCTTGGGGCTGGCCATTGTTACGAGCTGGCTGGGGTTGGCTGAGCAAGTGTAGCTTAAGTGCTGCTTGACCTTGCTAGCGGGCAGCTGGCGAGCACAGTTCCGGCGAATTAGCTTGCTCGACTTCATTTGCAATGAGTAGCCCGTGAGGCCTCGTTAAGTGGACCAATCAATGCTGAATTTCTTTGCTGGACTCGCTGGGCCGAGCACCGGGAAGTTCGCGGCAATTCCCGCTCGCTACCACATTTAGAAATTTTTCCGGAGAATTGCGGCCATAATGTTTAATGATGCCTATGGGGCGCTGGGAAATCCGTGACATCTGTCTTGGTGTCGCCTGCAATTTATTATGCAGTCTAGGGTGTTTGACCACAGTTCGCCTGTTAATTTACAAATGAATCTTGAATGTTAGAGTATAAGGTAGATAACTTTCTGACCCTGGTAGTAAAGTTTATTTTGTTTGTTCAAAAAAACGTGGAATTTTTAAAAATGTGTTCATGGTATGTGGACATCGCTTGCTGGGCCAACATTTATTGCCCAGGCCCGAGGACATTTCAGAGTGAACCATGCATTCCAGTGTGCTATTTTAGCAACTTTTGAATTCCTCACTTCTTCTGCTCGATCTAAAGGTCTATGTCCATTAAATATGCATGGATCAAAAACGCCAACCACAAAGTAAAAGAAATGGGAGTTAAGGGAATCAACAGGACGAGTCCTTACAGTGGAATGATTTAATGGAAATGCTGAAAATCTTGTGCGATATATCCCTTAACCTTGCTATTCTCTAAACTCCTGACATGCCCCCTCGTCACAATTTCCATGACTTTCGCTTCCCGGGGAAACAGTGGGTGGGATTCTGCACCCTCCCATCCGCGTGTTTCTCGGCAGCGGGAGACAGCATGCCGTTCGCTGGCCGTGGGATTCAATAGCGAGCGATGGAGAGTCAAACAGATACCGGGCCTGTGAAAGGTGCGATTATAACTGGTGGCTTTGGGACTTGCTGGAAAACAAATCGAATAAAAAGCAAAGACGCTGTCAGCCCTACAACCTGGCTTTTTAAAAATTCATTTATGGGATGTGGGGGTCGCTGGCTAGGCCCAGCATTTATTTCACATCCCGAGTTGTCCTTCAAAAGGTGGTGGTGAGTTGCCTTCTGGAACCGCTGCAGCCCATATGGTGTAGGTACACCCACTGTGCTGTTAGGGAGGGAGCTCCAGGATTTTGACTCAGCGACAGTGAAGGAACGACGATATATTTCCAAGTCAGGGTGGCGAGTGGGGTTCCCGTGTAAATGCTGCTCTTGTCCTTCTAGATGGTCGTGCCCATGGGTTTGAAGGTATTGTCTAAGGAACCTTGGTGAGTTACTGAAGTGCATCTTGTAGATGGTGCACACACTGTTCGTCAGTGGTGGAAGGGGGAGCAATCAAGCCGGCTAATTTGCCCTGGCTGGCATCGAGCTTCTTGAATGTTGTTGGAGCTGCACTCATCCAAGCAAGTGAAGAGTATTCCATTACACTTCTGACTTGTGCCTTGTAGATGGTGGTAAGACTTTGGGGGGTCAGGAGGTGAGTTATTCGCAGTAGGATTCCTCGCCTTTGACCTGCCCTGGTAGCCACAGTATTAATATGGCTTGTCCAGTTCAGGGGCGAAATTCTCCGGAAACGGCGCGATGTCCGCCCACTGGCGCCCAAAACGGTGCCAATCAGACGGGCATCGCGCCGCCCCAAAGGTGCGGAATGCATTGAGGGGCTAGGACGACGCCGCAGGAATTTCCGTCCCGCCAGCAGGCGGAAACGGCGTTTGTTGCCCCGCCAGCTGGCGCGGAAATGACATCCCCGGGCGGCGCTTGCGCGGGAGCGTGAGCGGCCGCTGACAGTTTCCCACGCATGCGCAGTGGAGGGATTCTCTTCCGCCTCCGCCATGGTGGAGACCGTGGCGGAGGCGGAAGGGAAAGAGTGCCCCCACGGCACAGGCCCGCCTGCGGATCGGTGGGCCCCGATCGCGGGCCAGGCCACCGGCCCGCGCCCCCCCCAGGACCCCGGAGCCCGCCCACGCCGCCTTGTCCCGCCATTCAAAAGGTGGTTTAATCCACGCCGGCGGGACAGGCAATTTATCGGCGGGACTTCGGCCCATCCGGGCCGGAGAATCCAGCGGGGGGGGGCCCGCCAACCGGCCCGGAGCGATTCCCGCCCCCGCCGAATCTCCGGGGCGTTATTCTCCGACCCCCCCAGAGGGTCGGAGAATGGCCGTTGGCCGCCGTGAATCCCGCCCCCGCCGGTTGCCGAAGTCTCCGAAGGGAGAAAAGTCGGCGGGGCGTTAATGTCGCCACTGCCGCGTAGAATGTCACGGGTCTGCGCAAGGCAGCCGATTTTCGGCCTGCCGACATTCTCCCTTCCGGATGGGCCGAAGTCCCATCGACGTGATGACCGTTCATGTCGACGTAAATTAAACCTCCTTTTCATCGGCGTGACCCTGTGCTCCAGGTTCACGCCGACCAGCGTGGAGGTGAGTGACGGCCTGGGGGGTTGGCTCTGGGCAGGCAATGGCGTGGCCGCAGTCAGAATGCGTGAGGAGAGGTGTGTCTCGGGTTGTGTGTGTGTGTGTGTGTGGGGGGGGGGGTGGTGGTTAGAGTAGGCTGGGCTCCGGCGGAGTGCCGGGAGGGGGTCCGTGCCAGGGAGGGGGATGGGGGGTCCGTGCCGGGGTGGAGGTTGGGGGGGGGTCCGAGCCGGGGAGGGGGATGGGGGGGGTCCGTGCTGGGGAGGGGGATGGGGGGGTCCGTGCCGGGGTGGAGGTTGGGGGGGGGGGGTCCGTGCCGGGGAGGGGGATTGGGGGGGGGTCCGTGCTGGGGAGGGGGTTGGGGGGTCCGTGCCGGGGTGGAGGTTGGGGGGGGTCCGTGCCGGGGAGGGGGATGGGGTCCATGCTGGGGAGGGGGATGGGGGGGTCCGTGCCGGGGTGGAGGTTGGGGGGGGGGGGTCCGTGCTGGGGAGGGGGATGGGGGGGTCCGTGCCGGGGTGGAAGTTGGGGGGGGGTCCGTGCTGGGGAGGGGGATGGGGGGGTCCGTGCCGGGGTGGAGGTGGGGGGGGTCCGTTCCGGGAAGAGGGATGGGGGGGGGGTCCGTGCTGGGGAAGGGGATGGGGGGTCCGTGCCGGGGTGGAGGTTGGGGGGGGGGTCCATGCGGGGGAGGGGGATGGGGGGCGGGGGTCCATGCTGGGGAGGGGGATGGGGGGTCCGTGCCGGGGTGGAGGTTGGGGGGTGGGTCCGTGCCGGGGAGGGGTATGGGGGGGGTCCGTGCTGGGGAGGGGGATGGGGGGGTCCGTGCCGGGGTGGAGGTTGGGGGGGGGTCCGTGCCGGGTAGGGGCATGTGGGGGGGGGTCCGTGCTGGGGAGGGGGGTGGGGGGGGTCCGTGCCGGGGAGGGGGATGGGGGGTGGTCCGTGCTGGGGAGGGGGATGGGGGGGTCCGTGCTGGGGAGGGGGATGGGGGGGGTGTCCGTGCTGGGGAGGGGGGTGGGGGGGTCCGTGCCGGGGAGGGGGATGGGAGGGCAAGTGAGTTGGTCCACCTGGCCAGGTGCCAGCCTCCAACAGTTGGACCCAGGCGGTCCATGCCACCTGGCTGGGGGGAGGAGGGGATATGGGCAATGATGACATGTCGTCGATCCCCTCCCCCCCACCAGGCCGTCATGTTTTCGATCATCCAGCGATGTTGGCCACCGTGGCGGCAGCCGCTCATGTCTAATTTGCCCTGGATGAGGAGGAGGAGGAGGAGGAGGAGCGTGCCAGAGAGGCGGCGCAGGCTGCTGCAGAGGGGCAGGCGGCAGATGCCCAGGCTGGAGGGACACCTGACCGACAGGATGAGGAGGGGGAGGAGGACGTCGCGGCCCCACGGCAACGGAGGCACCCGAGGGCGCCCCGTGTGTACCGGCCCAGGCAGTCATACCAGGACCTCACGGACCGGGAATGCAGGAGGAGACTCCGGATGAGCCGGGAAACCGTGGCACACATCTGCCACCTGCTGGCACACCTGTCACCGCGTGGCACTGGCGGGGGACATCCTCTCCCCGTGTCCGTCAAGGTTACGGTGGCCCTGAACTTTTATTCAACGGGGTCACTCCAGGCACCGAGTGGGGACCTGTCCGGCATATCGTAGACATCGGTGCACCGGTGCATCCGGGCAGTGACAGATGCCCTATATGCCATGGCGCACCGCTACATCCGCTTCCCCGTGGACCGGGCCAGCCATGATGCCCGGGCCGTGGGCTTCTCTGCCGTGGCCGGGTACCCATGGTCCAGGGTGCGATCGATGGGATGCACGTCGCCGTGCGGCCACCTGCAGATAACAGGGCTGTGTTCACTAATAGGAAGGGGACCTATTCGATGAACGTACAGGTGGTCTGCGACCACCGCATGATGATCCTGCACGTCTGCGCCCGTGACCCAGGCAGTGTACATGACTCATTCGTGTTGCCGCGGTCATCCATCCCCGGCATGTACGAGGGACGCCATCCCCGGCTGAGGGGCTGGTTGCTGGGCGACAGGGGCTACCCATTGCGATCGTGGCTGATGACGCCTATACGGAGGCCACGCAATGAGGCGGAGAACCGCTACAATGATGCCCATGTAGGGACAAGGGGAGTGATAGAGAGGTGCTTTGGCGTGCTGAAGATGCGTTTCAGGTGCCTGGACCTCTCTGGGGGCGCCCTCCAGTATCGGTCAGATAGGGTCGGCCGCATCATTGTGGTGTGCTGCGTCCTGCACAACATAGAACAACAGAGGGGCGATGTGCCGCAGGCAGAGGAGGGCGGAGTGGAGGGGCAGCAGGAAGAGGTGCAGTCCTCCCCAGATGAGGGGGATGGGGGTAATGGTCAGGGCAGACGGGGTAGACACAGGCGGGTGGCTGTCCACCGTTACCGGCTGGCCCAGCGGGCACGGGACAGACTGATAGACGCCCGCTGGGCCAGCCGGTAACGGTGGACAGCCACCCGCCTGCACACCACACCCCCCTCCCCAACCCCACCCACCCCACCCGCATGCACACCACACCCCCCCCCATTGCCGATCCACCTGCGGCACAACGGGCCGGGCTCACACAGTTGCGGGTGGAAGCGTGTCTATCGCAGGCCATGGAGGATGATGACAACCCGCCCTGCGGTGAGCTTCTGGCTCTACATCGTTGGAGTATGTCTGACCCATGGCCACAGTACCACCATCCACCCGGACCATCCCTGCATGTGGCTGTGACACTGCAGCGCACGGTCCCGTCCTCTGCCCGGGGGATGTTGATGGCGGCCCAGGGGGAAGGGGGCAGACTCACCTGGGGCTGAAGTAAGACCACCCCTCACACACACACTTGCGCTCAACGTACATGACACACCCGCACACTTTGGACAGAGCACAAAGGCAGCTTCTGTAGGTGTAACATTGACTTTAATAACCAAAGGAGTTCATGCACGTGCCCAAGCCCCTAAAACTCATCTGTGCCCTGCACCCGTGCCAACTTACTCAGTGTCTAATTGTTTGGCCTTACGGGCCCTTTGACTACGTCTACGTGATTCCCCAGACGGTACAGCAGAACTGGAGGTGGACTCCTGTGATTCCTGCCCTCTGACACTGGATCCCTTTGGCAGCCGTTTCCTGGGGCGTCCTGGCCTAGATGGGCCAGGCTGCGGCCCGGGCGACTGGGATGGCGAGCTGCCAGCCTGTCCTGCCCGTTGCCCAACCGATGCACCTGGGACGGAAGGGGGGAGTCCGAGGTGTCGCGGTGTACCGGGACCTCCCCTACAGAGGGAGCCGGGACGGACCACACCACCTCCTCCTCCCTCGGGGTGCCCGATGGCCCCCAGGCCTCTACATGGGTGGGGGATGCGAACGGACTGGCCATCCGACGCCCCCCCGACATCTGGCGCTGCCAGTCCTGGAGGCCCGTGCTGGTATCGACAGGGGTCTGCAGGTTTGCAGCCATGGAGCCCAGGGGGTTGGCAAACCCTGTCTGTGACAGTGCGACGCCGGCTCGCACATGGCCACTGGCGCCGATGCCCTCAGCGATGGCCTGCAGAGACTGGGCCATGGCCTGCAGAGACTGGGCCATGGCCTGCTGAGACTGGGCCATGGCCTGCTGAGACTGGGCTATGGCGTTGAGCGCCTCTGCCATCTGGCGCTGGCACTGGCTCATGGCCTCCTGTGAGAGGGCAGCCATTTCCTGGGCCATAGACGCCGCCTGCACGGAAAGCCCCAGGCCTCGCAAACCGTTCCCCATGTCTGACACCGTCGCACCCATTGCCTCCACCGCGGACGCCACCCGTGCGGTGTCGGCCTGGGTGGCACGCATGACCGGCACCACTCCCAGCTCCTGGACGCGGGTGGACTCCTCCACCTGCGACAGCAGCCGCCGCAAGCCGCCCGTCACCCTCTTCGCTCGTCTCCGGGTCGGTGGTTGCATCGGATCTATGTGTGGGTGTGATAACTCCAGGACCCCGGGATCCATCTGGGCGGCAGATGTTCGCTTGGGCTGGGCTGCCCTCCGACCGCCCGGCCCCTCTGCTGCTCCTACCTCCACCTGCTGTACCGGGACGGCTGTGTTGTGCGCACCAGTGAGTGTACCAGATGCCTCATCACTAAAGTGCCCAACCGTGTTGAGTGTTTCTGCGATGGTGGAGGGTGTTGGTGACAGCAGTGGCGTTGTGTCGTGCTCTTCGTCCCACTCTGAGTCCATGGCACTTTGGGGTGGGGGTTCGTCTCCACCCATCCACTCTGAGTCACTGTCCGGTATTTCGTCTTCCCGGGTAGGGGTGTCCTGGGTAGTGGTGTCCCGGGTAGTGGTGTCCTGGGTAGTGGCGTCCTGGGTAGTGGTGTCCTGGGTAGTGGTGTCCTGGGTAGTGGTGTCCTGGCTCGGATGTGACGGGGGCCTGTGGCTACCTCCCTCGTCGCTGGGTGGTCACTCCCGCACGTGACGGGGGTGTCGTCTCCCTGTTGCTCCAGGTCTCTCCGTCTCCCGTGGTGTGCGAGGGGCATCCTGTGGGCGTCGCATGCTGGAGGGTGCGGGTCTCTCCGTCTCCCGTGGTCTCCGAGGGGCATCCTGCGGGCGTCGCATGCTGGAGGGTGCGGGTCTCTCCGTCTCCTGTGGTCTCCGAGGGGCATCCTGCGGGCGGTGTGCATCTGCGGGGATGGGTGCCTGGACGTTTGGTCCTGCGATACACAATGAAGCATGCATGGTTAGACATCAGGCAGTGATCAGGTGATACGGGGGAGGGGGATATAGGGGAGGGGGGATATGGGGACGGGCTGTCGGTGGCTCACTTGCTAGTACGCCCCCGATCTCTGCATCAGCAACCTCCCGGTCCTCAGGTCTGCCAGCCAGTTCCAGGGCCCTTTCCTGGTGTTCGGTCAGTGGCCTCTCATCAGCGGGGCCTCCTCCAGTCCTCACATGCTCCCTATTTTTGTGTGCGCGCTTCTCCTGTGGGGGGGGGGGGGGGTGGTGGCTGGGGTAAAAGGCAACACTGTTAGGCAGGTATATGAATGCACGCCATCGGTTGCGTGTGCATTGCAGAGGTTAAGGTTAGGGCTGGATTCACTTGGGGATATGGGGGATATGGGGGAGGGGGGATATGGGGGATATGGGGGAGGGGGGATAGGGGGGATATGGGGTGGGGGATATGGGGGAGGGGGGATATGGGGGAGGGGGGGATATGGTGGAGGGGGGATATGGGGAGGGGGGATATGGGGGAGGGGGGATATGGGGGATATGGGGGAGGGGGGATATAGGGGAGGGGGGATATGGGGAGGGGGGATATGGGGAAGTGGGGGATATGGGGAGGGGGGGATATGGGGAGGGGGGATATGGGGAGGGGGGATATGGGGGAGGGGGGATATGGGGGAGGGGGGACATGGGGATATGGGGGAGAGGGGATATGGGGGATATGGGGGAGGGGGGATATGGGGGAGGGGGATATGGGGGAGGGGGGATATGGGGGCGGGTGGATATGGGGGAGGGGGATATGGGGAGGGGGGATACGGGGGAGGGGGGATATGGGGGAGGGGGGATATGTGGGAGGCTCACCCTGCCTGCTCTGACGAGGTCGTCCACCTTCTTGTGGCACTGGGTGCCTGTCCGTGGTGTCAGGGCCACAGCGGTGACGGCCTCTGCCACTTCCCTCCACAGACGGCGGCTGTGGCGTGGGGCAACTCTGCGGCCGTGCCCGGGATACAGGGCCTCCCTCCTCTGCTCCACTGCGTCCAGGAGCGCCTCCACATCGCGTGACTCGAACCTCGGGGCTGAGCGGCGGCCAGCCATCCAGTCGGGTGTTGCGCTCGGGTGTTCCGGTCGGGTGGGGGGGAGCAGCGCGGCCTTATGAGCCGTCACGCCGTGCGGCGCGTATGATGCTGCACGGCGTGAACCACTGCGCAAGCGCGGATCCTGTTACGTCGCTGCTAGCCCATTTCGGGCCGGAGACTATCGACCCATTTTTCCGACGTGACGCAAGTCGGATTTGCGCCGTTTTTTGCGCCGATCGGCTGACTTTCCGCCGATAACGGAGAATTTCGCCCCCGGTGCCGGAGACTTCGGCAACCAGCGGGGGTGGGATTCACGGCAGCCCCCGCGATTCTCCAACCCGGCGGGGGTCGGAGAATGACGCCCCAGTTTCTGATCAAGGTAACCTAAGGATGGATGGAGCTTCAGAAAACACACAAAAGCGGCTCCAACGATATTGATCCCAGGTATTACTGAAGAAGGATAGTCAAAGAGATATGGTTAAAGTGGTCACAAAGTTCCCCAGTATGAATTGGGATGCAGCTGACCTACTATCCGAATTCAAAATGTTTAAACAGCGTAGAGAGCTATGGGTTGGATTCTCCGGTCCGCCAGCCGTGTTTTCCTGCGCGCCGTGTCCCTGCCGACAATGGGATTTTCCATTCCCGCAGCCGGCCAATGGGGTTTTCCAATGTGCGCCACCCCACGCCGCCAGAAAGCCAGAGGGCATGGGTGCGCTGCCGGCGGACCGAAGGAATTACGCCAAAGGAGTATTCGGAGGTGGTTTGTTGATTCAGGTGTGTCTGAACCAAACAAGCAAGCCATAAAAAAAATCACCTAGCAATTGGGAATTAAGATCTACAGAGGTTGAACATGTCAAGATTAATAGAAGAGCTTAAATATTCCCAAGAGATACGGACAGTAAAAGGCCAGTTTAGAATCAGGTTGAACTTTCGTATTCATTGACTAGAGTTCACGTCATTTCGCCAACTATCTACAGAACCCATAGACCACTTCATCAGCAGGTGAAGAGAAAAGGGTATGTGTTGCAATTTTTCCACACAGAGCTAACAGACAGAATTGGTGAGTTGGTGATCGCATCAAGTCCCATGGAAACATTCCAGAATGATCTGCTAGACAAGCCCAAAACATGGCATCAAAAAGCTACTCAAGGATGGAATTAAGTACAAAACGATTCTGGGAGGTTGACAAAGCTTACAGATCGTAAGTAAAATCCCAATCAAACCCCAGTTGTTAACGCATTGACTAGAACACCCAAAACGAGCAAGACATGGACAAAGAACAAAGAACAAAGACCAATACAACACAAGAACAGGCCCTTCAGCCCTCAAAGCCTGCACCGACCAGGGTAGCTGCCTAAACTAAAGTCGTATGCACTTACGGAGTCCATTTCCTTCCATTCCCACCCATTTCATAAATTTGTCTAAATGCCCCTTAAATGCCACTATCGTACCTGCTCCCACCACCTCTGCAGGCAGCGCCATCCATATATTTACCACCCTCCATGTAAAAAATATGTCTCGCACATCAGTTCTAAACTTTTCCTCACACACTTTAAACCTATGTCCCCTAGTACTTGACTCTCCTACCCTAGGAACGAGCATCTGACTATCCACCATGTCCATGCCACTCATAATCTTGTAGTCCTCTATCAGGTCGCCTCTCAACCTTCGGCGTTCCGGTGAGAACAGACCGAGTTTATTTAACCTCTCCTCATAGCTAATGCCCTCCATACCAGGCAACATCCAAGTAAATCGCTTCTGTACCCTCTCCAAAGCCACATCCTTCTGGTAGTGTGGCGACCAGAATTGTACACGATATTCCAAATGTGGCCTAACTAAGGTCCTGTGCAGCTGCAACATGACTTGCCAATTTTTGTATTCAGTGCCCCGACCGATGAAGGCCAGTATGCCGTATGCCTTCTTGACCACCTTATCCACATGCGTTGCACTTTCAGTGACCGGTGGACATGCACGCCCAGATCTCTCTGCCTGTCAGTACTCGCAAGAGTCCTCCCATTTATTGTGTAATTCCTACATGCATTGGACCTTCCAAACTCACACTTGTTCGGATTAAACTCCATCTGCCATTTCTCCATGCAAGACTCCAACCAGTTTATATCCTGTTGTATCCCCTGACAATCCTCTTCACTATCCGCAACTTTTGTGTCATCTGCGAACTTACTAATCAGACCAGCTACATTTTCTTCCAAATCATTTCTATACAACACAAACAACAAAGGACCCAGAACTGATCCCTGTGGAACGCCGCTAGTCACAGCCTTTCATTCAGAAAAGCACCCTTCTACTGCTACCCTCTGTCTTCTATGACCTAGCCAGTTCTGTATCCAACTTGCCAGCTCTCCCCTGATCCCATGTTACTTCACCTTTTGTACCAGTCTACCATGAGATACCTTGTCAAAGGCTTTACTGAAGTCCATGTATACAACATCTACTGCCTTTCCCTCATGTATCATCTTAGTCACTTCCTCGAAAAACTCAATCAAATTAGTGAGGCACGATCCCCTCTTCACAAAATCATGCTGTCCATCACTAATAAGTCCATTTGTTTCCAAATGTGAGTGAATCCTATCTCTAAGAATTTTTTCCAATAATTTCCCTCCCACTGGCAAGGGATTGACTTTTGCACACAGCAAGGATTAACCCAGCTTTTCATGAATTGAGCAGACATGTGATTCAAAAGGCCATTGATGGAGGGAGTGCTCTAGAGCAAAGGAAGTTGCTGGAGTTGATAATCAGGGGTGGTGTAACTGAACGCCTCGCAAAATTTCAGTCCATCAGAAAGAACCAGTATGGATTCGTGAAGGGAAGGTCATGCCTGACAAATCTCTTTAAATTGTTTGAAGCAGTGACTAAGGTAATGGGCAGGGGAATGTCTATAGATGCTATCTATATTGACTTCAAGAAGGTATTTGATAAAGTTCCACATAAAATACTCTTAACCACGGTGTAAGCCCATGGAGCTGAGGGCAAATTATTGACATGGGTAGGAAATTGGTTGAGTGACAGGTGACAGAGAGTGGAGAGTTGCTTAAATTGTTTATCAGCAGTTGTCATAGCATTGACTTTCGTTATTGCTTCAATTATAAATGTGTCCTTTGCAGGAAGGGTAGCGGAATCAATTTCTGAATTAATTTTTTTTTCTTCATCCGCCTTCTTTTGTTTACTGTTAACCTCTTATATTTGACTGAAATGCCTTTTCAAAGTTGCTTTGCTGTATCGCTGTGTTAAATCGGCATTGTGCAGCAAAATGGTGACTCAAAGGTTACACGAGTTGTGGTAGTAAAGGCACAGTGTGCAGAGGTTGTTCCGAAGGGTTTACATCCGTGGGAATGTCTCAGTGTCACTAACGCCACCCCCAGGAGCTTACACCAAGATGGCTCCAGGACGTAACGCAGGCAAAAATGAGGAAGCTCCGTCAGGAAGGCAGGCACCATTTTCCAGTGCTACTTACATGAGAAGTGCAGAGAAGGAGCCCTTAAGACCACCAACCCCCCCTGCCCAAGGTAAGAGAATCCTTAACAAAAATAGAAGGTACAGGAAACACTCAGCAGGCCTTACAGCATGTGTGGAGAGTGAAATGAATGAAAGGTCGTTGACCTGAATTGGGTGGTGGTGGTGGGGTGGGGGAAGGGGGGAGGTGCGCTTGGAAAATGTAGGAGAGCCATTTGGGGATGGTCCTCCCAACACGATGCCAGAGCATCTCAGAGACTGTCTGGGAAGCAGATCATCTTACCGTCCAGGGAGAGAGACTGGATATTTCAATAGTTAAGACCCAGGTGGAGCATCTTGTGGGCGAGTCGCCATTTTGCTGCTGCTGGTGTTCTCCGTGGTGTAAGTGGGGTTGGGGGATGCTGGGTCCAGGAGGCAGGCCCAAGTGAAAAGGGAAGGATGGGATAGCGTTGCTGACCACCGTTAGCGCCATTGTCATGAGGGCTGCCATTGCCACTTGGACCATGAAGTGCACAGAAATAGGCCACCCTCCCCAGGAATAGGGAAAGACAGGTACGGGCAGGATTCTGCGGGAATCGGTGGGGCGGGCAACTCCGGCACGAAGGAATGGCGTGAAATACTCGGCTCATCACGGGCCGGAGAATCGCCAGGGGGACCGCTATCACCGGCCGCCGACCAGTGCGCCGCGATTCCTGCCCCCGCCAAATCCCCGGCGCCGGAGAATTCGGCAGCCGGCGGGGGTGGGATTCGCCGTCCCTCGGCGATTCTCCGACCCGGCAGTGGGTTGGTGAATCCCGCCCTTTCCACTGGTTGGAGATTCTAAAACTAAAGGGCAGCTAAAGGCTGATGCAGCATAAAGAGCAATGCACTGATCCAAGCAGACCATGCACAACAGTACTTTCAGGTAATAAGAATGAAATATATATATGAGGTGACTGGCAAAGAGGAAATTGATGGTGAAGTGGAAGAAGAGCAGTCAACGCAATTCACAGTGTCAATCTCGTGGAGAACTGTCCGACATGTTTGCCAAGGTTCAAATTATCTGTCCTAAGAAAGTTGGAAACTGTACATTCTTTGCCAAGATTGACATGGGGCAAGTGGGTGGTACGGTAGAACAGTGGTTAGCACTGTTGCTTCACAGCGCCAGGGTCCCAGGTTCGATTCCTGCTTGGGTCACAATCTGTGTGGAGTCGGCACGTTCTCCCTGTGTCGGCATGGGTTTCCTCCGGGTGTTCCAGTTTCCTCCCACAGGGCCCGAAAGATGTGCTTGTTCGGTGAATTGGGCATTCTGAAGTCTCCCTCTGTGTACCCGAACAGGCGCCGGAGTGTGGCGGCTAGGAGCTTTGCACAGTACCTTCATTGCAGCGTTAATGTGAGCCTATTTGTGACAATAAAGATTCTTCCAAAGATTCTGCTTCTACGTTGCTCCTAAATGTGCAAAAGTTCGGTGGGGGGTGTTATAGAGTGGGGGATTGGGCCTGGGTAGGGGGCTCTTTCGGAGGGTCGATGCCGATTCGATGGGCTGAATGGTCTCCTTCTGCACCGTAGGCATTGTATATACAGTATCCACTGACAAGACAAATTGAAATTTGAACTGGACAAAATGTCTGCCCCTCCTTTGGTCCCATGTTGATAAAAAAACTCAGCCTTGATTATATTCGATGACCCAGCCTCCATTGCTCTCCGGGGAGCGAATTCCAAAGACTAACAGTCCTCACCACTGTATTGTACTGTACTATGTTGATGACCCTGTGGGCTCCGCCTGTGGCTCCGCCCCCCCCGGGGGTGGTATATAAACCTGCAGCCTGTAGGCGGCACTCAGTACAGAGCAGTCGCAGGCAGGGACAGATCTAGCTTATTAAAACCACTGTTCACTTCTACTAATCGTCTCGTGTGAATTGCTGGTCGCATCAGCCCTCTAATTCTTGGGGAAACACCTTCTCAGCATCTATCCCATCAAGGCCCCTCAAAATATTTTGGCCAGGATCCTCCGGGTCGGAGGATCGCCTGGGGGGGGGGGCGGGGCGGCGAATTCCACCATGCCATACTGACGCAGAGCCGCCGATTCTATGGCGACCGTAGAATCTGCGGCAATCATGGCCGACGAGGCGCCGTGGCGATTCTGCCGAGTCCCGCCGGCGTCATTTGCGTATGATCCTACCCGGCGGGACCTCGGCGTTCTGGCTGAGTGGGCCATCCTGGTGGGGGGGGGCGGGGGGAGCCGACTCTGGGGGAGGCCTCCACGGTGGCCAGGCCCGTGATCGGGAGCAGCCGATTGGCGGGCGAGCTAATTCCGGGGGGGGGGGGGGCTGGGCTATGTTCCTCTGTAGGGGAGGGCCTACTTTCCCTGCAAGGCTCCGCCATGTTCCCCGGGGGCCGGCGCGGAGACGGCCGTGACGCCCAGGGCCGGCTTTCGACGCCGGAGCAGCGCACAGCACTCCAGCGCCATTCTAGCCCTCGAGGACGGGGAGAATGACTGGGCCTGGAGGCCCGTTGGCGCCGGCATCGCTCGCGGCAGTTTTGGCGCCGGCATCAACACTTGGCCGTGATTTCGGAGAATCCCGGCCTTTATGTTTCAGTAAGATCACCACTCATTCTTCTAAACTCTAATGAGCATAGACCCAACCTGCTTAACCTATCCTCATAAGATAACCTCTCCATCATGGGAATCAGTTTAGTGAACCTTCTTTGAAGTGCTTCCAAAGCAAGTATATCCTTCCTTTAAATAAAGGGAACAAAGCTATGCATATTACTCAAGGTGTGGTCTCGCCAATGCCCTGTACATCTGTAACAAGAGTTCCCAACTTACTACTGCATCCCCCTAACAATAAAGACCAAGGTTGTATATCTCAGATCTATGGAGAGATGACTCACCAGCTTATATGCGTGTACCAGGAATTTATTTAAAGAGCTTTAAAATGTCCACTCCACGCTTGTAGAGTCATAGTGATTTATAGCACAGAAAGAGGCCCTTTGGCCAGCACTTGGTCCATAACCTTGTATGCTGTGGTACAACTCGAGCTTCCAGCTCCTTCAATTTCTGCATTTCTCTGCGTCCAAATGAGGCTTAAACAATCAAGCACAGTGAGCATCAATTGTAAATAGGCTCACATAATCAAGCACAGAACAATTGAACATTACAACCAACTTCCCACTTACCTTCCTAATTACTTGCTGTACCTACATGCTAACTTCTTGTGATTCATGTACAAGGGCACGCGACTAGTCCCATCAAATGTGCAGGCCTGAGGCAGAGACATAGAAATGAAAAAGAAGAGAAAGAGGAGTAATGATAAATAGAAGGGAAATGGAGGCAAGCAAAGCAGGAAGGGGATGAAAAAGAAATTGTTGAGGGGAGAAGGAGCTCACAAGTTAAGGAAAAGAGAAAAGACAATGGGGGTGATTCTTCGAGCCCCGCGCAGGGCCGGAGAATCGCTGCAACTGAGCCCCAAAGCCCCGACGCCAGCACGGATTCTCCTAGGTGCGGAGAATCAGCGCCAATTGCGCCGGCGGGGTTGGCGCAGGGCCGGCTACTGGCCGCTGGAATCGGCGGGCAGCCGATTCTCTGGCCCGGATGAGCCGAGTGGCCGCGCGGATACGACAGAGTCCCGCTGGCGCCGTTCACCCTTGGTCGCTGCCGGCGGGAACTCTGCGTGAAGGGCCGGGGGGCGGCCTGTGGGGAGGGGAAAACGATCCTTCACCGGGGGGGCCTCCGATGGGGTCTGGCCCGCGATCGGGGCCCACCGATTGGCGGGCCGGCCTCTCCACCCCCCGGGCCTACTTTCCTGCACGGCTGGCCCCTGAACACCGACACCATGTTGAGTCGGGGCCGGCGCACGGAAGAAGTCCCCCGCGCATGCGCAGGTTGGAGCGGCGTCCATTTGGCGTCGGGAAGGGAGGCTGGAGCGGCGTGAACCACTCAAATGCCATGCTGGCCTCCTATGCGGGACAGAATCAATCGACCCCGTGCCCGTTTCACGCCATCATGAAACGCGACAGCGTTCACGACAGCGCAAACACTTGGGCTCCATTTGGGAGAATCGCCCCCAGAAAAATGGATTAGTGAGAAAGAGAGAAAGGTAGAGCATGGGAGAAAGACATAAGTGAAGGAAGGGAGCACTATACTTATGATAATAAAGAAAGCAGCTTTGAGGACAGTTATATGTAAACTGAGACAAAAATGTATAAAAATTATTTTCACACTTTCTAAAGCTAATAAGGAGTTTAAAAGACTACTGTGAAACTATTCTGCTAAGCAGTAAAGCTTTCTGGCCAAAACGTACCACAAAATTGTCACCTCAATTACTTAAGAGCAGTGAGGTTGGTCGGAGGACACAGATGGATACCAATGGAATTAAAACAGAAAATCCTGGAAATACTCAGCTGATCTGGCAGCGTCTAAGGAGAGAGAAACAGAATTAATGGACAGACTTCAAGAATCCTGAAGTCAGGACCAAATGGGATTCCCTAAGCCAGCGCTTGCTGGGGTCTAGAACAGTAGAGCTATTTTCCCAGACGCGGCCTCTTAATTGGAAACCTCCACACTCGCCGTCCTTGGCAGGCTCCTCATTCTGCTGGCCCAACCACAGGACCAGTAGTTCCAGAGACTCTGCAGGCCCCATTGGGAGATGTGGGTGCAGCAGGTAGGAGACTTTGATGATGTCTCAAAATGGAGGCATACATTTAAACTATAAATTTAGAGGGGCCCAGCAAGCAGGCCACTCCAGGGGAGAGGAATGTAATGACACAGAGAAGGCCGATGTTGTAAACATGATATAGATTTATTTACAAGCGTTTACAAGGGTCCACATAATGCAGCATCTGACTCACAGTACAATCCTAGCTGAGAGGACTTCTCACCAGGTCCTGTTCTGGGTTTCATTTTAACCTTTGCTCATATCGAGCCTCAGGTGGTAGGCCTCCGCCCCCTACCTGGGGAGCTCGTACTCCACTGTCCCACAGGGCGATCACTGAAGGTTTTCCCCTGGTCATCATGAGAACTGACAAGAAAATCTCTCTGCTGGCAACATTTGGGTTGAGGGTGCCTTATATCTCTCTTTGAGAGGAGGCGTCTCTGGCCTCCATTGAGATGGTGACAGGGGAGCCCTTGCACTGCTGGCAAAATGCTAGCAGACCCTCTAAAGTGCCCTCAATTTCAACAGAATGCCTGGCCCCATTCAGCGGGCAATTAATCCACATCCTGATCTTCCTCTGGGAAATTTCCCCTCTGGTGGGAATGCAAAGGGTGGCACCCCAGTGCTGTCCCTCCTGATTCCATTCCCACACCACCCTGGGGCTTTGCGAATTCTGCCCAATGTTTCAGGTCGATGTCCTTTCGTCAGAACATTGAAATGGAATTGTTCAACAGCATACAAACCTAATGGGCTGGATTCACCGTTCCCCGCTGCCGATTTCATAATCGGCGATCGGGCGGATAATCCCTTCTGACGCCGAAATCGGGGGGTGGTGCCTGTTTGCCGCAGGTAATATACCCTGCACCCTCTCCGAAATGCCGTCATCACGTCGTGCGCCGCATGCCGTTGGAAAGGCGTTGGAAAGGCGTTAGCGTGTCACCTGAAGGCCCTCCCCTGATGCTTCGCATTGATGGGCCGAATTCCCCATCATGCGGTTGACGTGTGGTCTCAGCGGTCGGGAACCCGGCTTGGCGGCTGTGTCCAGCACCGCTACAGTCAGGCGTGAGCCGTGCTGCTGGCCGGGGGAGGGGGGGCTCCAGCGAGGACTGGGGGGACCGGTGGGGGGGGTGGCCATGGGGGTGTCCAGGGGGGAACTACCTGGCAGGTCAGGTCCATGCATGGCCGGCGCCATGTTTTACGGTGCGACCGCTGCAAGTCATCACAGTGTGCATGCACGGACCCGGCCTTTCTCCGGCCGTTTATACCGTGGGAGCCGGGAGTTTTACTCAGCGCAGCTGCTCGCCCCTCACGGGTCACAGGATCGGTGAGGGTTTCAGTGCCGATTTATTTAATGTAAAATGAAATGAAATGAAAATCGTTTATTGTCACAAGTAGGCTTCAATGAAGTTACTGTGAAAAGCCCCTAACCGCCTCATTCCGGTGCCTGTTTGGGGAGGCTGGTGCGAGAATTGAACCGTGATGCTGGCCTGCTTGGTCTGCTTTAAAAGACAGCGATTTAGCCCAGAGTGCTAAACCAGCCCCTGGTTTGTCATAAAAATGATATAGATCCTCCGCACTCAGTCTCAGAAACGGTGAATCCAGCCCAATATCTATGATGGGAGCATACGTCGAGGCTCAGGGAAGAGTAATCAGGAGCAATTTTATATAAAAATGACCTGCTATTTCTCAGAGTCACATTGTACTTTTACCAAGGCATCAACCCCATTCTCATTTGCGCTGGATGTGTTTTGTATTCAGCAAGTATATAAAGAGTTCAAGAAAAAAGGAATTCATACACAATGGCTTGAACAAATAATGCATTAAGAGCGCATGGATTTTTGTGACAAAATTGTACATCAGAAGTCTAACAGTCGATCAATATAGAATATGTCTGGAGAATGTCACATTGATTTAAGTGTTTTTCCACTGCTATTGCAAGCAAGGATATTATATGATTAATGTGATGTCTTTGTTCATTACCTCGACTAGACATCAATTTGGACTGAGTTTATTTTAAAATGAAACATTGAACATTTCATATGAACAAAAGCATGAAGGAGCTTAAATACGCTATGTGAAATATTTATTTTTGGTCAGCGCAGAAGCACACACACACACAAATAGATTCTTACATTCATAGGAACAGATACATGCACAACTCACCAACACACGCACACACTCACGTGCATTTACACAGATATGTATACACATTCACTGTAACGTATGCAGGAACAAACAAACGCGCAATGCACACAATCATATATGCATACAGGCACATATGTACACATATTGCTTTGCAATTTTAAATACTTTGTCACGTCCCAAATCCACGCCCGTCTTTCCCAGAACTCCATGTTTGCATCTGTCAAATCAGTTTTCTGGCCTTGCAAAGGTACTGAAAGAGCTCTTATCAACATCACAAGAAGCATCCTGGGCACGACACGGCCGTTAGATCATGGGAGAGACCAATATCGAGAGCAGTGCCTGGGCACCAATCATTTTGCGATCTAACTAGCCCGTCCTCATTGGCGAAAGTGGGTGTGTACACCGGGAAGGGGACCAGGTCCAGATAATGTTACGTGCGGGTGTTTAGGGTACAAGGTGTGGGGTCTGCTCATGTGAGAAAGGGAGACACCCCAGATGGGCTGGCACTGTCGGATGGAGATTCTCCGGGAGAATGGATATGTGGTCAGTGGGAGGGTTGTGTCAGTCTGTATGGCATTAACAACTCACACACATGCGTGTGTGGCAGGTCATCTGGGTGGGGACCGGTGGATCCTCACCTCTACGACAGACGCCAATCTCTAATTCAATCCTGTCCTTGGCCACCCCCACGACTTCCAGGGCCCGTTCCATGTGTAGAAGATTTTAGTTTAGACAGGCAGCATGGTCAGCACAGGCTTGGAGGGTTGAAGGGCTTGTTCTTTGTTCATGTCGGGGGTGAGTACTCTGATGTCTGGCACCCCACTGCCCATCTGGGCCCTCTCTTGTCTGTTGTGGGCCAACCTCTCCTGCAGGGTCACAGAGGGGGCAATATTATGAGTGCACACTTCATTCATTTCGGAGGGAGGGGGATGGGGAGTATGGGGGGATGAGGAGTTTGGGTGTGGGGATGGGGGGCATTTGCTAGGCATGGGTGGGCCGGGGCACGGTACACTGCTGAGCAGGAGCGGTGCGAAGCGCATGCTCATGGTGGGCAAGGCCAGTGCCAGGGGGCCAGTGCTAACCCACCCGTGTGACCCGTTGGAGGTCACTGATCTTCTTACGGCACTGGATACTGGTCCTCCCGGTGACACTCCCCGAGTTGACGGCCGCTGCCACTTCCTCCCAGGCTGTCCTGTGGCTAAGACCCTTGGGGAACAGAGCATCCCGTCTGGACTCGACCATGTCCAACGACCTGGCCAAGTCGGCATTGCCAAATAGTGGGCTGGTCTCCTCGGTGGCATGGCTGCGAGCTGTGTAGGATCAGTTTAAGTGCTGCTCCCCCTGGTTAGCGGGGAGCTGGCAGGCGCAGTCCCAGCAAATCAGCCAGCGGGACCATCATTTGTGGTGCGAAGCCTGTGGGGGCCTCGTTAAGTGGAACAATCAATGTTTGATACCAGTGACCGCTTAGCTGGATCGAGCATCGGAAGCTCGCAGCAGTTCCCGCTCGCTACTACGCTTAGAAACTTTTCCATTAAATTGCACCCCCGATGTGACTCTGGCAACAGGAAACTATTTCCCCTTCATCCTTCCCAACCTCTCGACAGCCTTTGACACATTTTTGTGGTGTTGGGTGCTCTGGTGCACAGATGAGCCAACACAGTTGTATGTGGTACAACTCTATTTTATTTTAACTCTTATAATACAGTTCGTTCTGGATACTCTGCACGTGCTGTCTCCCTGAGTGTGTTTGGTAACAGATCTGTCCTGGTCCTCCTCTGCAGCTAATACTGACCACCGGGGGTCGTGTCTGTGCTTTTATATCTTTCTGTCATTGGTTGTGGTGTTGTGTGTTCTGATTTGTCTGTTGGTGTGTCTATCATGATGTGTGTGTTTGAATATCATGACATCCCCCCTTTTTACAAAGATATGTGCCTACGTGGTTATAAATATAATTGTGTCGTGAGTGCATCTAAGAGTGTGTGTGTGTGTTGTGTACAGCGTGTGTATATGACGTAACTATTTACATGGGGCGATGTCGGGTGCGTCACACTAACAAGGTTGTACCATAACAAAACTTGGATGCGAGAGAAAAAAAAAACTTGAACATTGGTCTGGTCAGACGATATCTGGAACAATAAACAACAACAGGTTATAATACAGAAGTGTTTGACTTTTTGAACGTATGAACAGCGTTATAAGTCCAGTCTAATGGGTGACCGCCTCAAGAATGGGCTGGTCCTCAAGCCGGTTCAGCTGTGGAGATTTGGGGTCACACTGGTTCACCTTGGACTGTTGGAGGTGATGCTGTTGCCGAAGTCTCTACTTTACCATTTGTTGTACTTCGTGCAGTGCTTGGTTTTTTCATTCGTGCAAATATAACATTCAGCATCTTTGTTAGTGGTGCCTTGGCTGTGGTTTGGTTCTGGTGGCGATGGAAGGGGCATGATCCGTGGCATCTCCACGAAGTCATCCTTGGGAACCAGTGGAGGATCCGGCGTGTGCGTACGGTTCAGTTGCGAGCGTGGAAGGCGGCGCAAAGCTCGCTGATTGCGCCTACGCACCAATCCATCCGCCCTGCATGCCAGGAACAAGGTGGAGTCTTTTTTCTTTTAATGTTTGTGGTGGACGGCATCTTGTAGCCGATGGGTCGTTGCCATCGAAGTAGCACCATCACTAATATCATGCAAGGCGATGACTGTGCCAGATGTGGAAGTTGGCCGAGACCGTGCACGCTGGTTCCGGCCACCTGCTGTGCCGGAAGGGCGACTCCGCAGAGAAACGTCGAAGCATGTCGCCTTGGAGAGAGAATTGTTGCTCGCATCAACGTCTGGCGATGGCGCAAATTGGTGTGTCCATCTTGGACCGCCGGTGCTGGTTGCCACTGCCGACCCAGTGGAACTTCCACGCGATCCATTCCCTGTCGCCGTGGCATCCGCCGTCACCCTCAGCGTGCCATCACCGAGGCCGCGACACCGCCCGTCCGGAGCAAGGTCTGGCGTGCGCAAATCAGAGTCGGCGCTTGGCTGCTCCCCATCTGGAGTCCGGTCTGCCTTCCGTCGATGCCCCCCGTCCGGAGTCCCAACAGGTTCACTGGAGGCAGCCGAGATTCCCTGAAGCTGCACTTCTGGAGTCGGAACATGCAGGAATGCACCAACCAGTGGAGAGGGTCGAGCCATCGAGGGTGGAAGCGGTGCGCCACCACCGCAGTCGTCAGTGGTCCCACCGTGATCGTCGAGTGCCTCGGTATGCACTAGGCGAGGTCTGTCACCTTGCACCTTTTGCATGGGAAGTGGGATGCTGTCGTCACTCGTCTCACATCCCGTGGATAGATCCTCATTAGCAGCTTGCTGTTCACTAGGGTTGGGTAAATTGTCAGAGTTTTCAACTGGTGGTGCACACCATGTCGGTGGACTGTCATTGTCTTGCCGTTGTCCTTCATTTGGGCTTTTCTTCTTTGGAATTTTAAATCTTCCCCCAGACATTGCAGAACCTTGTTTATTACCCCCAAATTCTCCCATATGTATGGTCTCGAATATAGGATCCAATGTTTCTATCGACATTGTACTATTTTCCAAAGAACATTCCGTTTCACTTTTCTTCGCAGGTACCTCATATGTATCTTTGTCTAATGTACATGCCTTCATGGTCTCTGGGTCTGATTTTGCTGGGACTGGCATGGTCACAGTCTCTCTTTTACTGTTCTCAATTGCCCACATTATACTCCCCATACATAACTGCTTAATCACTGGGGTTAGTGTGGTACAATGGATAATCGGGTCGACCTTATCTGCATCTTCACCATTAGTGGAAAGCACACTTGGTTCACTTGAAACTGCTGTGGGTTTTAAACTCGTTATCTGGCTACTCGATGTCGGTGTCCTCAGGATTCTTGCTCCAATGTTCTGCTCAATAATCAGTGGAGTGTCTATAGGTTCAATGCAATTAATGTTCCCCTCAAGGTTTGAAGAGTCATTACTGACTAACTGCTGGTCTCCGAAGTTGGGATTTTGCGGCGTTGTGTTGAAGGGAGACATTTGTCCCTGCTGTAGATATGATTCAGGTTGTGTTATTTCCATTACCTGAGGATCAATGTCTTGTCCATTTTTTCGATCCGTACTAAAACACTGGCAATTCTCAGTCTGCTCCTTGCAAGTTAAACATTCAATTAATTTCGTTAGCAAATCCTCAGCATCCTTCTGTGGCCGTGCAGCATTATTAATCTCTGTTCGGCTATAATGATCCTGAAGGTCAGCGCATAAACCTTTTTTCTTCGGGCTTGGACGAGGCGATTCCTTTGGCTTGTCTTCAGTTGGGCTTGAACAGTCTTCAGCGCTGTGCCCTTCATTGTAGCATGAGAGACCGTCATGGTCATGCTGCTGTGTAGTGGAGCATGGTAGGCTGTTATAGCCTTCTTGCTGTTCACGTGAGCATGGCAGACTTGCATCGTCTGCCGCTGGTTGGTCAGGAGAGGTTGCTAGACCCTCATGGTCTTGTTCCTGCAAGGACTGCACATTGGAGTCTTGCGTTGCTTCTATCGTGGAGGCTGTCCACGAGCTCTCTGTGGAGGCTTGTGACACTGGAGTCACTTCTTGTTCGTGCAAGGACTGCGCTCTGGAGTCTTGCGTTGCTTCTATCGTGGAGGCTGTCCACGAGCTCTCTGTGGAGGCTTGTGACACTGGAGTCACTTCTTGTTCGTGCAAGGACTGCGCTCTGGAGTCTTGCGTTGCTTCTATCGTGGAGGTTGTCCACGAGCTCTCTGTGGAGGCTTGTGACACTGGAGTCACTTCTGGTTCATGCGAGGACTGCACTCTGGAGTCTTGCATGTCTTCTTTCATAGAGTCGGGAACGTTGAGCGGGACGTGGACCACGCTCTGTGTGGCAGCAGGGCGCTCTCCGTGTGCTTGCACCGCTCCCTGTCTGTTAATGTCAGGCTGCAGCATCATCCGGTACTGATAAGTTGGAACGTCATATCTGCTGGATTGAAGATCCTCAAATCCGAAAAATGAATCCGCATCTGCGTCGGATTCAATGTGGGGGCCGCCAATGTGCAACACGAAAGGTTCGTCCGAGTCATAGTCGTATAGGACCACGGAGCTATCATTGGGCTCGCGAGGTCCGGAAACACTGTAAAGATCGTCATCGAAGTATTCGAGGTCGGAATCATCGGCTTGTGCGTAGGTAACTGCTTGTCGGAGGGTTCTTCGGAGGTCAAATTCATCTCCTGGGTCAATTTGCGGCAATGTGCTGTCATTCCAGGTGAGGGAAGGTTGTTTTACAGCTTTAACAGATTTTTGTTTTTTTGATTTGGAACGTTTCCCTTTTAAATTGGATTTGGGACATTTCCCCTTTAAATTGGTGCAGTCTGGGGCCTCTAACATCCTGACGCTCGGTATGTAGCACGTAGGAAGCGACTGCGCATGCTCAGATCGCTGTTCCTTTACCGATGACCGTTTTCTTGACTGCGCATGCGCAGCATCTCGCGCATGCGCAAACGAAACTTCCGGTTCTGCGCACTGCTCGCGCAACTGTGCTAGCGTGATACCTTTAGCAAGATGGCCGCCGACCTCGACCCAGCCCTCTCTCAGGCCCGGGATTTCGGCCTCTGGGAATTCGGGCTCCGGGATCCCAGCCACGAGGTGAGTACTGCAGCTTTTCTTACCTTTACTTGCCGATTGGATTGCGTTTTCTTCACAGTACTTGGAGAATTTGTCCAGGACTGCCTGGTAATCGTACCTTTGCTGCCTCCTGAAGAACCTGAACCTTGTGAATATTTCTCTTGCCCTTGCACCGGCGATGGTGAGGAGAAATTCAATTTTTTCGCTATCATCCAGGTCTTGGAGTTCAGCTGCCACCAGGAACAATTCGAACCATTGCCGGAATCGCCGCCAGTTTTTGCGGAGATCGCCGTAGCACTGGAGCGGCTGCGGAACCGGGAGCTCTATCATTTTGCCTGGGCACTGCTGGTTGTCTCTGTACACTGAGGTATGCCGGCAGGTATCGATCCACTCCTGTACCATGTGGTGTTGGGTGCTCTGGTGCACAGATGAGCCAACACAGTTGTATGTGGTACAACTCTATTTTATTTTAACTCTTATAATACAGTTCGTTCTGGATACTCTGCACGTGCTGTCTCCCTGAGTGTGTTTGGTAACAGATCTGTCCTGGTCCTCCTCTGCAGCTAATACTGACCACCGGGGGTCGTGTCTGTGCTTTTATATCTTTCTGTCATTGGTTGTGGTGTTGTGTGTTCTGATTTGTCTGTTGGTGTGTCTATCATGATGTGTGTGTTTGAATATCATGACAATTTTGACCACGCCAGCCTCTTCCAATGCCTCCCCACCATCGTCCCGCTAGCTATGACTGCCCTCACATGGTTCTATTATTATCTGTGCTAATGCCAGCCAGAGTATTACTTCCGGCACTGTTGTCTCTGGGGCCCTCGGAGAATCTGGTTTCCCCCCTCGTCCTCTGCTATTTTTCATCTGTATGGTGTCCACCAGTGACATCTTCCAATACAGTGATAGTTTTCTCACGTACACTGATGATACCAGCTCTAACTCACTATCATCTCTCTCAACTCCTCTACTAAATAATCAGACTGCTTCTCCAACACCCAATTACCTCTGTATTCGACTCAACTATTCCATTGCAATTCTGGCTGGTCTCCCACACCCTACCCTGAATAAATATGAGAACCGTCAGAAACTCTGCTGTCTGTGCCTTAACAAGTCCAATTCACCAACCACCCCGATTGTTAACCGCGATATAAAAATTCTCAACCTTGCCTTCAAGTCCTCCCACGACCTTGTCCTTCCCCTCCTCAGTAATATCCTCCAACCTCACAACACTACTCCACCCCACTGAGTTACCTACGTCTCTCAAATTCTGGCCTTTTGAGTATCCTCAATTATTATAATCACATTTTTAGCTGGGCCAGCATTTTTTGCTCATGCTTTCATCCTCTGGTTTGATGAGCCGTAGGTGGTGAGTCTCCGCCCTCGACTTGGGGAGCTCGTATTCAATGAGCCCCGTTAGGAGATCAGTGATTGTTTTCTCATGATCCTCTTGAGGGTTATAACACGATTGTGGCTCTTGGTCTAATGGTCACATGACCTTGTTTAGTGGCTGTCACACACAGGGGCCTTCAGCCACACCCTGAATGACGGAATAACCTCAGCCATTAGCTGGATGCTCGGCTTAGGGGAAAAATCAGTCGAAGCCTGTCACTTCTTATTGCTCCTTCAAATCCATCAGCCTTGTGCTATTGAATGGGGTGCAAAGTAGTCGAAGACTGAGCAGGGAAACCTCAGTGTTCCACTTGTCTTCTCATCAAATAAAGTGGGTGACCTGCTGGGATATCCCAAGAGCAGTGCGGAAGTGGCTCATCAAAATGGCCTCATTCAGGGTTGCCTGGAGTCTTTTGCTTGTATGAAAGAGGGCTTTGGTTTAGCAGTGAGTGATACGACCATCAATTCACTCGAAGACACGTGGAGAAGTAAACCGTGGTTTTAATCAGCTTAGAACTGAGCTTGCCTGTGACCGTGTACAACATTGAAGGCGGCCCCACAGGTCAGCAGCTCTTATACTTCCTGTAAAGGGGGTGGAGCCATGGGCCGAGCCCGTACATGCACCAACATACCCCCCTGTGGGTGAAGCCACACAATGGCCTATAGGTAGAGCCCACAGGGTTAATAACATAACACAGTTCACTGGTGAATTATCAGTGATTATACATTCACCACAGTGAGAATAATTACTGCTGTGCACTTAACCAGTCACAAATTCTGTGTGCTTTTTTTTGGTGCTTCCCTTGTTAATTTTATTTTTGAATCATGTCATTTACAGGGCTCCCCTGCCAATGCATCCTGTTAATAAATTGGCTAAATCTAAAGTAAATGCTGGAAATGTTCAGGGCCATTCGCCATCGGTGGGGATGACAGACAGTTAACATTTCAGCCTCTTGTACTTTTTCTCAGAACAGGAAGAGCTGAATCATCACATTAACAGGAAAATGGGCTGGATTTTCATCCCACCTGATGGAGGCATTTCCGAGACCTGACCCCCAACTCGCCTCAGTGCCACTAATGCAACACACTTTACCATTTTCAGGTGAGGTGATTGGCCTGGTGGGGGTGGGGTGTGGCGGGGGTGGTGCAGGGAGAAGGGGGTGAGTGGTAATCAGTGGCACGAGGAGTGGCCTGGAGGTGCAGTGTAAAACTGGAGGGCCCTTTGAAAAGGCAAGTGACTAGCCCTCTATCATTCAAAGCCAGTCGACTCTCGGGGGTTACACCATACCTCTTGTGCAGCATCTAAATTTCCTTGCAACCCCTCTCTGTGTTCCTCTAACCCCCTCGCGACCAGGAGAATGCCTCTGCTGAATCTCCGCCTCTCTATTTGGTGTAAAATTAGAGTAAGCTGCTCCCAACAGAGAGCAATCTGCTTGCATGTACAGCAGGGCCTCCCCGCTAAACACCTGTTGCCCAGGCTATGCCAGCAGGCAAATGCCCCTCTCAGGACTCCAAAACACCAACAGTGCCCTCGCCCTGCTCCTAACGCGGGCGTAAGCATGGCAGAATTCTGAAGAAGAAAGAAAGGCTTGAATTTTCTCTCACGCAATTCCAAACCTCTGGGGTGGGATTCTCCAACCCCCCCCCCCCCCGGGTCGGCGCAAATCCCACCCCGACGGCAGCTACTGTATTCTCCGGCGCCGGTTTTAGGGCAGGGACGGGGTTCACGCCACGCCAGTCGGGGGCCGTTGTCAGCGGCCCCCCGGCAATTCTCCGGGCTCCGATGGGGCGAGCAGCCGTTGGTTTTTGGCCAGTCCCGCCGGCGTGGGTTACGCATGGTCCCACATGGCGGGACCTGGTAGGTAAGTCGGCTGGGGCGGTCCTCGGGGGGGGGGGGGGGGGGCGGCGCAGGGGAAATCCGACCCCAGGGGGGGCCCGCACGGTGTCCTGGCCCGCGATCGGGGCTCACGGTGATCTGGCCCAAGATCGGGGTCCACCGATCTGCGGACGGGCCTGTGCTGTGGGGGCACTTCTTCCTTCTGCGCCGACCCCTGTAGGGCTCTGCCATGGCTGGAGCAGAGAAGACACCCCCTTGCGCATGCGGCAGAATACGTCGGCGGTTCCACGCATGTGCGGGATCACGCCGGCCCTTTGGAGCAAGCACGGACACGCACAGTCCCTTCGCCGCTGGCTGGCGCGGCGCCAACCCCTCCGGTGTCCACCTCGCCCCCGGAAGTGCACAGTATTCCGTCACTTCCAGTCGGCCCAATGCCGGAGTGGTTCGCGCCGTTTTTGAGGCCGGCGTCGGGGCATTGCGCCGATTTCGGAGAATCCTGCATCTGGTTATCTCTATAGGCATTGAAGTCCTGTTTTTTTTGGTATGTGTGGTCATCGCACTGTGATATGAAGTGAGATGGACATTTCTTTGTACAGCAAGACCCCAAAAACAGCAATGACCAGATAATCAAATTTTAGCTGTTAATGATGGATATATATTGGCCAGGAGAGAACTCATCGCCTCTTCTTTGAAATTGTGTGATTTCATTTTGAAAATTGAGTGTTCCTCAGTACCACTGTGGGTGGGTTAGCCTGGAACTTGTGCTCAGGCAGGGATTCTGGTGAAGTTACAGCAATGGGGTGCTTTCAGCTTCGAAGGAATTCTGGGCTGTGCATTTACAGCCTACTCCGCTGATTTGCCTGTCTGACGAATTCCTGCCAAAAGATATAATGGTCAGGGTGTGGAGGGGGGTGGGGTGGAGGCCACTTAACAGGTCTATCAATGTTGATCAAGCTCTTCAGAGACGGTGCTGCTGATGTTAAAGCATCCCCAAGGTCTCAAGCTAAATTATTTGATTGGAGATATTTGTCTCACAGTAAGCCCCACTACTTTATGGGATTTATTTATTGTGTTGCACTTTGTTTGAATACAAACATGAGTGAGTTAAATGCATGCTTCCTGGAATTGTGTTTGTAGCTCGGATTCTGTCAGCCACCAAGAAACATTGGATTAACAGCCTGTGATAAACCATTGTTGCACCTATATTAGGTGATGTAAGGTAGGACCTATACTACAGGTTCGCCGGTAGTCCCTGCCTACTGGCTCCGCCCAGTAGGCAGAGTATAAATATGCATGTCCTCCGTGCAGCAGCCATTTCGCCAGCTGCTGTGGGAAGCCACACATCTTCGAGCAATAAAGCCTCAGTTTTATCCAACTCTCGTCTTTGTTCAATTGATCGTGCATCAATTTATTGTTCTAAGATTTTCTAAAAGATGTACCTCCGTATCAAGCCAGAGCACCTGCAGCTGGATGCACAATCAAGCGACGCCAAAAAGGACTTTAATCACTGGCTAGCTTGCTTCAAGGTGTATATCAACTCAGCGATCACCCCTGTTCCGGAGGTTCAGAAGATACAGATCCTGTATTCAAGGTTGAGCTCCAACGTGTTTCCGCTGATCCAGGATGCCCCGAACTACGCCGACGCCATGGTGCTTCTCAAAGAAAACTACGCACAGGAGACAAACATGCTCTTCGCCAGGCACGTACTCGCTACTTGCTCTCAACTCACTGGTGAGTCCAGAGAAGTCTTCTGGTGGGCCCTAATCCCACTCGTCCGGGACTGTGACTGTCAGGCCGTTACGGCCACTGAACATTCAAAGTTCCTTATGCGGGACGCGTTCGTTACGGGGATTGGGTCGGACCTCATACGCCAAAGACTGTTAGAAGGGACCACGCTCGATCTAGCTGAGACAAAGAAGCTAGCGCTCTCTATGACGGTTGCCTCGCGCAACAGTCAGGCCTACCTCCCAAGCCGCACGGCCCACCCCTCCTACACATCGTGGACCCCACAGACGGCCGCCCCAGCGGGGGCCTTACCCAGACAATACGCCCGTATTGCCAGCCCGTGCACCCCGGGGGTCCTCAATGTTACTTCTGCGGCCAGCAGAAACACCCTCGCCAACGCTGCCTGGCCCACATGGCCTGCGCAGCCCTTTGCAAGGTTTGCGACAAAAAGGGCCACTTCGCCGCGGTGTGCCAGGCCCGCGCAGTTGCCGCTTTCGCCCCCACACCCCTAGTCTACACACAATGGGCGCCATCTTCATCTCCCCAGACCACGCGCGGCCAGTGGGCGCTGCCATCTTCTCCCCCTCAGTCCACATGCAGCCCATGGGTGCCGCCATCTTGTCCAACCCCCGCAACGTGCGGTCCATGGGCGCCGCCATTTTGTCCCCCGCAGTATCTTCAGGTGCCGCCATCTTGTCTCCCCCACGGGGCATTGGCTCCGACAGCATTCCAGGCTCCCCATCATCCGACACCAGCGACGACCGACCACGACTCGCCTCAGTGACGATCGACCAGTCTCGTCCGCACAACCAGGCCACCGCATCGACCAGCCTGAAAATCAACGGCCACGTGACCTCTTGCCTGCTGGACTCTGGGAGCACCGAAACCTTCATACACCCGGATATGGTAAGGCGCTTCTCCGTCGCGGTACACCCCGCCAACCAAAGAATCTCCCTGGCCTCCGGATCCCATTCCGTCTTGATCCGGGGGTACTGTACTGTCACACTCACGGTCCAGGGTGTAGAATTCAGCGGCGCCTCTACGTCCTCCCTAACCTCTGCGCTGCTCTACTACTAGGCCTGGACTTCCAGTGCAATCTCCAGAGCCTAACCCTCAAATTCGGCGGATCCCTACCACCCCTCACTGTGCGCGGCCTCGCGACCCTAAAGGTCGATCCGCGTTCCCTCTTCGCAAATCTAACCCCGGATTGCAAACCCGTCGCCACCAGGAGCAGACGATCCAGCACCCAGGACAGGACCTTCATCAGGTCCGAGGTCCAGCGGCTGCTTCGGGAAGGCATCATCGAGGCCAGCAACAGCCCCTGGAGAGCCCTAGCGGTAGTCGTTAAGTCTGGGGAGAAACACAGAATGGGCGTGGACAACAGCCAGACCATCAATCGGTACACGCAGCTCGACGTGTACCCCCTCCCACGCACATCTGATATGGTCAATCAGATTGCACGTACTGGGTCTTCTCAACGGTAGACCTCAAATCCGCCTACCACCAGCTCCCCATCCGGAAGTCGGACCGGCCAGACACTGCTTTCAAGGCAGACGGGCGTCTCTATCACTTCCTCAGGGTTCCCTTCGACGTCACTAATGGGGTCTCGGTCTTCCAAAGGGAGATGGACCGAATGGTCGACAGTACGGTTTGCAGGACACCTTCCCATACCTAGACAACGTCACCATCTGTGGCCATGACCAGCAGGACCACGATGCCAACCTTGCCAAATTTCTCCACACCGCCACTCTCCCCGTCCTCACCTACAACAAGGAGAAGTGCGTGTTTAGCACGACCCGCTTAATCATATGGAGTTCTGGGGCCCGATCACGAACGCATGCACCCCCTCATGTAGCTCCCCCTTCCCCACTTCCCCCAAGGCCCTCAAACGCTGCCTGGGGTTCTTCTCATACTACGCTCAGTGGGTCCCAAACTATGCAGACAAGGCCCGCCCACTCATACAGTCCACACACTTTCCCCTGGCGGCCGAGGCACAACAGGCCTTCGCCCGTATCAGAACCGATATTGCCAAGGCCGGGATGCATGCAGTAGACGAGACACTGCCCTTTTAAGTAGAGAGTGACGCATCGGACGTCGCCCTAGCCGCCACCCTCAATCAGGCAGGCAGACCCGTGGCATTCTTCTCACTCACACTTCATGCCTCAGAAATTCGGCACTCATCCGTCGAAAAAGAGGCCCAAGCTATTGTTGAGGCTGTGCGGCATTGGAGGCATTACCTGGCCGGCAGGAGATTTACCCTCCTCACTGACCAATGGTCGGTAGCCTTCATGTTCAATAACACACAGCGGGGCAAGATCAAAAACGATAAAATCTTGAGGTGGAGGATCAAGCTCTCCACCTGCAACTACGAGATTTTGTATCACCCCGGCAAACTCAACGAGCCCCCAGACGGCCTATCCCGAGGTACATGTGCCAGCGCACAAGTAGACCGACTCTGGGCCCTGCACAACAGCCTTTGTCACCCGGGAGTCACACGGTTGTACCATTTCATAAAGGCTCGCAATCTGCCCTACTCCGTCGAGGAAGTACGGACAATCACCAGGGACTGACAGATCTGTGCGGAGCGCAAGCTGCACTTCTACCGGCCGGACCGTGCGTACCTGGTGAAGGCCTCCCGCCCCTATGAACGTCTCAGTGTGGATTTCAAAGGGCCCCTCCCCTCCACTGACCGTAACACGTATTTTCTCAGTGTGGTCGATGAGTACTCCAGATTCCCCTTCGCCATCCCATGCCCTGATATGATGTCTGCCACCGTCATCAAAGCCCTAAACACAATCTTCACTCTGTTCGGTTTCCCCGCCTACATCCACAGTGACAGGGGATCCTCATTCATGAGCGATGAGCTGCACCAGTTCCTGCTCAGCAGGGGTATCGCCTCCAGCAGGACTACCAGCTATAACCCCCAGGGAAACAGGCAGGTAGAGAGGGAGAACGGGATGGTATGGAGGGCTGTCCAACTGGCCCTAAGGTCCAGGAACCTCCCAGCCTCTCGCTGGCAGGAGGTCCTCCCTGATGCACTCCACTCCATTCGGTCACTGCTGTGCACCGCCTCTAACAACACACCCCATGAACGTCTTTTTGCCTTCCCCAGGAAGTCCATATCCGGGGTGTCGCTCCCGACTTGGCTCACGGCTCCAGGACCAGTCCTGCTCCGTAGGCATGTCTGATTCCACAAGGCAGACCCGTTGGTGGAAAAGGTGCAATTGCTCCATGCAAACCCCCAGTATGCCTACGTGGTGTACCCCAATGGCCGCCAGGATTCTGTCTCCCTCAGGGACCTGGCATCAGCAGGTTCCCCACACACACACCCCTCCGGCCCGGCACCACCCTCCCCTCCCCCAGCGCTCCCAGCATTAACCCCACCAGGACCATCTGTCCTTCCCCTGCCCACGCCCGAGGATGAAGAGGATTTCGGCATGCTCCCGGAGTCACTGAACATCGGGTGAACATCGACATCGCCAACACCACTACGTCGCTCCTAGGGGAATATCAAGGCACCGGACCGGTTAAACTTCTAACTGGTCCGCTTGACTTCAAAAGACATTTTTCTTCTGCTCAAATACTGTAAATATAGATTCATTGCTGTATAGAGTGTGGTGTTGGGCGTTCTGACACACAGATGAGCCAACACAGTTGTGTTTGGTACAACGCTGTTTTATTCAAACTTACTATCTACAGTTTTGTCTTGATACTCTGCACGTGGGGACTCCCTGTCTGTGATGTTATTACAGGTCTTGTCGTTGTCCTTGTCCCCAGATCTACTGTCCACCAGGTGTCGTGTTTGTCCTTTTATACAGTCCCTGTCTTTGTCTGTGATTGGTTGTGGTGTTGTGTGTTCTGATTTGTCTGTTGGTGTGTCTATCATGATGTGTGTGTTTGAATATCATGACATCCCCCCTTTTTACAAAGATATGTGCCTACGTGGTTATAAATATAATCGTGGCGTGAGTGCATCTAAGAGTGTGTGTGTGTGTACAGCATGTGCATATGACGTAACTATTTACATGGGGCGATGTCGGGTGCGTCATTCTAACGAGGTTGTACCATAACAAAACATGAATGCGAAAAAAAACTTTGAATAGTGGTCCGGTCAAACGATATCTGGAACGATAAACAACAACAGGTTATAATACAGTAGTGTTTAACTTTTTAAACGTATGAACAGTGTTATAAGTCCAGTCTAATGGGTGTGCGACGAATTTGGGTTGACCGCCTCAAGGGTGGGTCAAGAACCATCGGCTGATGTGCAAGCCTGGCCATGGGTGGCGATGGAAGGGGCATGATCTGCGGCAGCTCCACAAAGTCATCCTCGGAAGCCTGTTGAGGATCCGGCGTGTGTGTACAGTGTGGCTGCGAGCGTGAAAGTCGGCGAAGGGCGCGCCGATTGCGGCGACGCACTGAACCATCCGGCATGCGTATCAGGAACGAGCAGGGAGCCACACGTCGGAGAACTTCGGCCGGTGCTGACCAGCCACCATACGGTAGATGGATGCGTACTTTGTCTCCGGAGGACAGGGGGGGAAGGTCCGTCGCCCGTGTGTCGTACAGACTCTTCTGGCGATCATGCTGCATTTGCACCTTACGAAGAACCGTAACATGGTCCGTTGTTGGTGCCAGGATGGATGTCACCGTCGTCCTGAGGGAGCGACCCATCAGGAGCTGTGCTGGCGAGAGACCCGTGGCTAGCGGGGCCGATCGATAGGCCAGCAAGGCGAGGTTAAAGTCCGATCCGGCAGCAGCCGCCTTGCAGAGGAGCCGCTTGGCAATGTAAACGCCCTTCTCTGCCTTCCCATTCGACTGTGGATGTAGAGGGCTGGACGTCACATGAGTGAAACCATATGCTGCGGCAAAGGACGACCATTCACGGCTGGCGAAGCAGGGTCCATTGTCTGACATGACAGTCCTTGGAATGCCATGGCGAGCAAATGTTTCCTTGCAGGCCCCAATGACTGCGGACGACGTCAGATCGTGCAGAGGTATGACTTCCGGGTAATTGGAAAAGTAATCTATAATAATGATGTAATCTCTGCCAAGCGCGTGAAATAGGTCAACACCCACCTTCGCCCAGGGGGACGTCACCATCTCGTGTGGTAAAAGCGTCTCCGGAGGTTGCGCCGGCTGAAACCTCTGACAGGTTGTGCAATTGAGCACCATGTTGGCTATGTCTTCATTAATACCCGGCCAATATACCGCCTCTCGGGCCCTCCGTCTGCACTTCTCGACTCCCAAGTGGCCTTCGTGTAGTTGATTAAGAATCACCTGGCGCATGCTGTGCGGAATGACAATCCTGTCTAACTTCATAAGGACCCCGTCAATGTTGGTAAGGTCATATTGCACATTATAGAACTGCGGGCACTGCCCTTTGAGCCACCCTTCCGCCATGGGGCGCATCACTCGCTGTAGAAGGGGGTCAGTCGCCGTCTCTGCGCGTATGCGGGCCAGACCTGGGTCGTCAGCCGGCAGATTTGCTGCTGTCAGAGTAATGTGGGCCTCAATTTGACATACGAACCCCTCCGCATCTGGTGGTGTACTCACTGCTCGGGAGAGCGTGACCGCCACGATGAGATCCTTTCCCGGAGTGTAGATCAGTTCAAAATCATACCTCCTGAGTTTAAGTAGGATGCGCTGGAGGCGAGGGGTCATGTCGTTCAGGTCCTTGTTTATTATGTTGACCAGGGGGCGGTGGTCAGTTCGACCGTGAATCGTGGAAGACCATACACATAATCGTGGAACTTGTCCAATCCAGTTAACAAGCCCAGGCATTCTTTTTCTATTTGCGCGTAGCGCTGTTCCGTAGGGGTCATGGCTCGTGAGGCATATGCAACCGGGGCCCATGGTGACGTGCTATCTTTCTGCAAGAGTACTGCTCCAATACCAGATTGGCTGGCATCCGTTGAGATTTTTGTGGGGCGAGCCGTGTCGAAGAACGCCAACACTGGTGCCATGACCAGTTTGTGCTTGAGCTCCTCCCATTCCAGCTGGTGCGATTGTTGCCATTGGAATTCTGTTGATTTTTTCACGAGATGGCGCATAGCCGTTGTATGAGAAGCAAGGTTGGGAATGAACTTCCCAAGGAAGTTGACCATGCCCAAGAATCTTAGGACAGCCTTCTTGTCAGCCGGCCGTGGCATGGCTGTGATGGCGCTAATTTTGTCTGCATCGGGACGGACCCCTGATTGTGAGATGTGGTCCCCGAGGAACTTCAGCTCAGTCTGGCCAAAGGCACACTTGGCGCGGTTGAGATGCAGGCCATTTTGTCGTATGCGGGCGAAGACGCGTCGTAGACGATGCATGTGCTCCTGCGGAGTGGTGGACCAAATTATGATATCGTCCACAGATACACGTACCCCTTCGATGCCTTCCATCATCTGCTCCATGATTCGGTGGAAAACCTCAGATGCCGAGATGATGCCAAATGGCATCCGGTTGTAGCAGAATCTGCCGAAAGGGGTGTTAAACGTGCATAGCCTTCGGCTGGCCGCGTCCAATTGGATCTGCCAAAATCCTTTGAACGCATCCAGTTTGGTAAATATTTTGGCTTGGGCCATCTCGCTGCTGATTTCTTCTCGTTTGGGGATGGGATAGTGTTCCCGCATAATGTTGTTATTTAGATCTTTAGGATCTATGCATATGCGGAGCTCGCCAGAGGGCTTTTTTACACAGACCATGGAGCTGACCCATGGCATGGGCTCCGTGACCCTGGATCGGACCCCTTGGTCCTGAAGAGCCTGCAGCTGCAACTTGAGGCGGTGTTTGAGTGGCGCAGGAACCCTGCGAGGTGCGTGAATGACCGGGATGGCGTCCGGTTTGAGGCGAATCTTGTAAGTGTATGGCAATGTCCCCATGCCTTCAAATACCTCCTGGTTGTGAGCAAGGAGGGAATGGAGATTTGCGTGGAACTCAGCATCCAGGAAGTCGGATATCTCATCTGGAGAGAGAGACATAATGCGCTGTACCTGGTGAAGGACCTTACACGCCTGTGCGCCCAGTAACAAATCTTTTGATGAGCCAACAACTTCGAAGGGGAGTGTGGCCATGTGCGTTTTGTGAGTTACCTGTAGCTGGCAAGATCCTATGGACGGGATGACGTTCCCGTTATAATCAACCATCTTGAGCCGGGATGGCGTGATGGGTGGTTTGACCTTCATGGCCTGGAATTCAGAATATGCAATCAGGTTGGCGGATGCGCCGGTGTCCAGACGGAAGGTGACGTGCGATCGGTTGACCGTTAGGGTGGCACTCCACTCATCGGCCGGATTGATGGCGTTGACCGTGTTTACATTGATGATGGAAACCCGGAAGGCATCCTGGTCATCTGCATCATTTAGCTGGAAGTCTTGATGCGTGGGCTGGACGGTCCTGACGTGTCTGCGAGGTTGTCAGAGATGTGTAGGATCCATGGGTTGAGCCGAACGACAGTGGGCAGCATAGTGGCCCATCCTGCCACATCGGAGGCACTGCGGTTTTTAGCAGGACATTGCCCTTTTAAGTGCACAGCTCCGCAGTTGCCGCACGTCATGACGTCACGCAGTGTGATCTTGCATTGGGTGCGCCTGCGCGGTACGTCCCTCGATGTTGCCGTTGGTTTTGGCGCGCACAAGCGCGGGAGACCGCGAAAAGAGCGGGAAGCGGCCGCTCTCGCCGGGGCCGCGGGTCGGTAGATAATCGATGGCCTGGATGCGTTCGGCGTCGTGGGCGGCCTGGCTTGCCGATTCGACGGCTGGGGACCCCCTCCGTGCCAATTCGGATGCCTGAAATCGGGCAAAACGGCTGGTTGCATTCTCGTGGAGGACACAGGCTTCCACTGCAGACGCTAAGGTGAGGCTTTTGATTTTAAGAAGCTGCTGGCGTAGGCCACTGGAGGCAACGCCAAAAACAATCTGGTCCCTGATCATGGACTCTGAGGTGTTGCCGTAACCGCAGGACTGCGCTAGAATTTGGAGGTGCGTCAGGAAGGGTTGAAAAAGCTCCTCCTTACCTTGCAGGCGTTGCTGAAAGAGATATCTTTCAAAACTTTCATTCACTTCAACATTAAAGTGCTGGTCTAGCTTGAGGATGACTGTGTCATACTTGGATTGGTTTTCGCCTTCTTCGAACAACAGTGAGTTGAAGACATCGATGGCATGCTGACCTGCGTAGGAGAGGAGCATTGCAATCTTTGTTTCGTCCGAGGCACTCTGTTTCTCGTTGGCTCGGATGTACAGGTCAAATCGCTGCCTGAAGAGCTTCCAATTGGTACCAAGGTTCCCAGCGACTTACAACGGCTGCGGTTTATTGGTGAGGTCCATGTCCAGAATGGCAGGTTAGTTGGCAGGTATCGATCCACTCCTGTACCATGTGGTGTTGGGCGTTCTGACACACAGATGAGCCAACACAGTTGTATTTGGTACAACGCTGTTTTATTCAAACTTACTATCTACAGTTTTGTCTTGATACTCTGCACGTGGGGACTCCCTGTCTGTGATGTTATTACAGGTCTTGTCGTTGTCTTTGTCCCCAGATCTACTGTCCACCAGGTGTCGTGTTTGTCCTTTTATACTGTCCCTGTCTTTGTCTGTGATTGGTTGTGGTGTTGCGTGTTCTGATTTGTCTGTTGGTGTGTCTATCATGATGTGTGTGTTTGAATATCATGACATAGAGTTCTCCACCAACCCCGCCGGACTCAACTTTAACAGGGGGGTGAATGTGGTAAACCACTTTTGCACCTATATTAGGTGATGTAAGGTCGGACCTGTACTACAGGTTTGCCGGTAGTCCCTGCCTGCTGGCTCCGCCCAGTAGGCGGAGTATAAATATGCGTGTCCTCCATTCAGCAACCATTTCGCCAGCTGCTGTGGGAGGCCACACATCTTCGAACAATAAAGCCTCAGTTGTATCCAACTCTAGTCTGTGTTCAATTGATCGTGCATCCCAGCCTCAGCCAAAGTTTGAGAACTCAATGGATTCAAAACTATTATTACTTCATGACCCTGTGTCAGCTCGACCGGCACTCTCACCTCACAGTCAGAATAATTACAGTCAAGCAGACTCACATTGACAGTTACAGTCAGAGACAGCTTGAAATATAGTTGCCAAGCAGCCTCATATTCTCAATTACAACCGAACAGACTCAAATCGTTAATTGCAGTCTAACACACACATTATAATTCCAACAGAAAAGTTCATGTGTTGAATGAAAGTCAGAATTAATTTGCTGAATACAGCCGGACAGCCACATTTCAACGAAAGTAGATACACATACATCCAATGCCCACATACACACCTACAGCCCCTGTCATCTCTTGTAGGCCTATGTGCAGATAGCTACATCATTGGTTGCATTATAAAAGAAAAATTTAGACTTATATTGTGCCGTGTTTTGGAAAGAACCTTGAAGGGACAGAAACATAGAAAAAAAATAGAACCAGGGGCGAAATTCTCCCCCAACGGCGGGATGCCCGCCGACTGGCGCCAAAGCCGGCGCCAATCAGACGGGCATCGCGCCGGCCCAAAGGTGCGGAAGTCTCCGCATCTTTGGCGGCCGAGCCCCAACATTGAGGGGCTAGGCCGACGCCGGAGGGATTTCCGCCCCGCCAGCTGGCGGAAATGGCGTTTGTTGCCCCGCCAGCTGGCGCGGAAATGCGGCGCATGCGCGGGAGCGTCAGCGACCGCTGTCAGTTTCCCGTGCATGCGCAGTGGGGAGAGTCTCTTCCGCCTCCGCCATGGTGGAGGCCGTAGCGGAGGCGGAAGGGAAAGAGTGCCCCCACGGCACAGGCCCGCCCGCGAATCTGTGGGCCCCGATCGCGGGCCAGGCCACCGTGGGGGCACCCCCCCAGGGTCAGATCGCCCCACGCCCCCCCCCCCAGGACCCCGGAGCCCGCCCACGCCGCCTGGTCCCGCCGGTAAATACCAGGTTTGATTTACGCCGGCGGGACAGGCAATTCCTGGGCGGGACTTCGGCCCATCCGGGCCGGAGAATCCAGCGGGGGGTCCCACCAACCGGCACGGCCCGATTCCCGCCCCGCCCAATCTCCGGGAGCGGAGACTTCAGCGGGGGCGGGGGCGGGATTCACGGCGGCCAACGGCCATTCTCCGACCCGGCGGAGGGTCGGAGAATGACGCCCCAGATTCGGCCCTTCGAGACTGCTCCACCATTCAATATGATCATGGCTGATCATCTAACTCAATAGCCTAATCCCGCTTTCCCCAATTTCCTTTGATCTCCTTCGCCCTAAGTGCTATATCTAACTGCTTCTTGACACCATACAATGTCTTGGGCTCAACTACTTCATGTGGTAATGAATTTCACAGGCTCACCACTCTCTGGGTGAAGAAATCTCTCTTCATCTCTGTCCTAATTGGTCTACCCTGTATCCTCAGACCATTGCCGCCAGACCGGGCCCACCTCGATTAGGCCTCAGGAGGCCTCCACTCAGGTGGCAGATATGCAACTAATCGGTAAGCTTGAGGCGTTTGACGACAAAGACTGAGGATTTAACCCAGTACATAGAACGAATGGACTCGTTTTTCATCTGAACAACATAGTCGAGGACAACATAGTTGTGGGCAGCACGGTAGCATTGTGGATAGCACAATTGCTTCACAGCTCAGGGTCCCAGGTTCAATTCCGGCTTGGGTCACGTCTATGCGGAGTCTGCACATCCTCCCCGTGTGTGCGTGGGTTTCCTCCGGTGCTCCGGTTTCCTCCCACAGTCCAAAGATGTGCAGGTTGGTAGATTGGCCATGATAAATTGCCCTTAGTGTCCTGTGGTGGTATGCATTAGGGGTAGTACGGTACCTGTGAAGCCGAGAGGCTATTGGCAGACAGGCACCGGGTCCTGGTTGGATCTGCCGCCTGGTGGCTCCGCCCAGCAAGGCAGGGTATAAGAGCCCGGGTTCTCCCAGCAGCCACATTCTGTAACTGTGCTGCTGGGGAACAAGTCTTGCTTAATAAAGCCTCGATTGACTTCATCACTTCTCGACTTGAGTGAGTAATTGTTGCGCTACAATTTATTAAGCAGACTTAAAAAGACTATGGAGCTCCGGATCGCCCCGGAGTGTCTGCGAATCAGCCCCCATGCAGCAAACTCGGCGGCCGTGTTTAAACACTGGCTAGCATGTTTCGAAGGTTACCTTCGAACGGCCCCCGGCCGGACCACGGAAGATCAGAAAATGCAGGTCCTGCATTCCAGGGTGAGCCCGGAGATCTACACGCTCATCGAAGACGCGGAGGATTTCCCGACGGCGCTCACCATGCTGAAAGGAGTCTACATTCGGCCCATAAACCAGGTCTACGCACGCCACCAACTCGCGACGAGACAACAAATCCCCGGAGAATCGCTCGACGAGTTCTACAGCGCACTGTTGATATTGGGAAGGAACTGCAACTGCCCGTCGGTGAGCGCAAACGAGCACATGGAGCTCCTAATCAGGGTTGCTTTTGTGGCAGGTATGACTTCTTCTCAAATTCGCCAAAGACTGTTAGAGAGAGACTCGTTAGGACTCCCAGAGGCACGGGCCCTTGCGGTCTCCCTCAACGTGGCCTCACAAAATGCCCGCGCCTACGGCCCCGACCGCGCAGCAGCCCCTTGGGCTCCGTGGACCCCAGTTGCGACCGACATCCCCGGCACCCCCCCGCCCCCCCCCCCCCCCCCCCCCGCAAGCCTGCGCGGCTAGAGCACCAGATCATCCCAGTGGGCCCCGCTGCTATTTTTGCGGGCAGGCGAAACACCCCCGGCAGCGCTGCCCGGCCCGTTCAGCTATTTGTAAGAGCTGCGGCAAAAAGGGGCATTACTCAGCGGTGTGCCAGTCCCGGGGGGTCGCCGCAATCTCCGGGGGAGAACAGGGACAGCACACTCAATCAGCCCAGCGATCCATGTGCCGCCATCTTGTGACCCCCCGGCCACGTGCGATCCATGGGGGTGACCATTTTGTCCGCCCCCGACCTCGTGCGATCCATGGACGCCGCCACCTTGGCTGATAGCCAAGCACCCCAGCATAGACGGCACCACGGGGTCTGAAGAAAACGCCCCGATGCAACAACCATGACTGGCTTCGGTGACCCTGGACCAGTCGCGGCCCCGGACGCTCCAAACGGCAACAACAACGGTGCTGGTCAACGGGTACGAGTCGCCATGCCTGATCGGCTCTGGGAGCACGGAAAGTTTTATCCACCCGGAGACGGTAAGACGCTGTTTTCTTTCCATTCGTCTGAGCACCCAAAAGATTTTCCTGGCAGCGGGATCCCATTCCGTAGCGATCAAAGGGTTCTGTATCGTGAACCTAATGGTGCAAGGGAGGGAGTTTAAGAATTATCGGCTTTATGTCCTTCCCCAACTCTGCGCTCCCACTCTCTTAGGGTTAGATTTCCAGTGTAACCGCCAGAGCCTAACGTTCTAATTCGGCGGCCCAATACCCCCACTCACTATCTGCAGCCTCGCGACCCTCAAGGTTGAACCGCCTTCCTTGTTTCCGAACCTCACCCCGGATTGCAAACCCGTCGCCACTAGGAGCAGACGATACAGCGCCCAGGATCGGACGTTTATCCGGTCTGAAGTCCAGCGGCTGCTGAAGGAAGGCATAATCCAGGCCAGCAATAGTCCCTGGAGAGCACAGGTGGTAGTTGTGAAGACCGGGAAGAAGCAGAGGATGGCCGTCGACTATAGTCAGACCATCAATAGGTACACGCAGCTCGATGCGTACCCTCCCCCCCGCATATACGACATGGTCAATCGGATTGCACAGTACAAAGTCTTTTCCACCGTGGACCTCAAGTCCGCACACCACCAGCTCCCCATCCGCCCGAGTGACCGCAAGTACACGGCCTTCGAGGCAGACGGGCGGCTCTACCATTTTTTAAGGGTCCCATTTGGCATCACGAACGGAGTCTCAGTCTTCCAACGGGAGATGGACCGAATGGTTGATCAGCACGGTTTGCGGGCCACGTTCCCATACCTCGACAATGTAATTATCTGTGGCCATGACCTGCAGGACCATGACGCAAACCTCCGCAAATTCCTCCAGACAGCTAACGCCCTGAACCTCACCTATAACGAGGAAAAATGCGTTTTTAGCACCAACCGTCTGGCCATCCTGGGATACGTCGTGCGTAATGGAGTGATAGGCCCCGACCCCGAACGCATGCCCCCCCTTTTGGAGATCCCCCTCCCCCACTGCTCCAAAGCCCTGAAACGCTGCCTGGGCTTCTTCTCGTACTACGCCCAGTGGGTTCCCCAATACGCAGACAAGGCCCGCTCGTTAATCCAGTCCACTACCTTCTCCCAGTCAACAGAGGCCCCCCAGGCCTTCAGCCGCATCAAAGCGGATATCGCAAAGGCCACGATGCATGCAATCGACGAGTCCCTCCCCTTCCAAGTCGAGAGCGACGCATCCGATGTAGCTCTGGCGGCCACTCTCAACCAAGCGGGCAGACCCGTGGCCTTTTTCTCCCGGACCCTCACGCCTCAGAAATCCGCCACTCCTCAGTGGAAATGGAAGCCCAAGCCATAGTGGAAGCTGTGCGACATTGGAGGCATTACCTAGCCGGCAGGAGATTCACTCTCCTCACTGACCAACGGTCGATAGCCTTTATGTTCGATAATGCACAGCGGGGCAAAATCAAGAATGACAAGATTTTGAGGTGGAGGATTGAGCTCTCGACCTATAACTATGAGATCTTGTATCGTCCCGGAAAGCTGAACGAGCCGTCCGATGCCCTATCCCGCAGCACGTGTGCCAACACACAAGTAGACCGCCTCCAAGCCCTCCACGAGGACCTCTGCCACCCGGGGGTCACCTCGATTTGTAGCCACCTAAAATGGCTGATTCCCAAGTAAAATGGTCAAACCCCGATCTAAAACGGCGAACGAAAGAGCTGATGGAAAAATCAGCCAACAGGACTCAAATGGACAGCTGCAGGCAAAACAGTGTATTCAGCTCTGGGGAAGTCGGCCCAGACCGATACCTGCAACCATTAACAGCACATCAACCCAGCCATCTGCATACTAAGCAGCCATCCCCGGGAACAATTGCTACACATTAGCAACATAAAGCCGATCCAGACTTTTCGGCGCCAGCAGTGGCTGAGACAAAGAAAGGTGGACGACCACCCCCCGATCAAGGAATCGCCCCATTATTGGAGAATATCGAACCAAGTAATTGGGACCAAGTCCAATCACTTGGAACCAGGGTCAAGGTCCGCCCCGAGAGGCGGGAAGCCCCTGGGAACTATAAAAATAGGGGCCAAGTTCAGATCGACCCCTCTCTTCCTGCTCGCAACCTTCAAGACCCTTCGACGAAGAAACAAGTAAGTGTTACTCCAGCGATCGCTACCAGATAGGTGTTCCAGACTATCAACTCGTACCAGCCTTTTTGAATCCCGCAGGCCAGATCCAATTCGATAGACCATTCGTTTCCCTGACCTGGTGGGCCATCACCAAAGTTAAGTATTGGCCTTTAGTGGTAGGTAATAGTCTAGAAGTAGGATTATTGTATAAGTATTTATTGCTGTATATAATAAATGATCGTTGATTTAACTTTTACTAAGCGGTGTGCTGCATTATTAATCATTACTTGAGCTTGAACCACGTGGCGGTATCAGAAAGATACCTGGCGACTCGTGAGCAAAGGTGACAGAATTAGAGCTAATAAAACTAAGGCTAATAAGAGCAACAGATTCTACCATTTTGTGAAGTCCCGCAACCTCCCCTACTCTGTTGAGGAGATCCATACAGCCACCAGTAACTGCCAAATCTGCGCAGAGTGCAAACCGCACATTTTCAGGCCAGATAGCGCGCACCTGACAAAGGCTTCCCGTCCCTTTGAACGCCTCAGTTTGGATTTCAAAGGCCCCCTCCCCTCCACCGACCGCAACGCATACTTCCTAAACGTGGTGGACGAATACTCCCGTTTCCCCTTCGCCATCCCCTGCCCCGACATGACAGCAGCCACAGTCATTAAAGCCCTCGGCACCATCTTTACACTGTTCAGTTTCCCCGCGTACATCCATAGCGACAGGGGGTCCTCCTTCATGAGTGATGAACTGCGTCAGTTCCTGCTCAGCAAGGGCATTGCCTCGAGCAGGACGACCAGTTACAAACCCCGGGGGAACGGTCAGGTAGAGAGGGAGAACGGTACGGTCTGGAAGACCGTCCTACTGGCCATACGGTCCAGAAATCTCCCAGTTTCCCGGTGGCAGGAGGTCCTCCCGGATGCCCTCCACTCCATCTGGTCGCTGCTGTGTACCACCACTAATCAAACGCCTCACGAGCGCCTCCTTGTCTTCCCTAGGAAGTCCTCCTCCGGAACGTCGCTGCCGACCTGGCTGGCAGCCCCAGGACCCAACTTGCTCCGAAAGCATGTGCGGGCGCACAAATCGGACCCGTTGGTCGAGAGGGTTCACCTTCTCCGCGCAAACCCTCAGTACGCCTACGTGGCATACCCCGACGGCCGACAGGACACGGTCTCCCTGCGGGACCTGGCACCCGCCGGAAACACACACATACCTCCAACACCAATCACCCCCCTCCCTCCCACCGGCGCACCCCACGACTGCTCCCTTCCCGGGTGGATCGGTCCTCCTCCCGTGTCCGCCCAGGAATAAAGAAACGGGCGACCAGCGCAACGCTCCCAGAGACGACAGTGCCCGAGCCAGCACCTGCACCACCACCGGGGCTGAGGCTATCGACAAGGACGACCAGGGCACCCGCTCGACTCGTGGAATCCGCGTGACAAAAATCTGTAAATAATTCTGACAAAACCTGTACATAGTTAACTGTTGGGCTAAATGCATAGCCACTGTATGAAATTAGTTCCAGGACCAGCCTTGTAAACCCCTACCACCATGCGACCCACCACCCCGCCTGGTTATTTTTAACAAGGGGTGAATGTGGTGGTATGTATTAAGGGTAGTACGGTACCTGTGAAGCCGAAAGGCTATTGGCAGACAGGCACCAGGTCCTGGTTGGATCTGCTGCCTGCTCGCTCTGCCCAGCAAGGCAGAGCATTAGAGCGCGGGTTCTCCCAGCAGCCGCATTCTGTAACTGAGCTGCTGGGGAACAAGTCTTGCTTAATAAAGCCTCGATTGACTTCATCACTTCTCGACATGAGTGAGTAATTGTTGCGCTACATGTCCAAAATTTGCCCTTCGTGTTGGTGGGGTTACTGGGTTATGGGGATAGGGTGGAGGTGTTGACCTTGGGTAGGGTGCTCTTTCCAAGAGCCGGTGCAGACTCGATGGGCCGAATGGCCTCCTTCTGCACTGTAAATTCTGTGATAATCTATGACAGTCAGACGGTGACCCTCACTTGCGGCTTGCGGTGCATGGGTTACAGCATTATTAAATGTTCAACTTTTCCCGACTCACCCAAAAGCTGCCAAGTCGCAGAGCTCGTTATGCCAGTCGGCAACCATTTTGACCCAAAATCACCACTAATCGTTCGCCGTTTTTATTTGCCAGGACGAACCTATAACGGAATTCCTGGGCTGGTTGCATAAACTCACCGAGTTCAGCGAGTTTGGGGCAGTGTTATAAGAGTCACTCTGAGACCGGTTGGTTTGCAGAATCACAGGCGCGGCGACTTAAGAACGTTTATTGAGTGAAAATGATCTGGACCTGTAAAATCGAGATAGTGTTGTCCCTTGGAGGGCGAAGGACGCAGTGTACAGGAGCTCCGAGGAATGGGCACCCTGAACCTCGGACGCCTAGCAGGCCGCGGAGCGCCCCTCTCTGGGGTGGAAATTTCAGATGCCGTGCATCCCGAATACTGGAGATTCCTGACAAGCAGAATGAACATATCAACAGCAGGCGGCAGCAATGGGACGGACGCCAGATGGAAACCTCACCCAGCTGCCGCCGCCACACAGATGACCGCCCCAGAACACAGACACATTTCTTGCCGGCGAGCCGGAGGGGGCCCACCGCCTTTACTAAATTTTGGCACCACGGGTGGTGCCTATTCAGGTCACGGTCCAGATCAACGGTTTTTCGATTAAGATAGAACTTGATACCGGAGCCGCAGTCTCTGTGATTAGCTGGCGCACGCACAACAAAATTCACTCCAGGATATGTGCTTTAGCATTGAAAGATACCGACACCCAGCTGGCGATGTACACAGGGGAACCATTGGAGATTGCGGGCACCTCAGACGTTCCCGTGGAATACATCTGTTATCATGAAATGCTTTGAGCGGCTAGTCATGAGATGGATCACTGCCAGCCTCCCAGACGGTCTCGATCCACTGCAGTTTGCCTATCACCGCAACCGGTCCACAGCAAACGCCATCTCACTGGCTCTACAATCAACACTCAAACACCTTGACAACAAGGACAACTACGTAAGACTGCTGTTCATCGACTACAGCTCAGCCTTCAACACCAAATCCCGACAATACATATAACAAACTTTGCAACCTTGGTCTTGACCCCTCCCTGTGCAGCTGGATTCTTGACTTCCTCACCAACAGACCGCAATCTGTCAGGATAGGCAACAGCACCTCCTCCACAATAGTCCTCAACACCGGGGCCCCGCAAGGATGTGTGCTCAGTCCTCTTCAGTACTCCCTATACACACATGACTGGGTGGCAAGATTTAACTACAACTCAATCTATAAGTTTGCGGATGATAAGACATTGATGGGCCGTATCTCAAGCAACGACGAATCAGATTATAGGAGGGAGATAAATCACTTGGTTGCAAAGTGTACCGAAAACAACCTCTCTCTAAATATCAGAAAGACCAAGGAACTGATCATCGACTTCAGGAAGCGTAGCATGACACATTCCCATCTGCATCAATGGCTCCGAAGTGGAGATGGTCGATAGCTTTAAGTTCCTGGGGGTCACCATTACCAACAGTCTGTCCTAGTCCACTCATGTTGATGCAACAGTCAGGAAAGCCCAACAACGTCTCTACTTCCTACGGAAGCTAAAGAAATTTGGCATGTCTGCATCGACTCTCACAAACTCCTACAGATGTGCGATAGAGAGCATCCTATCCGGCTGCATCACAGCCTGGTGTGGCAACTGTTCAGTCCAAGATCGCAAGAAACTGCAGAGTGTGGTGAACTCAGCCTAATGCATCACACAAGCTTGCCACCCCCACATTGATTCTGTATACACTTCCCGCTGCCTCAGGAAGGCAGACAGTATTATCAGAGACCCCTCCCACCCAGGCATTGCCTTCTTCCAGACCCTTCCATCAGGCAGAAGGTACAGAAGTCTGAAGACCCACACATTCAGACATAGGAACAGCTTATTCCCCACAGCTACAAGACTCCTCAACGACTCCCCCTCGGACTGATCGGTTCCCTGTAAGAACACCATTCACAAAGCCCTATGCTGCTATGCTGCTCTTGCTCATGTATTTGCTTCGTTAGGCCCCTTGTTCCGCACTGTAACCAATCACTGTTTGTCGATGTATCATTTGTCAATGTTCTCTGTTGATTATTCCTTTTGTCTACTATGTATGTACTGTGTACGTTCCCTCGGCCACAGAACAATACTTTTCACTGTACTTTGTGACAATGTGACAATAAATCAAATCAAATCAAATCAGTCGGTAAACCTACAACTCGTGGTGGTGAAAGGTTCCAGCCAAAATTTACTGGAGCGTGACTGGCTAAAACGCCTCTGTTTGGGCTGGCAGCGAGTATGCCGAATGTACCCCAATGGACCAGACGCGGTGATGGCGCATTTTCCAGGGGTGTTCTAGGAGAGCCTTGTTACAATCCGGGGGTCCTCCGCCAGGATATCAGTGGTCCCGGAGGCCCAACCACGCTATTTCCAGGCCCTACCCGTTCCTTATGCTTATCCCTTATGCGGGAGCAGCTGGGAATCATCCATATGGTGCAATTTGTAGATTGGGCCACGCCAGTCGTGCCGGTTACGAAGCGTGACGGGTCTGTCCGCCTTTACGGGGATTACAAAATGACAATCAACCGAGCATCCCGTCTGGATCGCTACCCAGTGCCAAAGATTGAAGCCCTATACGCGAGGATCAGCAGCGAAAAGACTTTTACCAAGCTCAACATGAGCCATGGCTATCTCCAGTTGATTTTGGACCCATCCTCACAAAAATACATGACCATCAACACACAAAGAGGGTTCTATGAATATACCAAGCTGCCATTCAAAGTATCTTCAGCATGTGCCATATTACAGAGGGTATGGAAAATATCCTCCAAGGATTGCCACACCTGGATGATGTGCTGATCATCGTTTCCTACGACCAGGAGCATCTGAGTAACCTGGAATAGGACCAAACTTTTCTACAGGCATTGCTTTTGAGTGGTCGCTTGCCTGAGACCTTACAATAATCCTACAAAGGGAAACTTCTACTCTGCCAAGACCTCTCAGGATCTTGTATGTTTCAATCAAATCCCCTCTTACTGTTCTGAACTCCAGTAGATACACGCCTAGACTGTCCAATCTATCCTCAAAAGACAACCTGCCCATCCCTGGTATTTAGTAAACCTTCTCTGTATTGTGTCTAATGCATTAGAACATAGAACATACAGTGCAGGAGGAGGCCATTCAGCTCATCGCGTCTGCACTGATCCACTTAAGCCCTCACTTCCACCCTAGCCCTGTAACCCAATAAGCCCTCCTAACCTTTTTGGGCACTAAGGGAAATTTATCATGGCCAATCCACCTAACCTGCATGTCTTTGTACTGTGGGTGGAAACCGGAGCACCCGAAGGGAACCCACACAGACACGGAGAGAACGTGCAGACTCCGCACAGGCAGTGACCCAGCGGGGAATCGAACCTGGGACCCTGGCGCTGTGAAGCCACAGTGCTATCCACTTGTGCTACCGTACTGCCCTGACCTTCTTTACATCCTTCCTTAAATAAGGAGACCAATACTGTACACAGTACTCCAGTCTCTGTGCAACTGAAGCATAACTTCCCGACTTTTAAAATAAATACCCCTCGCAATAATTGATAACATTCTATCAACTGTCCTAATTATTTTCTCTATCTACATTTTAGTCTTTTGTGCTTCATGAACCCAGACACCCAGATTGCTCTGAATCTCAGAGCTCTGCAATCTCTCACCATTTACATAAAAAGCTTGTTTCATTCTTCCGGCCAAAATAGACAGTTTCATATTTTCCCACATTATATTTCAGGGGCGAAATTCTCCGTAATCGGCGCGATGTCCGCCGACCGGCGCCAAAAACGGCCAAATCAGTCCGGCATCGCGCCGCCCCAAAGGTACAGAATCCTCCGCATCTTGAGCGGCCGAGCCCTAATCTAGAGGGGCTAGGCCCGCGCCGGACTGATTTCCGCCCCGCCAGCTGGCGGGAAAGGCCTTTGGGGCCCGCCAGCTGGCGCGTAAATGACATTGCCGGGCGGCGCATGCGCGGGAGCGTTAGCGGCCGCTGACGGCATTCTCGCGCATGCACAGTGGAGGGGGTCTCTTCCGCCTCCGCCATGGTGGAGACCGTGGCGAAGGCGGAAGGGAAAGAGTGCCCCCACGGCACAGGCCCGCCCGCGGATCGGTCGGCCCCAATCGGGCCAGGCCAATGTGGGGGCGCCCCCCGGGGCCAGATCGCCCCGCGCCCCCCCCCCCCCCAGGACCCCGGAGCCCGCCCGCGCCGCCTTGTCCCGCCGGTAAGGTAGGTGGTTTAATCTACGCCGGCGGGACAGGCATTCTAGCAGCGGGACTTCGGCCCATCCAGGCCGGAGAATCGCGTGGGGGGAGCCCGCCAACCGGCGTGGCACGGTTCCCGCCCCCGCCGAAACTCCGGTGCCGGAGAATTCAGCAACCGGCGGGGGCGGGATTCACGCCAGCCCCCGGCGATTCTCCGACCCGGCGGGGGGGTCGGAGAATCTCGCCCCTGATGTCAGATCTTTGTCCACTCTCGTAGCCTATCCATATCTTTTTGTAGCTTTCTTATAACCTCTACACAACTTACTTATGTATTTTTAGCTCAATTTGAGTAGTGAGCCCTCAACACATAAATTCATAGGTGGTGCAAGCAATCGATACACATCCTAAACCCACTGTTGTATTGCAGGAGGCATGGCAACCAGTTTGGTCATCGCAAACTCCCACAAACAGTATTGGCAAGAACACTGGAATCTCTTTTTATTCGTTCACGGGATCATAGAATCATAGAATTTACAGTGCAGAGGAGGTCATTCGGCCCATCGAGTCTGCACCGGCTCTTGGAAAGAGCACCCAACCCAAGCCCACACCTCCACCCTATCCCCATAACCCAGTAACCCCACCCAACACTAAGGGCAATTTTGGATACTAAGGGCAATTTAGCATGGTTAATCCACCTAACCTGCACGTCTTTGGACTGCGGGAGGAAACCGGGGCACCCGGAGGAAACCCACGCACACACGGGGAGAACGTGCAGTCTCCGCACAGAGAGTGACCCAGCAGGGAATCGAACCTGCGACCCTGGAGCTCTGAAGCAATTGTGCTAACCACTATGCTACCGTGCTGCACTACGGGCTATGGGCGTCACTGGCTGGACCAGCATTTATTGCCCATCGCTGAGAGAATTTAAGAGTCAACCACATTGATGTGGATCTGGAGTCACATGTAGGCCAGACCAGGTAAGGGCTACAGATTTCCTTCCTAAAAGGCATTTTAACCAGATGGGCTCTTACGATTACCTTGTCGTAGAATTAGACTTCTAATTCCAGATTTTTATTGAATTCAGATTACACCATCTGCCATGGTGGGATTCGAACGCGGGTCCCCAGAGCATGACTGTGGGTTTCTGGATTATTAGTCCAGCGACAATACCACTATGCCACTGCCTCCCCCCTAAAATAGTGAAATGGGATCTTTAACATCTCCTTGAGGCTGAAGACCATTGTATTTTGTTCCTTTATTTGGCCTGAAAGCTGAGAGTATCCTTGGCACGTAACGATCTGATTGATAATTCATGTGGACAGTTCATGTCGGCATTCAAACCAAACATCACACAAGTGCTCCCAGACCAGTGGATGATTATAGGTGTGAAACTAGCAAGTACAATCTTGTCAGGATGTAGGCATAATTACCTACCCTAGCAGATGGATGGATAAGTAACTGGTTCAACCTGTGATGTAAGTGACAGTGTGGTTGTACCACACAAAATGTGAAAGATGTAATCTGAATGTGGGTTATCTCCCTTGCTGAAGTATTGTAACCCAAATAAACTATGGTGGATGTTGATGACTCTGTCTTAGGGAGTGACAGATAAAGGCTGAATTTCCTGGCCCTTCCTGCCGGTGGGATTTTCCGGTCCTGTTGGAGGTGACCCTCCTCCTCCCGTGGTGCGTTGCCAGTGGCACCGGGTATTGCATGCACTAAACCCCATAGACATTAACGGGATCAGAAGATCCCACCACCAGTCAATGCCAGGCTGTCTCCGCCCTCCAGTGGCGGGATTTTCCATGACCACCACACCATGTTTTGCGGTGGTCTTCCGGTCACGACGCTGTCAATAAGTTTGGCTGTTGTTGAACCCTCCGTTGCCAAAGAACCTTGGCAGAACTGAACATTCCTGCTGGTGGGAATGGCTGGAAAATTTTGGCCAGTGATTCTACAGTTCAGCATCTGATCTGAAAGACAACATCCCCAATAGTGCAGCAGTCCCTCAGTACTGTACTAGAGTTATCTTTTATTCATTTTTTACAGGACATTGGCTTCCCTGGCTAGGTCAGTATTTGTTGCCCATCCCTAATTATGAGAAGATAGTGGTGAGCTGCCATCTTGAACTGCTGCAGTCCATGTGGCGTAGGTACACCCACTGTGCTGGGAGGAAGCTCCAGGATTTTGACCCAACAACAGTAAAGGAACGGCGATATATTTCCAAGTCAGACTGGTGAGTGTCTTGGAGGGGAACCTCCAGGTGAGGGGTTCCCAGGTATCTGCTGGCCTTGTCCCTCTGAATGGTAGTGGTCGTGGGTTTGGAAAGTGCTGGCTAAGGAACCTTGGTGCGTCCCTGCAGTGCATCTTGTAGATGGTACACACGGCTGCCACTGCATTGGTGGTGGAGGGGTAAACGTTTGTGGAAGCAGTGCCAATCAAACCGGCTGCTTTGTCCTGGATGGTGTCAATCTTGTCCAGTGTTGCTGGAGCTGCACTAATCCAGGCAAGTGGGGAGTATTCCATTACACCCCCGACTTGTACCTTGTAGGTGGTGGACTGGCTTTGGGGAGTCAGGAGGTGAGTTACTCACTGCAGGATTCCTGGCCTCTGACCTACTCTTAAAGCCACAGTATTAATATGGCTAGTCCAGTTCAGATTCTGGTCGCTGGTAACCCTCAGGCTGTTGATAGTGGGGGATTCAGTGATGGTAATGCCATTGAATGTCAAGGGGTGGTGGTTCAATTCTCTCTTATTGGAGATGGTCATTGACTGGCATTTGTGTGGCGCAGATATAACTTATCACTTGTCAGCACAAGCCTGGATATTGTCCAGGTCTTGAAGCATTTGGACATGGGCTGCTTCATTATCTGAGCAGTCGCAAATGGTGCTGAACATTGTGCCAGGATCAGCGAACATCCCCTCATCTGACCTTCTGTTGGAAGAAAACCATTGATGAAGCAGCTGAAGATGGTTGGGCCGAGGGCACTACCCTAAGGAACTCCGGGACTGAGAAGACTCCAACACCCATAACCATCTTCCTTTGTGCTCAGTATGACTCCACCCAGCGGAGATGTTTCCTCCCGATTCCCATTGATTCCAGTTTTGCGAGGGCTCCTTGGTCAGCATGGATTTTGAGCTCAAGTTGCATAGTGCATTTTAACCTATGAACTCTTGTCCAATAGGTGGGAGTGCAATCAAGCGATACGCAGCTTTTACACTCCTAGATCTTTCCAGGGCACACTGATGATATACTCCAACTCACAGAATCATAGAATTAAGCAGCTTCAACAAGTAGAAGGCCATTTGACCCTCAGCTCTTGTGCCGCCCAATTAATACTACCACATCCTTTTACATATGGAATTGCATTTTGTTTGCCATTGATTAGTCATCCTATTCCCTTCTGAGTGTTACTGTTGAATCTGCTCCTGCTGCACTTTCCAGATGCTAGTCAGTTGATCGCAGGTGCCTCAGCAAGTGACAGAAATTAAGTAAACAATGTGTTCATTGCTTCCTGTGTGGAAAATCTTTACGAATCACTCGTTATTCCTCAGCTGGAGTATTGTGTAGAATTCTGGTAACTCCACTTCAGAATGTCAAACACTCGAAGAGCATGCACAGGATTAGGGTTATGTTGAAAAATTGGGTGGTTCTTTTGAAGAGACGGCCGAGGCACAATGTGTCCAACCTGCTGCCATCTTGTAGGCAAGCTGATGTGCCCTTCTCTTGAGCAGGATGTCGCAAAGTGTCAAACATGTCAATCACGCTCTGCAGTGGTACTCTGCTTCATCAGACATCAAACAGAGATTTAACTGTTACCCCGCCAATACTTTCTGACAGGTGGGGCTGAATTTAATGGTCTGTTTGACATGTATCAGAGAACACATCCCTTTTGGTGAAGTGTCATGTGATGTGTAATGAAGTTAACAAAGGGTTTTTGCGAAGGCTTTCAATTTTCCATCTTAGATTGTATCAGCAACACCTCTCAATAAAGCCTCTTGATACGTTTGAAAGAATTCAGAGGGTAGACATTTCCATATCTTTTCTCTTTGCAGCAAAGTCAGAGATGGAACAAAACGAGAGAACTGGCGATGAGGATTGAGGAAAGAAAACAAAATTGTTGACAGAAGAAAGTCATCAACAGAAACAGTGGGGACGGTTTTGAGAGCAGTAAACGATTCCCGGGACCGGACACACACTCACACACTCACACACACACATACGCACAGCCACATGTGCTCTGCATGCATTTGATGAAGACTGTGAGACTTGGAAATGCAGGAACTGCGGCAAAACGTACCATATTGCCAAGGCATGTTAGACTCAGCAAACTTCTCCAACACCAATGATGTGCAAGAAAAAAAGCACATTGATGCAGAATAGCTTGTCTATAAATTAGAAGACAAAGTTCAAGGCCACTCAAAAGATGACGCACCCGAGCAACCTCAGGAGGTGAAGCTCGGTATCTCGTTGGTGTGGGGCGATCTTCCACAGGGCATATCGAGGGTCACAAAATTAGAATGGGTGCAGCTGCACTGTTAATACCTGAGACAATTTATAATCAAAAGTTGAAGCATCTGCCTTTTAAACAGTCAAATGTGATCCTAAGGACATTCACTGAAGAGGTTGTACCATTAAAAAGATAGATTATGGTGAAAGCATGGACAGATGGCGGGATTGCCTCTTTACAATGTCTGTGGAAATTCTCCCTCTTTATGTGGCAGAGCATGGTTGGCAAAGATTAAACTCAACTGTAGGGCAATAAATCAACTAGTGGGTTTGAAGAGCAACTTTCAATAACTTCTGGTGAAGCATGAGAAGGTGTTTGAAGATTCACATGGCTCAATGGCTGGAGTTGAAGTGCAATTAAAAATCAAGCCAAACAGTACACCAAATTGTCTCAAAGCTAAAACCCTACCATTTGCCATTAGGCCAAATGTCAAAGAAGAACTAAAAAAGTTTGTTCAAACAAGAGTCATTGAACCAGTTGGGCAACACCAATAGTTCCTGTATTGAAACATGATGGCTTAGTGATAATACGTGGAGATTTTAAAACAACTATAAACTTGGTATTGTGCACAGGTCACTATCCATTGCCATTGATTGAAGACTTGTTTGCTGGACTTTCCGGACATCAAAAATTCAGTGAAATTGATCTTTCAAAAGCATATTTACAAATGAATATGGCTGAAGAATCACGGCCGCTACTCACCATCGTGACATGGAAAGATCTGTTTCGTTACAGAGGTTGTCCTTTTGGAATAACATCCGCGATGCTTTTTTTAAGAGATCTTTGGAACACAGAAACAAGTTCAGATTCTGTTGCGGAAGACTTTCCAATACCTATTGAGACGGACACTGGAGTGACTTCCCAGGAAGTAACACCCAGTGAAGGAAAAGAAGGTACTTCCAAGGTCTCAAGTAGCCAGGTTCCAAAACATCAAATTCAACCCAAAAGGAATAGATGTCCACCTGAGAGACTGTCTTATTGAGCTGTATATGTATGTACAGGGATAATGCATAAGTGCGTCTGTTGCATCACGTGATGTTTCACAGCAGAAATGTTCATGACTTAAGTCATTGTCATTATGCTAAATAAGTAAACGGGAGGGGCATTAAGTATTAAAGAATACATTTCTGCTGTGGAACATCACGTGATCTGTAGTGACGTCAGCAGAGTGTTTGTGCGGGCTTTCAGTTCTCCATCTTAGATTGCATGGACAACATTTCCTACTAAACCTTACATATGTTTGTAGGAATCCAGAGTGTGGGCACCTCCATACCTTTTCTCTTTGCAGCTAACTTAGAAGTATAACATTGTCTTGGTCCCTGCCCTGCAGTGAAAAGTTTGGGGGGAACCTCACCCTTGGTCCAACAACTTGCCATGCAGGCATTTCATGCTCGGAGGGCATTATTTGTTTTAAGGCGGGACTTCCTCCTGCATCTGGGCTAGAGGTCCATCCTCTGAGAGGTGCCTGCGTACCAAATGGCCAGCAGCATTTTGGTCCCAGCGGTGCCATTAGGAGAGATGCCCAATGCTGCAACTACTTCCCAAACGCCCAATACCATGAAAGTTAAGTAGGAGTTGGGTATGGGTGTGGGTGTTGTCAGGGACAGGGCGACAGGTCTTAGTGAGGGTGGGGGTGTGGAGGCGGTGGGGCGAGGCGGGTGGGAGGCGAGGGAAGAGCGGCCAGGAAAAGAAGTGAACCAGAGGGAGAGAAAAATCGGTCCAGGGGCCTGTTAAGGAGGCACCAGCCTTCACAATGAGACTAGCTTTCGGAGCGCTGCTCCTTCCTCAGGTGAATGCAGAGGTCTGTTCCAGAAACACATATATAGACAAATTCAAAGATGCCAAACAATGCTAGGAATGCGACCATTAGCAGGTGAATAAATCCTTACAGATCCAGAGATGGGGTAACCCCAGGTTAAAGAGGTGTGAATTGTATCAAGCCAGGACAGTTGGTAGGATTTCGCAGGCCAGATGGTGGGGGATGAATGTAATGCGACATGAATCCCAGGTCCCGGTTGAGGCCGCACTCATGTGTGCGGAACTTGGCTATAAGTTTCTGCTCGGCGATTCTGTGTTGTCGCGGGTCCTGAAGGCTGCCTTGGAGAACGCTTACCCGGAGATCAGAGGCTGAATGCCCTTGACTGCTGAAGTGTTTCCCGACTGGAAGGGAACATTCCTGCCTGGTGATTGTTGCGCGATGTCCGTTCATTCGTTGTCGCAGCGTCTGCATGGTCTCGCCAATGTACCCGCGACAACGCAGAATCGCCGAGCAGAAACTTATAGCCAAGTTCCGCACACATGAGTGCGGCCTCAACCGGGACCTGGGATCATGTCGCATTACATTCATCCCCCACCATCTGGCCTGTGAAATCCTACCAACTGTCCTGGCTTGATACAATTCACACCTCTTTAACCTGGGGTTACCCCATCTCTGGATCTGTAAAGATTTAATCACCTGCTAATGGTCGCATTCCTAGCATTGTTTGGCATCTTTGAATTTGTCTATATATGTGTTTCTGGAACAGACCTCTTCATTCACCTGAGGAAGGAGCAGCGCTCCGAAAGCTAGTGACATCGAAACAAACCTGTTGGACTTTAACCTGGTGTTGTAAGACTTCGTACTGTGCTCACCCCAGTCCAACGCCGGCATCTCCACATCTTCACAATGAGACACTTAGTTAAATCCCAGCATTCACAGGATAGAACAAAGAACAAAGGAACTTACAGCACAGGAAGCAGCACGGTAGCACAAGTGATTAGCACTGTGGCATCACAACGCCAGGGGCCCAGGTTCGATTCCCTGCTGGAGTCTGTGCGGAGTCTGCACGTTCTCCCCCTGTCTGCGTGGGTTTCCTCCGGGTGCTCCGGTTTCCTCCCACAGTCCAAAGACGTGCAGGTTAGGTGGATTGGCCATGCTAAATTGCCCCTTAGTGGCCAAAAAAGGTTAGGAGAGGTTATTGGGGTTACGGGGATAGGGTGGAAGTGAGGGCTTAAGTGGGTCGGTGCGGACTCGATGGGCCGAATGTTCTCCTTCTGCACTCTATGTTCTATGTTCTATGAACAGGCCCTCCAGCCCTCCAAGCCTGCACCGACCATGCTGCCTGTCTGAACTAAAACCTAAAATCACCTACCCTTTCAGGGACCATATCCATCCCTTCCCATCCTATTCATGTATTTGTCAAGATGCCCCTGAAAAGTCATTTGTGCTTCCACTACAACCTCTGGTAGCGCGTTCCAGGTTCCCACCACCCTCTGTGAAAAAAACTTGCCTCGTACATCACCTTTAAATCTTGCCCCTCGCACCTTAAACCTATGCCCCTCATGATCTTCTCGACTTCTATCAGGTCGCCCCTCATCCTTCGTCGTTCCAGTGAGAACAAACCAAGTTTCTCCAACCTCTCCTCATAGCTAATGCCCTCCATACCAGGCAACAGCCTGGTAAACCTCTTCTGTACCCTCTCCAAAGCCTGCACCTCCTTTTGGTAGTGTGGGACAGAATTTAACACTCTATTCCAAGTGCGGCCTAACTGTGGTTCTGTGCAGCTGCAACATGCCTTGCCAATTTTTAAACTCAATGCCCCGGACGATGAAGGCCCAGCATCCCGTATGCCTTCTTGACTACCTTCTCCACCTGCGTTGCCACTTTCAGTGACCTGTGTACCTGTACACCCAGATCCCTCTGCCTATCAATACTCTTAAGGGTTCTGCCATTTACTGTATATTTCCTGTAATATTTACTGTAATAGACCTTCCAAAATGCATTATCTCACATTTGTCCGGATTAAACTTCATCTGCCACCTCTCCCCCCGAGCCTCCAACCAATCTATATCCTGCTGTGTCCTTTGAAGGCCCTCATCGCTATCCACAATTCCACCAACTGTTGTAATGTCCGCAAACTTATCAATCAAACCAGTTACATTTTCCTTCAAATCATTAAGGATGAAGCCCTTAAGTGGCCATTGTTGGCTGAAGCACGATGGCCAGAATTCTCCGGCTGTTGGGATTCCCTGTTCCTGATGGCAGCGAACCGCCGGCGGGTTTCCCGGCGGAGTGGGTATCTGAAATGGGAAATCCCCTTGGCTACAGCGGGAACAAAGAATCTCATCACCAGAAAATATCACACCACCTCCCTCCACTGTGGAACACCGGACTGGGACCGGAGAATCCAGCCCCATACAGATCTCGCCGGAAAGGTTGAATTACAGGATGGTCCTGGAACATCCTGGATGGTTGATCGCTTTTCCACATTCTCCTCCCTTCAGGTACAAAGCTCGAAAAGTGCATCAGGAACCACAGATGTCCACTGGATTGGTCCATATGTTTGGAAAGGTATTGCTGTGGTTTGCCATTACCTTCTATAATGTGGTTGACCAGGAACTCTACCATCTTACAGGCTGATAATCAACCTGCTAGGCTACATTATGAGCACATCATCAAGCCCTTAAGTGGGACTTGAAACTGGAGTTTCTGGCCAGAGGTAGTGACACTATTACTTTGCTACAACACCTCTGCCCACATTCTTCCTTCCATAAGCTTGAGGTCTTCCAGAACTTTGCTCCTAGCGGGACCCGTTCCCTTATGATCCCTGTACTCACTGATCTCCGTTGGTTCCAATTCACACAGCATCTGGATTGTCAAATTCCATTCCTTGTTTTCAAAACCCTCTCCACCTCGCCTCTCCATAATCTCTGGAATTTCTGCCATTCCCAAAACCCTCTGAGATATCTGTACTCCTCATGCTGGCCTCTTCTGGCCTCCCATGTGTGCCTGATTTTAATTGCTCCATTATTGATAGCTGTGCCTTCATTTGCCTCGGCCCCAAGCTCCGGAATTCTCTCCCCCACACCTCTCCACCTCTATCTTGCATTCCTCCTTCAAAGCAATTCTCAAGACCTACCTCTTTAGACCGTGCTTTTGATTATCTGACCTAATATCTCCTTATTACATCCAGTGGTGTTGAGTTTCTGATAATCCGGTAAAACACTTTGGGATGTTTCATTACTCACAGACACAATGGACAGGGCTTTCCGTTCCTCTCCCCCCACCAACCTCCCAACTCCATCTGGCATATTCTCTCGCGGCAGAGTCAGTCCGCTATTGGCAGACGCCGGGATTTTCCTATCCTGCCAATGCCGACGGGGCTTTGCGTATCCCACACCCTCCACCGCTGGGGAATGGGCCACATAGGGGGGCGGGGATGATTGGCCAATGGTGAGACCAGAAGATCCCACCAGCAGGAACGGCCATAACATTTTGGTCTGCATCAATGTAACTTGTTGATTAAGTAAGACGGTGCTCTGCTTTTGCAAAAGTCGATAAAATAATTCTCAGAATGTCCCATGCGAGCGAGTACTCTGCACTGGCATTGAAGGGAGGGAAATTTGTATGTTTATAAAAAGTTTACTTTGAAAAAAAAAGAGTCACCTTCTTTAACATATAAACCGGTTTGAGATTGCTGCGAATACTGACTTGGCCAATGGCTATTTGCATTGTGCTCTGTGAACTGTAGGGGTATCTGCCATTCTCAGGCAATCTTTAATCACTTTAAAAGCCATTCAGTTGACATGTACTAGAATGTTAGCATAAGTCATATTTATCCTTCTCTGTTTTTTCGTGGTCTGTCTCATCACTGTGTGGGATTTTCCCTCTGGCAGGATCTTCCGGCCCAATCATTTGTTTTGTCCCATTTCCACTCTATTTTGACTTGCATGGTCATCTCTTTTTGACACGCAATCACTCTTGCCTTCCCTGCCATTACTGACCTTCCCTTTTGGTCACACGTGCCCTCCCTTTCCCTGCCTCTGAATATAGCTTACAACCTGTTAGATCTCTCACTTTCTCCAGTTTTATTGGAAGATCCATTGACCTGAAGCAATGACTTCCAACTAGTGTTGGAAAACTGATGACCTGGTGGAATGACAAGGTTTTAAAGTGCACTTAGCTGCTGTGGGATAGCTTGCTCAAACCTCTACTGGGCCGCACTGTTTTGGGGGAGTAGGTATTGTGGGGAATACCTTGTGCGGGGACCGGTCTGGTTATTCAAAATAGTCACACTGAAGATAGAAGTGGTTTTATTTCTTATAACTCTTTCAGACTAACGATTTGGACCAAGCTGGCAGAACCACCCGAAATTAACGATTTACATCGCTTTGTCCGATTGTTCCCAGCGCAATTGTCCAGGGGAGGTTAGCCCTTGTGGACAATTGCCAAGGAATAAACCCTTACCTGGGATCATCCAAATGGGGTTCCCCAACACATCTTAAAGGTAATACCACCGCCCCCCCCCCGCCCCCCCCCCCGCCCCCCCACCTCCCTGGGATACTACGTTGCGCCGGCAGCACTGGCTCCCCTATCATTGACAGTAGCACAGTGGTTAGCACTGTTGCTTCACAGCTCTAGGGTCTCAGGTTCGATTCCCGGCTTGGGTCACTGTCTGTGCCGAGTCTGCAGCTTCTCCCTGTGACTGCGTGGGTTTCCTCCGGGTGCTCCGGTTTCCTCCTACAAGTCCTGAAAGGCGTGCTGTTAGGTAATTTGGATATTCTGAATTCTCCCTCTGTGTGCCCGAACAGGCGCCGGAATGTGGCGACGAGGGGCTTTTCACGGTAACTTCATTGCAGTGTTAATGTAAGCCTACTTGTGACAATAAAGATTATTGTACAATAAAGATTATTATCATGGGTCTGTTCAGAAAATAACAATGAAACAGGCAACTGGCAAATCGATAGCTATAAACCGGGGACTAGACAGCTGATTCATAATGCAGAGCGAGGCCAACAGCGGGTTCAATCCCCGTATCGGCTGAGGTTATTCATGAAGGCTCCATCTTCTCAACTTGTGCTCTGGTTACCCTCAGGTTAAATCACCATCAATCAGCTCTCCCCCTCAAAGGGGAAAGCAGCGTATGGTCTAGTTACAAACAGATTTCACTGTACATTTTTCATTACAGACACAATCACACTTTTTGTTTTCGATGCACACATTGTTGATTACAAATGCGTGTCTTAATTGCAGGGACACAGACTGCTAATTGCAGACACAAACATCACACATTGTTAATGATCGAGACACGTTGTTAATTGCAGACACATCCACGCTTTACATTGCAGACAGATCGACCATTAATCACAGGTGAATATACTCACATCAATACTGTTAATTATGACAAAGTCGCACACATTTACACAGCCGCACAAACCCACAGGCGCTATCCCACACAAGCACATTGATGCACACACATGCACAATATCAAATGCTACAGTTCATAACAAAATAAAGAGAAAATTAGCTTCTCAATTTGACTCAGTTTTGATAGTAGGTGTCTTTTTCAAAGGCTCGGGTTGATGCATTGCACCTCTTGCCATTTAAAAGTAATTACTGTCACATTGGTATAACAAACACGTTTCCTGACGGAGATAAATCATCGCTGAATTTATGTCAAAGCGATGCATATTGTTCAATGTTTTCAAATATATTCCTTAGCTGTTGCCAAAGCTGGGCTAAATCACCATTATCTTCTTTGGTGACAAATAAACTAGTGTGGACATACAGCGAGGGCAGGTTACATACTGCAGCAGATTAGGGTAATGGTCCATGAAACTGCTCATAAAATTCAAAGACCTGAGTTCAAATCGGAAGCAGGCGTAGTTGCTGACAGTCACTTATTGTTTATGACTGTTAGATCTTAGACAATAGGCTGATGTATATTTTACACAACACAGCCTCCCTTCAAATCAATTTAACTCTTTGGGGGTCACTCTGAATTTCAGCAGAAAAATAATTCTCTTTCAGTTGTAGCATTCCTGTCTTTGCTAATCTGACAAATAGTGTCAGACTCTTAAACAGGGGGTCTCGCTTCCCTCTTAAGGTCCAGCCCCTGCAATAAGTATCAATGACACAAAACAACCTTGGAGACAATTCCACTTTATGTGGTAAACCTTTATTAGCCCATTAAGCAATAGTATCACCATTTTTAAATTCATTTATGAGATGTGGACGTCGCTGGCTGGGCCAGCATTTGTAGCCCATCACCTAATTCCCCTCAAAATGCCAGATGAATTCAGAGGACACTTAAGAGTCAAACACATTGCTGAGGGTCTGCAGTCACATGTAGGTCAGACCAGGTAAGGATGATAGATCTCCTTCCCTAAAGGACATTAGTGTCCAGATAGGCTTTTACGGCAATTGGCTATGGTTTCATGATGGCGCCAGAGCATGGCGACTTTCTGCGAGCTCTCTCCCCCGGTCACTTTTCTTTTATATCCAATCAGCGTTCTGACCTACTAAAACTATTTTCCTCTTCTAAGATAATTACGAACAATGTTCTTCGATGTTTTCTTACAGATCTGAGGATCCTTCGAACTTCGAGGACCAGACCCGATGACCCGACACGACCCCATGGCCTCCCACATGTGCCGCTGCTGCCGCTCCCACCCAGTGACCGACCACGGACCGGAGCCCTCCCCAGCAGCCACCGCCTGCAGACCGGAGCCTCCCCGAGCAGCGACCGCCCGAGCAGCAAACAACCCCGGACCAGACCCCCCCCCCGCAAGCAGCGACCGCCCATCCAGCGACCTCCCGCTGACTGGCGCCCCCCCCCCCCCCCGAGCACCTGCCGCCTGCCCAACGACCGACCCCAGACTGGAGCCCCCCTGAGCAGCGGCCGCCCGCCCAGCGGCCCCGGACCAGAGCCCACCCGCCCAGCATACACCGAAGGCCCGACTAGACTCACACCGGAGTGTGACCACGTGGCCGCTCCCCCCAGACTCCGACCACGTGACCTGTCCTAACCATGTGGTGTTCAGCCTGTCCATCATCCTGAAGTACCTGGAGGAGAAAAAGGTAAAAGGCGGGATCTTTCCAGACCCCCACAAAGGCCAACCTCAGCGTGACTCGACCACGGGGGCGCGGGGCCTCGCCAGCGAAGCGGGAATGCCTGAGCCAACCCCGGAGCGACAGATACCCACCCGACCCCACCGGAAGGTGAAGCCAACCCCACCGCCCCACGAGACCAGACCGGCCCACGCACAACCCCCTCCAGTGACCCTGACACTGCCACCATCCCCGACCCCTCCGAACGCAATCACCTACCTTACGCAAACCCAGCCCTGCCATCCAAGAGCAGCCGCCGACCCAGGAAGGGGGGACAATGCGGCGGCCTGAAGGTGAAACTTAAATTATGCAGCTTCAAGACTCCTCTCCCCAGCATACTCCTAGCGAACGTCCAAGCGGTTGAGGACAAGCTGGATGACCTCAACGCTCGACTTACCTCCCAGACTGAAGTGAGAAACTGCTGTGTGCTCTGCTTCACATAGCTCACTCCGGCCACACCAGACTGCGCCATCCAATCCGAAGGTTTTCAACCCACCGAATGGACCGCACGGAGGTCTCAGGCAAGTCGAAGGGCGGAGGTGTTTGCCTCCTGATCAACACCCCCTGGTGTTTGGATGTGTCCCTAGCATGCCATTGCTACCCAAAACTAGAATACCTAACCATGAAGTATCGCCTCTTCTCCTCCCACGTGAATTCACCTCTGTACTCATCACAGCAGTCTACATCCCACCCCAGACGAAAGTGAAGAAAGCACTTGACGAACTCCACCCCACCATCAACAACCAAGAAACAAATCACTCCGAAGCCCCGACAATCATGGCTGGAGACTTCAACCAGGCCAACCTCAGGAAGGTCCGACCCAAACTCCATCAACATATGTCCTGCTCCACCAGAGGTGCAAACACCCTGGACCACTGCTTCACGAGCATTAAAGGAGCCGACCACTCCATTCCCCGACCTTGTTATGTCATGCTGTTGATTAACATAAGTTGCTACTGACCATAGACGACGTTGAAAGACACTCCAGTCCTTGAAGTAAGTTGAAAGGATTTATTCAGGAACAACAACTAGATAAATGAGTTTGACACTCTACTGATCTAACTCTAGTAACTCAGTGATAATGGCTAACTGTACAACTGGGATCGAGGCCACATGTGGTGACCCAGCCTGAGATCTAAACTATTCTGGTGTGTGGTAGGCTATATTAAGGGTATCGTGGTACCTAGGTAGGATGTACCTTATACTGTAGTATGAGTGGTGGAACCTGCCTGCTGGTTCCGCCCAGCAGGCGGAGCATAAGAGTCTGTGTTTCACCCACAGCAGTCATTCTGTACCGGAGCTGCTAGGGTAACTACTTGTTCATTAAAGCCTTCAATTGGACTACAATCTCGCTTCAGTAGTGATTGATCGTGCATCAATTTAATGACCAAGATTGAAGAATGGCTGCTCTCCACATCAAGCCAGAGTGTCTACAAATCAATCCCCACGCGGCAAATGCAGCAGCAACTTTTAAACATTGTCTGGCATGTTTCAACGGGTACATCAGGACGGCCCCGACTACCCCCACGGAGGAACAGAAAATGCAAGTCCTCCACTCAAGGGTGAGCCCAGAAATCTACACGCTTATCGAAGACGCGGACGGTTTCAAGGACGCAATGACTTTGTTAAAAGAGCACCACGTCCGCACTGTGAATCAGGTATACGCTCGGCATCTTTTAGCTACCAGACGGCAGATCCCAGGGGAATCATTGGACGATTTTTACCGCGCATTGTTAGTGTTAGGTAGAAACTGTACACAAGTCTCAGCCAATGACCACATCAAACTCTTAATACGGGATGCTTTTGTTGCGGGCATGCTGTCCTCTAACATCCGCCAGCAACTGTTGGAAAATGACAGGCTAGGGCTTAAAGAGGCACGGAAACCTTTGCACTCCCTAGGAAGTCCTCCTCGGGGACCTCGCTCCCAACATGGCTGGCAGCCCCCCGGACCCGTCCTACTCCGCAAACACGTACGGACCCACAAGTCGGACCCACTGGTCGAGAGGGTACATCTCCTCCACGCTAACCCCCAGTACGCCTATGTGGCGCACCCCAACGGCCGACAAGAAACGATCTCCCTCCGTGATTTGGCCCCCGCTGGACCCCCCACCCCCACCCCCCCCACCCCCCCACCCACCAACACCCACCATTTTTTCACCGGCACACACCACCGCAGCCCCCTTCCCAGGAGGATCCGTCCTCCCACTGGCCCCATCCGGATGCGATGAAGCTGAAGACGACACGCTCCCAGAGCCACTGATGCCCGAGCCGACACCAGCATCACCGCCGGGACTGCGGCAATCACAGAGGACGACCAGGGCCCCCGACCGGCTGATAGTTTCATTGTAAAATTAACTTGTAAATAATTGTCTGTAAATATGTGTATTGCATGTAAAGGCACTGAGGGGTACTGGTATAACTTCTACCACTGTAAAAGCAAGGCCACCACCCCCGCCGGACTCTTTTTTAAACAGGGGGTGAATGTGGTAGGCTATATTTAGGGTATCGCAGTACCTAGGTGGGATGTACCTTATACTGTAGTATGAGTGGTAGAACCTGCCTGCTGGTTCCGCCCAGCAGTCATTCTGTACCAGAGCTGCTGAGGTAACTACTTGTTCATTAAAGCTTTCAATTGGACTACAATCTCGCTTCAGTAGTGATTGATCGTGCATCATGGTGCTAATCCTACAGTCCCTGCCAGGAGTGAGAGGGAGGGTCTAGTGTGTGTCTGGTTCGATAATGAGTTGTGTAGTGCCCTGTAGTGGTTGTGCCACAGCCGGGAGTTCTGATTAACCCCTTAGTTTCATGTCTGTCTACATATCATTACAGACATCACTTTGGCAAATCCGACCACAAGTCGGTATTCCTACTTCCGGCTTACAAACAGCAACTCAAGTGTGCCGAGCCAGTTAAGAAAACCATGCAGTGCAGGTCCGAGGAATCTGAGGACATCCTCCGCGACTGCTTGGAGACTGTGGCTGGTCCATATTCAAGGCTGCGGCAGCTAACCTGGACGAGTACACAACCACCATCACAGACTTCATCAGTAAGTGTGTCGAGGACTGTGTACCAAAGAAGACAATACAGGTATTCCCCAATCGGAAGCCCAAGCTCAACCAAAAGGTTCACTCTCTGCTGAAGTTCCAGACAGAGGCGCTCGAGTCTGACGACCCTGACCTAGATAAGAAATCCAGGTGCGACGTACGGAAAGCCATCAGGGATGCAAAAAGACAATACCGTATCAAACTCGAGCCCCGGGCCAGCGACACTAACCCATGACGACTATGGCAGGGCCTACACAAGACCACAGGCTATAAAGCAAGGCCAGGCGGAATTTCTGGGGCTGGAGCATCTCTAACTAATGATCTGAACAAGTTCTATGCCCGCTTTGAGCAGTCAGCCAATGTATCAGTGCCACCCGCCCCACCAGCCCTGGACACATCCATATTACAGCCTCAGAGGTAAGAGCTGCCTTCTTGAGAGTGAATCCGCGGAAAGCGACGGGGCCCGATGGAGTTCCTGGGCGAGCACTCAGAGCCTGCGCAGACCAACTAGCGAGTGTATTCGCAGATATCTTCAACACCTCACTCCTCCGCTCTGAGGTCCCCACCTCCATCAAGAAGACCACCATAATACCAGTACCAAAGAAGAACAAGGTAGTCTGCCTCAACGACTACCGACCGGTGGCCCTAATGGCTGTTATCATGAAATGCTTCGAGAGACGGATCAGTGCCAGCCTCCCAGACGGCCTTGATCCACTGCAGTTTGCCTATCACCTCAACCGGTCCACAGCAGATGCTATCTCCCTGGCCCTATCATTAACACTCAAACACCTCAACAACAAGGACACCTATGTAAGACTGCTGTACATAGACTACAGCTCCGCCTTCAACACCATTATCCCGACAAGACTGGTAACCAAACTCCACAATCTTCGACTTGACCCCTCCCTATGCAGCTGGATCCTTGACTTCCTCACCAACAGACCGCAATCTGTCAGGATAGGTAACAACATCACCTCCACAATAGTCCTCAACACTGAGGCCCCACAAGGAAGTGTGCTCAATCCTCTACTGTACTCCCTATACACACACGACTGTGTGGCAAGATTTAACTCCAACTCAATCTATAAGTTTGCAGATGATACGACTGTGATGGGCCGTATCTCAAGCAACGACGAATCAGACTACAGGACGGAGATAAATAACTTGGTTTCATGGTGCACCGAAAGCAACCTCTCTCCAAATGTCAGAAAGACCAAGGAACTGATCATCGACTTCAGGAAGCGTAGCACTTCTGTCTGCATCAATGGCTCCATAGTGGGGATGGCCGATAGCTTTAAGTTCCTGGGGGTCACCATCACCAACAGTCTGTCCTGGGTCCACTCACGTTGATGCAACGTCAAGAAAGCCCAACAACGTCTCGGCTTCCTGTGGAAGCCAAAGAAATTCAGCATGTCTGCATCGACTCTCACAAACGTCTACAGATGTGTGATAGAGAACACCCTATCCGGCTGCATCACAGCATGGTACGGCAACGGCTCGGCCCAAGATCGCAAGAAACTGCAGAGTGTGGTGAACTCAGCCCAACACATCACACAAGTTTGCCACCCCCACATTGATTCTGTATACACCTCCCACTGCCTCAGGAAGGCAGACAGCATTGTCAGAGAACCCTCCCACCCAGGCATTGCCTTCTTCCAGACCCTTCCATCAGGCAGAAAGTACAGAAGTATGAAGACTCGCACATCCAGACATAGAAACAGCTTCTTCCCCACAGCTACAAGACTCCTCAACAACTCCCCCTCGGACTGATCTGTTCCCTGTAAGAACACTATTCACGACGCCCTATGCTGCTCTTGCTCAACCACTTAAGCAACTGCTTAACCACTTCCTTACCTTGCAGGTCAGCTGTTCGGGAGAGAGAGGGAGCCAGGACCTTGGAAACAGCGCGGGAGTTTCAAAAAGCGCGGGAGCTGCGAGGCAGAGGGGACAGTTTAAAAGGGCGCGCCGTGGGTGAGGTAAGTACTGCTTAACCACTTCCTTACCTTGCAGGTCAGCTGTTCGGGAGAGAGAGGGAGCCAGGACCTTGGAAACAGCGCGGGAGTTTCAAAAAGCGCGGGAGCTGCGAGGCAGAGGGGACAGTTTAAAAGGGCGCGCCGTGGTGAGGTAAGTACTGCTTAACCACTTCCTTACCTTGCAGGTCAGCTGTTCGGGAGAGAGAGGGAGCCAGGACCTTGGAAACAGCGCGGGAGTTTCAAAAAGCGCGGGAGCTGCGAGGCAGAGGGGACAGTTTAAAAGGGCGCGCCGTGGTGAGGTAAGTACTGCTTAACCACTTCCTTACCTTGCAGGTCAGCTGTTCGGGAGAGAGAGGGAGCCAGGACCTTGGAAACAGCGCGGGAGTTTCAAAAAGCGCGGGAGCTGCGAGGCAGAGGGGACAGTTTAAAAGGGCGCGCCGTGGGTGAGGTAAGTACTGCTTAACCACTTCCTTACCTTGCAGGTCAGCTGTTCGGGAGAGAGAGGGAGCCAAGACCTTGGAAACAGCGCGGGAGTTTCAAAAAGCGCGGGAGCTGCGAGGCAGAGGGGACAGTTTAAAAGGGCGCGCCGTGGGTGAGGTAAGTACTGCTTAACCACTTCCTTACCTTGCAGGTCAGCTGTTCGGGAGAGAGAGGGAGCCAGGACCTTGGAAACAGCGCGGGAGTTTCAAAAAGCGCGGGAGCTGCGAGGCAGAGGGGACAGTTTAAAAGGGCGCGCCGTGGGTGAGGTAAGTACTGCTTAACCACTTCCTTACCTTGCAGGTCAGCTGTGCGGGAGAGAGATCAGTTTTGGGAGCAGGCCTATTGGCTGACTGTAAATCAGGAAGGATACAAAGGGTGTGGCTGAAGTGCCTATAGAAACAGAGTGCTGAAGGCAAACAGAGTGTATCTGAGTTTGGGTAAGGCTGAGTTCGGGTAAGAGGGGAGTGACAAAAAAAAAAAAAAATCAAATTAATTAAGTAAATTAATTAACTAGTTAAGGGAATTTGGTGCTCACCTGAAGGAGGTGCAGAGAAGCAGACCTGTGAGGGAGTCTCTGGAGCAATTGCATCACAGCCAGCAGGTAAGTGATTGGCTTGTAACTGGTAAGTGATTTCTCTCTCTTTGACTTTCTCTTAGCTGTGTAGTGTAGTTCAAATTTAACTTCAGGTTTAAGTCATGGCAGGAGAGCTCAGACCCGTGTCATGCTCCTCTTGTGAGATGTGGCAAGTCAGGGACCCTTCTGGTGTCCCTGACTCCTTCATCTGCAAGAAGTGTGTCCAACTGCAGCTCCTGTTAGACCGCTTGACGGCTCTGGAGCTGCGGATGGACTCACTTTGGAGCATCCGCGATGCTGAGGAAGTTGTGGATAGCACATTCAGTGAGTTGGTCACACCGCAGATTAAAATTACTGAGGCAGATAGGGAAAGGGTGACCAACAGACAGAGGAAGAGTAGGAAGGCAGTGCAGGGATCCCCTGCGGTCATCTCCCTCCAAAACAGATTTACCGTTTTGGAAACTGTTGGGGGAGATGGCTCACCAGGGGAAGGTGGCAGCAGCCAGGTTCATGGCACCGTGGCTGGCTCTGCTGCGCAGAAGGGCGGGAAAAAGAGTGGCAGAGCTATAGTGATAGGGGATTCAATTGTAAGGGGAATAGACAGGCGTTTCTGCGGACGCAAACGAGAATCCAGGTTGGTATGTTGCCTCCCTGGTGCAAGGGTCAAGGATGTCTCGGAGCGGCTGCAGGGCATTCTGGAGGGGGAGGGTGAACAGCCAGCTGTCGTGGTGCATATAGGCACCAACGATATAGGTAAAAAACGGGATGAGGTCCTACAAGCTGAATTTAGGGAGTTAGGAGTTAAACTAAAAAGTAGGACCTCAAAGGTAGTAATCTCAGGATTGCTACCAGTGCCACGTGATAGTCAGAGTAGGAATGACAGGATAGCTAGGATGAATACGTGGCTTGAGAGATGGTGCAAGAGGGAGGGTTTCAAATTCCTGGGACATTGGGACCGATTCTGGGGGAGGTGGGACCTGTACAAATCGGACGGTCTGCATCTGGGTGGGACCGGAACCAATGTTCTCGGGGGGGTGTTTGCTAGTGCAGTTGGGGAGGGTTTAAACTAATGTGCCAGGGGGATGGGAACCGATGTAGGAAGTCAGTGGGGACAGAAACAAAAGGCAGGAAGGGAGAGTGTGTAAAGCATGACCAGAGAAAGCAGGGCAGAGAGCAAGGAAGGTCTACATTAAACTGCATTTATTTCAATGCAAGGGGCCTGACGGGCAAAGCGGATGAACTCAGGGCATGGACGGGCACATGGGACTGGGATATTATAGCTATGACTGAAACATGGCTAAGGGAGGGGCAGGACTGGCAGCTCAATGTTCCGGGGTACAGATGCTATAGAAAGGATAGAACAGGAGGTAAGAGAGGAGGGGGAGTGGCGTTTTTGATTAGGGAGAACATCACGGCAGTACTTAGAGGGGATATATCCGAGGGTTCGCCCACTGAGTCTATATGGGTGGAACTGAAAAATAAGAAGGGAGAGATCACCTTGGTAGGACTGTACTACAGGCCCCCAAATAGTCAGAGGGAAATTGAGGAGCAAATATGTAAGGAGATTACAGATAGCTGCAAGAATAATAGGGTGGTAGTAGTAGGGGACTTTAACTTTCCCAACATTGACTGGGACAGCCATAGCATTAGGGGTTTGGATGGAGGGAAATTTGTTGAGTGTATTCAGGAGGAATTTCTCATTCAGTATGTGGATGGACCGACTAGAGAGGGGGCAAAACTTGACCTCGTCTTGGGAAATAAGGAAGGGCAAGTGATAGAAGTGCTAGTGAGGGATCACTTTGGGACAAGTGACCATAATTCCATTAGTTTTAAGATAGCTATGGAGAATGATAGGTCTGGCCCAAGAGTTAAAATTCTTAATTGGGGCAAGGCCAATTTTGATGGTATCAGACAGGAACTTGCAGAGGTAGATTGGGGGAGACTATTGGCAGACAAAGGGACGGCTGGTAAATGGGAGGCTTTTAAAAATGTGTTAACCAGGGTGCAGGGTAAGCACATTCCCTTTAGAGTGAAGGGCAAGGCTGGTAGAAGTAGGGAACCCTGGATGACTCGAGATATTGAGACTCTGGTCAAAAAGAAGAAGGAGGCATATGACGTACATAAGCAACTGGGATCAAGTAGATCCCTTGAAGAGTATAGAGATTGTCGAAATAGAGTTAAGAGGGAAATCAGGAGGGCAAAAAGGGGACATGAAATTGCTTTGGCAAATAATGCAAGGGAGAATCCAAAGAGATTCTACAGATACATAAAGGGGAAAAGAGTAACTAGGGACAGAGTAGGGCCTCTTAAGGATCAACAAGGGCATCTATGTGCAGAGCCACAAGAGTTGGGTGAGATCCTGAATGAATATTTCTCATCGGTATTCACGGGAGAAAGGCATGGATGTTAGGAAACTAAGGGAAATAAATAGTGATGTCTTGAGAAGTGTGCATATTACAGAGGAGGAGGTGCTGGAAGTCTTAAAGCGCATCAAGGTAGATAAATCCCCGGGACCTGATGAAATGTATCCCAGGATGTTGTGGGAGGCTAGGGAGGAAATTGCGGGTCCCCTAACCGAGATATTTGAATCATCAGCAGCCACAGGTGAGGTGCCTGAAGATTGGAGAGTGGCGAATGTTGTGCCCTTGTTTAAGAAGGGCAGCAGGGAAAAGCCTGGGAACTACAGACCGGTGAGCCTAACGTCGGTAGTAGGTAAGTTGCTAGAAGGTATTCTGAGAGACAGGATCTACAAGCATTTAGAGAGGCAAGGACTGATTCGGGGCAGTCAGCATGGCTTTGTGCGTGGAAAATCATGTCTCACAAATTTGATTGAGTTTTTTGAGGGAGTGACCAAGAAGGTAGATGAGGGCAGTGCAGTAGACGTTGTCTACATGGACTTTAGCAAAGCCTTTGACAAGGTACCGCATGGTAGGTTGTTGCAGAAGGTTAAAGCTCACGGGATCCAGGGTGAGGTTGCCAATTGGATTCAAAATTGGCTGGACGACAGAAGGCAGAGAGGGTGGTTGTAGAGGGTTGTTTTTCAAACTGGAGGCCTGTGACCAGTGGTGTGCCTCAGGGATCGGTGCTGGGTCCACTGTTATTTGTGATTTATATTAATGATTTGGATGAGAATTTAGGAGGCATGGTTAGTAAGTTTGCAGATGACACCAAGATTGGTGGCACAGTGGATAGTGAAGAAGGTTATCTAGGATTGCAACGGGATCTTGATCAATTAGGTCAGTGGGCCGACGAATGGCAGATGGAGTTTAATTTAGATAAATGTGAGGTGATGCATTTTGGCAGATCGAATCAGGCCAGGACCTACTCAGTTAATGGTATGGCGTTGGGGAGAGTTATAGAACAAAGAGATCTAGGAGTACAGGTTCATAGCTCCTTGAAGGTGGAGTCGCAGGTGGACAGGGTGGTGAAGAAGGCATTCGGCATGCTTGGTTTCATTGGTCAGAACATTGAATATAGGAGTTGGGACGTCTTGTTGAAGTTGTACAAGACATTGGTACGGCCACACTTGGAATACTGTGTGCAGTTCTGGTCACCCTATTATAGAAAGGATATTATTAAACTAGAAAGAGTGCAGAAAAGATTTACTAGGATGTTGCCGGGACTTGATGGTTTGAGTTATAAGGAGAGGCTGGATAGACTGGGACTTTTTTCCCTGGAGCGTAGGAGGCTTAGGGGTGATCTTATAGAGGTCTATAAAATAATGAGGGGCATAGATAAGGTAGATAGTCAACATCTTTTCCCAAAGGTAGGGGAGTCTAAAACTAGAGGGCATAGGTTTAAGGTGAGAGGGGAGAGATTCAGAAGGGCCCAGAGGGGCAATTTCTTCACTCAGAGGGTAGTGAGTGTCTGGAATGGGCTGCCAGAGGTAGTAGTAGAGGCGGGTACAATTGTGTCTTTCAAAAAGCATTTAGATGGTTACATGGGTAAGATGGGTATAGAGGGTTATGGGCCAAGTGCGGGCAACTGGGACTAGCTTAATGGTAAAAACTGGGCGGCATGGACTGGTTGGGCCGAAGGGCCTGTTTCCATGCTGTAAACTTCTATGATTCTATGATTCTATGTATTTGCTTTGTTTGGCCCCTTGTTCCGCACTGTAACCAATCACTGTTTGTCAATGTACCATTTGCCAATGTACTCTGTTGATTATTCTTGTGTCTACTATGTACGTACTGTGCACGTTCCCTCGGCCGCTGAAAAATGCTTTCATTGTACTTCGGTACATGTGACAATAAAACAAATCAAATCAAATGATCATTATTAGACTTTTAAGACCAAATTTTTATTGAATTAAAATTTCACCATCTGCCATGATGGGATTTAAACATAGGTACTAAATTAGTAGTCCAGTGACATTACCACTGTGCCAAGGGCTCTCCCAAAACCACTAGCCTAATAAGACCTGTGTCATGATATTCAGGTAAACATCATGGTACAAACATACATACATACTGATGGACAGATCAATGGACCAATCAACACACACACAACACCACAGCCAATCACAGGCAAGAGCATACACAGTGCAAAACAGGGAACACGATACTTCCCGGGCATTCCAGCAGGAGACAGCTCGGGGCACAGAGCTCACAGCAAGCCACTCAGACATCCACCATGTGCTGAGTGCCACTACAAGATAGTATTAGAAATAAGTCCACAGATTTTAGGGTTATGATCGAACGTCAGTAACCAATTTACCACTGTAAATATATGTTAGTAATAAAACTGAGTTGTACCATTCGCAACCGTGTTGGTTTGTCTGTGTAGCAGAGTACCCAACACATCATAGTACCAGGAGTAACTGTGGGACCTTCCTACGAATCCTCCGGAATCTGCCACCTGCGCCATGGACACCGTCAGCACGCCGCAGCCGCTACAAGTCGCTGGAAACCTTGGCGTCAATTGGAAGCTGTTCAAACAGCGCTTCCAGCTCTTCCTGGAAGCCAACGAAAAGGAGAGCGCTTCGGACACCAGAAAGATCGCCATCCTCCTCTCCACGGCAGGTCAACACGCCATCCACGTCTACAACTCCCTGGTGTTCGCGGAAGGTGAGGACAAGACCAAGTAAAAGACGGTCCTTCTCAAACTCGACCAACACTTCATCGTCGAGGTCAATGAGAGTTTCGAGAGGTATCTCTTCCAGCAGCGCCTGTAGGGTAAGGATAAGCCCTTTCAATCCTTCCTTATGCACCTCCGTATCCTCGCGCAGTCCTGTGGTTACGACCCCACCTCCGATTCAATGATTCAGGACCAGATTGCTTTTGGGGTCACCTCAGGCACCCTACACCAGCAGCTCCTAAAAATTAAAGGCCTCACCATAGCCTCCGCAATCGAAGCCTGTGTCCTGCATGAAAACGCGACGAGCCGCTACTCCCAATTTCAAGCAGCCGAATCGGCGCGGCAGGGGTCCTAGGCAGCCGGATCGGCGAGACAGGCGGCCTACAAGGCCGAGCGGGTCCAGGCGATCGAGTTCCTCCCGGCCCGCGGCCCGGACGAGGGCGGCCATTTCGCGCGCTTTTCGAGGCCTCCCGCGTTTGTGCGCGCCAAAAACGACGTCGACACAGAGGGACGTGATGCGCATCAACGCAAGACTGATCTGCGTATGCGCGGTGGCGCCACGAATGCCATGACGTCACGACGTGCGGCAACTGTGGAGCCGCACATTTAAAGCGGCAATGTCCGGCAAGAAACCGACAATGCCTCCGCTGTGGCAAGATGGGCCACTACGCTGCCTGCTGTCGAGCAGCTCAAACTGCCAATGTTCCCCAATTCCGACAACCTCGCAGCGACGTGCGGACCATTCAGCCTCCTTACTACGAGTCGTGCCCAGACAATATCCAGACCTGTGACACAGACGACCGGGACGCCTTCCGTGTTGCGGTCATTGATAGGAACCGGATGTCTCCAGCCAGGACCCACCAGCCGTTGCAAGTGAACACTGTCAATCCGGGTGATGAATGGTGTGCCACCCTAACGGTCAACCCGAATTCATCGCCCACCTACTAGACTGGACTTATGTGCCTGTTTGTACATTGAACTCATAATACCACTGTGTTAATATGTTTCTGTTCTTCCTTGTCGTTACAGGAGTTTGTTTTGTCGTTCAACATTTCCCCGTTCTTTATTTATGGTACAACCTCGTTGTTATGTTGCACCCAACATCGCCCCTTGTATATAGTTTAGCCCCATGTACATGCTGTAGATATTGCACACACACACACATTCAGCTGCACTCAGTACACATCTCTATTTATCACCACATAGGCACATGTTCTTGTCAAAAAAGGGGGGATGTCATGATATTCAGGTAAACATCATGGTACAAACATACATACATACTGATGGGCAGATCAACAGACCAATCAACACACACACAACACCACAGCCAATCACAGGCAAGAGCATACACAGTACAAAACAGGGAACACGACACTTCCCGGGCATTCCAGCAGGAGACAGCTCAGGGCACAGAGCTCACAGCAAGCCACTCAGACATCGACCATGTGCTGAGTGCCACTCCAAGATAGTATTATGAAAAGGTCCACAGATTTTAGGGTTATGATCGAACCTCAGTAACCAGTTTACCACTGTAAATAAATGTTACTAATAAAACTGAGTTGAACCATTCGCAACCGTGTTGGTTTGGCTGTGTAGCAGAGTACCCAACACATCACTCTGTATGCAGGAGCTCACTCCCTGGTAGTTAGTACACTGAATGTTTCTTTCTGCATGACTTCCTGTGACTGACCAAGTCACACTTCCCTGCCTGCAGCAACAATATATTTGCCTGGTTGTGGCTTTATACCCTTTCTGACCCTGGTCCCTTGACATATCAGGTAAACATTGAAATGGGTCACCTCTTTGCGTATTCAGTGCCTTATCAATCCCACCATGACTATGCAAGACCACCTACATGTCATCAGTTCCTGCTCTCAACAGGGGAGTGTCTCCAGATGCTTAACAGCGATGGGTGTAATATCTGCACCTTGATAAGGCTGGAAGGATGGGCAGCACGGTGGCGCAGTGGTTAGCATTGTTGTCTCACGGCACTGAGGTCCATGGTTCGATCCCGGCTCTGGGTCACTGTCCACATGGAGTTTGCACATTCTCCCAGTGTTTGCATGGGTTTCGCACCCTCAACCCAAAGATGTGCAGGGTAGGTGGATTGGCCCCTTAATTGGAAACAAAAATGAATTAGGTACTCTAAATGTATATTTAAAAAAAAGGTAGGGCTGGAAGAAAGCCTTTCACACATACCCTGAGAGCCTTTGTCGATGAGAGCTGTTGTCGACAGTGGCCGCGTTTAGCGCCTGCAGCACCGAGATAGACTCCGCTGTTCAACGGCACTTTGCCGTTTTGTTTGGCCTCGGGGAGGAATTCCCCATTGAGGCCACTCTTTAATTCATGTCCACTCTTTAAGTCATTTCCTGCAAGGGCGAGCTCAGCTCAGCTCAGCTCGCTAGTGCAGGAAGACGACTCACGGATCGGGGTGCCAATTTCAAAGGCACTCTGATCCTTCGAACGTCCTGAAGCACCGCGGCTTCAGGACTCCCCACTTCACCCAACGTACCTCTTCTCGAGAGCCAGGCTGCCCAGGTGGCAGTGCAAAAGTGTGCAGATGGCAGGTGGCGTGCCAGGGTACCACGCTGCCCTGTCCCCGACCACCCGCGGCTCAACTCCACAGCGAGACCCCCCGAGGTTCCATCATGACTTTGTAGGCCAGTACTAAACAGCGCCTGGTTGAGGCCTCGCTGGCAAAGCTGGTGAATCCCAGGCCCCGGGTGAATTAGACGAGCACATATTTAAATGAGCCTAATGTCTCTTTTAAATATGTGCGGTGGGATCTCGTCCAGCGAGAGCACGATCCAGATCGCGACACGTATTGAGATTCCATTGAGACTCACGAGACACTTCAATCTTCGCGAATCTCGATGTGGGCCTCTCGCAAGATTCAACGACCTTATCCTGACACCAAGCCAGGAGCGATGAGGTGCTGAATTGCACCCAGGGTGTCTGGTGGTGAGCTTTCACACCTAATGTGTGTCTGCGTGCCCTGTTTAGTTGAATCCGTCTTTATTGTTACAATGTTCACTATTATCCTCAGCAATGATGTCTTTGGTCAGAATTCTTTCCCTTTTGGCCCGATGCCCTCTGCACTCCATGCTCCTCTCGCCTGACATTGAGTTCTGTTCGCTGGTCCACTCCTCAAGTCATTACATTGTACTCACAAACAGCAATAAAAAAACATTTAAAAAATGCCCTCCACCATAAGACTAAATATCAAAATGTCTCACAACACAGAGATGTGGATTTAAACATATTTATTGGTGTGTTTATTGCAGTTTCGTTGACATTCCCAAGGCAGTTCTAGCCGGCGAATTACTTTACTAAATCTTGAGGTTGTGAAAGGCCCGATATAAATGTAAACTCTCTCTCATTCTCACTCTCTGTTACTGGATGTAATGTTTAATTTCTCTTCTTTTTCACCATCCCTCCTTTTTCTTAATGGTTCTATCTGATTGTCCTTGTCGCCAAAAGGCTGTTTCTGGGTGGTGTATGAATTGCTTTTTATTTGCTGTGGATCAACAGATTATAATATTCTGGGGCATCATTCTCCGACCCCCCAGCGGGTCGGAGAATGGCCGTTGGCCGCCGTGAATCCCGCCCCCGCCGGTTGCCGAAGTCTCTGGTACCAGATGTTCGGCGGGGGCGGGAATCGGGCCGTGCCGGTTGGCGGGCCCCCCCGCTCGAGTCTCCGGCCCGGATGGGCCGAAGTCCCGCCGAGAAATTGCCTGTCCCGCCGGTGTAAATTAGAGTACCTATTTACCGGCGGGACAAGGCGGCGTGGGCGGGCTCCGGGGTCCTGGGGACGGCGCGGGGCGATCTGGCCCCAGGGGGTGCCCCCACGGTGGCCTGGCCCGCGATCGGGGCCCACCGATCCGCGGGTGGGCCTGTGCCATGGGGGCACTCTTTCCCTTCCGCCTCCGCCACGGCCTCCACCATGGCGGAGGCGGAAGAGACTCTCCCCACTGCGCATGCGCAGGAAACTGTCAGCGGCCGCTGACGCTCCCGCGCATGCGCCGCCCGGGGATGTCATTTCCGCACCAGCTGGCGGGGCAACAAAGGCCGTTTCCGCCAGCTGGCGGGGCGGAAATCCCTCCGCCGTCGGCCTAGCCCCTCAATGTTGGGGCTCGGCCCCCAAAGATGCGGAGCATTCCGCACCTTTGGGGCGGCGCGATGCCCGTCTGATTGGCGCCGTTTTGGGCGCCGGTCGGCGGACATCGCGCCGTTTGGGGAGAATTTCGCCCCTGATGTCCAAAATTAGCCAGATATCATGAATTTAGATGAGAACTTGTTAAGCAGCAGCAAAACCTTTACACCCTGTCCCTCTGCCAATTCAACCAAATCTTTTTTCTTTGGTGCGAATCGATGCAGGAAACCTAATGCTGCATACAGCCTAGCACATCACTCATTAGCAGTCCAACTTACTTGAAAACGCTGATGCAACAAGCAGGGTAGTGTCAAACAGGGGAACAATGTGTCAGAAAGGCCTTACTCGGCCCTAGAAGTGAGGGTGACTTGTAAAAGTTTCAGAATTGATGCCGTGCGAAGAGTCAGAGGGGTGTTTATATAGTAAGCTTCCGTAACTTCCGATCTCGTCCATGAGTTGCTGCCTGTGTTTGAATGTTAACAATGAGATCATTTGTATCATCGTGCAGCTGATTTACCCATTGAACGCAATAAGTACAAAACTGTCAGTGTCGTTTGATACTTGCCACACTTGTCATCGCTGTTGGTTTCCCTTCCTTACTGAAGGTGGCCATTTCTTGTGTGCATCGTCGTCGCTTTGCACTCTAACCGTGACTGTGGAGCCCGATTGCAGAGAGGCATGGCTATCCGCAGCGAGGGCAAGGATGAATTGTCTGATTTTGTTGGGTCTGCCCAGTCTTGCGAGTTTGCCTTTTGAACTTCGCTGCCTGTATTCCATGCTGCTGAAAGGAAACCGTGTCATCACTTGAGATTGCTCCCCAGATCATTCTTTCTTGTGCTTTGTTCCTCTTAGCCCGTGCTGGAGAAGGCACATTTCCCGGAGGTCGTCTTCAAGGAATCCTGGAATCTTAATCTCGGCCTATCTGAGGGCTTTTCACAGTAACTTCATTGAAGCCTACTTGTGACAATAAGCGATTCTTCTCTTCTTACATTGCAGGCGGTCTCCAAGTTTAAGTCGGGAAGACATGACCATATTAGAAATGCCTTCAGACGTATTAAGTGGGCCACTCCATCTGAGCTGGGATCTGATGATCATAGAATCACTACAGTGCAGAAGGAGGTTATTTGGCCCATCGAGCCTGCACCGGCCCTCTGAAACACAAGATCACATGATAACAGAGCATGGAGAGAGAGATAGTTCTATGCAGAGCCTTGTGAATAGTCAGTGCAATGTCCAATGAAAGAGAGATTTCTAACTGTGTCGCCTGTAGCATTGTCTGTAATTCCAGACCATTTGCCACCACGTCTAACACTAAAAACAACAATAGCAGATATATAATGTTCTACAGGAGGAAAGTGGCTCTCAGTACAATAGGGAAACCAAGGTTGTGACTACAGTTCAGCCAGTGTAAGACCAGGATCGCTTCCAGAACCAAAATTCATGGAGCCGGATAACTATGAATTTCAATCCTCATGTACACACTGTCAGCACAATACATTGATTCTGTTGCTCTCCATGCCAGGTGACAGAGGTCTAGATTATCACTCCCAGATTGGGTGCGCAGAGACAGGAGATTTTCAGGTTGCTGGGGTGTGAGAATGAGCTATAATATGAGTCATGGGATAGGGGCTGGAGGTGGTGAAGGGCAGGGTGGGCGAGGAGGTGGAGGGGAGTGGGGGTGGGGGTGGGGGGTGACCCTGGAAGTAGTGAGTGGTCAGAGGCAGGCCCAGAGCCAAGTGCAGGTTGGGTGACCCAATCACAGATAACGGGCGTCATTCTCCGACCCCCCGCCGGGTCGGAGAATGGCCGTTGGCCGCCGTGAATCCCGCCCCCGCCGAAGTCTCCGGTACCGGAGATTGGGCGGGGGCGGGAATCGGGCCGCGCCGGTTGGCGGGACCCCCCGCTGGATTCTCCGGCCCGCATGGGCCGAAGTCCCGCCCAGAAATTGCCTGTCCCGCCGACGTAAATCAAACCTGGTATTTACCGGTGGGACCAGGCGGCGTGGGCAGGCTCCGGGGTCCTGGGGGAGGGGGGGGTGCGGGGCGATCTGACCCCGGGGGGTGCCCCCACGGTGGCCTGGCCCGCGATCGGGGCCCACCGATCCGCGGGCGGGCCTGTGCCGTGGGGGCACTCTTTCCCTTCCGCCTCCGCAACGGCCTCCACCATGGCGGAGGCGGAAGAGACTCTCCCCACTGCGCATGCGCGGGAAACTGACAGCGGCTGCTGACGCTCCCGCGCATGCACCGCATTTCCGCGCCAGCTGGCGGGGCAACAAACGCCATTTCAGCCAGCTGGCGGGGCGGAAATCCCTCCGGCGTCGGCCTAGCCCCTCAGTGTTGGGGCTAGGCCGCCAAAGATGCGGAGCATTCCGCACCTTTGGGCCGGCGCGATGCCCGTCTGATTGGCGCCGTCTTTGGCGCCAGTTGGCGGACATCCCGCCGTTGGGGGAGAATTTCGCCCAACATGTGAGGCCTCAGAATGGCCCATTTGAGAGGTTGGTTGTCAGAGGTAAAGATCCCTGTTGCTCAGAGAAGATGTCATTTCCTTTCCAGATGAGTGTTCAAGCTATACATGTTGACCAACTGCTAGCTAATCCTGGAATTAAGGCTGCATCATGGGGTTTCTCTATGGGAGAATTGCCATTGTTGCTGCCAAATCAAAGTGCATTCTACTGAATCACTGAAATCATGGAGGAGCTTCACAAGACACAGTCATGGAGGTGGTGTCATGTAGCCATTGCTACCTAGTATAGATGTTCAGCAGTCATAATTAACTGCCGAGTCTCAGTGTGTAGATGAATGATGAACCTGGTCATTATCCCCATCCACTTGCTCTCTTGCACACACTGTTGACCCTTGGCGAGGTCTCTCACAGTTACACACTGTCACAGCATAACAGTGCGACCAAGATGGAGGAACACAGTAGGGGTGTCAGTGGTTGCGGAGCACAGCACGTAACTTTGGAGTCACAGCCACAGCAGACATGACACCAAGCATCTGTGCAGTTATTTTCTTCACAACACCTAACCAGTAACCATTAATGATATGGGGGAAATGGTCGGTACTTGTAAGCACACAAAAGGTCAATGAGAGCGTTGTAATCTGAATGGCTCATGGCCCTTTTCTTCATACAATTTCCCATGTTTCTTTGAGCTGGACCATCATGTTTTGGTGGAAGAGATCCCGAAGAGGAGACCAGTCCTCTCTGCTGCCATAATGTTGCTGCAGGGAACAAGAAGGCCTTAAAATAAAGGCTGTGGTGAACACCACTGGGGACAATCTTAGGAACATAGAAGCAGGAGTAGGCCATTCAGCCCATAAAACCTGCCCCTTCATTCAATACGATCATGGCTGACCAATGCTTCTTTCCCCATACTATCCCCACATCCCTTATTGTGCCATTGGTATTGAGAAATATATCAATCACTGTTTTAAAGATGCTCGATGACTGAGCCCTCTGGGGTTGAGAATTCCAAAGATTTAAAACCCTCTGAGTAAAAAGATTTCTCCTCATCTCTGTCCTGAGTGACTTCCCCCTTATTTTGAAATTGTGCCCCCAGGTTCTGGATTCTCCACCCAGGGGAAGTATCTTACCTGCATCTACCCTGTCTATCCCTCGAAACTCTGGAGAATTCAGGCCCAGTTTCCCCAGTCTGGGGAATTTCCACACTGTGGTCGACTCTCAAATGCCCTCTGAAAAAAAGGGCAGTTAGAGAGGGGCAATAAATTCTGGCCCAGCCAGCGACGGTCGTGTCCTGTAAATTAATTTTAAAAATCTTTCCTCACAAGACAGCCTCACCATTCCGGGAACAGTAAACATTTGTTGCACTCCCTGTATGACAATAATATCCTTCCTAAGGTAAGGGGATCAAAACTGCACACAGGTACTCCAGGTGCAGTCAAACCAATATTCAATACAATTGAAGCAAGCGTTTGTTACTCCTCTCCTCAAACTCTCTTGTGAGAAATTAGCCTTCCTAATAGCTTTGCTGCACCTGCATGCGAGCCTTCTGTAGCTTATTGATGAGGACACCCAGGTTCCTTTGCACAGCTACGCTTTCTAATCTCTCATTATTTAAGAAATCCCCCACATCTGTTTCTCCGACCAAAGTAGATAACCTCACACTTTTCCACATTATATTACATTTCCCACGTTCTTGCCAACACACTAATGCGTTGTCCTAATTCCGATGAAATTGTTTTGCATCTTCCACACAACACACATTCCCGCTTAGCTTTGTCGTCTGCGAACTTGGAAATATATTTGGTCTCCACATCCAAATCATTGATGTATATTGTGAACAGCTAGGTCCCCAAGTGCTGATCCTTGTGACACCCCACTAGCCATAGCCTGCCAATGCGCGAATGACCCGTTTATTTCTACTCTCTGTTTTCTGTCTATTAGCCAATCCTTAATCCCTGACAATATATTGCCTTCTAACCCATGTGCTTTATATTTGCTAGTTAACCTCTCGTGGGGGCTTTACCAAATACCTTTTGAAAATCCAAGTCTACTACATCCATCCCTTTATTCATTCTGATGGCAACATTTTCAAAAACTCCAACAGGTTCGTCAAGTCTGATTTCCCATTCATAATTCTAAGTTGAGTATGTGCAATCAAATCATTATTATCACAACCTTTAGAATAGATTCCAACATTTTCCCGGCTACTGATAAATGGCTAACAGGTCTGTGGTTCCCTCTTTTCTCTCTCCTTCATATCTGAAAGAGTGGAGTGACATGCGGCACTTTCCAATCCGCAGAATACATTTTGGAAGGTGATCACCAAAGCATCCATTATCTCCATAGCTACCCCTTCCAACAGTCTCGGATTTAGAATGTCCGGTCCCGAGGACTTAACAACATTCAGTCCCATTCATTTTTCCAATACAACTAATTCCCTTTGTTTTTCCTAGTCTCCAGCATCTCTAACTCTGGGAGATGTCTCATACCTTCTTCAGTGAAGACAGGCAGATTTCACTTCACTGCTCTTTCTCTATTTCCTGTTACAAATTCTCCTGACTGTCTGTAATGGATCCACATTTGTCTTGTCAAATGTTTCCTGGAGGAGCTTTTACAGTCCAGTTTTATGTTTTTGGCTCATTTACATTCATATTCTATTCTCCTTTTCTTTATCAATTTCTTGGTCTTCCTTTGCCGTATTCTAAAATCCTCCCAATCCTCAGGCTTACTATTATTTCTGACAGCTTTATCGGCCTTGTAATTGCCTTAATATCCTTTGTTAGCCACTGTTGACTGACTTTTTGGGGATTTTGCACCTTGGAGGAATGTACAGTAACTGTAAACTGTGTAAAAATTCTGTAAAAGCTATCCACGCCAATATGACGTTTTAAGTTTTAATGTATTTTCCCAATCCACCTCTGCCAATTTGCCCCTCACACCTTCATAGTTTCCTTTGTCCAAATTTAACACCCTAGTTTCAGATTGAACTGACAATCAGAATGGTAGGAATTTTGCGCTCTGGTTCGCATCGGGGGTGGATAGCGACGGGAGTGCAAAATCTTGCAAGAGGCCCAGATCGTGTTATACGTTGGAAGGAAGTTCCTTTGCACTTCCCCCCCGTCCCCTATCAGTGACAGAACAGGATTACTGACATTGAAGGTCGAGAGCACTGCCAGAGGAGCTCTGGTGAGCGCATCGCTCAGGGGGAAGCAGGTCATGCCTGGACAATACCTGAGCGCGGTCCCGTGGCAGTGCCAGGGTACTGCCACCATGGTCCTCTCCTCCTGTGGGCTGTACTCACCTGGGCTCCTCCAGCAGCACTGCTCGGCAGGTGCACAGCGTGGAAGGCCACCCTGTGCAGGCGCCGGAATGTGGCGACTGGGGGCTTTTTACAGTAACTTCATTGCAATGTTAATGTAAGCCTACTTGTGACAATAATAAAGATGATTATTATGATTATAAAGGCCTGATAATTAGATTTAATTTTGTTCTAAATGGGTTCATTTGGCTACTAGTGGGGGTGGTGACATTCATGGTGGGCCATTCCGCCGACGCGCAATGTGGCCTCTCACGAGATTTTGCGATCGCGTTGCCAATGACGTCCGATGTGAATGGGAATACAAATTCCTGACGAAGGTATCATATTAATTTTGGGCTGCTGAGTTCAAATCTTTTGCTTATTTTTAAAAAATCCATAGAATCCCCACAGTGTGGAAGGAGGCCATTCAGCCCATCGAGTCTGCATCGACCCTCTGAAAGAGCACCCTATCTAGGCTCACTCCCCTGCCCTGTCCCCTAACCTCATCTAAACTTTGGACAATAAGGGGCAATTTATCATGGCCAATCCACCTAAGCTGCACATCTTTGGTCTGTGGGAGGAAACCCACGCAGACATGGGGGTAATGTACAAACTCCACATAGACAGTCACCTGAGGCTGGAATTGAGCCCGGGTCTCTGGTGCAGTGAGGCAGCAGTGCTAACCACTGCGCCACCGTGCGGCCCATAAATTAATGCTGACAAAAAAGATTTGAATTGCACATAGTTTAATTTAAATAAATGCAACCACTTGAACCCACACCTTTGAGGACCTTTAAAGTCATTTAGTCCATCAAGAACAGTTCCTTACTGCTGTGACTGTTCTCGGTCTGCTTTTAACTATTTAATTGTTTCACGAGCAGCAATTGAAACTGAACTGCTGAAAATGTGGTTAAAATAAAATCCTAAAATGTTACTTCAAACTGATGTAGAATCATTAAAAGTAGTAATGTTATCAAAATCTTACAAGAGGAGGTGTCAGAGTCGGAGATATCTGTGCACAGTCCCCCTTGGAAGCAGGAGGAAAGTTATAATGATTCTCCAGCAGGCAACAATGTGGAGAATCAGGGGCGTCATTCTCCGACCCCCCAGAGGGTCGGAGAATGGCCGTTGGCCGCCGTGAATCCCGCCCCCGCGAATCCCGCCCCCGCCGGTTGCCGAAGTCTCCGAAGGGAGAAAAGTCGGCGGGGCGTTAATGTCGCCGCTGCTGCGGAGAATGTCACGGGTCTGCGCAAGGCAGCCGATTTTCGGCCTGCCGATATTCTCCCTTCCGGATGGGCCGAAGTCCCGTCGACGTGATGACCGTTCACGTCGACGTAAATTAAACCTCCTTTTCATCGGTGTGACCCGGTGCTCCAGGCTCACGCCGACCAGTGTGGAGGTGAGTGACGGCCTGGGGGGTTGGCTCTGGGCAGGCGATGGCGTGGCCGCAGACTGATTGCGTGAGGAGAGGTGTGTCTCGGGTTGTGTGTGTGTGTGTGCGGCGGGGGGGGGGGGGGGTGGTTAGAGTAGGCTGGGCTCCGGGGGAGTACCGTGAGGGGGTCCGTGCCGGGGAGGGGGATGGGGGGGGGATCCGTGCCGGGGTGGAGGTTGGGGGGGGGTCCGTGCCGGGGTGGAGGTTGGGAGGGGGTCCGTGCCGGGGTGGAGGTTGGGGGGGGGGGGTCCGTGCTGGGGTGGAGGTTGGGGGGGGGTCCTTGCCGGGGTGGAGGTTGGGGGGGGTCCGTGCCGGGGAGGGGGATGGGGGGTCCGTGCCAGGGTGGAGGTTGGGGGGGGGTCCGTGCCAGGGTGGAGGTTGGGGGGGGGTACGTGCCGGGGTGGAGGTTGGGGGGGGTCCGTGCTGGGGTGGAGTTTGGGGGGGGTCCGTGCCGGGGTGGAGGTTGGGGGGGTCCGTACCGGGGAGGGGGATGGGGGGTCTGTGCCGGGGTGGAGGTTGGGGGGGGGTCCGTGCCGGGGTGGAGGTTGGGGGGGGGTCCGTGCCAGGGTGGAGGTTGGGGGCGGGGTCCGTGCCAGGGAGGAGGATGGAGGGTCCGTGCCGGCGTGGAGGTTGGGGGGGCTCCTTGCCGGGGTGGAGGTTGGGGGGGTTCCGTGCCTGGGTGGAGGTTGGGGGGGGGTCCGTGCCGGGGTGGAGGTTGGGGGGGTTCCGTGCCGGCGTGGAGGTTGGGGGGGCTCCGTGCCGGGGTGGAGGTTGGGGGGGTTCCGTGCCTGGGTGGAGGTTGGGGGGGGGCTCCGTGCCGGGGTGGAGGTTGGGGGGGTTCCGTGCCTGGGTGGAGGTTGGGGGGGGTTCCGTGCCGAGGTGGAGGTGGGGGGTTGTCCGGGGAGGGGGATGGGGGGTCCGTGCCGGGGTGGAGGTTGGGGAGGGGTCCGTGCCGGGGTGGACGTTGGGGGGGGGTCAGTGCCGGGGTGGAGGTTGGGGGGGTCCGTGCCGGGGGGGGCGTCCATGCCGGGGTGGAGGTTGGGGGGGGGGGGGGGTCCGTGCCGGGGAGGGAGATGGGGGGGTTCCGTGCCGGGGAGGGGGATGCGAGGGCAAGTGAGTTGGTCCACCTGGCCAGGTGCCAGCCTCCAACAGTTGGACCCATGCGGTCCATGCCACCTGGCTGGGGGGAGGAGGGGATATGGGCAATGATGACATGTCGTCGTTCCCCTCCCCCCCACCAGGCCGTCATGTTTTCCGATCATCCAGCGATGTTGGCCGCCGTGGCGGCAGCCGCTCATGTCTATGTTGCCCTGGATGAGGAGGAGGAGGAGGAGGAGGAGCGTGCCAGAGAGGCGGCGCAGGCTGCCGCAGAGGGACAGGCGGCAGCCGCCCAGGCTGGAGGGACACCTGACCGACAGGACGAGGAGGGGGAGGAGGACGTCGCGGCCCCACGGCAATGGAGGCACCCGAGGGCGCCCCGTGTGTACCGGCCCCGGCAGTCATACCAGGACCTCACGGACCGGGAATGCAGGAGGAGACTCCGGATGAGGCGGGAAACCGTGGCACACATCTGCCACCTGCTGGCACACCTGTCACCGCGTGGCACTGGTGGGGACACCCTCTCCCCGTGTCCGTCAAGGTTACGGTGGCCCTGAACCTTTATGCAACGGGGTCATTCCAGGCACCGAGTGGGGACCTGTCCGGCATGTCGCAGACATCGGTGCATCGGTGCATCCGGGCAGTGACAGATGCCCTATATGCCATGGCGCACCGCTACATCCGCTTCCCCGTGGACCGGGCCAGCCAAGATGCCCGGGCCGTGGGCTTCTCTGCCGTGGCCGGGTTCCCCATGGTCCAGGGCGCGATCGACGGGATGCACGTCGCCGTGCGGCCACCTGCAGATAACAGGGCCATGTTCACCAATAGGAAGGGGACCTATCGATGAACATACAGGTGGTCTGCGACCACCGCATGATGATCCTGCACGTCTGCGCCCGTCACCCAGGCAGTGTACACGACTCATACGTGTTGTCGCGGTCATCCATCCCCGGCATGTACGAGGGACGCCATCCCCGGCTGAGGGGCTGGTTGCTGGGTGACAGGGGCTACCCATTGCGATCGTGGCTGATGACGCCTATACGGAGGCCAAGCAATGAGGCGGAGAACCGCTACAATGATGCCCATGTAGCGACAAGGGGAGTGACAGAGAGGTGCTTTGGCGTGCTGAAGATGCGTTTCAGGTGCCTGGACCTCTCTGGGGGCGCCCTCCAGTATCGGTCAGATAGGGTCGGCCGCATCATTGTGGGGTGCTGCGTCCTGCACAACATAGCCCAGCAGAGGGGCGATGTGCCTCAGGCAGAGGAGGGCGGAGTGGAGGAGCAGCAGGAAGAGGTGCAGTCCTCCCCAGATGAGGGGGATGGGGGTAATGGTCAGGGCAGACGGGGTAGACACAGGCGGGTGGCTGTCCACCGTTACCGGCTGGCCCAGCGGGCACGGGACAGACTGATAGCCGCCCGCTTCACTGACTAGATGGGCGTGGGAATCGGGTAGTATGGACAAAGACTGCACACCATGGCAACAGCCGACCACCCACACCCCCCACCCATCCACCCACCCAGCACCCTCACCCCCCACCCAACCCCACCCACCCCACCCGCATGCACACCACCCCCCCACCCCCAATTGCCGATCCACCTGCGGCACAACGGGCCGGGCTCACACAGTTGCGGGTGGACGCGTGTCTATTGCAGGCCATGGAGGATGATGACAACCCGCCCTGCGGTGAGCTCCTGGCTCTACATCGTTGGACTATGTTTGACCCATGGCCACAGTACCACCATCCACCCGGACCATCCCTGCATGCGGCTGTGACACTGCAGCGCACGGTCCCGTCCTATGCCCGGGGGATGTTGATGGCGGCCCAGGGGGAAGGGGGCAGACTCACCTGGGGCTGAGGTAAGACCACCCCTCACACACACACTTGCGCTCAACGTACATGACACCCCCGCACACTTTGGACAGAGCACAAAGGCAGCTTCTGTATGTGTAACATTGATTTTAATATCCAAAGGAGTTCATGCACGTGCCCTAGCCCCTAAAACTCATCTGTGCCCTGCACCCGTGCCAACTTACTCAGTGTCTAATTGTTTGGCCTTACGGGCCCTTTGACTACGTCTACGTGGTTCCCCAGACGGTACAGCAGAATTGGAGGTGGACTCCTGTGATTCCTGCCCTCTGACACTGGATCCCTTTGGCGGCCGTTTCCTGGGGCGTCCTGGCCTAGATGGGCCAGGCTGCGGCCCGGGCGACTGGGATGGCGAGCTGCCAGCCTGTCCTGCCCGTTGCCCACCCGATTCACCTGGGACGGAAGGGGGGGAGTCCGAGGTGTCGCGGTGTACCGGGACCTCCCCTACAGGGGGAGCCTGGACGGACCACACCACCTCCTCCACCCTCGGGGTGCCCGATGGCCCCCAGGCCTCTACATGGGTGGGGGATGCGAACGGACTGGCCATCCGACGCCCCCCCGACATCTGGCGCTGCCAGTCCTGGAGGCCCGTGCTGGTATCGACAGGGGTCTGCAGGTTTGCAGCCATGGAGCCCAGGGGGTTGGCAAACTCTGTCTGTGACAGTGCGACGCCGGCTCGCACATGGCCACTGGCGCCGATGCCCTCAGCGATGGCCTGCAGAGACTGGGCCATGGCCTGCTGCGACTGGGCCATGGCCTGCTGAGACTGGGCCATGGCCTGCAGAGACTGGACTATGGCGTTGAGCGCCTCTGCCATCTGGCGCTGGCACTGGCTCATGGCCTCCTGTGAGAGGACAGCCATTTCCTGGGCCACAGACGCCGCCTGCACGGAAAGCCCCAGGCCTCGCAAACCGTTCCCCACGTCTGACACCGTCGCACCCATTGCCTCCACCGCGGACGCCACCCGTGCGGTGTCAGCTTGGGTGGCACGCATGACCGGCACCACTCCCAGCTCCTGGACGCGGGTGGACTCCTCCACCTGCGACTGCAGCCGCCGCAAGCCGCCCGTCACCCTCTTCGCTCGTCTCCGAGTCGGTGGTTGCATCGGATCTATGTGTGGGTGTGGTAACTGCAGGAACCCAGGATCCAGCTGGGCGGCAGATGTTCGCTTGGGCTGGGCTGCCCTCCGACCGCTCCTACCTCCACCTGCTGTACCGGGACGGCTGTGTGGTGCGCACCAGTGAGTGTACCAGACGCCTCATCACTAAAGTGCCCAACCGAGGTGAGTGTTTCTGCGATGGTGGAGGGTGTTGGTGACAGCAGTGGCATTGTGTCGTGCTCTTCGTCCCACTCTGAGTCCATGGCATTTTGGGGTGGGGTTCGTCTCCACCCATCCACTCTGAGTCACTGTCCGGTATTTCGTCTTCCTGGGTAGTGCTGTCCCGGGTAGGGGTGTCCTGGGCAGTGCTGTCCCGGGTAGTGGTGTCCTGGGTAGCGGTGTCCTGGGTAGTGGTGTCCTGGGTAGTGGTGTCCTGGGTAGTGGTGTCCTGGGTAGTGGTGTCCCGGGTAGGGGTGTCCTGGGCAGTGCTGTCCCGGGTAGTGGTGTCCCGGGTAGTGGTGTCCTGGGTAGTGGTGTTCTGGGCAGTGGTGTCCTGGGTAGTGGTGTCCTGGGTAGTAGTGTCCTGGGTAGTGGTGTCCTGGCTCGGATGTGACGGGGGCCTGTGGCTGCCCCCCTCGTCGCTGGGTGGTCGCTCCCGCACGTGACGGGGGTGTCATCTCCCTGTTGCTCCAGGTCTCTCCGTCTCCCGTGGCCTCCGAGGGGCATCCTGCGGGCGGTCTGCATCTGCGGGGATGGGTGCCTGAACGTTTGGTCCTGCGATACACAATGAAGCATGCATGGTTAGACATCAGGCAGTGATCAGGTGATATGGGGGAGGGGGATATAGGGGAGGGGGGATATGGGGACGGGCTGTCGGTGGCTCACTTGCTACTACGCCCCCGACCTCTGTATCAGCAACCTCCCGGTCCTCAGGTCCGCCAGCCAGTTCCAGGGCCCTTTCCTCGTGTTCGGTCAGTGGCCTCTCATCAGCGGGGGCCTCCTCCAGTCCTCACATGCTCCCTAGTGTTGTGTGCGCGCTTATCCTGTGGGGGGGGGGGGTGGCAGGGGTAAAAGGCAACACTGTTAGGCAGGTATATGAATGCACGCCATCGGTTGCGCGTGCATTGCAGAGGTTAAGGTTAGGGCTGGATTCACTTGGGGATATGGGGGATGTGGGGGAGGGGGGGATATGGGGGGGATATGGGGGAAGGGGGGATATTGGGGAGGGGGGATATGGAGGAGGGGGATATGGGGGAGGGGGGATATGGGGGAAGGGGGGATATGGGGAGGGGGATATGGGGAAGGGGGGAGGGGGGATATGTGGGAAGGGGTGATATGGGGGGAGGGGGGATATGGGATATGGGGGAGGGGGGATATGGGGGAGGGGGGATATGGGGGAAGGGGAGATATGGGGGAAGGGGATATGGGGGGAGGGGGGATATGGGGGAATGGGGGATATGGGGGAGGGGGGATATGGGGGAGGGGGGATATGGGGGAGTGGGGATATGGGGAGGGGGGATATGGGGGGAGGGGGATCACTCCAATCAGAGTATGAGCGCTGACATCCATGGAATAGATGAGGAGCTGTGTACCCTGAACAGGACGGTCCCACTGTTGACACAGCGTTGCACACCCACAGTCAGACATGTCAACCCCATCTATAGGCCAACTAGGGATGCATTGAGGAGGGTGAAGGTACCGAGAGATCCTCAACAACTTTAACATTTAAAAAAATAATAAGAAGAAGAATCTTTATTGTCACAAGTAGGCTTACATTAACACTGCAGTGAAGTCACTGTGAAAAGCCCCTAGTCGCCACATTCCGGCGCCTGTTCAGGTACATGGAAGGAGAATTCAGAATGTCCAATTCACCTAACAGCACGTCTTTTGGGACTTGTGGGAGGAAACCGGAGCATCCGGAGGAAACCCTTGCAGACACGGGGAGAACGTGCAGACTCCGCACAGACAGTGACCCAAGCCGGGAATTGAAACTGGGACCCTGGTGCTGTGAAGCAACAGTGCTAACCACTGTGCTACCATTTCATCACCTCCCCAGCCCTAATAGTGGGTCGGATCTCATATAACAATGAGTCAGAGTACAGGAGGGAGATAGAGAACCTAGCGACATGGTGTAACGACAACAATCTCTCCCTAAAGTCAGTAAAACTAAGGAGCCGGTCATTGACTTCAGGAAGTGAAGTATTGTACACACCCCTGTCTGCATCATGGTGCCAAGTTGGATATGGTTGACAGCTTCAAATTCCAAGGTGTACTCATCACCAACAATCTGTCCTGGTCCACCCACATGGATGCTACGACCAACAAAGTACTAAAGCGTCCATACTTCCTGAGGAAACGAAGGAAATTCGGCATGTCCTTATTGACGCTTACCAATATTTATAAATGCACCATAGAAAGCATCCTATCTGGCTGGATCACAGCCTGGCATGGCAACTGCTCGGCCCAAGACTGTAGAAAAGTACAGTGAGTCATAAACACAGCCCAGTCCATCACACAAACCCGTCTTCCATCCATTGACTCTGTCTACACCTCCAGCTGCCATGGGAAAGCGGGAAGCAAAATCAAAGGCCCCCCCCCACCTGGGTTATTCTCTCTACCAACTTCTTCCATCGGGCAGGAGATACAAAGATCTGAGAACACGCACTAACAGGTTCAAAAACAGCTTCTTCCTCGCTGTTACGAGACTCCTGAATGACTCTCTTATGGACTGAACTGATCTTGCCACGCATCTTCTCCAGTGATTGGTACTACACTCCGTGTGCTTCACCCGATGCCTGTGTCTATCGTATGTCCTTTTTTTTTCATATATGGAATGATCTGCCTGGACTGTACGCAGAACAATACTTTTCACTGTACCTAGGTACACGTGACAATAAACCTAAGTCTAATCCAATACAATCCCTCCACCAGAGTGGCATAGTAGCACAGTGGTTAGCACTGTTGTTTCACAGCGCCAGGGAAAGTCCCGAAAGACGTGGGCCAGGATTCTCCAAAATCCCGGCCAAGTGTTGATGGCGGCGTGTACACCGGAGTGGTGTACACCGGAGTGGTGTACATCGGAGTGGTGTACACAGGAGTGGTGCACGCCGGCATCAGTGGGCCTCCCGGTCCAGCGATTCAGCTAGGCGCCAGCACGGCGCCGGAGTTCTGCATGCAGCTCCGGACCGATACGCGGCCGTGCACTGCCGGTGCGGGTCCGCGCATGTACGCGACAGATGTCTCTGCGCCGGTGCATGCGCGTGGTGGCCATCTCCGCGCCGGCGCCGTGCAACAAGGCCGAGCCCTACAGCAGGCCCACGCGGAAGGAGGTAGGCCCCCCCCCAGATCGCGGGCGCCCACCGATCGGTAGCCCCCGATCGTGTGCCTGGACGCCATGAAGGCCCTCCTCGGAGTCTGACACCCCCCCCCCCCCCCCCCACCAGGATGGCCACCCTGGCCACGGGTCCGAGTTCCTGCCAAGTGGTACCAGGTTGGAACCACGCCGGCGGGGCTCGGCGGGAATTCGGCCAGTCGACCACGGAGAATCGCCGTGGGGGCCTTGTTCAGCAGCCCCCGACCGGCGCCGCGTCGACCGCGTGGGCAAGAATGGCGTGCCAGGAATTTCCCATGTCCCCGGCGATTCTCCGACCCGGCGCGGGCTCAGAGAATCCCAGCCGTACTGTTCGGTGAATTGGACATTCTGAATTCTCCCTGGCAACTTGGGGATTTTCACAGTAACTTCATTGCGGTGTTAAGGTAAGCCTATGCGTGACAATCATAAAGATCATTATTATTATTAAAATATACACTTCAAGGCCACCAAAACATGACTAGAGGGGAGGTGGCTGCTGATTTAAGTGGCCAACTGCCTCCAGAGGCTCTGAATGGGTGAGTATATCCATCACAGTCAGTGACTCGAGCTGACATTCCGTTTCAAAACCACAGCATAAGATTTACAGCTCTATCGGGAAACATCCATGTCTTGCTGAGACTTTCCACAAGGCCTCAGTGTTAATTGTGTCAAAGGCCTTTGTCAGGTTAGCAAAGGTGCAGCAGAGTACTCTCTGTTTCCCGCTGCATTTCTCTCTGCAGAACATTTTACAGAACCTTACCAGCGAACAACAATCGGCGAGATTCCTTGTGGCTGCGACATGAAGATTTCTGTCCTTTTTCTTTGTGCTAGTGAGCAGTCAGATATCCTTGATCGCCAGAGGAATGGTTTGTTCATTCCACATTCAATGTCATAACTGTGTGAGCTTGATGGTTAGCTGGGGTCCCCAGATGAGTAATTTTCTCTTGAGGGGCGAAATTCTCCGTTATCGGCGGACACTCGGCCCGATCGGTGCACAAAACGGCGCAAATCCCACTTGCGTCACGTCATAAAAATGGGCCGATTGTCTGCGGCCCGAAATGGGCTAGCAGCGACGTAACGGGATCCGCGCTTGCGCAGTGGTTCACGCCGTGCAGCGTCATACGCGCTGCACGGCGTGACGGCTCATAAGGCCGCGCAGCTCCCCCCCACCCGACCGGAACAGCCGACCGCAACACCCGACTTGATGGCTGGCCGTCGCTCAGCCCCGAGGTTCGAGTCACGCGATGTGGAGGCGCTCCTGGATGCGGTGGAGCAGAGGAGGGACGCCCTGTATCCCGGGCACGGCCGCAGAGTTGCCCCACGCCACAGCCGGCGTCTGTGGAGGGAGGTGGCAGAGGCCGTCACCGCTGTGGCCCTAACACCACGGACAGGCACCCAGTGCCACAAGAAGGTGAACGACCTCGTCAGAGCAGGCAGGGTGAGCGTCCCCCATATCCCCCATATCCCCTCTCCCCCAAATCCCCCCCTCCCCCATATCCCCCCTCCCCCATATCCCCCCCCCTCCCCCATATCCCCCATATCCCCCCTCCCCCATATCCCCCCCCTCCGCCCTCCTCTGCCTGCGGCACATCGCCCCTCTGCTGGGCTATGTTGTGCAGGACGCAGCACACCACAATGATGCGGCCGACCCTATCTGACCGATACTGGAGGGCGCCCCCAGAGAGGTCCAGGCACCTGAAACGCATCTTCAGCACGCCAAAGCACCTCTCGATCACTCCCCTTGTCGCTACATGGGCATCATTGTAGCGGTTCTCCGCCTCATTGCGTGGCCTCCGTATAGGCGTCATCAGCCACGATCGCAATGGGTAGCCCCTGTCGCCCAGCAACCAGCCCCTCAGTCGGGGATGGCGTCCCTCGTACATGCCGGGGATGGATGACCGCGACAACACGAATGAGTCGTGTACACTGCCTGGGTGACGGGCGCAGACGTGCAGGATCATCATGCGGTGGTCGCAGACCACCTGTACGTTCATCGAATAGGTCCCCTTCCTATTAGTGAACACGGCCCTGTTATCTGCAGGTGGCCGCACGGCGACGTGCATCCCATCGATCGCGCCCTGGACCATGGGGAACCGGCAATGGCAGAGAAGCCCACGGCGCGGGCATCTTGGCTGGCCCGGTCCACGGGGAAGCGGATGTAGCGGTGCGCCATGGCATAAAGGGCATCTGTCACTGCCCGGATGCACCGGTGCACCGATGTCTGCGATATGCCGGACAGGTCCCCACTCGGTGCCTGGAGTGACCCCGTTGCATAAAAGTTCAGGGCCACCGTAACCTTGACGGACACGGGGAGAGGGTGTCCCCCGCCAGTGCCACGCGGTGACAGGTGTGCCAGCAGGTGGCAGATGTGTGCCACGGTTTCCCGCTCATCCGGAGTCTCCTCCTGCATTCCCGGTCCGTGAGGTCCTGGTATGACTGCCGGGGCCGGTACACACGGGGGCGCCCTCGGGTGCCTCCGTTGCCGTGGGGCCGCGACGTCCTCCTCCCCCTCCTCGTCCTGTCGGTCAGGTGTCCCTCCAGCCTGGGCGGCTGCCCGCCTGCCCCTCTGCGGCAGCCTGCGCCGCCTCTCTGGCACGCTCCTCCTCCTCCTCCTCCTCCTCCTCCTCCTCATCCAGGGCAACATAGACATGAGCGGCTGCCACCACGGCGGCCAACATCGCTGGATGATCTGAAAACATGATGACCTGGTGGGGGGAGGGGAACGACGACATGTCATCATTGCCCATATCCCCTCCTCCCCCCCAGCCAGGTGGCATGGACCGCATGGGTCCAACTGTTGGAGGCTGGCACCTGGCCAGGTGGACCAACTCATTTGCCCTCCCATCACCCACCCCGGCACGGACCCCCTCCCCAACCCCCAACCTCCACCCCGGCACGGACCCCCTCCCCCAACCCCCAACCTCCACCCCAGCACGGACCCCCCCCCCCAACCTCCACCCCGGCACGGACCCCCTCCCCAACCCCCAACCTCCACCCCGGCACGGACCCCCCCCTCCCCAACACCCATCCCAGCACGGACCCCCTCCCCAACCTCCACCCCAGCACGGACCCCCCTCCCCAACCTCCACCCCAGCACGGACCCCCCCCAACCCCCAACCTCCACCCCAGCACGGACCCCCCCCCCCAACCTCCACCCCGGCACGGACCCCCTCCCCAACCCCCAACCTCCACCCCAGCACGGACCCCCCCCCCAACCTCCACCCCGGCACGGACCCCCTCCCCAACCTCCACCCCAGCACGGACCCCCTCCACAACCCCCAACCTCCACCCCAGCACGGACCCCCCCCCAACCTCCACCCCGGCACGGACCCCCTCCCCAACCCCAACCTCCACCCCAGCACGGACCCCCCCCCCCAACCTCCACCCCGGCACGGACCCCCTCCCCAACCTCCACCCCGGCACGGACCCCCTCCCCAACCTCCACCCCGGCACGGACCCCCTCCCCAACCTCCACCCCGGCACGGACCCCCTCCCCAACCTCCACCCCGACACGGACCCCCTCCCCAACCTCCACCCCGGCACGGACCCCCTCCCCAACCCCCAACCTCCACCCCAGCACGGACCCCCCCCAACCTCCACCCCGGCACGGACCCCCTCCCCAACCCCCAACCTCCACCCCAACACGGACCCCCCCCCAACCTCCACCCCGGCACGGACCCCCTCCCCAACCTCCACCCCGGCACGGACCCCCTCCCACAACCCCCAACCTCCACCCCGGCACGGACCCCCTCCTGGCACTCCCCCCGGAGCCCAGCCTACTCTAACCACCCCCCCCCCGCCGCACACACACACAAGCCGAGACACACCTCTCCTCAGGCAATCAGTCTGCGGCCACGCCATTTCCTGCCCAGAGCCAACCCCCCAGGCCGTCACTCACCTCCTCGCTGGTCGGCGTGAGCCTGGAGCACCGGGTCACGCCGATGAAAAGGAGGTTTGATTCACGTCGACGTGAACGGTCATCACGTCGACGGGACTTCGGCCCATCCGGAAGGGAGAATATCGGCAGGCCGAAAATCGGCTGCCTTGCGCAGACCCGTGACATTCTCCGCGGCAGCGGCGCCATTAACGCCCCCGCCGACTTTTCTCCCTTCGGAGACTTCGGCGGGGGCGGGGGCGGGATTCACGGCGGCCAACGGCCATTCTCCGACCCGGCGGGGGGTCGGAGAATGACGCCCGAGATCCTGGGCGGATTTCTCCCCCCACCCCACGCCGGGTGGGAGAATCGCCCGGGCCGCGCGAGTCCCGCCACGCCGTCCCGACGCCCGCACACAATTCTCCCACCCCCCCCAAACCGGCGCGGTGCGAATCACGGCTGGCCGCTGGGAGAATCGCCGCTTGCCATTGGTAATGGTCGAGCGGCGATTCTCCGGCCCGGATGGGCCGAGCGGCCTGCCCAACACGACAGGTTCCCACCGGCGCCATCCACACCTGGTTGCTGCCGGCGGGAACAACGCGGGAACGCTGGGGGGGGCAGCCTGTGGGGGGGGCGAGGGGAGTTCCTGCACCGGTGGGGGGGGGGCTCAAAAGGGGTCTGGCCTGCGATCGGTGCACACCGATCGGAGGGCCGGCCTCTCTGAAGGAGGACCTCCTTTCCTCCGCTGCCCCACAAGATCCATCGGACATCTTTTTACGGGGCGGTTGCGGGGAGGACGGCAACCGCGCATGCACGGGTTACGTCATTTAAGCGGCGCCGGTCTCATCATTTACGCACCGCCGCTTTTACGCGGCGCCAAGGCCCGGCGCGCGTAAATGACGCGGCGCCGCTCCTAGCCCCCCGGGGGCGGGAGAATAGGGGGCAGAGAACAGCCTCCAACGCCGGGGTGAAACACTCTGGTTTTCACTCCAGCATCGGGACTTAGCCTCCCGATGGGAGAATTGCACCCCCGGTCTTGAGCCTGTAGTTTTCTTGAGGCAAGGGAAATGATAGTTTTAACCCTCCACAACAGAGGATTTGCTGCCCAGGTTTTCACATTATGGTCAGTCTGGAAACGTTTCTGTAGCCACCCCAGTTACAGTGGATGGGTGGCTAAGCACAGTGCTAAAACGCTCAGCCCAGTGGGTTCCTCCTGCGGCCTAATGGCTCTGGGGTTCAAGGTTCAAATCCCAGCATGGGAGATGGTTAACTTTCCTGTGGCAGGCATGGGTAAGCTGAAAAATTAAACTGTCCCATCCATCAGGAGAGGTTCCCAGTTGTTGTTGAGAATCATAACCATAAGACGTAGTAGTTGTGGGAGGGAGGACAGTACACAGTCTTTAGGGCTTTTTAGAAACCTCTCATGCCTTTCCGATCAGCATAGACTTCAAGTTCTCTGACTAGTTCTGCCCACCATCTGCCTTGCTTCCTACCACTTTTGTCTCGCACACTGCTCCAGTCAGCACGTATCCATCACTCACCTCTGACAAAAACACAATTCCAGCCGCACATAACTCACCCTCATACACAGGGTGCAATATTCCCATTTTCAGGTGGAAGAAGTAATGATTAGCCCACCGGCAGTCTCTATTCAACACCCACCCAAGCCATCAGGTTCTCTTCCCAGTGTCAGGGACTTTTACGAAGGCAGAGGCCGATCAGCAAAAGATTTCAGCCTCAGGATGGCTTTCTTCTCCTCTCGGCGATGAGTCCTTCCCCACATCCTTGACCTGCGGGTTCAGCCGGCAGTTAAGAAGGCAAATGCAATGTTAGCATTCATTCCAAGAGGGCTAGATTAAGAGAGCAGGATGTACTGTTGAGGCTGTACAAGGCTCTGGTCAGACCCCATTTGGAGTATTGTGAGCAGTTTTGGGCCCTGTATCTAAGGAAGGTTTTGCTGGCCCTGGAAAGAATCCAGATGAGATTCACAAGAATGATTCCTGGAATGAAGAGCTTGTCGTATGAGGAACGGTTGAGGACTCTGGGTCTGAACTCGATGGAGTTTAGAAGAATGAAGAGGGATCTTATTGAAACTTACAGAATACTGAGGGCCCTGGATAGAGTGGACATGGAGAGAATGTTTCCAATAGTAGGAGAGACCAGAATCCAAGGGCACAGCCTCAGACTGAAGGGATGATCCTTTAAACCTGAGATGGAGGAATTCCGTCAGCCAGAGGGTGGTGAATCTGTGGAATTCATTGCCTCACAAGGCTGCGAAGGCCAAGTAATTGAGTATCTTTAAGACAGAGATAGATAGGTTCTTGATTAATAAGGGGATCAGGGATTATGGGAGAAGGCAGGAGAATGGGAATGAGAAAAATATCAGCCATGATTGAATGGCGGAGCAGACTCGATGGGCTAACTGGCCTAATTCTGCACCTATATCTTGTGGTCTTATGATCTTATTGTTGAGACTTTAGCCGGCGAGTGACAGTGTAGCCCAATCTTACAGTGTAGCCCAAGCTTACGGATGACTGTATCCATTCTCCTGCCACTGCCACCCAGTCAATGTCCTAGATCTTGCCTATCAGTGCAGACTGCTGCTGCCTGTGCCGAGGTGAAGCCGTCATGGCCAAAGGTTTCTCAATAGCATCGTCCGAGATCACCTGCAGTCTCTGCCACTGAAAGGCAGCAACCATCCATTGGCCATACTGCAGCCACTGGGGTAGCATTGCGTCGGAGCACTAGACCAGTCATAATCAGCCACAAGGCAAGCCCTAAGGGGGCGCACAAGCGCAGGGCCAGGGAGAAAATTCATGACTCCTGGGGCTTTCCCCTGCTTCTAGTCCCCTTCCACAGGCTCCCCTTTAACGCTCCCCCGCAATCACGCATGTTAAATGGGCGGCACAATAGCGCAGCGGTTAGCACTGTTGCTTCACAGCACCAGGGTCCCAGGTTCAATTCCCGGCTTGGAATGTGCCGCGTCTGCAAGTTCTCCCTGTGTCTGCGTGGGTTTCCTCCGGGTGCTCCGGTTTCCTCCCACAAGTTCCGAAAGACGTGCTGTAGGTGATTTGGACATTCTGAATTCTCCCTCCGTGTACCCAGAATCTGGCGACGAGGGACTTTCACAGTAACTTCATTGCAGTGTTAATATATGCCTACTTGCAGGGCAGAATGGTGGCACAGTGGTTAGCATTGCTGCCTCACGGCACCGAGGTCCCATGTTCAATCCCGGCTCTGGGTCACTGTCCGTGTGGAGTTTGCACATTCTCCCCGTGTTTGCGTGGGTTTTGCCCCCAGAACCCAAAGATGTGCGGGCTAGGTGGATTGGCCTCGCTAAATTGTCCTTTCGTTGGAAAAAATGAATTGGACGCTTTAAATTTATTTTTAAAAGTGTAAGCCTACTTGTGACAATAAAGATTATTGTTATTATTATTAACCCCTACCAAGTCCAAATTGTTCAATTCACCAAACAGTCACAGGAAAAGATAATGACATTGTTGGCATCTGGTTACAAATATCGCCCGATAAATATGCAGCATGGGTCGTTATTATTAAGATCATAGAATCACAGATTTGCAGAATAATACAGTGCAGAAAAGGCCCTTCTGCCCATCGAGTCTGCCCCGACGCATGAAAAAGACCTGACCTACCTACCTAATCCCACTTGCCAGCACTTGATCCATAGCCTTGAATGTTACGCTGCGCTGAGTGTTCATCCGGGTACTTTTTAAAGTATGTGAGTCATCCCACCTCTACCACCCTCCCAGGCAGCGCATTCCAGAGCGTCACCACTCTCTGGGTAAAACATTTTTTCCTCGAATCCCTCCGAAACCTCCTTCACCTCTCCTTGAACTTGTGTCCTCTCGTAGCTGACCCTTCAACAGCTGCTCCCTATCCACCCTGTCCAAGCCCCTCATAACCTTGTGCACCTCGATCAGGTCGCCCCCTCAGTCTTCTCTGCTCCAGAGAAAACAACACAAGTCTATCCAACCTCTCTTCCTGGCTTAAATGTTCCATTCCAGGCAAAATTCTGGTGAATTGCCTTGTGCACCCCCTGCAATGCAATTACATCCTCCCTATAATATGGCGACCAGGATTGTGCACAGTACTCCAGCTGTGGCCTCACCAAAGTTCTACACAACTCCAGCATGATCTCCATGCTTTTGTAATCTATGCCTCGATTGATAAAGGTAAGGTTCCGACGTGTCTTTTTCGCTACCCCATTAACCTGCAAATTATAACAGCAAAGATATAATTGAGTTTTTGTGTGCCCAATAGGTGATGCCACTGTGACTATTCAACAAACCAGACAATACAAATGTTATTTTAGAAATAGTCATTTGGTGATACAGAACTTGAGTGTGGTGAAAAAAAGGGACCTGTCAAAGTTTTTTGTTTTAGACTCATCAGAACAGTAAACAATTAAACAATAATTTATACTGTATGAAGTGTAATATACACATTACAGTGCTATACTGGTAAGGAATGGCTGTTTTGTGGTGGCTTTTATTGCAGGATAGTTGCCAAAAGGTGCAGTGATGCTTCATCACAGAAGCATGGTGCGGTGTGGAGATTTCAACCACAGGGAACTGGGGTTTCACTTCTGAGGATTTAGAGTCTAATAATGCACTTACTGCTCTAATAATGCTGCTCAACCATCCTGACTTGGAATTACATCACCATTCCTTCACTGCCGTAAGGAGGCTAAATCCTGGAACTCCCTCTTTAACAGCATTGTGGGGGTACCTCCACCACATGGATTGTCACGGTTCAAGAAGGCGGCTCACCATCTCCTTCTAAAGGAGAATTAGAGATGGACAATGAACCATGGCCTAGCCAATGATGCCCACCCTGTGAATAAACAAATAAATATTGAAACATTATACACAAAAATCAATAAGTTAACCTTGGGAATAGGTGAATTTCTGTTAGTTTGACGAAATACACCCCTGGCTAAAACATTGTTCCCACCCAAGGTTAAAAATAGAATAAGAAATATTGGTAAACGTGTGAATTATTAAAGAGTATCTATAATCGATGTGCCAGGGAATGGTTTAGATGTGACACGCTGCATGATAGTGTGTCCAATAGATCATGGAAATGATGATTGCTTCACAGAACGTGTTCTTTACTGGGTTAGTCAACTCTGAGCAATTTACTTGCCTTTATATGCACTTGCCTCTATCGAATCCATTTATCTCTTTTAAAACGCATAATTAGGAGTGTAATATAGCTTTGCTTCACCATTGAGAATGATGGATAAAACGCAGAAAAACAACAGCTGCATAACTTATTAATCGTGCAAAAGATTAAAGCAAGACTTGCATTTATATCACGTTTTTCATGATCTTAGGACATCCCGAAAACACTTGACAAACAATTGGGTGTAATGTAGAGAAACATGGCAAGCGCCCCACCAACAGCAATGGGATAAATGACCAGATCATCTGTTTTGGTGTTGTTTGAGGAACGAATGTTATCCAGGACACCAGGGGAATTCCACCCTTTCTTATGGTTTTCATGGGATGTGAACATCAGTGGGTAGGCCAGAATTTATTGCCCATCCCGAACTGTCTGTGAGATGGCGGTGGTAATCCGCTTTCTTAAATGACTCCAGTCCCTGAGATGTAGGTGCACCCACAATGCTCCTCAAAAGGGAGTTCCGGGGTATTGACCCAGCGACAGTGAGGGAACGGCGATACATTTCCAAGTCAGGATGGTGTGTGACCTGGAGGGGATCTTGTGGGTGAAGGTGTAATGGGCCAGGGTTTAGAGAACCCCAAAGTGTATCATGGAGTTCACCTGACCCACAACTTTTAATAGATTGTGGGGAGCAAACGAGCCCACTCTACAGGTGTGATATAGCAGAAATCTACAGTACTTTTAAATTAAAACAATGTTCATTTATGAAACCAGTTAACACTTTATAAACCCACAGTAAACATCTTAACAACTATCAACACCAATAAATCCCCTAAAGAATACAGTACTCTATAAGTAACTCTTAATCTTTCCTTGCAACATCCATAAGACAAAAAGAACACAGTTTACATCCGGTTTAACTTCATCACTGAGAACAGTTACCACTTTGAAATCACCAAATGAACATTCATAAGCTTGCAGAGATTTATACACAACTTACTGTGACTGCAGCTTCTCCAAATCTAAAACAAAACTAAACCCACCCTGTAGCTGCAAGCCCAAAGTGAAAGTAAAAGCAAACAGACAGCCCAGCTCCACCCACACTCTGGCATCACTGATAAACACCCATTTCTTAAAGGTACATCCACTACAGCTATTTTATGAACCCTCATTTCTTAAAGGTACTCTTACATGACGATGGTGTTCCCATGTAACTGCTGCCTTTTTTGGAATATGCTGTCTCAGGAGCCTTGCTGAGTTGCGGCTGTGCAACTTGCAGATGGTATAATAATATAATAGCAAAATGGCAACAACTCTGTCCTCTATTCTGACTCCATTTGTTTTTGCCAAATGCCAGTCTATGTCTTGTTCTTATATTTTTATTTTCAGACAGAGCTGTCCATTATTCTGCCATTAACCTACTCTGGACCCAGTGTGTTTCTTTACTGCAACCATTACCACTCCCTTTCCCTTTTGTTCCGTGATAGCTTTGGTGTTTAATTTCTCTAGCCCTCTAACCTATCACTTAATTTCCCTTTTGTTCTACCTGACTCTCCACGCTCAACAACATAAAACATATCATATTTTTACCTCTCCTCAGTTCTGAAGACCAAGGACAGTAACTATTTTTTCTTCACATATGCTGCCTGACCTGCTGAGTTTTCCCAAAACTTTCTGTTTTCATGGTACACGGTACACACAATTGCCACTGGTTGCTGACAGTGGATGGAATGAATGTGTAAGGTGGTGAAAGGGATGCCAATCAAGTAGGAGCTGCTTTGGCCTGGATGGCGTTGAGCTTCAATGATAGTCAGCTTTTTCCCAGGGTGGAAGAGTCATTTACTAAGGGGGATAGGTTTAAGGTGCGAGGTTGGTAAGGTTTAACGGAGATGTACGAGGCAAGTTCTTTACACAGAGGGCGGTGGGAGCCAGGAACTCGCTGCCGGGGAGGTAGTGGAAGCAGATACAATATGACTTTTAAGGGGCTTCTTGACAAATGCATGAATAGGATGGGAATAGAGGGAAATGGTCCACGAAAGGGTAGGGGGTTTTAGTTCAGACAGGCAGCATGGTCGGTGCAGGCTTGGAGGGCCGAAGGGCCTGTTCCTGTGCTGTAATTTTCTTTGTTCTTTGGTCTTGAAAATCGAGAGTAATCCATCACACTCCTGACTTGTGACTTGTCGGTGGTGAATGGGTTTGGGGGAGTCAGGAGGTGAGTGACATAGCCTGCTCTTAATGTCATGGAATCTTATGCATCCATTTGGTTTAACATCTCCCTCAAAAGAAAGTACCACTATTGTTTTGTTATGCTCTTGTCGTAGCATAAGCTGCTTCCTTGATGTGCACTCTGACAAAGGAAGGTTCAGACTTGGAGATAGCTTTAACACGTTTATTAAACTATTAACAATTCTCCTACTTGGATTTGATGCTACTGTTAATCCTGCTATAGCTACTCAGACTGACTAACCAGTCTGCTACAATCCACGTGGTGGGAGTGATGTTCAATCAATCCTGTGTCTGTACTCACTGAGAGTCTCCACTGGAAAGAGACTGAGCATGTGTGCAGTGTCCTTATATATGGATTGGTGTAATGCCCCCCTGTGGTAGAGTCCCCTCTGTGTGTATCGTGAATGCCTATTGGTCGTGTCCTATCTTACTGACCTATTGGTTGACTGTCTGATGTTCCCTCTAGTGTCTAACTAGGTGTAGTATATGTACATTAACCCTTTGTGTACTTAGTGATGTATATCACCGCAACTATCAGTCCAACATTCCCCAGCTTGGGCCATGTCTTTGGTTGTGGTAACCCATTGTCGTATATTATATGTATTGTGGTAAACTGCTATTGTATTACATGTAATGTGGTAAACCACTGCCTGATGGCTCCGCCTCCCCTTTGGCTCGGTATAAATGTGGCTGGTCTCCGCCTCTGCCCCAGTTCGGGATCAGAGGCCAGGAGGCTTTCTGTTTAGCTTATTAAAGCCTCAGTTACGTTCACTACTCATCTTGTGTTGATTGATTGCACATCACTGGTCTATCCTGCACTCAGAGGTGCGAGGTATTACTCATCAAACCATTGCTGAAACATAAGTTGACTAAGTCTAAAGTGAACATATCTTATAGCAATGCATTTTACAGACTGTTGACATCAGTTGAGAAATAAAAAAATGATTTGCAAAACATCAGCAATGTTAGAGGTAAGCAAGGTACAAAGGTGATTCCCAGCTTATGGGCGGCACGGTGACACAGTAGTTATCACTGCTGCCTCACAGCGCCAGGCACCCGGGTTCAATCCCGGCCTTGGGTGACTGTGTGGATTTGCTCTCTCTCCCCGTGTCAGCTTAGGTTTCCTCCGGGTGCTCTGGTTTCCTTCCACATGGGGTAGGGCGGGGGAGTGGGCGTAGGTAGGGTGCTCTTTGAAAGGGTCGGTGCAGACATGATGGGCTGAATGGCCTTCTTCTGCACTGTAGGCATTCTAATGATTGTCTAAAAATTTAAAAATTCTTCAATGATTATAGGGGGAATTCACCTTGGCAGTGAGAAAGCAAGAGTTAAATTAGTCTACAGGAAAAAAAATCAATATTCCCAACAGGACAGATTGTTCAAGATGTGTTGCTACATTGTTATCTCCATTGAGTGCCACTTGATGCTGAGAGTGCAAGGCCAGGGCGCCTGCCCCATAATTTCAATGTGTCCACAGGGAAAACAAAGAGTTCGCAGGGCAGCATATTTGGGGAGAACTTGGTTAGTTCCCGTGGCAAAGAAGTGAAAATAGACACAGGGGCCCAGAAAATCATTGTTATGCATTAGCTTTTCAGAAAGCTTAAGCGCATTCCGAGCCAAAAGTGTTCCACCAATCATATTGGCAAAGGCTTCCAGGGTTTTTGTAAATGAAGGGCCTTGAGCCTGTGAGCCCACCCAGGCCACCCCACCCTTTTGTCAAAATTGGTCTTCCCCCCCCCCCCCCCCCATTGTCGCCAATGTTGGATTTGTTTATTGTCACGTGGTACCGAGGTACAGTGAAAAGTATTTTTCTGCGAACAGCTCAACAGATCATTAAGTACAGGAAAATAAAATAAAAAGAAAATACATAATAGGGCAACACAAGGTACACAATATAAATACATAGACACCGGCATCAGGTGAAGAATACAAGAGTGTAGTATTCATCAGGAAAGTCCATAAGAGGGTCATTTAGGAGTTTGGTAATAGCGAGGAAGAAGCTGTTTTTGAATCTGTTCGTGCGTGTTCTTAGACTTCTGTATCTCCTGCCCGATTAAGAAGTTGGAAGAGTGAGCAAGCTGGGTGGGAGGGGTCTTTGCCCAGGCAGTGGGAGGTGTAGATGGAGTCAATGGATGGGAAGCAGGTTCGTGTGATGGACTGTGCTGTGTTCACAACTCTTTGACGTTTCTTGCTATCTTTGGCTGAGCAGTTGCCATACCAGGCTGTGATGCAGCCCGATAGGATGCTTTCCATGGTGTATCTGTAAAAGTTGGTAAGAGTCAGTCTGGACATGCCGAATTTCCTTCGTTTCCTGAGGAAGTATTGGCGCTGTTGTGTCTTCTTGGTGGTGGTGTCGACGTCGGTGGACTCGGGCAGATTTTTGGTGATGTGCACCCCTAGGAATTTGAAGCTGTCAACCATCTCCACCTCGGCTCCTTTGATGCTGACAGGTGTGTGTGCAGTTCAGGATAACCACATCCAAATGGGGCCTAACCAGTGGTCCTTAAAGGACCAGCTGCAGGCAGCCAGCCAGCAGAAAAGCATGTTTGTTCAAAAATACTTACCTGGATGTGGTGTCCGGGGGATCCCAGTTCATGAGGCCTTCTCGCGTAGAGCAAGCAATAGTGAGGAAGGATGATTCCAAAATACCTCAACAAGAAGCGAGAGCTAGATTGAGACCAGAAGCAAACACACAGAAGAATAGAATTGATGGTCCCAATTTACAATGTTGTTTTGCTCCTCAGCAAACTGCTGGAAAGTGTCTCATGAGAAACACATGTCAAGATCAGCCCTAGATCTGTGATGGATGAATACGAAGGAAATATATTTTCTTGTCACTTCACAAGGCAGCATGTTTTTTTCTTATCCTTATTTTCCAGTCTTGTGCTTGAGTTTAAACAACATATCCATTCGCGTTAAAGATCTGACAAAGAGGGTGCGATTCTCCAGAAAGGTTTCTAAGTTTCGCGAGTGGGAATTGCTGCGAGCTTCCAGGCCCGGCGAAATGCACTTCAACAGAAGATGGACTGAGCCCCGGCTGGCAGCCTCCTTCAAACCCTGAGGTACAGGGTGGCCCTCTTCTCCTCCACGCAGGGTCTAGCAGGGTCTCCAGTTCAACGTCCGTGAAACGGGGTGCCGCTCTCTTCGCTGCCATCTTGCTGGCTGGGATGGTGTGTGTGGGGAGTGCAGTGTGTATATGCGCCTGCAGCTTGTCAGCCTCCTGAGCGTCAATCGCGAATCCGGCACCGCTTCCCATTGGAATCGATTGTGTCCCATGTGGTGCTCGTGCTAGCCTCTTATTGGTCGGTGAATTTGTCCAGGTGCGGCGCCAACTATGCTGTTGTAGAACTCCGCGATTCCTGCCCCGGCGTCAACACTTAGTCTCAGGAACGGAGAATCCGGCCCCCTGCCTTTGCCATCCACTCTATCCCGGAGCGCTGTCCTAAACTGGACCAGGTTGTTCACAACCTTATTGTTTGGTATGACACCAACCTGAACTTCCAAATCCCAATCTCCATCGTAATCACACCTCCAGATCTTCACTGTCTCCTTCAGTACCTCAGTCCATCTTCTGTTGAAATGCTGAGGGCTGTTTTCCTTACATTTCCCATCTGGCCTTTTTTTCTATCTCTTTCTTCATCCAATCTTTTTTTCCATCTCTTTACTTCATCTTCCCATACTTGGTTTAAGTGGAATTAACTCTTGCACCTTCTCCTTTATTCCTATGTTTCTCTCTCAGTTGTTCAAATTAACTGGTTAGGAAGATATACTGTTGGCCCCATCATCCATCAACTCTCCCAACTCATTGCGTGCTCCAAATCCATTATTATCTTGTACTTCCAGAAAGTTACAGAGTAAAAAATGTTCAAGCTCAAGTTACAGGGAAAAGGGGCTTTCTGCGAAACTCACTATTCTCTCGGCTATAATGGCTCTGGAGTTAAGAGCCAACCACATGCCACTTTTGATCAGACGTCAAAGGGCTGGTTTAGCACAGGGCTAAATAGCTGGCTTTTAAAGCAGACCTAGGCAGGCCAGCAGCACGGGTTCAATTCCCATACCAGCCTCCCCGAACAGGCGCCAGAATGTTGTGACTAGGGGCTTTTCACAGTAACTTCATTTGAAGCCTACTTGTGACAATAAGCGATTTTCATTTTCATTTTTTCACATGTAGGCCAAATCAGGTAAGGAGGGCAGATTTACTTCCCTGAAGGATATTAGTGAACCAGATTTTTTTTGTTTAATGACAATCCTTTCAAGGTCATCGATGGACTTGTCATTTCAGGTTTTTATTGAATTCAAATTTTACCGCCTGCCTTAATGGGATTCGAACCCATGTCCCCAGAGCATCGCCCTGAGTCTCTTGATTACTAGCCTGGTGACAATACCACAATGTCACCCCGAGAGGAAACTGTGGATGCCGACTTGACAAAATATATGAATGTCATTAAAGGCCTTGAGCCTCTTGAGTGTTGTTGGAGTTGTACTCATCCAGGCAAGTGGAGAGTATTCCATCACACTGCTGGCTTGTGCCTTTAGGGAATTAAGAGATAAATTACTCCCAGCAAAATTCCCAATCCCTGACCAGCTCTTGTAGCCACGGTATTTATATGGCTAGTTCAGTTAAGTTTCTATTCAATGGTAGTGACCCTCAGGATGTTGTTGGTGGGGGATTCAGCAATGGTCACCCTATTGAACATCAGTGGGAGATGGCTAGGTTCTCTCCCGTTGGAGATGGTCATTGCCTGGCACTTGTGAGGTGAAAATGTTACCTGAAAAAGGATTTTCACTTATTATTTGATCCAAAGCTTTAGATTTCATTTCACTTGAAATCCTTTTGTTTGTATACCTCATTATCCAGTTTAATCAACATTCTTCAGAGTGCGAGGATGTAATCTATTAAATGACTGTTGTGTGCATGGTTGATTTTTCTCCTTGTGCACTATTGGCTAGAGGAATGAGAGCTGTGCTTTAGTTGTGTTTATTTAGTGTTTAATGTGGAGCTTTCGGGCTGCAGGGGCAATAGAAATAAAAGACTGTTTAGTTTCATTGTGACTGCATCAGCATATTTTACTTGTTCCTTATTAAATATTTAAATGAAATCTTATATCGTTAACGCGAATAATTCATAGTGGCTGCCTTGTTCAATTTAAATCAGAGGACAGACCCTTGGGTCTGGAGATCAGTCTGATATCATCCAGTTTAATCCAATTTAATTGGAGACAGAGGTCAACCTCAAACTTTGATTTGATTGAATTGATTTTCATCATTTTTAATAATAATAACAATAATAATCACTTATTGTCACAAGTAGGCTTCAATGAAGTTACTGTGAAAAGCCCCTAGTCGCCACATTGCGGCGCCTGTTCGGGGAGGCTGCTACGGGAATTGAACCCACGCTGCTGGTCTTCTGCATTACAAGCCAGCTATTTAGCCCACTGTGCTAAACTAGTTGGCTGATTTAAATTAAGTTGTGAGCTTATCGACATGCCTGGCTGGTAATGAATCAGGGAAGAGGGGGGAGAAAATGCTTCTATTCAATTCAGGTCATTCAAGCTGCTTTCAAGGAACAGTTAGACACAGCACTTGGAGCGAAGGGGATCAAAGGATATGGGAGGAAAGGGGAATCAAGCTATTAAGTTGGATGATCAGCCACGAATGGCGGGAGCAGGCTTGATGGGCTGAATGGCCTTCCCCTGCTTCCATTTTATGTTTCTGAGGGACAGATTCTGCAAGGGAGATTTTCAAGATAAATTTGAATATTCTCTTAACGGTGAGAGGCGAGGAGCTGTGGAAAAGCAAAGAGATTAGGGTGCTAGGCACACAAATCAGTAAAGCTAGTGCATTGGCCCACAAATTAATCAAAAAACTATATTTTTTTCTCAAAGGGATTGGTATAATAGAACAAGTGCCTTCCAGCGGCATGGAGAAGATCCAGGCCCCTCCACAGCTCCGGATCTCCGGAAATCTCGGCGCCAACTGGCGGGTCTTCAAGCAGAAATTCAGTCTATACATTGAGGTTTCGGGCCTCGAGGATGCGTCCGATGCCAGAAAAATTGCGCTGCAACTATCGACTGCGGGGGACCAGACCATCCAAATCTTCAATTCGCTCACTTTTGCTGACGACGAGGACAAGACCAAGTTCCAGACCGTGTTAGCCAAATTCGACAGTCACTGTGAAGTCGAAACGAACGATAGCTTTGAGCGCTATGTTTTCCAGCAACGCCTTCAGGGTAAGGATGAGCCTTTCCAATCCTTTCTAACTCATCTCCGCATATTAGCGCAAACCTGCAACTACGGTGACACCGCTGATTCCCTCATCAGGGATCAGATCGTGTTTGGGGTCCACTCCAACGCCCTGCGGGAGCAGCTCCTAAAAATAAAAAACATGACCCTGCCAGTAGCCATCGAGATGTGTAAAGTGCATGAACAGGCGAAAAGTCGCTACTGCCGCCTTAAATCGGCAGAACAGGACCAACTTGCCTCCCACGAGGCAGAGAGTGTACAGGCCATTGCCCGAATGCGGCGCCTTAGCATTGATGAAGGCGGCCATTTCGCACGCTTTTCCCAGGGACCCACGCATGCGCACCACGGACGGGAGAACGAAGCGGCCAAAGACCACACTGCGCAGTTCCGAGCAGCGGCTGACCGCACTGCGCATGTGCAACGACACACGGAGCATTACGACGTCAACGTCATGACATGCCCAAACTGTGCCATCGCCCACTTAAAGTGGCAATGCCCTGCAAGAGGCAGGCGATGTTTAAATTGTGGGAAGCCTGCCCATTATGCAGCCTTGTGCAGGTCTGCACCTCTAATCGTAGGCCAGCGATCCCAGTTCCGACGCAAACAAATTCGAAGTGTGCAGCAAAAGCTGCTGGATTCGGAACCTAGTAACACCACGGATCCAGAGGACGACTGCCTGGAGTCCCCATATCAAAGAACAAAGAACAAAGAAATGTACAGCACAGGAACAGGCCCTTCGGCCCTCCAAGCCCGTGCCGACCATGCTGCCCGACTAAACTACAATCTTCTACACTTCCTGGGTCCGTATCCTTCTATTCCCATCCTATTCATGTATTTGTCAAGATGCCCCTTAAATGTCACTATCGTCCCTGCTTCCACCACCTCCTCTGACAGCGAGTTCCAGGCACCCACTACCCTCTGTGTAAAAAAACTTGCTCGTACATCTACTCTAAACCTTGCCCCTCTTACCTTAAACCTATGCCCCCTAGTAATTGATCCCTCATAATTTTGTAGACCTCTATCAGGTCGCCCCTCAACCTTCGTCGTTCCAGTGAGAACAAACCGAGTTTATTCAACCGCTCCTCATTGCTAATGCCCTCCAGACCAGGCAACATTCTGGTAAATCTCTTCTGCACCCTCTATAAAGCCTTCACATCCTTCTGGTAGTGTGGCGACCAGAATTGAACACCATACTCCAAGTGTGGCCTAACTAAGGCTCTATACGGCTGCAGTTAATGAGTTAATAGTCATGGTAATAAGGTGATGATGTATGTCAGGAGGTCATGGTGACTTCATCAGTCATGTGCAAGTGACTCTGTCGGGCTCTCTGTCAAGAGAGGTGTACCTACTTCGCAGCTTACTCTGTATGTGGTGTGTGTAGTGTTGGGTGTTCTGATGTACAGATGAACCAACACGGTTGTATTTGGTACAACGCTGTTTTATTTCAACTTGTTATTTACAGTTCTGACTTGATACTCTGCACGTGGTGACTCCCTGTGTGTGATGTTAATCAGGTCCTGTCCTTGTCCTGGTCTCCAGATCTACTGGCCACCAGGTGTCGTGTTTCTTCTCTTATACTGTCTCTGTCCTTGTCTATGATTGGTTGTCGTGTTGTGTGTGCTGATTTGTCTGTTGGTGTGTCTATCATGATGTGTGTGTTTGAATATCATGACAGCGTGTATAGTGTAAATAAAGTAGTTTGAAGCTGGTTCTGACCCGAGTCACTCATGAATAGGGGAGAGCCTTCCCAGCATAAATGTGACCGTGTGATAACCCACAAAACAGTTGGTGTACTAAAGTGGCACTACAGCTTGTACAAAGCTTTGGTCAGATCAGATGGAGTACTGTGATCAGTTTGGGGCACTGCATCTCAGAATGGGTACACTGGCCTTGGAGGGGATAGAGTCCAGATACACCAGAATTTTCAGAGGGCTCAGAGGGTTAAATTATGAGGACTGGTTGCACAACTTTGGTTTCTATTCCCTTGAGTTTAGAAAGGTGAAGGGAAATATGATTCATGGTAAAGGAATTGGATTGGATATATAGTGTTGTTAGGTAAAGGGTCTAAGTGTTATCGAACCAAGGCCGCTGTTCTGGAGTTAAGGTGCAGTTCAGTCATGATGCAACTGAATAATGGAACAAGCCCATGGGGTTGATTGGCTGGCTCACCTTCCTAAGTTTTCATGTTACAAAAGGCCAGGGTTTTATGTTTACATCCTGCAACTATCCACCCTGCACTCCCTCCCCAACCAGCTCCAGTGGGTAGCCCACAACCATTCAATGCTCGGAGGGGTGTTAAATGGCAGAGTAAGACTAACACCTTTATCCAATCTCTGATAGCTCTCTGGTCTCAGCAGTGCCACTGGGAGCAATGAGACTGGAACCAGTCCCCAGTGGTGAGTTGCTGAGCTGGATTTAAAGGTAAGTGGGAAGGTCCTTCTGGTGAGGTCAGGATATGAGGCGCCATCAAGAGAGGAGAGGGGGTTGAGGGCCAGGGTGCATCATCTGGGGGGAGGGGAGAACCTGGGGTAGGGGCAGACCTTTGGCGTGTAATCCCATGGGTATAAGTTGTCTGTTAGGGAAAGCCGACTCATTTTCCCAGCAATAGTCTTTGAGGGAGACCAGGCAGGCTTCAAACCTGGCTCCGGACTCCATCTATCATGGAGAAAACTGTATTAGGGTGGGAGCAGGCCCTTAAGTGCCTATCAATTGGCCTCTTGAAGGTCGGGTGGGCTGCCCGATGCTTCTCCTGCTGCATGCAACATTACGGTGAGGTGGAGGGTAGGTGGAAAAGGGCTGGAAATAGCACACTGAGCAATATGCCCAGATTTACACCCCTCACCAGCCTGCCCACCTGCTCCATGTATTCTGCCCAAATAAACTCTGATGAGTAATGGGTAAATGAGCAATGAGTAAAATTAGAGCTACTCCATTACGGAGTGAAATCTGGAAGTTCTTTCTCACAAAAGGAGCAAAAGAAACAATCGTTTGGTGGGACAGAAATTGAATACTGCTGAAAAGAAAGACATGCTGTTGAAGTTTTTCACCTTGCACTCGTCAGGACAAATGCACGGATACCAAATTTCCAGCAATCACAACAACTGCACATGCTGTCATATAAATTGTTGTGTTCATTTCAAATTTCCCATTCTTACATTTGTCCTGATGGGTGCAAGAGGAAAAACTTCAGCTGCACATCTCTCTTTTCAACAATATTCAGGGAATGGAAATCTGGAATCCCTCCCACTCAAAGGTGTTGGGTGCATTAAAATGTTCAAGACTGGTTCGTGATGGATATGAAGGAACTGCAGGGAAATGGAGCTGAGGCACAGATCAGCAATAATCTGAAAGAACAATGAACGATAAACTTGCATTTTTATAGTGCCTTTCACAACCACATCCCAAAGCAGTTAACACCCAATAAAATATTTTCAAAGCCATCTTTAGAATACATTGCTTCAATGTCAATTGGTGTCTTGTGTCTCATTCTGGGCACCAAACTTTAGGAACTGTATGATGGCATTGACGAGGGTGCGGAAAAGATTTATGGGAATGTTTCAAGGGATGAAAGACTTCAATTGCAAGGATAAATTTGAGAATCCGGAGCTGTTCTCCTTAGAGCAGAGAAGGGTGGAACCATAGAGACTTGGAAAAGCTATTGCACAGAAAGATGCATTCAGTTCTGTGTGTCTGCACTGACCGAAAAATAAAAAATAAGAAACTAGCTGTCCTTGCTGATCCCCATATTCTAGCACTTGGTCCGTAACCTTACAGGGTACAATATTTCACATGCAGATCCAGGTACCTTCACGGTGGCACAGTGGTTAGCACTGTTGGCTCACAGCGCCAGGGACCTGGGTTCGATTCTAGCCTTGGGCGACTACTGTGTAAAGTTTGCATGTTCTCCCCATGACTACGTGGATTTCCCCGGGGTGCTCCGGTTTCCTACCACAGCCCAAAGATCTGCAGGTTAGGTGAGTCAGACATGGTAAATTGCTCCTTAGTGTCCAAAAGGTTAGATGGGTTAATGGGGATAGTGTGGGGGACTGAGCCTAGGTAGGGTGCTCTTTCAGGGGTCGGTCTAAACTCGAGGGACCGAATGGCCTCCTTCAACACTGTAGAGATTCTATGAGATGAGGGTTTCTACCTCCACCATCAAACCAGGCAGAACATTCCAAATATCGACCACCCTCTGGATGAAAGGTTTTTCCTCATGTCCCCTCTTATATTTTGACCAATCACCTTAAATCTGTGTCCCCTGGTAATGAACATCTTTGCTCAGGAAAGCAAGGCATCCATGTCTATTCTAACTAGGACCCTCATAATCTTTTACACCTAAATCAGGCCATCCTTCGGCCTCCTCAGTTCCATGGAAAACAGCCTTAGCCTATCCAATTTCTCCTCGTGGCTGCAAATTCAAACCCTGGCTACATTCTTCTAAATCTCCTCTATACTCCCTCCAGAGCAATTATAGTCCAGCAATCAGAACCAGTGGAGGCGGTGGCATCGAGGTATTTTCACTGGATCTGGTGATCCAGACACCGTGGGTAATACTCAGGGGACTCAGGTACAAATCCCGCCACGGCAAATGATGGAAATTGAATCCAATAAATATCTGGATTCTCCGCTGTTGGGATTCTCCGTTACGCCGGCAGTGAACCCACGCCCAGGGATTTCCCGACGGCGTGGGCTGCCCACAATGGGAAACCCCATTGGCCGCCTGGCGGGAAAGAGAATCCCGCTGCCAGCGGGGGCTCCCCGCGCCAGAAAACTGGTGGGGCGGGAAGTGGATCCTGCCCCTGGAATATAAAAGTCTAATGATGACTATGAAGCGATTATCGATTGAAATAAAAAACCTATCTGGTTGCCGAATGTTCTTCAGGGAAGAAAATGTGCAAGAGCTGGACTAGATGTGACTCCAGATTCATAGCAATGTGGTTGACTCTTAAATAAGAACATAAGAACGAGTAGCATAAGTTGGTAATTCAGCCCCTCGAGCCCTCTCCACCATTCAATACGATCATGGCTGATCTCCTCTCGGCCTCAACTCTACTTTCCTGCCCGATCTCCATAATTCTTCAACCCATTACTAATTAAAAATTAAAACTCTGTCTATCTCCCCCTTAAATTTACTCAATGTCCCAGCATCCAAGGCACTCTGGGGTAGCGAATTCCACATATTCCCTTTGAGAGAAGGAATTTCTCTTCATCTCTGTTTTAAACCTGCTAGCCTTTATCCTAAAACTATGACCTCTCATTCTAGGTTGCCCCACAAGAGGAAGCATCCGCTCTACATCTACTTTGTCAACATTTTTTATCATCTTCTATACCTCAATTAGATCTCCTCTCATTCTTCTAAACCCAAGAGAGTATGGGTCTAAACTGCTCAATCTCTCTTCGTAAAACACCCCCCATTTCTGGAATCAATCTCGTGAACCTCCTCTGAACTGCCTCCAATGCCTATACATCCCACCTCAAACAAGGGGACAAAAACTGTACACAGTACTCCAGGTCAATCTCACCAATGCCTTGTACAGTTGCAGCAGCACTTCTCTACTTTTATACTCTACCCCTTTAGCTATAAAGGCCAAACCTCCATTTGCCTTTCTTATTACCTGCTGTACCTGCATACAAATTTTCTGAGACTCATGCATGAGGACACTGGGATCCTTCTGCACCGAAGAACTCTGAAGATTTTCTCCATTTAGATAATAAGATGCCTTTCCATTTTTCTGACCAAAATGGATAACCTCACTTTTATCCAAGTTAAACTCCATCTGCCGCATTTTGATCCGCTCACCTAACCTATCTATATCCATTTGTAAGGTTCTTATTTCCTCATTGCAACTTACTATCCTATCCATTTTAGTGTAATCTGCAAATTGTGCTACAGTACCTTCTATCCCTGTATCCAAGTCATTAATAGATATTATATGTAGTTGGGATCAGAGGACTGAAACCTGTGGCACTCCATTAGTTACATCTTGACAACCAGAAAAAGACCCATTTATTCTGATTCTCTGCCTTCTGTCAGTTAGCCAGTCTTCTATCCAAGCTAATAAATTACCCCTAACCCCTTGTGCACTAACCTTTTGTGCTGCATCTTATCAAATTCCTTCTGGAAGTCCAGATATACTACATCTACAAGATCCCCATTATCCACTTGGCTTGTTGCATCTTTGAAGAGCTCTAGCAAATTAATCAAACACGAGTTACCCTTCATAAAACAATGCTGACTTTGATGGATTGCATTTTGACTTTCTAAATGTTCTGTTATCACATCCGGAATAATGGATTCTAACAATTTCCCAAAGGAAAGCTCGATGGTAAACTAACTGGTCTATAGTTTCCTACTTTCTGCCTCCCTCCCTTTTTCAATAAGGGCATTGCATTAGCATTTTTCCAATCCATTGGAATCTTTCCCGCATTCAGGGAATTTTCTAAATTATAACCTATGGATCCACTATCTCCACTTTCCGGAGAGTTGTAAAGTAAACCAAAGCCAAGGTTCACAAAGGGTAATTGCAGAACATAATCAAAATCTTTCCCAAACAAGTAGCTTTTAAGAAATATCTTAAAGGAGAGATCAAGAGGCAGAGAGATTGTGTGAAGAAACTCCAGGGTTTCTGGCCTTGGTAGCTGAAGGCATGGTCACCAATACCAGCAAAAGGCCAAATGAGAGAAGCACAGGTATTTTGGAGGTTTGTGGGGCTGCGGGGATGAGATCATGGAGGTTCAGGGTCTTGCAAAGCACCCACAGAGTTTGAGAATGAACCAAGGTGCCATCATATCAATGCAATTGAAATGATTAGAGCAGCACAGTCTCTGGTAGATGTGATTCTTGATAAATAATAGTCCAACAATATGTACGAAGGAGTCTTGCAGTGACAAGAATATCAGAGGAACTGAATGTCTTTGATACACACACACACATATATATATTCATTCGTGCGATATGGGTATCACACGGAAGGATTAGTTATGTTATTTTAAAAATAAATTTAGAATGTCCAATTCATTTTTTCCAATTAAGGGGCAATTTAGCGTGGCCAATCCAGCTAGCCTGCACATCTTTGGATCGTGGGGCAAAACCCATGCAAATTTGGGGAAAATGTGCAAACTCCACACGGACAGTGACCCAGAGCCGGGATCGAACCTGGGACCTTGGTGCCGTGAGGCAGCATTTCTTACCACTATGCCACCATGCTGCCTTCAGTTATGTTAGTTAAGCATCTATCCATCTTGGCAGCAATGGTCTGCACCCAGGGTATATGCCAATATTGGATTGGACATCATCTGTTGAGACTGTAGGTGCTGATTTATGAGTGGCAATCCCTTTCACAGCTGGCACGGATAAGTAGCATTGGCCTGGAGTCGACTGATGATTTATCTACTTGCGTCGGGCTCTCTTTTCTGCCATCTGATCACTTAATTTGCTCTCTGTTTTTTTCACACCTCTCCTGATGCTTGTCTCCAGGCATTTAGGTCAGGAGTGAGGACTTCCTACGAATCAGCTCGAATTCTGGTTTACGTGAAGCCTTGCTTGCCGTAATCCTCGTATTGCAGACTGGGACACCCTGTTGGCCTCGTGCCAATAGCAAGCTCGTCATAGAGCAGCTCACACGACCCAACCAATGGGGTTATCGCTGGCACAAGAGGATTACATGCTGGGGAGTCCTGCCCGCTGGTGTACTTTCATATTCGACACTCCGTCTTGCCTGGAGATTCTGGAGGTGGAAATTGTTCAGCCACCGTTCTTGGCTTGTGTGTGTTGTCCATGCCTCGCTCCTGTAAAGGAAGGTGCTGAGAACACAAGCTGGCTACACATGGAGCTTTGTGTTTTCAGTTAGTTTGCTGTTGATCCACACTCCACTTCTCAATTTTGACATGACTGTTGCAGTCTTAGCAAGCCTGGTGCTGCTTCTGGCATCCAGGGAGAGGTTGCTGGTAATTGTTGAAACGAGGAATGTGAAGCTGTCGACGCCCTCCAGAGTGAGGTTCTCAATGTTGTAGGAAGGTGGAGTCTCTACGTCCCGGCCCATCACTTTGGTCTTCCTGATGCGGATTGTCAGTCCAGACTCCTTGCAGGCCCGGGAGAACTGACCTACAGGGTGTTTTTGTTTTATTGGGACGTGGGCGTCGCAGGCTCTGCCAACATTAATTGCCCATCCCTAATTGCCCTTGAGGGACAGTTAAGAGTCAACCACATTGCTTTGGGTGTGGAGTCAATGTAGGCCAGACCAGGTAAGGATGGCAGATCGTTTTTTACGACAATCAACAATGGTTCCATGGTCATCATTAGACTTTAATCCCAGGTTTTCATTGAATTCAAATTTCACCACCTGCAGTGGCAGGATTTGAACCAGCAGTATTCTGGGTCTCTGGGTTACTCGTCCAGTGACAACACCACTATGCCACTATCTCCTGTTGAACGTCCTTATGGGAGCCAGCAAACAGCAACTCACGGACTAGGACATTACGCACTTCAATCTTGGCATGGGCTCTTGCCAAGTTGAACAAACTGTTATTAATCTTTAATAATAATAACCTTTATTAGTGTCACAAGTAGGCTTACATTCACACTGCAATGAAGTTACTGTGAAAATCCCTTAGTCGCCACAATCCGTCGCGTATTCAGGTACACAGAGGGAGAATTCAGAATGTTCAATTCACCCAATTTTTTGGGGACATGTGGGAGGAAACCGGAGCACCCGGACGAAACCCACGTAGACACGGGGAGAATGTGCAAACCCCACACAGACAGTGACCCAAGCCGGGAACCAAACCCGGGTCCCTGGCGCTGTGAAGCAGCAGTACGAAGCACTGTGCTACCGTGACGCCAATGTAGGTAGAAACCCTTGGTTCAGTCACCAAAAGTATTGAATGGCAGCATGAAGGACAATATGGCAAAAGAGAGTTGGAGCACAGTCACAACTCTGCTTTACCCTGCTGCTGACCTTGAAGGCTTCCAATGTTGCTCCGTTGTAATTGACCAAACTGTGTATGTTCTCCTGGAGTGAAGAAATGGGGCGGGATTCTCCGACCCCCCCCCCCCCCGGCCGGGTCGGAGAATCGCCGGGGGCTGGCGTGATTCCCGCCCCCGCCGGTTGCCGAATTCTCCGGCACCGGATATTCGGCGGGGGCAGGAATCGCGCCGTGCCGGTTGGCGGCACCCCCCCCCCCTGGCGATTCTCTGGCCCGGATGGGCCGAAGTCCCAGTGCTGGAATGCCTGTGCCGCCGGCGAGAATCAAATCACCTCTCTTACCGGCGGGACAAGGCGGCGCGGGCAGGCTCCGGGGTCCTGGGGGTGGGGTGGGGCGATCTGGCCCCCGGGGGGTGCCCCCATGGTGGGCTGGCCCGCGATCGGGGCCCACCGATCCGCGGGCGGGCCTGTGCCGTGGGGGCACTCTTTTCCTTCCGCCTTCGCCATGGTCTCCACCATGGCGGTGGCGGAAGAGACTCCCTCCACTGCGCATGCACGGGGATGCCGTGAGCGGCCGCTGACGCTCCCGCGCATGCGCCGCCCGGCAAAGTCATTTCCACGCCAGCTGGCGGTGCACCAAAGGCCTTTCCCACCAGCTGGCGGGGTGGAAATCAGTCCGGCGCGGGCCTAGCCCCTCAAGGTTAGGTCTCGGCCGCTCAAGATGCGGAGACTTCTGCACCTTTGGGGTGGCGCGATGCCAGACTGATTCGCGCCGTTTTTGGCGCCGGTCGGCGGACATCGCGCCGATTGCGGAGAATTCTGCCCATGATGTCCAGGAGTCCAGGTAGGCAGCCTCTTTTCTGCAGCAGTTTGAAGAGTCAGTTTCTGCTGACAGAGGCCTTGGCGAGGACTATGTAGACAATGTAGAGTGGTCTGCATTATTCATGGTACTTCTCCTGTAAAAGCTCAAGTGATAAAGTCACGTTGACTATGGGCCATCCAGCTCTGAGGTTGTCCTGAGATTCAGGGTAAATGTGTATTGCCAGGTTTTGCAATCTAGTCAGAGCAATGAGAGAAAGAACTTCCCCACAATGCATAACAAGGAGATGCCTCATTAATTAGGGGCTGGTTTGCACAGTGGGCTAAATAGCTGGCTTGTAAAGCAGACCAAGGCCAGCAGTGCAGGTTCAATTTCCGTACCGGCCTGCCCGAACAGGCGCCAGAGTGTGGCGACTAGGGGCTTTTCAGAGTAACTTCATTTGTAGCCTACGTGTGACAATAAGCGATTTTCATTTCATTTCATTTCAATTCACAGAATCATGGAATCTTGGCAATGCAGAAGGAGGTCATTCGGCCCACCGAGACTGCACCGGCTCTCTGAAAAAACATTCTCTCGCATTCCACTCCCCTGTCTTATCCCCATAACCTCACACATTCACTCTTTTCAGACGGATTCCAATTCTCTGTTGAATATCTCGATCGAATCTGCCTCCACCGCCCACTCAGGGAGTTCACTCCAGACTCCAACCACCCTCTGGGTGAAACCATTTTACCTGACATCACGCTTACTCCTTTTGGCAATTATTTTGAACCTGTGCCCTTGAGTTCTTGATGCTCTCTTGAGTGGGATCGGTTTCCCATTATTTACCCTATCCATGCCCCTCTGGGTCTTCAGTACTTCTGAATCTTTGTTTTTACAAAGTAAACAGACCCAATAGGTGCGGTTTTGAGCCCACATTAGCCGTCAGCGTAAATGGCGACATGAGCCCCAAATCTCGCGAGAACCAGGAAAGGCCAGCGAGGTCTCGTTTTCCGATTGTCCGTACCTCTCGCCTGTGACTTAACTCTGGGTGGAAACCTCGTTTCACTAAATTTGAAGTAATGTAAATATCATTACAGGGTTCCCTGCAATATGTTCCCCACTTATTGAATATTCATAGGCGAGGTTCACAACAGCCGTAGAAAAACTCGAAGCATTCGAGGGGAACCCTGACACCCTGGTTCCAACCTTGAAGTGCTGACCTTACACTGCCAACCTGTCACTGCCAGGACAGGCCCTCTGGGAGCCCCATTGCGGGGGTTCCTCTTATGTGTGGTGGGAGCCCATACCCCGATGCTTGTGTGTGTGCGTGGGGGGGGGGGCACGTGCTGATTCTTGTGGGGGTGGAATTCTCCGATGCTTGTAGTGGGGGCTTTTGATGCCTGCGTGGCGGGGGGTCACCCCGATACTTGTGGGGACGGGGAGGGCCCCCACCCCAATGGGGAGGCCCGCCCCCCCCCCCGAGTGAGGCCCCCCCCGACTCCATTAGGGAGTGCAATAGAATCACAGATTTTTACAGCACAGAAAGAGGCCCATCGGCAATCCTGTCGTTGCCAGCCATCAAGTACCTGTCTATTCTAATCACATGTTCCAGCATTTGGCCCATTGCCTTGTAAGCTGTGGCATTTCAAATGCTCATCTAAAAGCTTCTTCAATGTTGTGAGGGTTCCTGCCTCTACTGCACTTTCAGGCAATGAGTTCAAGATCTGCACCACCCGCTGGGTGAAAAAGTTTTCCTCAAATCCCCTCTAAATCTCCAGTCCATTACCTGAAATCTATGTCTTCTGGTTATTGACCTCTCAGCTAAGTGGAAAACTTTCTTGCTATCTACCCTATCTATGGCCTTCAAAGTATTGTACACCTCAGTCATGTCCCCCGTCAGCCTTCTTCGCTCTAACGACCCCGAGTCTAACATGGAGACTCAACTAACAGAAGTCGCAACAGGTCCAGTGATGTACACCGAACCCAGCACAGCGGAACCACTCAGGTGATCAGCCCGAATACGTCACTCTCCAGTCCTGTACACCCCTTCGGGTCCGGCGCAGCCGACCCCTGAGAGACAGCCCCAAGCGAAGAGGATGAAGGATTTTCCTTCTCCAGCTATCGAAATGGACGACCCGTCAGACTTGGCGGGGGGAGGAGTGTTATAACCCGACCCAAAGTCACAGGGTCCGCACCATCAGGTACCCAATAGCCTCATCTCCCCAGATGACGGGGTGGAGCTACACCCTTAACCTAGGGGACCCTGGGATGCAAATACCCCGGCCTAAGTGTGGGTCGGACACAGGAGACACTTCAGGGAATAGGGGTGTATTCGAATAGGTAAATATATAGTGTGTTTTCCTAAACCATCATCGCTTCCGTGAGATCACTTGCCTGGGCATTTATAGTAATCTTCTTTGCAAGTCATTTCTCATGCCCCTTTTTGCTCTTCTAATTGCTTTCTGAAGTTCCCTCTTGCACTTCCTATATTGCTCTCGGGCTGCAATTGAATTTCTCCCTTTGGACTTGCTAAAAGCCCTCCACTTCCTCCTTAGCCAGTCCTTGATTGTCCTAGACATCCAGGGTAGCCTGAACTTGTTGCTCCTATATTTTCCCTTATTGGGAACATGTTCGACCTGTACTCTCCCCATTTCCTTTTTGAGTGTCCTCCACTGTTCAGCTGTAACTTTTCCAGCAGGAAGCTATTCCCAGCAAACTTTGGCCAGATCCTGCCTTATTTTAGTGAAATCTGCCTTGCCCCAATCCAAAACCGTCTTTTGCAGGTCATCTTCTTCCTTGTCCATAATATACTTGAACCATACCGTGTTGTGGTCGCTGTCACTAAAATGTTCCCCACTGCCACATTGAACACTTATTCTGCTTTGTTCCCCAGAACCAGATCCAGCACTGCTCCATCTCTTGTTTGGCCTTCTAAATATTGATACAAAAAGCTCCGCTGGGGCATCACGGTGACGCAGTGGGTTAGCACTGCGGACTCACGGCGCCGAGGTCCCAGGTTCAATCCCGGCTCTGGGTCACTGTCCGTGTGGAGTTTGCACATTCTCCCCGTGTTTGCATGGGTTTCGTCCCTACAACCCAAAAATGTGCAAGCTCAGTGGATTGGCCACGCTAAATTGCCCCTTAATTGGAAAAAATGAATTGGATACTCTAAATTTATTTTTTTAAAAGCTCCCCTGAATGCATTTCAAGGATTTTGCCCCGTTACACTCTGACTATCCCAATCTATGTTGGGGAAGTTGAAATCCCCTAGTATAATTACCCGATTATTATTCTTGCACACCTCAGTAAATTGACGACATTTCTGTTCCTCTATTTCCCACTGACTCTTTGGGGGCCTAGAATACCCTCCCAGTAATGAGTCTGCTCCTTTCTGTTTCTAAGTTCTACACATAAGACCTCATTTGAAGACTCATCCAAGATATCATCTCTCTTCATTGCAATAATTGATTCCTTAATTAATAGTGTAACACCACCTCCTTTTTACACTCTCCTCTGTCTCGCCTAAAGATCACATATCCCAGAATGTTAAGTTGCTAGTCCTGCCCTTCCTGTAACCATGGGCGGGATTCTCCCACCCCACGCCGGGTTGGAGAATTGCCGGGGACTGATGTGAATCCTGGGCGTCATTCTCCGACCCCCCGCCGGGTCGGAGAATGGCCGTTGGCCGCCGTGAATCCCGCCCCCGCCCCCGCCGAAGTCTCCGAAGGGAGAAAAGTCGGCGGGGCGTTAATGGCGCCGCTGCCGCGGAGAATGTCACGGGCCTGCGCAAGGCAGCCGATTTTCGGCCTGCCGATATTCTCCCTTCCGGATGGGCCGAAGTCCCGTCGACGTGATGACCGTTCACGTCGACGTCAATCAAACCTCCTTTTCATCGGCGTGACCCGGTGCTCCAGGCTCACGCCGACCAGCGAGGAGGTGAGTGACGGCCTGGGGGGTTGGCTCTGGGCAGGAAATGGCGTGGCCGCAGACTGATTGCCTGAGAAGAGGTGTGTCTCGGCTTGTGTGTGTGTGCGGCGGGGGGGGGGGGGGGTGGTTAGAGTAGGCTGGGCTCCGGGGGAGTGCCGGGAGGGGGTCCGTGCCGGGGTGGAGGTTGTGGAGGGGGTCCGTGCCGGGGTGGAGGTTGGGGGTTGTGGAGGGGGTCCGTGCCGGGGTGGAGGTTGGGGGGGGGGGGTCCGTGCTGGGGTGGAGGTTGGGGGTTGGGGAGGGGGTCCGTGCCGGGGTGGAGGTTGGGGGTTGTGGAGGGGGTCCGTGCCGGGGTGGAGGTTGGGGGTTGTGGAGGGGGTCCGTGCCGGGGTGGAGGTTGGGGGTTGTGGAGGGGGTCCGTGCCGGGGTGGAGGTTGGGGGGGGGGGGGTCCGTGCTGGGGTGGAGGTTGGGGGTTGTGGAGGGGGTCCGTGCCGGGGTGGAGGTTGTGGAGGGGGTCCGTGCCGGGGTGGAGGTTGGGGGTTGTGGAGGGGGTCCGTGCCGGGGTGGAGGTTGGGGGTTGTGGAGGGGGTCCGTGCCGGGGTGGAGGTTGGGGGGGGGGGGTCCGTGCTGGGGTGGAGGTTGGGGGTTGTGGAGGGGGTCCGTGCCGGGGTGGAGGTTGTGGAGGGGGTCCGTGCCGGGGTGGAGGTTGGGGGTTGTGGAGGGGGGTCCGTGCCGGGGTGGAGGTTGGGGGTTGTGGAGGGGGTCCGTGCCGGGGTGGAGGTTGGGGGTTGTGGAGGGGGTCCGTGCCGGGGTGGAGGTTGGGGGGGGGGGGTCCGTGCTGGGGTGGAGGTTGGGGGTTGTGGAGGGGGTCCGTGCCGGGGTGGAGGTTGTGGAGGGGGTCCGTGCCGGGGTGGAGGTTGGGGGGGGGGGGTCCGTGCTGGGGTGGAGGTTGGGGGTTGTGGAGGGGGTCCGTGCCGGGGTGGAGGTTGTGGAGGGGGTCCGTGCCGGGGTGGAGGTTGGGGGTTGTGGAGGGGGTCCGTGCCGGGGTGGAGGTTGGGGGGGGGGGTCCGTGCCGGGGTGGAGGTTGGGGGTTGTGGAGGGGGTCCGTGCCGGGGTGGAGGTTGGGGGGGGGGGGTCCGTGCTGGGGTGGAGGTTGGGGGTTGGGGAGGGGGTCCGTGCCGGGGTGGAGGTTGGGGGGGGGTCCGTGCTGGGGTGGAGGTTGGGGCGGGGGGGGGTCCGTGCCGGGGTGGGTGATGGGAGGGCAAATGAGTTGGTCCACCTGGCCAGGTGCCAGCCTCCAACAGTTGGACCCATGCGGTCCATGCCACCTGGCTGGGGGGAGGAGGGGATATGGGCAATGATGACATGTCGTCGTTCCCCTCCCCCCCACCAGGTCGTCATGTTTTCAGATCATCCAGCGATGTTGGCCGCCGTGGTGGCAGCCGCTCATGTCTATGTTGCCCTGGATGAGGAGGAGGAGGAGGAGGAGGAGGAGGAGGAGCGTGCCAGAGAGGCGGCGCAGGCTGCCGCAGAGGGGCAGGCGGCAGCCGCCCAGGCTGGAGGGACACCTGACCGACAGGACGAGGAGGGGGAGGAGGACGTCGCGGCCCCACGGCAACGGAGGCACCCGAGGGCGCCCCGTGTGTACCGGCCCCGGCAGTCATACCAGGACCTCACGGACCGGGAATGCAGGAGGAGACTCCGGATGAGCCGGGAAACCGTGGCACACATCTGCCACCTGCTGGCACACCTGTCACCGCGTGGCACTGGCGGGGGACACCCTCTCCCCGTGTCCGTCAAGGTTACGGTGGCCCTGAACTTTTATGCAACGGGGTCATTCCAGGCACCGAGTGGGGACCTGTCCGGCATATCGCAGACATCGGTGCATCGGTGCATCCGGGCAGTGACAGATGCCCTTTATGCCATGGCGCACCGCTACATCCGCTTCCCCGTGGACCGGGCCAGCCAAGATGCCCGGGCCGTGGGCTTCTCTGCCATTGCCGGGTTCCCCATGGTCCAGGGCGCGATCGATGGGATGCACGTCGCCGTGCGGCCACCTGCAGATAACAGGGCCGTGTTCACTAATAGGAAGGGGACCTATTCGATGAACGTACAGGTGGTCTGCGACCACCGCATGATGATCCTGCACGTCTGCGCCCGTTACCCAGGCAGTGTACACGACTCATTCGTGTTGTCGCGGTCATCCATCCCCGGCATGTACGAGGGACGCCATCCCCGGCTGAGGGGCTGGTTGCTGGGCGACAGGGGCTACCCATTGCGATCGTGGCTGATGACGCCTATACGGAGGCCACGCAATGAGGCGGAGAACCGCTACAATGATGCCCATGTAGCGACAAGGGGAGTGATCGAGAGGTGCTTTGGCGTGCTGAAGATGCGTTTCAGGTGCCTGGACCTCTCTGGGGGCGCCCTCCAGTATCGGTCAGATAGGGTCGGCCGCATCATTGTGGTGTGCTGCGTCCTGCACAACATAGCCCAGCAGAGGGGCGATGTGCCGCAGGCAGAGGAGGGCGGAGTGGAGGAGCAGCAGGAAGAGGCCCAGTCCTCCCCAGATGAGGGGGATGGGGGCAATGGTCAGGGCAGACGGGGTAGACACAGACGGGTGGCTGTCCACCGTTACCGGCTGGCCCAGCGGGCACGGGACAGACTGATAGACGCCCGCTTCACTGACTAGATGGGCGTGGGAATCGGGTAGTATGGCCACAGACCGCACACCATGACAACAGCCGACCACCCACACCCCCCACCCATCCATCCACCCAGCACCATCACCCCCCTCCCCAACCCCACACACCCCACCCGCATGCACACCACCCCCCCACTCCCAATTGCCGATCCACCGGCGGCACAACGGGCCGGGCTCACCCAGTTGCGGGTGGACGCGTGTCTATCGCAGGCCATGGAGAATGATGACAGCCCGCCTCCGATGAGCTCCTGGCTCTACATCGTTGGACTATGTCTGACCCATGGCCACAGTACCACCATCCACCCGGACCATCCCTGCATGCGGCTGTGATACTGCAGCGCACGGTCCCGTCCTCTGCCCGGGGGATGTTGATGGCGGCCCAGGGGGAAGGGGGCAGACTCACCTGGGGCTGAGGTAAGACCACCCCTCACACACACACTTGCGCTCAACGTACATGACACCCCCGCACACTTTGGACAGAGCATAAAGGCAGCTTCGGTAGGTGTAACATTGACTTTAATAACCAAAGGAGTTCATGCACGTGCCCTAGCGCCTAAAACTCATCTGTGCCCTGCACCCGTGCCAACTTACTCAGTGTCTAATTGTTTGGCCTTACGGGCCCTTTGACTACGTCTACGTGGTTCCCCAGACGGTACAGCAGAACTGGAGGTGGACTCCTGTGATTCCTGCCCTCTGACACTGGATCCCTTTGGCGGCCGTTTCCTGGGGCGTCCTGGCCTAGATGGGCCAGGCTGCGGCCCGGGCGACTGGGATGGCGAGCTGCCAGCCTGTCCTGCCCGTTGCCCACCCGATGCACCTGGGACGGAAGGGGGGGAGTCCGAGGTGTCGCGGTGTACCGGGACCTCCCCTACAGAGGGAGCCGGGATGGACCACACCACCTCCTCCTCCCTCGGGGTGCCCGATGGCCCCCAGGCCTCTACATGGGTGGGGGATGCGAACGGACTGGCCATCCGACGCGCCCCCGACATCTGGCGCTGCCAGTCCTGGAGGCCCGTGCTGGTATCGACAGGGGTCTGCAGGTTTGCAGCCATGGAGCCCAGGGGGTTGTCGAACCCTGTCTGCGACAGTGCGACGCCAGCTCGCACATGGCCACTGGCGCCGATGCCCTCAGCGATGGCCTGCTGAGACTGGGCCATGGCCTGCAGAGACTGGGCCATGGCCTGCAGAGACTGGGCTATGGCCTGCTGAGACTGGGCCATGGCCTGCTGAGACTGGGCTATGGCGTTGAGCGCCTCTGCCATCTGGCGCTGGCACTGGCTCATGGCCTCCTGTGAGAGGGCAGCCATTTCCTGGGCCACAGACGCCGCCTGCACGGAAGGCCCCAGGCCTCGCAAACCGTTCCCCATGTCTGACACCGTCGCACCCATTGCCTCCACCGCGGACGCCACCCGTGCGGTGTCAGCCTGGGTGGCACGCATGACCGGGACCACTCCCAGCTCCTGGACGCGGGTGGACTCCTCCACCTGCGACCGCAGCCGCCGCAAGCCACCCGTCACCCTATTCGCTCGTCTCCGTGTCGGTGGTTGCATCGGATCTATGTGTGGGTGTGGTAACTGCAGGAACCCGGGATCCATCTGGGCGGCAGATGTTCGCTTGGCCTGGGCTGCCCTCCGACCGCCCGGTCCCTCTGCTGCTCCTACCTCCACCTGCTGTACCGGGACGGCTGTGTTGTGCGCACCAGTGAGTGTACCAGACGCCTCATCACTAAAGTGCCCAACCGTGGTGAGTGTTTCTGCGATGGTGGAGGGTGTTGGTGACAGCAGTGGCGTTGTGTCGTGCTCTTCGTCCCACTCTGAGTCCATGGCACTTTGGGGTGGGGGTTCGTCTCCACCCATCCACTCTGAGTCACTGTCCGGTATTTCGTCTTCCCGGGTAGGGGTGTCCTGGGTAGTGCTGTCCCGGGTAGTGCTGTCCCGGGTAGGGGTGTCCTGGGTAGTGGTGTCCCGGGTAGGGGTGTCCTGGATAGTGGTGTCCTGGGTAGTGGTGTCCTGGCTCGGATGTGACGGGGGCCTGTGGCTGCCCCCCTCATCGCTGGGTGGTCGCTCCCGCACGTGACGGGGGTGTCGTCTCCCTGTTGCTCCAGGTCTCTCCGTCTCCCGTGGTCTCCGAGGGGCATCCTGCGGGCGTCGCATGCTGGAGGGTTCGGGTCTCTCCGTCTCCCGTGGTCTCCGAGGGGCATCCTGCGGGCGTCGCATGCTGGAGGGTTCGGGTCTCTCCGTCTCCCGTGGTCTCCGAGGGGCATCCTGCGGGCGGTCTGCATCTGCGGGGATGGGTGCCTGGACGTTTGGTCCTGCGATACACAATGAAGCATGCATGGTTAGACATCAGGCAGTGATCAGGTGATACGGGAGAGGGGGATATAGGGGAGGGGGGATATGGGGACGGGCTGTTGGTGGCTCACTTGCTCGTGGGGCCCCGACCTCTGCATCAGCAACCTCCCGGTCGTCAGGTCCGCCAGCCAGTTCCAGGGCCCTTTCCTCGTGTACGGTCAGTGGCCTCTCATCAGCGGGCCCTCCTCCAGTCCTCACATGCTCCCTATTGTTGTGTGCGCGCTTCTCCTGGGGGGGGGGGGGGGGGGGGTGGTGGCAGGGGTAAAAGGCAACAGTGTTAGGCAGGTATATGAATGCACGCCATCGGTTGCGCGTGCATTGCAGAGGTTAAGGTTAGGGCTGGATTCACTTGGGGATATGGGGGATATGGGGGAGGGGGGATATGGGGGAGGGGGGATATGGGGGATATGGGGGAGGGGGGATATGGGGGATATGGGGGAGGGGGGATATGGGGGATATGGGGGAGGGGGGATATGGGGGAGGGGGGAATATGGGGGATATGTGGGAGGGGGGATATGGGGGAGGGGGGATATGGGGGAGGGGGGGATATGGGGGAGGGGGGATATGGGGGATATGGGGGAGGGGGGATATGGGGGAGGGTGGATATGTGGGAGGGGGGGATATGGGGGAGGGGGGATATGGGGGAGGGGGGATATGGGGATATGGGGGAGGGGGGAATATGGGGGATATGGGGGAGGGGGGGATATGGGGGAGGGGGGAATATGGGGGATATGGGGGAGGGGGGATATGGGGGATATGGGGGAGGGGGGGATTTGGGGGAGAGGGGATATGGGGGATATGGGGGACGCTCACCCTGCCTGCTCTGACGAGGTCGTTCACCTTCTTGTGGCACTGGGTGCCTGTCCGTGGTGTCAGGGCCACAGCGGTGACGGCCTCTGCCACCTCCCTCCACAGACGCCGGCTGTGGCGTGGGGCAACTCTGCGGCCGTGCCCGGGATACAGGGCGTCCCTCCTCTGCTCCACCGCATCCAGGAGCGCCTCCACATCGCGTGACTCGAACCTCGGGGCTGAGCGACGGCCAGCCATCAAGTCGGGTGTTGCGGTCGGCTGTTCCGGTCGGGTGGGGGGGGAGCTGCGCGGCCTTATGAGCCGTCACGCCGTGCAGCGCGTATGACGCTGCACGGCGTGAACCACTGCGCAAGCGCGGATCCCGTTACGTCGCTGCTAGCCCATTTCGGGCCGCAGACTATCGGCCCATTTTTATGACGTGACGCAAGTGGGATTTGCGCCGTTTTTTGCGCCGATCGGCGGAGTTTCCGCCGATAACGGAGAATTTCGCCCCCTGTCCCCGCCGTGTCCCAAAGTCTCCGCCACCAGAGATTCGGCGGGGGCGGGACTCGCGCCACGCCGGTAGGTGGGGGGGGGGGGTGGGAATCGCGCCGGTCGGCGGGGGCGGGAATCGTGCCGGTCGGCGGGGGCGGGAATCACACCGCGCCGGTCGACGGGCCCACCCCTGCCGATTCTCCAGCCCGCAATGGGCCGAAGTCCCGCTGCTGGAATGCCTGTCCCGCCAGCGTGGATTAAACCACCTTTGAACGGCGAGACAAGGCGGCACGGGCAGGCTCCGGGGTCCTGGGGGGGGCACGGAATAGCATTAAAGTAAAGACCCGGGGCGACATTCTCCGCCCCCCCGCCGGGTCGGAGAATCGCCGGGGGCTGCCGTGAATCCCGCCCCCGGTTGCCGAAGTCTCCGGCACCAGTGATTCGGCGGGGGTGGGAATCGCACCGCGCCGGTTGGCGGGCCCCCCCCCCGCTCGATTCTCCGGCCCGGATGGGCCGAAGTCCCGCCGATAAATTGCCTGTCCCGCTGGCGTAATTTAAACCACCTACCTTACTGGCGGGACAAGGTGGCGTGGGCGGGCTCCGGGGTCCCGGGGGGGGGCGCGGGGAGATCTGGCCCCGGGGGGTGCCCCCATGGTGGCCTGGCCCGCGATTGGGGACCACCGATCCGCTGGCGGGGCTGTGCCGTGGGGGCACTCTTTCCCTTCCGCCTCCACCACGGTCTCCACCATGGCGGAGGCGGAAGAGACTCCCTCCACTGCGCATGTGTGGGAAACTGTCAGCGGCCGCTGACACTCCCGCGCATGCGGCGCCCGGAGATGTCATTTCCGCCAGCTTGGGGGGCAACAAAGGCCGTTTCCACCAGCTGGTGGGGCGGAAATTTCTCTGGCATCGGCCTAGCCCCTCAATGTTAGGGCTACACCCCCAAAGGTGCGGAGCATTCCGCACCTTTGGGGCGGAGCGATGCCCGTCTGATTGGGGCCGTTTTGGGCACCAGTCGGCGGACATCGCGCCGTTTCGGGAGAATTTCGCCCCTTGTCTTACTTTCCTCAATACTGTTGAATTCACTCTGACTAGCTTACTTTACTAAAGCATGATGTGTCTCTATTTTACGAATGCACTGTGTTCCCTCCCCCTGCCAAACTAGTTTAAACTCCTCCCAAAAGCGCTAGAAACCTACCTGCAAGGATGTTGGTCCCAATGTGGTACTGGAGCAAATAGTCCTACTGCTACATGTCCCACCTTCTGCAGAAACCATCCCAGTTACCCAAGAATCTAAATCCCCACCCCTCTCCTGCACCAAATATTGAGACATGCATTCACCTGCCCTATTTTCCTATTTCTAAACTCGCACGTGGCACCAGAGATTACAACCTCAGAGGTCCTGCTTTTTAATCTGCTGCCTAGCTCCCTGAATTCTTGATGCAAGACCTTATCCTGCATTCTACCTATATCGTTGGTACCAACATGTACCCCAACCTCTGCCTTTTCGCCCTCCCCCTTCAGGATACCCTGCAACCATTCAGTGACATCCCTGACTGGCACCAGGAAGGCAACACATCATCCTGGGAGTCACGTCTTTGGCTGCAGAAATGCACCCCTGACTAATGAATCCCCAATTACTGTTGCTCTTCCTTTTTTCTTCTTCCACCTCTGTACAGTCAAGCCGCTTCTGGTGCTAGAAGCTTGGCTGTGACTGCACTCCTCTGAGGTACCAGCACCCTTATCAGCTTCCAAAATGGATTACCAATTTATGAGCAGGACGCGAGGATACTCCTGCTCCCCATGCCTGTTCTTCCTGGAACACTGACAAAGGAGAGTACTTGCAGGCATGGAGATGGGTTGAAGTGTGTATACTTCAACGCAAGAAGCATCAAGAATAAAGGTGGGTGAACTTAAGGCATGGATCGGTACTTGGGACTACGATGTGGTGGCCATCACGGAAACTTGGATAGAAGAGGGGCAGAAATGGTTGTTGGAGGTCCCTGGTTATAGATGTTTCAATAAGATTAGGGAGGGTGGTAAAAGAGGTGGGGGGTGGCATTGTTAATTAGAGATAGTATGACAGCTGCAGAAAGGCAGTTCGAGGAGTATCAGCCTACTGAGGTAGTATGGGTTGAAGTCAGAAATAGGAAAGGAGCAGTCACCTTGTTAGGAGTTTTCTATAGGCCCCCCAATAGTAGCAGAGATGTGGAGGAACAGATTGGGAAACAGATATTGGAAAGGTGCAGAAGTCACAGGGTAGTAGTCATGGGTGACTTTAACTTCCCAAACATTGAGTGGAAACTCTTTAGATCAAATAGTTTGGATGGGGTGGTGTTTGTGCAGTGTGTCCAGGAAGCTTTTCTAACACAGTATGTAGATTGTCTGACCAGAGGAGGGGCAATATTGGATTTAGTACTTGGTAATGAACCAGGGCAAGTGATAGATTTATTAGTGGGGGAGCATTTTGGAGATAGTGACCACAATTCTGTGACTTTCACTTTAGTAATGGAGAGGGATAGGTGCGTGCAACAGGGCAAGGTTTACAATTGGGGGAAGGGTAAATACGATGTTGTCAGACAAGAATTGAAGTGCATAAGTTGGGAACATAGGCTGTCAGGGAAGGACACAAGGGAAATGTGGAACTTGTTCAACGAACAGGTACTACGTGTCCTTGATATGTATGTCCCTGCCAGGCAGGGAAGAGATGGTCGAGTGAGGGAACCATGGTTGACAAGAGAGGTTGAATGTCGTGTTAAGAGGAAAAAAGAGACTTATGTAAGGCTGAGGAAACCAGGTTCAGACAGAGCGTTGGAGGGATACAAGATAGCCAGGAGGGAACTGAAGAAAGGGATTAGGAGAGCTAAGAGAGGGCATGAACAATCTTTGGCGGGTAGGATCAAGGAAAACCCCAAGGCCTTTTACACATATGTGAGAAATATGAGAATGACTAGACCAAGGGTAGGTCCGATCAAGGACAGTAGAGGGAGATTGTGTATTGAGTCTGAAGAGATAGGAGAGGTCTTGAACGAGTACTTTTCTTCTCTATTTTCAAATGAGAGGGGCCATATTGTTGGAGAGGACAGTGTGAAACAGACTGGTAAGCTCGAGGAAATACTTGTTAGGAAGGAAGATGTGTTGGGCATTTTGAAAAACTTGAGGATAGACAAGTCCCCCGGGCCTGACGGGATATATCCAAGGATTCTATGGGAAACAAGAGATAAAATTGCAGAGTCGTTGGCAACGATCTTTTCGTCCTCACTGTCAACAGGGGTGGTACCAGGGGATTGGAGAGTGGCGAATATCGTGCCCCTGTTCAAAAAAGGGAATAGGGATAACCCTGGGAATTACAGGCCAGTTAGTCTTACTTCGCTGGTAGGCAAAGTCATGGAAAGGGTACTGAAGGATAGGATTTCTGAGCATCTGGAAAGACACTGCTTGATTAGGGATAGTCAGCACGGATTTGTGAGGGGTAGGTCTTGCCTTACAAGTCTTATTGAATTCTTTGAGGAGGTGACCAAGCATGTGGATGAAGGTAAAGCAGTGGATGTAGTGTACATGGATTTTAGTAAGGCATTTGATAAGGTTCCCCATGGTAGGCTTCTGCAGAAAGTAAGGAGGCATGGGATAGTGGGAAATTTGGCCAGTTGGATAACGAACTGGCTAACCGATAGAAGTCAGAGAGTGGTGGTGGATGGCAAATATTCAGCCTGGATCCCAGTTACCAGTGGCATACCGCAGGGATCAGTTCTGGGTCCTCTGCTGTTTGTGATTTTCATTAATGACTTGGATGAGGGAGTTGAAGGGTGGGTCAGTAAATTTGCAGACGATACGAAGATTGGTGGAGTTGTGGATAGTGAGGAGGGCTGTTGTCGGCTGCAAAGAGACTATAGATAGGATGCAGAGCTGGGCTGAGAAGTGGTAGATGGAGTTTAACCCTGAAAAGTGTGAGGTTGTCCATTTTGGAAGGACAAATATGAATGCGGAATACAGGGTTAACGATAGAGTTCTTGGCAATGTGGAGGAGCAGAGAGATCTTGGGGTCTATGTTCATACATCTTTGAAAGTTGCCACTCACGTGGATAGAGCTGTGAAGAAGGCCTATGGTGTGCTAGCGTTCATTAACAGGGGGATTGAATTTAAGAGCCGTGAGGTGATGATGCAGCTGTACAAAACTTTGGGAGGACCACATTTGGAGTACTGTGTACAGTGCTGGTCGCCTCATTTTAGGGAGGATGTGGAAGCTTTGGAAAAGGTGCAAAGGAGATTTACCAGGATGTTGCCTGGAATGGAGAGTAGGTCTTACAAGGAAAGGTTGAGGGTGCTAGGCCTTTTCTCATTAGAACGGAGAAGGATGAGGGGGGACTTGATAGAGGTTTATAAGATGATCAGGGGAATAGATAGAGTAGACAGTCAGAGACGTTTTCCCCGGGTGGAACAAACCATTACAAGGTGACATAAATTTAAGGTGAATGGTGGAAGATATAGGGGGAATGTCAGAGGTAGGTTCTTTACCCAGAGAGTAGTGGAGGCATGGAATGCACTGCCTGTGGAAGTAGTTGAGTCGGAAATATTAGGGACCTTCAAGCAGCTATTGGATAGGTACATGGATTACGGTAAAATGATATAGTGTAGATTTATTTGTTCTTAAGGGCAGCACGGTAGCATTGTGGATAGCACAATTGCTTCACAGCTCCAGGGTCCCAGGTTCGATTCCGGCTTGGGTCACTGTCTGTGCGGAGTCTGCACATCCTCCCCGTGTGTGCGTGGGTTTCCTCTGGGTGCTCCGGTTTCCTTCCACAGTCCAAAGATGTGCAGGTTAGGTGGATTGGCCATGATAAATTGCCCTTAGTGTCCAAAATTGCCCTTAGTGTTGGGTGGAGGTGTTGACTTTGGGTAGGGTGCTCTTTCCAAGAGCCGGTGCAGGCTCAATGGGCCGAATGGCCTCCTTCTGCACTGTAAATTCAATGATAATCTATGATTAATCTAGGACAAAGGTTCGGCACAACATCGTGGGCCGAAGGGCCTGTTCTGTGCTGTATTTTTCTATGTTCTATGTTCTATGTTCCTGGTGGCCGCCCATTTCCTTTTTTCTTCTTCCCCCTTGAGCTGTGGCGAGACCACTTCTCTAGACGTACTATCCACGTAACACTCAGCCTCGCGGATGCACCAGGGGGTCTCCAGCCGCTGCTCAAGCTCTGAAACCCGGACTTCCAGTTTCTCCAGCTGGGAGCACTTCCCACCCGTGTGGTCATCTGGGACACTGGTAGGGTCCAAGAGGCCCCACATTTGACAGGCCACAAATTTCACTTGGCTATCTTCACCTGACCTACCTTTAAAAGTAAAAATTAAGGCCTCAAACTAGAACAAATTGAGAAGAAATACTTTTCCGAACAAATAATGTTTTTTTTAGCTTCAGTTATTGAGACACGTTCCCTGATATCAGTTTCCCACTAATCAGTGAGATTACTGCTTTGTTTTCAAACTCAGCGTGCTGTCTGAACAGTGAACGCAGGTCTAGTTGGGGTTAGAGTTCGGGCCTGGAGCCCTGCCCTCTCTTTTATCTTCTGTCCGGAAAGTGCGTCCCTCGCAGATCCGAAGCTCTTTGGTGCCTGACCGTAGGCCAGGCAAGGAAGACGAATTTCCATCCACAAAGAACATTGGTAAACTAGTTGGATTTTCATGACAATCGGACAGCCTCACTGCCACTTTTCCTGATCGCAGTTTTCTTCAAACAACATTTTTCAACTGAATTCTAAACCTCTGATTGCCACGATAGAATCCAAACTCCTACTTTGAAGCTTTCAATTATCAGTTCAGGCTTCTGGATCACAACTGAATAAGAATGCTTGGATTTATTTAGCAACTTATCACACCGAGCGATCTCAATCCCTTGTCACTGATTATTGTTGAAATGCACTGCAAGTTGTGACATAGACAAATGCACCTATTCCATATCAGTAACACAGTGCAAACAGCAATCAGGTGAATGACAATATGTTTTCCATTGTGTGGTAGCACTTAAGTGAGGAATTGTGGCCAAAATTCAGCAGAGCATTTTGTTCACGGGATCTTTAATGGAAGAAAAGCCAGGAAAGTTAAAGTGCACGGGATTGGGGGGGAGTGTCCTGAGGTGGATAGAAAACTGATTGGCAGACAGGAAGCAAAGAGTAGGAATTAATGTTTGTTTTTAAATAGACAGGCAGTGACTAGCGGGGTACTGTTGATAGTAAGCTGATAATTGTAAAGCTTCTTTCTTTGTTGTTCATAGAATCAAAGAATCATAGACTTTACAGTGCAGAAGGAGGCCATTCAGCCCTTCAAGTCTGCACCGGCCTTGGAAAGAGCACCCTATCTAACCCCATACCTCCACCCTATCCCCGTAACCCCACTTAACCTTTTTAGGACACTAAAGGCAATTTAGCATAGCCAATCCATCTAACCTGCACATCTTTGGACAATGTGGTTAATTCTGTGTTTCAATTAAAGTATGTTTTAACATAAAATATACCTACTGGTCAGAGTCATCACTCCTGGGTGAAGTATCCTTTCCTCACCTCTCCTCAACGAGTCTCCCTCGGACTGATCAGTTCCCTGTAAGGCACTTTTCATGACACCCTATGCTGCTTTTGTTCATGTATTTGCTTTGTTTGGCCCTTGTTCCGCACTGTAACTAATTACTTATCTGTCGATGTTGTCATGTGAGTGTCCCTTTAAGAAAGGTTTAGTCTCTTATCATGTGACTTGTAGCACATTAGGCTGTGGCTGGGGATGAGAGGGGGTTTCAGTTTCAGTTTCACCGCTGTGGACTAAAGAAAGAGAAAAGAAGTTTTTTCTGCCTGTCTTTCTCTGTTTTCATTTTAAAGGTTGTTCCAGAAAAAAGCACATTAGTTGCGGCTAACTTTAAAGATATGGGGCGTCATTCTCCGACCCCCCACCGGGTTGGCGAATCGCCGGGGGCTGCCGTGAATCCCGCCCCCGCTGGTTGCCGAAGTCTCCGGTACCGGTTATTCGGCGGGGGCGGGAATCGGGCCGCGCCGATTGGCGGGCCCCCCCGCTCGATTCTCTGGCCCGGATGGGCCGAAGTCCCGCCGATAAATTGCCTGTCCCGCCGGCGTGGATTAAACCACCTTTTGAACGGCGGGACAAGGCGGCGTGGGCGGGCTCCGGGGTCCTGGGGGGGGGCGTGGGGCGATCTGGCCCTGGGGGGTGCCCCCACGGTTGCCTGGCCCGCGATCGGGGCCCACCGATCCGCGGGCGGGCCTGTGCCGTGGGGGCACTCTTTCCCTTCCGCCTCCGCCACGGTCTCCACCATGGCGGAGGCGGAAGAGACTCCCTCCACTGCGCATGCGTGGGAATCTGTCAGCGGCCGCTGACACTCCTGCCCATGCGCCGCCCGGGGATGTCATTTACGCGCCAGCTGGCAGGGCAACAAAGGCCGTTTCCGCCAGCTGGCGGGGCGGAAATTCCTCCGGCGTCGGCCTAGCCCCTCAATGTTGGGGCTCAGCCCCCAAAGATGCAGAGTATTCCGGACCTTTGGGGCGGCACGATGCCCGTCTGATTGGCGCCGTTTTGGGCGCCAGTCGGCGGACATCGCGCCGTTTCGGGAGAATTTCGCCTATAGTTGTTTTCCGGAAGGAGCTTGAATCTGCTGTTTGAGACTGGATCAGAAGTTCAGACCAGTCCCATTCAAGTGAGAATACATGCCCTTAAAAAGGGATTTTGGTCTATTGGATTTTGTTATTGAATTGAAACAGTTAAGGGGGAATTCATTACGTGTCATACATAGATGACTGTAGCTGCGTGGTGTCTTTATGTTTGAAATTGATAAAAATTCTTGCTGTGTTTATATATATATATATATGTTAACTATGTTCTCAGAATAAACCTTGTTTTGATTAAAGTGTCTCGGAAATCTGATGAATCACACCTGCAGTGAGGGTTATCATGCTCATACTAGCCAAATTCAGCATACAAGTTATAAGTCAGGTGAACTTCACAACACACTTTGGAGTTTCTAAGCCCTGGCCCATGACAATGTACTTTGCCAATTATTGAACATAGAACATACAGTGCAGAAGGAGGCCATTCGGCCCATCGAGTCTGCACCGAACCACTTTAAGCCCTCACTTCCACCCTACTCCCATCATCCAATAATCCCTCCTAAACGTTTTGGACACTAAGGGAAATTTAGCATGTCCAATCCACCTAACCCGCACATCTTTGGACTGTGGGAGGAAACCGGAGCACCCGGAGAAAACCCACGCAGGTACGGGAAGAACGTGCATACTCCGCAGAGGCAGTTACCCAGCGGGGAATCGAACTTGGGACCTTGGCGCTGTGAAGCTAAAGTGATAACCCCTGTGCTACCATGCTGCATGCATAGTCTTTTTGTCTACTATGTACGTACTGTGTGCATCCTCTTGGCCGCATAAAAATACTTTTCACTGTACTTCGGTACATGTGATAGTCAATCAATCAATCAATTGCAGTTTTTACAAATTAAAAAAAATGTTTGTGGTTCTCAACCGGTATTCTAACAAATGTTGGGATCTGTTCCGTTATTATAGAAGCCAGGACCTTCCAAACCCACGACTGCTACCATCTAGAAGGACAAGGGCAGCAAATACCTGGGAACTACACCACCTGGAAGTTCCTCTCCAAGTCATTCACCACACTGATTTGGAAATACATCGCCATTCCTTCACTGTTGCTGGGTCAAAATCCTGGAACTCCCTCCCTTATGATGGTGTGCCCACACCTCAGGGACTTCAGCGGTTCAAGTAGGTGGTGAGCTCCACCAACCTCTCTTGGGAAACTAGGGATGGGCAATAATTGTTGGTCTAGCCATCGATGCCCAAATCCCATGAAAGAATAAAGTATGATTTCTCCCCAATTAACAAAATTCATGATTCATCTTACATGCAAGCTGAATACTGAATTGAGTCCCTGCTCAAGATGGGTTCGTGGAGATGTAAAGCCCAACAAAAAGAATGGATGTTTCTAGCAGTGACGAGGTTAAATCGGTCCCTGCCAAGGAGAAAGGAACAGACAGCTTACGTTTGACAACAGTGTGGGGAGTCTGAAGAAACAGACACCCCAAAGCTAGTGCAGGCAAGCATGTCGGCAAATTCAAGAACAAGCTGAAGGTTTTGGCAAATCACAGATTTGAAGGCGGTAACAGATGGTATTCAGTAATTTTGTATTTCTTTTGTATTATCCACTGACAAGACGTGGGCATTGTGGCAAGAACAACAATCATTGCCCATCTCTGATCGTGCTTGGGAAAATGGCAATGAGGAGGCGGGTGCAGTCAGTGTGGTGGAGGTATTCCCACAATGCTGCAGAAGATGAAGAGCCAGGATTCTGACACTGTGACAATGTCGAAGAACCATATTTGACTCAAAATATTCCTACTATCTCTCTCTCCATGGATTCTGCTGAGTATTTTCAGCACATTCTGTTTTATATCATTTATTCCTAGGTATAACTTCAACCAGTGGAGAATTTTCCCCACTTCTCATTGACTCCAATTTTGCTAGGTCTCCTTGACGGCACACTTGGTCAAAAAGTGTCTTGATGTCAAGGGCTGTCACACTCACCTCACCTCTTGAGTTCAGTTCTTGTGTCCGTGTTTGAACCAGGCTGAATCCAAACTGAATGTCAGTGCGCAGGTTATTGCTGTGCGAGTGCCACTTGTTAGCACTATTGATGAACCCTTCCATCACTTTGCTGATGATCGAGAGTAGACCGTTAGTTGTGGAATCGCTTAGCTCTGTCTATTACTTGTTGCTTATTGTCATGAGAATGTCACTTTAAGAAATGTTTGGCTGCTCATGTTTCTGCAGTGATGTCAGAGTGTGGGTGGAGCTGAGCTCTGGCTCTGTTTTTTAGTTTTACTTTGAGAAAAGCTTGGGTGTGTCTGTGTCTTTTTGGTTTCGTTTTCAATGGTGGAGCTGAAGCCAGACAAAGCAGGTGTACTGCTGTTCTCTCTGCCATGAAAAGACTATCTCTTGGTCATTTGGTGAATTCAGAAATATAAATGTTCTCAGTCGTGACTTCAACCTGATATGCTTCTGTTAAAGGTTATGTTTTTTGTAAGTCTTCTGGATGTTAAAAGGACAGCGTAAGCATTACTTAGTGTTGCATTCTTTTGGGGTTGTATTTGAATTGATGGTTGCTAAGATGTTCACTGTATGTTTTAAAAAGGTTAACTTGAGTTCATAGACTAAACATTGTATTGCTTTTAAAAAATACTTTTCCATTTCTGCTGTACCACACCTGTAGAGTGGGCCGTGTGCTCCTCATACCACAGAGAGCAGACTCTCATTCCACAGCGAGCAGACTCTCATTTCACAGAGAGCAGACTCTCGTTCCACAGAGAGCAGACTCTCGTTCCACAGAGAGCAGACTCTCGTTCCACAGAGAGCAGACTCTCGTTCCACAGAGAGCAGACTCTCGTTCCACCGAGAGCAGACTCTCGTTCCACAGAGAGCAGACTCTCATTCCACAGAGAGCAGACTCTCATTCCACAGAGAGCAGACTCTCGTTCCACAGAGAGCAGTCTCTCATTCCACAGAGAGCAGACTCTCGTTCCACAGAGAAACCCCTCGGATAACGCCATTGATCCCTGACAGCTGCCCTCCTCTTTCACTTACCACCCCCCCCCCCCCACACCCCAGTCTGCTCAGTGCCCTCTGCCCCATTGGACCCACTGATGCTCAGTGGAGACAGTGGAGCTCACCTCCTACCTCCCTCACAGAGGTCATGGTGCCTGGTTCCTGTTTTTGAAGAGCTGTAGTGATTCATGTCGGCCTGCTGTCACAGCTGGTGTAGGGGAAGATTCGTTGAGGGTAGAGGGTGCAACGTTAAGCACTCTAAGTATATTATAGTGCATTAACATTCATGCAAATCAGGTTTGCGCCTTTCTTGTGTGTGAACCTGATCATGTAATCAGATGGGAGCTGGGAGGTTCGTGATCAGGAATTTCGCTGACACAAATTGGCCTCTCATGAGATTTAACGGCCATTATGGGATTTATGCCCTCGGTTAACAGAGCCATTAAGTCCATGCATTACAAAGAACAAAGAAGAATACAGCACAGGGATAGGCCCTTTGGCCCTCCAAGCCTGTACCGGTCATGATTAATTGGGATAGGCAATGTGTGACAGGCTTAGAAGGGGTGGAACTGTTAAATTGCCCCCAGGAGAGCTTTTTGAGCCAGCACCTGGAATGTCCGACAAAAGAGGAAACGACACTAGACCTAATTTTAGGGAATTGAGCCAAGCAAGTGGCAGAAGGGTTAGTGGGAAAGTATTTTGGTGATAATGACCAAGAGGGTAACCAGGGAAAGAGTAGGGCCCATTCGGGACCAAAGCGGCATTCTGTGTGCGGAGCCGGAAGACATAGCTGACGTTTTAAATGAGTATTTTGCATCTGTGTTCACGATGGAAAAGGACGATGTAGGTACAGAAAGAGAGGGAATGTAACTCACCTGATGGAGGAGCTACGCTCCGAAAGCTGGCGATTCCAGACAAACCTGTTGGACTTTAACCTGGTGTTGTAAGACTTCTTACTGGGCCCACCCCAGTCCTATGCTGGCACCTCCACATCATGGGGAATGTGAGCTTGTGAGATGCCACACAGATACCCTGAGGTGTAGACGTGCAGGGCTGCGGTGACCTTGATGGCCACCGGGAACAGGTATCCTCCTCCTCCACATGGAGCCACGTCCACGAGGACACGGTACAGGTGCCGCACCGTCCACTTGTTGAGGCGGAACCTCTCATGTGTTTGAAAGACCAGCGATGCCTGTGCACCTTGGGCCATAGACGGGCAGATGGGCGGCGGGGTCCTCAGGGTGTGGGGTGGGGCCCTGCACAAAGGCCGCCGCCTTGAATCTCTGACAACGCTGCTGCCACTGCCTTCTCCGGTATCTGGCTGCCTAGCCTGCCAACAGCACCACGAGACAGCTTCTGCGAGCTCCAAGGAATCATCCATTGCGTGTAACATCTGTAAGGAATTGGGGGAGGATGTGAGACTGACAACCAGCGATGTCTACCATCCCGGGTCCCTCCATTGATCCCCCCTTCCCTCCACCCCCCCACCCCCCCACATCTCGTGCCATCCGACACCGGATCCCATACCGGATCCTATACCCTGTACGCCAGACGCCTGCATGTAATGTTACCTAAATCATGCGCTCATCTCCCCACTGGTGCACACCCCACCCTCTGGTTGCCAAAATGTCTGCTGGTGCCTACTCCCTCGGTGCTCGGATACTGGCTGCTGGAACAGTGGTGTCGTCTCCCACATTGTTCAGACACAGTGTCCAGACATCTGGGGCGAAATTCTCCGGTATCGGCGCGATGTTCGCCGACTGGGGCCCAAAACGGGAGTGGGTCAGTTAGATCGCAAACTGATCGGCGCCCGGCGCGGTTCTCAATTTTGGCCTCTCCTGCGATTTAACGGCCTCAGCGCGATCTCGCTTAAGCACGATGTGGCCATTAAATCACACCGGTAGTCTACATGGGCTTCAGTAAGGCTTTTGACAAGGTCCCACATGGGAGGCTGGTCAAGATGGTAAGAGCGCATGGGATCCAGGGCAATTTGGCAAACCTGGCTTAGTAGCAGGACGCAGAGGGTGATGGTCAAAGGTTGTTATTGTGACAAGAAACCTGTGTCCAGTGGTGAACCACATGGATCGGTGCAGGGAGTCTTGCTGTTTGCACTGTACATTAATGATCTGAACGTGAAATTAGGAGATGATCAGTAGGTTCGCAAATGACATGAAAATTGGTGGTGTGGTAAATAGCGAGGAGGAAAACTTTAGATTACAAGGTGATATACACGGTCTGGTCAGATGTCCAGAACAGTGCCAAATGGAATTTAACTCTGAGAAATGTGAGGCGATGTATTTTGGGAGGATGAGCAAGGCAATGGAAAACACAATGAACTATAGGACACTAAGAAGTACAGAGGATCTGACGGACATTGGGCACATGTCCATAGATCACTGAAGGCAGAAGAACAGATAGAGAAGCTAGCACACTAATGCCACCACCCCCACCCCCAATGAACCATACCCATTAAAGATTAACAGCACCACAATAATAGAGACCTGCACTGGGCCAGAGACCAAAAGCATCAAAATAATAGAGGCCCACAGTATAGAATCATAGAATTTACAGTGCAGAAGGAGTCCATTCAGCCCATTAGGTCTGCACTGACCCTTGGAAAGAGCACCCCTCTTAAGCCCATGCATCCACCCTATCCCCATGAACCAGTAACCCCATCTAACCTTTTGGACACTAAGGGGCAATTTAGCATGGCCAACCCACCTAATCCTGCACATCTTTGGACTGTGGGAGGAAACCGGAGCACCCGGAGGAAACCCATGCACACACGGGGAGAAAGTGCAGACTCCACACAGGCAGTCACCCAAGGCCAGAATTGAACATGGGTCCCTGGAGCTGTGAGGCAGCAGTGCTAACCACTGTGCCACCGTGCCACCTAGTGCGCCGGAGACCAAAAGCACCACAACAACTGAGGCCTGAACTGGACCTGCAAGCAGCAAGCACCCCCAAACAGCTGGGGTTCAACTCCCGTCCCGGAGAAAGGTTCAACTGATCCCTCACTATCTCTCTGGTGCGCCCTCTCCACTGGACTCCCTTGCGGGTCATGGTGACCTCTGAGCTCACCTCCATATCACTCTCGGAGCTGAGGCCGCCAGGTTCACATTTTTATTCAGCTGTGACCTCCCGCCAGCACGGTTTGTATATTCAATGAGGGTGGAAGTGATGGCTCACTCATGGTCCGATAATTTATCAAAATGAGGATCCCGACCTTCCGGCATGTTCTCCCCCTATCTGCGTGGATTTCCTCCGAGTGCTCCGGTTTCCTCCCACAGTCCAAAGATGTGCAGGTTAGATGGGGTGACAGAGTTATGGAGATAGAGTGGTGGCGTGGGCCTGGGTAGGGTGTTCTTTCAGAGGGTTGGTGCAGCCTTAATGGGCTGAACGGTCTCCTTCTGCAGGGAATCTCCGATGCTATGAATCTCGTTATGCCACCAGCAAGAGGCGTGGAATGTCGGAAAACAGGATCTCCCCAAGGAGACTCTGGATTTTCTGACTTTGGCCAGGTGTTGGGCTCACGTCGCTGTTTCCGCTGACAGCCCCCCTTTGTGTGAAATTCCTTCTTGACATCACCCCTGAATGGCTGAGCCCTCATTTTACTGTTACATTCCCTTGCTCTGGACTGAACTATTGTATCTCAGTGAATTAAGACTCTCTCTGCAGTCTTAATTCACAAAGAGGCGGCAATAAAGCAGATCGGGTGCAGTCTCTGGAGCTTCCTGATGTTAAATGTTCTTTCAATGTTGTCCAAGGAACTTTATGAAATAAGTGGGCTGCATTCATATCCCTGTCTTGTGGTCTTAAACGTTTCTCTTTCTTCTCACGGTGAGTTAATAACATGCTGTTTCTTTCCCATGCTGTCGAAGAGCTAAAACAATAAGCACTCTGTTATGCCAATAGTGTAGAATGAATTGAGTTGGGTTAATTCACAGCATAGATGCAATTATCCAGTTCTGATGCTTTGGGATCGGTGGTACTTGCCGCGTTGTGGATAAATGCCGATATTTGTATGCTGATGGGCAAAGTGAGCTATTTAGCATTCATGCTGCTATTTTACCTTCTGTCAACTATGTCGAACTCTGGAGTCAGAAGGAGAAAAAAAAGCAAAGAATGGCATAAATCCAAGTGCCATATCAGAATAATTCCCAGCTTGTAAGGCATGATTCCAAATAAATAATCAAACAGTTCTTAGCTGCTCCATGCAAAGTATCAGTTGCAGTATTTATATTATTTATCGAGTCACAGAAGCAGAGAGGGCAAAGGAGGACAGAAATCTGTTTGAATACAACTGATACCAACAACAGAACACATGGACACAAAAAGGTGCAGCAAACACGGCTCAGAAATGAGTCCCATTTTAAATTGGCAAGACATGGGATACTCAGTGTGGTAGATTTGATACATCGATGGCATCTACAAAATAGCTTGTCATCTTTTAGACATTAACCAGGTTCAAGGATACATAGATATACAGATACTTAGAAGATAGGAGCAGGAGGAGACCTTTAGGTCCTTCAAGCCCGCTCCGCCATTCATCACAATCATGGCTGATCATCCAACTCAATAGCCTAATCCTGCTTTCTCCCCAGAGCCTTTGATCCCATTCACCCCAAGTGCTATATCTAGCCGCCTCTTGAATATATTCAATGATTTAGCATCAACTACTTCCTGTGGTAATGAATTCCACAGCTCACCACTCTTTGGGAGAAGAAATGTCTCCTCATCTCTGTCCGAAATGGTCTACCCCAAATCCTCAGACTGTGACCCCTGATTCTGGACACACCCATCATTGGGAACATCTTCCCTGCATCTACCCTGTGGCGTTTTGGACCAACCAGGTTTCGCACATTTCCGATTCCCAAAATCAACGGGATTAAATGTACTCAGACACCTGGAATCATTTTGGCTGTTCCGGTTGGGTTTCTGGTCAGTGCCGACCTCAGGACGTTAATGGTCCGGAATCTTGTGGTGTTAATGCCATTGGATAGCAAACGTAGATTCCCTCTTGTTGCCGATGGTCATTGCTTAGGGATTGCGTAGCACGGGCATTGCTTGCCGCTAGGATTGGTTGCATGGGAAATAAAAAATAAGAACAAGCCAAAATAAAAATAATTTAAAAGTGAACACAGGTCATTCAGCCCAGCTGGTTTATGTCAGCATTCACAGTGTAATTTATTTCCAGCCTCCAGTAAAATGAGTTTTTGGGGGGAGGCGGTGGGGAGAGAGAGAGAGAGACACCAAGGAGGGGGGGGGGAACTGTTGGGGGCTTGGTGATTTTACCAAAACCAGCACACTGGCTGGTGGCAACAAATTACACATCTGCCCATCTCCATTCCTGTCCTACAGATTGGAGCTCACACCCCGGCCACCTGTCTGAAAGCCTCTGGTGTTGAAATGCTAGGGGCTCTATTTTAAATTCATTTACGGGATGTGGACATCGCTGGTTAGGACAGGATTTATTGCCCATCCGTATTTCCCCTTCAGAAGGTGGTGGTGAGCTGCCTTCTTGAACTGCTGCAGTCCCTGAGGTGTAGGTATACCTACAGTGCTGTTAGGGAGGGAGTTCCAGGACTTTGTGAAGGAGCGGCGATATATTTCCAAGTCAGGGTGGTGGGTGACGTGGAGGGGAACCTCCAGGTGGTGGGGTTCCCAGGTATCTGCTGTTCGTGTCCTTCTTGATGGTCGTGGTTGTGGGTTTGGAATGTGCTATCTAAGGAACCTTGGCGAGTTACTGCAGCGCAAAGGGTAAAGTGAGGTTATCTCTTTTGGTGTTGGCACCTGGATTTGGGATGGTATGCAGGCAGACGCACTTTCTACCCTGTGTGAAATAAACCTGAATTCCAATCCACTACATTCCTATGGAGGTAGTTGGGCGTTTCAGGGTCTTCTGCCTACAACTAGCTTACATCAGGGATCTTTGAGGGAGGTCCTCGGCACTGCCAGATGGTTCATCTATTTCACCCTAACTCTTCGACCTTGCAAAGGGCTCATTTGTGGCAGTTGAGGTAGGGGCTCCAATTATTCAAATCACCCCAGCTCGAGTTGCAGGCAGCTGCGAGTCCTGCCTTGCCACATTCCTGGTGAGACTCTTAACATTTCAAGCTCCTCAGTCTTCCTCTGTCCCTCGCCAACTTTAAAAACCTCATTAAAACTTCCTCACTTTGAATATGCTTGCGGTCATGCGCCCTGCTCAGTTCTAAAACTGCGGAACGCCTTGGGTTGTTTTGCTGTTGAAACCATGACAAGAACGCGCGCTCTCGTTGTCCATTGTTGCTGCTGTCTCAAAGCAGCAATCGGACATCTTAATAGGACTTAAAGATGATTACTCCTCATATTAAAACTAATCAACCAGCCAAACACATCTCAAAAGATGTCTGTGAACAAGGGAATGCAAACGGGGTGAATGTCAAATCTGTGCCATCTCTTGAGAAGAAATTGGATGTGATCCTAAACAGGAAGCAGGTGGAACGTTCCAGCCTTCATGCTGAACAAAATAGAAAAAAATCCCTCAACTGTATGGAACACATTACCAGAAAATAGACTTCAATTAAAGCAAGCTTATGGCCTTCTCCTCATCCTCCTTAAACCGTCAAAATATTTTATAAACCAAAATAATACTCGAGGCGCAGAATCTCATTTGGCATCAGGTTCCCAGGAACTAAATATTTTTCTATCATCACATCTACGCAGTAAACCAGAGGATAAGTTGTTGGAAGCATCTGCATTGCCATGGCAACTACGGGGTTGCTGGGATACCAAATTCTGATTTTGCAACTCTTGAGCGTGGAAAGTGAATTTGACAAAGTGCATTGGAGGCTTCCACCCGACAGCTTGCAAGGCCGTAAATTCTCCAGAATTTATATAATCTCTTGATGGAGGTGTAGCCACAGTTGAAACTGTAAAGAAAAGCAAGCCCATTTATCCTTCAGCTCTCCGTGGTGTGAGAGCATTATGATGCTCAAGGTCAAGACGGTTGAATTCCTAAAGGCTGCATGCACACCTTTCTTGCAGAGCCGTTAACTCTTTGACGGCTGAGGCGTTCAGGAAATTCAGGTCCTGCTCTGGGTGACCAGTTTTCAGCTCCCCCAAAGTGACAGTGTAAGATACATAGGGTTGGGATTTTCTGTCCTCTCGGATTTTATTTCTACCTATTCCCGCTTCTGTTTTGAATACCTTTGCTCGAGAAACCATTTATGAAAATACCTGACGTTCATTTTTGGCTACTCTAAGCTCATTTTCAATTTTACCATTCCTGAATAATTTCTTATTTGCCTTCAGCTAGTTTTCAAAAATTGAGGTGCACGATGCTAACTTCAGCCTTGTACATAGAGCCAGAGAGTCATGCAGCACAGAAAAGGCTCTTCGACTCATCAGGTCTGTGCCAGTCAAAACAACCACCTAACTATTCTAATCCCATTTTCCAGCCCACAGCCATGTATGCCCTGGTATCGTAAGTGCACATCTAAATACTTCTTAAATGTTATGAGGGGCTCTGTGTCGACCACCCTTTCAGGCAGCGAGTTCCAGACTCCCACCACCCTTTGAGTAAAAAGTTTTTAACTCACACCCCCTCAAAACCTCCTTCCCCTTAACTTAAGTCTGTGCCTCCTGGTCATTGACCCCTCCACCAAGGACAAAGGTTTCTTCCTGTCTACTCTACCTGTGTCCCTCATAATTTTATACATATCAATCATGTCCCTCTCAGTCTCCACTGCTCCAAGGAGATCAATCCCAGTCTATACAATCTCTCTTCATAATTAACACTCTCCAGCCCAGGCAACATCCTGGTCAATCTCCTCTGCATCCTTTCCAGTGCTTTCACATCCCTCCTACAATGTGAATTCCACAACTGCACACAACACTCTAGCTGTGGCCGAAATAACAATTTATACAGTTCCAGCATAATCTCCCTGCTCTTAAACTCCATGTTTTACCTAATAAAGGCAAGTATACCATATGCCTTCTTAACCACTGTATCCACCTACTCTGCTACCTGAAGAGACAAGTGTACATGCACATCAAGCCCTCTGATCCTTGGTGCTTCGCAAGGTCCTGCCATTTACCATGTATTCCCTTGCCTTGCTGGTCCTGCCCAAGTGCTTCACCTCACACTTATCCCGAATGAATTCCATTTGCCACTGATCAGCCCATCTGGCCAGCTCGTCAGCATCGCCTGCAATCAAAAGCTATCCTTCTCACTATTTACCACCCCGCCAATTTTCATTTCATCCTCAAACTTACTGATCAACCCTCCGATATTCATATCTAAATCATTTAATAAACCACAAACAGCAAGGGCCCCAACACTGATCTCTATGGGGCCCTACTGGACACAGGCTTCCAGTCAGAAAAATGCCCCTCGACCATCACCCTCTGCTTCCTGCCACTCACCCAATTCTGGATCCAATTTGCCAAATTTCCTTGAATCCTATGAGCTCTTACCTTCACTATCAGTCTACCACGTGGGAGCTTATCAAATCCTTGCAGAAGTCCATGTCCAAGTAGACTACGTCACATGCATTTCCCTCATCCACACACTTGGTCACCTCTTCAAAAAATTCAATCAAGTCGGTCAGACATGACCTCCACTTAACAAAACCATGCTGACTGTTCTTGATTAATCCCGGCCTCTCCAAATGCAGATTAATTCTGTCCCTCAGAATTGTTTCCAATAGTTTCCTCACCACTGAGGATAGACTGGCCTGTAGTTTCCTGGTTTATCCCTTCCTCCCTTCTTGAATAATGGCACCACATTGGCCCTCCTCCAGTCCTCCGACACCTCCCCTGGGGCCAGGCAGGAATTGAAAATTATTGCTAGCCCCTCTGCTATTTCCTCCCTTGCCTCACTCAGCAGCCTGGGATACATTTCATCTGGCCCTGGAGACTCGTCTACTTTTTTAGCCTGCCAGACCACTCAGAACCTACTCTCTGTCTATGTTAATTTCTTTAATTTTATCACACCCTTTCTCCCTGGTTTCTATACCCACGCTGTCCATCTCATTCGTGAACATCGACACAAAGTATTCATTTAGAACCCACCTACATCCTCCGGCTCCACACACAATTGACCGCTGTGGTCCTTAATGGGCCCAATTCTTTCCCTAGTTATCGTTTTACCCTTAATGTACTTGCAAAACTGCTTAGGATTTTCTTTTATTTTACCTGCCAGTATCCTTTCATGTCCCCTTTCTTCGCTCCTAATTTCCTTTTTAAGATCTCTCTTGCACATTCTATATGCCTTTAGGTCCTCTGTGGTTTTGAGCCCTCGATATCTGCCATAAGCCTCCCTTTTTCTCCTGATCCAATGCTGTATATCCCTCTACATCCAGGGTTCACTATGTACTTTGCCACTACTTCTGCATTGCACCCAAAAAAGTGGCAATGGGGTGAAACATTCTTCAAGTTTAGTTGAGTGTCCAGAGTTTGAGTCGAACAAGTTGTAAGGTTTTCTAATCCAAAATATATGGATTTTAACTGTTCTACTTCAGCAGCCTCCTTTTACTTGATGTCCTGGAAGACTATGGCCGGGCAGCATGGTGGCACAGTGGTTACCACTGCTGCCTCACAGTGCCAGGGACCCGGATTCGATTCCGGCCTTGGGGGACTGTCTCTGTGGCGTTTGTGCGTTCTGAGGTCGGAACTGTCCAAAACTCCTTTTTGAGTTTGATGCTTTCCTGTGTTCTAATCTCTAACATGGTCCTTTGGGAGGAGATTGGGGATGGCGGGGGGAGAGGAGAAGCTATTGGTTTGGAATTCGGAATGCTTACCCTCTTCCCTCTGCAGACATAGCTGAAGGCACATTTTGATCAGTGTATGTAATGTACAGATGTCGAGTCTGCCAGTAACAGAGTTAAATGTATTGTATCTGAACGATAATACTTATTTGATTGAGAATGTCTTGTCCATTGAGTGAAGCACACTGAAAGCCCTGATTATGCATACTGTGTAGGCTGCTTCCTATAAGATGTATTGAATTGATCTGTTGGTTGGTATGGGGCATGCTGAATGACAACCAACTTTATTCGTGCCTAAAAACTTCAAAGCTTTTCGCCAATGAGGTCCAATTGTGTTGAACTTGCCAGCAAAAATAATCAGAGAAATTGCTTCTCATTGGTGCTTTCTGCTCTTTGTAGATCACATCAGGATCGAGTGTGATTGGGCCAGCTCATGCATCTCTGGTCATCCCTTGACATTAAGGAAAAATAGCTTTATTAACTCAACATGTATGTTATAATTTCTTAATTTGATGTGAGACAAAATGAAAGGCAAGGCATGTTTATATGTGCCAGCTGTTCCAACTAAGGTTGCAATATTGTTTTCTAGAATCCTTACAGTGCCATTCGTCCCATCAAGTCTGCACCGACCCTGGAGCGCTCTACCTCGGCCCACCATCCCGCCCTCTGCCTGTAACCCACAGCCAATCCGCCTAGCCTACACATCTTTGGACAGTTGTAGGAAACCGGAGCACTTGGAAGAAACCCACACAAAAACGGGGAGAACGTGCAAGCTCCACACAAACAGTCATCCAAGGCCAGAATCAAACACAAGTCCCTGGTGCTGTCCGGCAGCAGTGCTAACCAGTGTGCCACCCAGGCCACAGTCTTCTGACCCCAGTCCTGTACCCAGTCAGATGTTTTATCCCCATTCTGCCAAACACAACACCACCAGAAAAGGGAAATTATGACATTAAATATATACAGCTTTGGTTGCCTTACCTGAGAAGGGACATATTTGCATTGGAAGCAGTTTAGATAAGGCTCACTAGGCTGATTCCTGGGGTGAAGGGATTGCCTTATGAGGAAAAGGTGAGTAGGTTGGCCCTATTACTCATTTGAATTTAAAAGAATGAGAGGTGACCTAATTGAAATACATAATATTCTTAGGGGACGACAGGGTAGATGCTAGGAGGATGTTTCCCCTTGTGGGAGAATCTTGAACGAGGGGGAATAGGTGAACAATTGAGGGATGTCCCACTTCAGACTGAGATGAGGAAAAATGTCTTCTCCCATAGGGTCACTGGTGTTTGACATTCTCTTCTCCAGAGAGCAGTGAAGGCTGGTTCATTGACTTCATTCATGACTGAGTTAGACAGATTTTGGATCTACAAGGAAGTCAAGGCTGAGGTGGGGCGGACAGAAAGCAGGAATGTGGAACGAAAGCCACAGTCATATCAGCCCTGATCCGATTGAATAGCAGAACAGGCTAGAGGGGACGAATGGCTTCCTCCTGCTCCGATTACTTATGATACTCGAACCAGAAAAAGCGATGGTTGCAAAGTTGATACTTCGCTTTAAAACAAAAATGGTAAGTGGGTAAAAAAATGTAATTTTAAAAGGTCAGGGGCACGATGGAAATCGGGCCAAAAGGTTAGCTGCTTCAGAAAACTTGCACTGGGCTGAATGGCTTCCTTTCATGCTGTAAGATTCTGATTATCTCATAAAACACACAAAATGTTCATGTATTTTTTTAAAAAGCTGTGAGCCTGAAAAGGGATTTAGAAGAGAGATTTGTTTTTCGCTGGAATGAAGAGAAAAGGGCCTAAAATAAAATAACTGGCAATAAATAGGCACTGTTGCCAGTTTGAAGAGAAAGCAATCCCCAGTGTTGTCAATCGCAGGTGTCTCTGCGCAGCTCCTCGTTGAATGTGACATTTTCAACTCAGTGTCATCACTTGTCTGAAATGAAGCGTGCTGAATTAATCTTTAGATTGTCTGAAAATCCTTTATTAAAGACAATCCTCATCGAATGAGAGAGGAGCCCGAATACCTTTTAGCGACGCTGCTGCAAATGTCACATCTGAGAAATTCTGTAAGCTGCACATGGCCCGAAGTCTCCAGTTAAAGCCAAGATGTTTATCACAAATCTGAGGCCCTGAAGTGAAGGCTTTAATAAACAAACTGGAAGGAGTAAAATGCTGTTTAATGGACAAATTTAAACAGATCACGACAAAATATGTGATCTTTTGTTAATTATTTTTTATTTCTCTCAAAGTCCTACACTGTGTATTAGAAACATAGAAACTGGGAGCAGGAGTCGACCATTCGGCCCTGTGAACCTGTTCCAAATTCAACGTGAGCATGGCTGATCCTCAATCTCAATGCCATATTCCAGCTTTCTCCCCATACCGCTTGAGACCATTACAATCTAAAAAATTATCTATCTCTTTCTTGAATACATTTAGTGGCTTGGCCTCCACAGCCTTCTGTGGTAGAGAATTCCACAGGCTCATTACCCTTTGACTGAAGAAATCTTTCCTCATCCCAGTCCTAAATGGTCTACCCTGTAACCTGAGACTGCGTCCTTTGGTTCCAGATTCCCCAACCAGGGAAAACATCTTCCCTGCATCTAGTCTGTCCAGCCCTGTTAGCATTTTATACATTTCAATCAGACCTCTCAGTCTTCTAAACTCTAGTGAATACTGGCCCCATCGAACCAATCTATCCTCATAGGACAGTCTCATCAACCCAAGTATGAGCTAGGGCGGCACGGTAGCACCGGGATTAGCACTGTTGCTTCACAGCGCCAGGGTCCTGGGTTTGATTCCCGGCTTGGGTGACTGTCTGTGCAGAGTCTGCACGTTCTCCCTGTGTCTGCGGGGTTTCCTCCGGGTGCTTCGTTTCCATGCCACAAGTCCTGAAAGACGTGCTGTCAGGTGATTTGGACATTCTGAATTCTCCCTCAGTGTATCCCAACAGGCAGTGGAGTGTGGCGACTAGGGGATTTTCACAGTAACTTCATTGCAGTGTTAATGTAAGCCTACTTGGGACACTAATAAAGATTATTATTATTAGTGAACCTCTTCTCCACTCTCTCTCTAGCTTTCTTAGGTAGTGAGCACAAAACTGCTCGTAGTACTCCAGGTGTGGTCTCATCAAGGCCTTGTATTACTGCAGTGAGACATCCCTACTTCTCAACTCAAAACCTCTTCAACATACCATCCGCCTTGCTAAATGTTTGCTGTACCTGCCTCTCCACTTTCATTGGCTGGCATGCAAGGTTCCCTTGAACATAGAACATACAGTGCAGAAGTAGGCCATTCAGCCCATCGAGTCTGACGCACATTAATCCATCGCTTCCACCCTATCCCCATAACCCAATAACCCCTCCTTTTTGGACACTAAGGTGTTATGGACCAGGGTTTAGAGAACCCCAAAGTGTATCATGGAGTTCACCAGACCCACACCTTTTAATAGATTGTGGTATGGGGAGCACACGGCCCACTCTACAGGTGTGGTACAGCAGAAATGGAAAATTATTTTTTAAAGCAAAACAATGTTTATTCTATGATCTCACGTTCATCTTTTAAAACATACAGTGGACATCTTACCAACCACTAATTCAAATACAACCCCCAAAGAATACAACACTAAGTAACCCTTAATAACTTCCCAAACAACATCCAGAAGACATCTGGGGTTATGCTGCAACTGTACGGGACCCTGGTGAGGCCACATTTGGAGTATTGCGTGCCGTTCTGGTCACCTCATTATAGGAAGGATGTGGAAGCATTGGAAAGGGTGCAAAGGAGATTTTCAAGGATGCTGCCTGGATTGGAGGGTAGGTCTTATGAGGAAAGGTTGAGGGAGCTAGGGCTTTTCTCATTGGAGTGAAGGAGGATGAGAGGCGACTTAATAGAGGTTTATAAGATGATGATGGGGATAGATAGAGTGGACGTTCAGAGACTATTTCCTCGGGTGGATGTAGCTGTTACTAGGGGGCATAACTATAAGGTTCGGGGTGGGAGATATAGGAGGGATGTCCGAGGTAGATTCTTTACTCAGAGAGTGGTTAGAGTGTGGAATGAACTGCCTGCTGTGATAGTGGAGTTGGACACTTTAGGAACTTTCAAGTGGTTATTAGATAGGCACATGGAGCACACCGGAATGACAGGGAGTGGATAGCTTGATCTTGGTTTCGGACAAAGCTCGGCACAACATCGAGAGCCGAAGGGCCTCTTCTGTGCTGTACTGTTCTATGTTCTATGTTCTAAGACAGAAGAAACACCTTTTAACAGCAGCACATTAGGTTTACATTCACTACTGAGAACATTTATAATTCTGAATACACCAAACGATCAAGAGATAGTCTTTTCATGGCAGAAATATCAACAGTGCACCTGCTCTGTCTGGCTTCAGCTCCAACACTGAAAACGAAAATAAAACACACCCTGCAGCAAACAGCCTGAAATGAAAGTAAAAAGCTGACAGACAGCCCAGCTCCTTCCACACTCTGACATCACTGACAAACAGCCATTTTTTAAAGGTACATTTCTTAAACCCCATTTCTTAAAGGTACTCTCACATGACACTTCCCCCCCCCCCCAAGAAAAAAAAAAATCATCAACTTCAAGATGGTTTCATTTTTCACCTTTTCACTATCCTTTAAGAAATGCACACATTAAATATACGTTTTCGTGTCAAAAAACAACACACGCAAACAGGTATAATAATACAGTCCTTTTTTTTTTGCTCTTCTTCCTGCAACTGAAATCTGTCTCGATTGACAGTCCCTTTGAACAAGAAGGTCTCTGTACGATCCATCCATTTCTCTACGCCTCAGCATGTCACTTTAAAGTCAGATACTTTAGTTCAATCTGCTCACAGAGTCCCTTGTAATTCTCCAACACAGGAGCATTGGTTCTCACAGCTTTCAGGCAGTCAAATGCCTGTTGAAACTCCGCTGTCCATTGAAATTTTTGACGTTTCTTCAGCAAGTCCATCAGTGGAGCAATCACGCTACAAAACCTTTGCACAAATGTTCGATTAAATCCACTCATGCCAAGAAATCACATTATTTCCCTTTGTCTTGAGGGTATTGAAAACTCCTCAATAACTGTTGGTTTCACATCCCTTATGACCATTCGACCCTGTCCGATTGTATGGCCAAGGAAAGTGACTTGGGCTTTTCCAAATTCACTTTTGGCAAGGTTTATCACCAAACCCGCCTCCTGAAGTCGATCGAATAACTCCATCAGATGTTTTAAATGTTCTGTCCACGTCTGGCTGAAAATTACCAGATCGTCGATGTATACCGCACAATTGGGTAATCCTGAAACAACTTTGTTAGTTAACCGTTGAAATGTGGCTGGGGCGTTTTTCATGCCAAATGGCATAACTTTGAATTGGTATATACCATCTGGGGTCACAAAAGCTGAAATCTCCTTCGCCTTTTCGGATAAAGGTACCTGCCAGTAACCTTTAAGTAAATCCAGATTAGAAATAAAAGCTGATTGTCCCACTTTCTCAATGCATTCCTCCAAGCGTGGTATAGGATACGAGTCCGTTCTTGTAACTGCATTAACCTTTCTATAGTACACACACAACCGTTGGGAACCGTCTGGGTTTGGTACCATCATTATGGGTGAGCTCCATTGGCTGCAACCCAATTCAATTATGCTATTTTTAAGCATAATCTCAATCTCTTTGTTAACCTGTGCCAATTTTAACAGGTTAAGTCTGTCTGGATGTTGTTTGATTGGAACAGCATTTCCCACATCTACATCATATACAGCCATTTTAGTACTTCCCAATTTCTCTCTACAAACTTGCCCACGTGATATCAATAACTCTTTCAGGTCAGTTTGTTTTTCCTCTGGAAGGTAACTCAACATTTTATCCCAACTTTTAAGAACATCCTCATTTTCCAATTAAATTTGAGGTATGTCAAATTCACTGTCATCTGGATTTGGTTCATCACTTTCAGTTAGAATCATTAAAACCTCCTCCTTTTTCTCTCCTTCCCTTTCAAAGTACCTTTTAAACATATTCACATGACACACTCGGTGAGTCTTCCTTCTATCTGGTGCTTTTACCTCATAATTCACCTCACTTAATTTCCTTTCAATCTGATAAGGTCCACAAAACCTAGCTTTTAAAGGTGCACCTACCACTGGTAACAACACTAAAACTTTATCTCCACTGGCAAAAATATGAACTTTGGATTTCTTGTCCGCTACCCGTTTCATCACATTTTGTGCAACTTTTAAATGTTGTCTAGCCAATTCACCTGCTCTATTTAATCGTTCCCTAAAATTTGACACGTAATCCAATAATGTAATTTCCGATTTTTCACTCACCAATTTTTCCTCAATCAATTTAAGTGGTCCTCTTACCTCATGACCAAAAATTAGTTCAAAAGGACTGAATTTGGTTGACTCATTAGGAGCATCCCTAATTACAAACAGTACGAATGGAATTCCTTTATCCCAATCCTCTGGATAATCATGACAATAAGCCCTCAACATTGTCTTTAATGTCTGATGCCACCTTTCTAACTCTCCCTGTGATTCTGGATGGTATGCAGTTGATTTAAATTGTTTCATTCATAAGCTATCCATAACTTCTTTGAATAACCTCGAGGTAAAATGTGATCCTTGATCCGATTGTATTTCTGTGGGTAGTCCATATCGAGTAAAGAATTTAAGTAACCCCTCCACAATCTTTTTAGCTGTAATATTACGTACTGGAATGGCCTCTGGAAACCTAGTAGATAATCCATTACCGTCAAAAGATATTGATTCCCACTTTTTGTTTTAGGAAGCGGTCCTACGCAATCAATTAGGACCCTTGTAAAAGGTTCCTCAAATCTGGAATAGGTATTAAGGGCGCTGGTTTTATCACTGCTTGAAGTTTCCCTATCACTTGACATGTGTGACGTGATTGACAAAATTTAACTACATCTTTATGTAGTCCAGGCCAATAAAAATGTTTCTGGATTTTAGCTTGAGTTTTCCTTATTCCCAAATGACCTCCCACTGGTACCTCAGGTGCAACTCGCAACACCTCCTTTCTATACCCTACCGGCAATACTACTTGATGAACCTCTGCCCACTTTTCATCCACCTGTATACCATCTGATCAAAAATCGTTTCTGTTAAGTGCACTTCAACTTCATCTTCACTCTTTGATTTCTCCTCTTGTCTTAACCTGTGACTCTGCGACCTTGTTGCTACATAATCTGGAAAAATCCCAGGATATTCATCCTTCAACACTTCAGTTGTCTGATTCTCCACTGGCTTTTCAACCACAGTAGGCATCACTCCCACCTGCGATCCAGCTATATCATTACCGAAGATAAACTGTATTCCTGGACAAGATAGTTTCTCTATTACTCCTACTACCACTTCACCACTCTTCCCTGGACTTTCCAACCTTACCTTATATAATTGAACACTATTCCTCTCACCCTGAATTTTCTAGCAACATTCTTCCCAGACTACATAACTCCTCATCTCTTACCACTAAAGATGGATGAGCTCCCGTATCTCTTAAAATTGTGACTTCTTTACATGCTCCTCCTGATACACATGAGTAAACTTTACCCACTCAAGTAAATTCTTGAAAGAAATGTGGCACCTTCTTATCAATCACCTCTTGATCAGGTTGTACAATCTTTTGCACCTCCTTCTCTTCACTTGGGCTTTCCTTTACCACTTTAACAAACCCCACAGTCTTATCCTGTTTTACCACATCAGCCTTCCCAGTGCTTTTCTTCAACCACCAACACCGTGACTTTACAAGGCCTAGTTTATTACAGTGAAAACATTTGAAATTTTTCATTTCTTTTCCACCCTCCTGGATTTCTTTTTTAATCTGAGGTACACTCTCCTTATTAACTCCCATCAGATCACCTTTACCGTTACCACTTGAGTATTTCTCATGTCCTCAGTTTCAACCCTCACAGGCTGAAACTGATGTCAGAAACCAAGCTTTGATTTATGAACTAATTCATAATCATCTGCCATTTCTGCTGCTTATCTCGCAATTTTAACCCTCTGCTCTTCCACATGAGATCTCACTACATCAGGAATTGAATTTTTAAACTCCTCTAAAAGTAGAATTTCTCTGAGAGCTTCATACGTTTGGTCTATTTTCAAAGCCCTTATCCACCTATCAAAATTACTCTGTTTGATCCTTTCATGCTCCATGTATGTTTGACCAAATTATTTCCTTACATTTCTAAACCTTTGTCTGTAGGCTTCAGGCACTATGTAAATCAGGGCCAAGGCTCGAGGCCTACTCCCTTACCTGAGAGTCAGAGAGGAACACCAGAAAGTTGCTCAAAACTAGCTTGCGCTGAGTTCAAAAGGGAAATGTAAGAAAACAAATAGTGACATCACAGCAAAGAAGCAATTTAATTAGTTGGAGAAGAAGCTACCTGTTTACTGCGTGTCTGATGAGCGCCTCGTAAATGTTAAGGTTTATTCTATCACTTAGGTTTAAAATGGTATAGGATTGTAGGTTGATATTAAGCTGAGTGTCCGGTAAGTGCTTTGTGTTAGGGACTGTGTACTGATGGCCCGTTTAGGACAGGGTAGGTAAGGTAGCTCTAGAAATAAACATTTCAATAAAAAATAATTAAAATAAGCAACTTACAACATATTCCCTGTGTGATATGAAACGTCTTTCAATTATCAGAGGTACTAGCATTTAATAAGCACAGTAAATTGCAGTATTCATTATTCTAAGTTAATTAATAAGTAATTAAATTAACTAAATAATATAAGTAACAATGGCAGCACAGGTGTTATGTTGAAGCTGTGGAACTGGGGTGCTTTTGGATGCCAAGGCAATCCAGGACAAACATATCTGCAGAAAGTATAATAAGCTAGCGGAATTCCGGATCAGAATTATTGATCAGGAAGCCAAACTTCAGAAACTACGTAACACAAGGGAAGGGGAGAAATACCTGGGGCAGGATTCTCTCGTACCCGGCAGGACGGGGGGGTCTCGGTGGGACAGAGTGGCGTGAACCACTACGGCGTTGGGCCACCCCAAAGGTGCGGAATCCTCCGCACCTTTAGGGGCTAGGCCCACCCCGGAGTGGTTGGCGCCCCACCACCAGGCGGGACAGGGGCTTGGTGCCACGCCAACCGGCGCTGAAGGGCCTCCGCCGGCCGGCGCGAGTAGGCACATGCGTGGGAGCACCAGTGTGTGTTGGCGTCATCCCCGCGCATGCGCGGGAGGGTTGGTCTCCGCATCAGCCATCGTGGAGGACCACAACGGCCGATGCGGAGAAATAGAGTGCCCCCATGGCACAGGCCCGCCCGCGGATCGGTGGGCCCCATCTGCGGGCCAGGCCACCGTGGGAGCACCACCCGGGGCCAGATTCCCCCGCAACCCCGCCAGGTCCCGCCGGTAAGGGACCTACTCTGATTTACGCCGGCGGGACTGGCAACAGACGGGCGGGACTTCGGCCCATCGCGGGCCGGAGAATTTGGGTTGTCCCGGCACCCATTGAGTCGCGGCGGACCCCGCCATTCTCCGAGGCGGGCGGCGCAACTCATGCCGGGACGGTTTTTGGGGGGCGGGAGAATTGAGACGTCGGCGGGGGTGGGATTCACACCGACCCCCAGCGATTCTCCTACCCAGCGGGGGGTCGGAGAATCCCGCCCCTGATGTTTGTTCCAGAAGAAAGTCGCGCTTCTTAGAATAGGGTCCCCTGTTTAGGTCAGCAGTGAGGGACACAAGGGCGTGACCGTGAGTGAGGCAGGGAAAGGGACAGTAGTGGAGGAAACTCAGGCTTTGCAATTGAAGTAAGTCATTAATAGGTGTGGTCTTCAGTCCCCCTATCAGTAACCATAATGTAGGACAATGTATACAAGGAGAAACATTGGCTGCATGCACTAAAAGAGCGGCATTAATCATCGGTGATTTTAATCAACATATAAATTGGAAAAATCAGCACATAATAATAATAACCTTTTACTGTCACAAGTATGACGTATGTTCTCCAAAATGTAGAAGAAGTGTTCGCGCCGTCGTGAACGCCGTGCCGGGGACGTCCAATTCTGTCTCCCACAGGGGGCCAGAAGCGCGCCGGCCTTGACTCAACATGGCGTCGGTGTTCAGGAGCCAGCCGCGCAGGAAAGTGGGCCCGAGGGGGAGAGGCCTGCCCGCCGATCGGTGGGCCCCGATTGCGGGCCAGACCCCATCGGAGGCCACCCCCGGTGAAGGATCGCTTTTCCCCGCCCCACATGCCTCCCCGCGACCATTTGCGTAGAGATACCGCCAGCAGCGACCAGGGGTGAACGGCACCGGCGGGACTCTGTCGTATCCGCGCGGCCGCTCCGCCCATCCGGGCCGGAGAATCGGCGGCCCTGCCGATTCTAGCGGCCCGCGACCGGCGCCGCGTCAAACGCGCCGGCGCCGATTTTCCACACCTGGGAGCATCGCGCTCCGGCATCAGGGCGTCATGGCGCCGTTGGGGCTCGGAGAATCGCCCCCCAAGAAACTGCGAAAAGCCCTTAGTCGCCACATTCCGGCGCCTGTTCGGGTAAGTAGTTACGGGAATTGTACCCGCGCTGCTGGCCTTGTTCTCCATCACGAACCAGCTGTCTAGCCCACTGAGCTAAACCAGCTAAACCATTCTCCCTGTGTCTGCTTGGGTCTCACCCCCACAACCCAAAGATGTGCAGCAAAGGTGGCTAGGTCACACTAAATTGCCACTTAATTGGAAAAAAAAGAACTGGGTACACTAAATTTATTTTGAAAAATAATAAATAAAGAAATTGGAAAAATCAGATTGGCAGCAGTCACCTGGATGAAAAGTTCATCGAATTATTTTGAGACCGTTTCTTAGAGCAGCACATTCTGGAACCAATCAGAGAAACCGGAGTGCCCGGAGGAAACCCACGCAGGCATAGGGAGAACGTGCAGACTCCGCACAGACAGTGATGCAAGCCGGGAATCGACCCTGGGTCCAGGGCACTATGAAGCAACAGTGCTAACCACTATGTTACCATGCCACCCCAACAAAACAAAAGAGTAAGTACAGTGGTGTCGGTCCTCCAGCGAGTGAGAACGCAGAGGGAATATCGGTCCTCCAGCGAGTGAGAACGCAGAGGGAATATCGGTCCTCCAGCGAGTGAGAACGCAGAGGGAATATCAGTCCTCCAGCGAGTGAGAACGCAGAGGGAATATTGATCCTCCAGCGAGTGAGAACGCAGAGGGAATATCGGTCCTCCAGCGAGTGAGAACGCAGAGGGAATATCGGTCCTCCAGCGAGTGAGAACGTAGAGGGAATATCGGTCCTCCAGCGAGTGAGAACGCAGAGGGAATATCAGTCCTCCAGCGAGTGAGAACGCAGAGGGAATATTGGTCCTCCAGCGAGTGAGAACGCAGAGGGAATATCGGTCCTCCAGCGAGTGAGAACGCAGAGGGAATATCGGTCCTCCAGCGAGTGAGAACGCAGAGGGAATATCGGTCCTCCAGCGAGTGAGAACGCAGAGGGAATATCGGTCCTCCAGCGAGTGAGAACGCAGAGGGAATAGTCGATAATAAGGATAGGAATTAGGAGAAGTCGGCAATTCAGCTCTTCGAGCCTGCTGTGCTATTCAATCAGATGAAGGATGAAGGGGGAAAATATTTCACTTCTGTCTTCATTGTAGAGGATACAAAAACATTCCAGTGATATCTGGAAATCAGGAGGTGGAAGGGCCAGAAGAACTTGATGAAATTAAAATCATTAGGAAAACGATACCAAACAAACGGATGGAGTTGACAAGTCTCCGGGTTCTGACGGACCTCATCCTAGGGTATTAAAAGAGATGGGTAATGATATAGTAGGTGTGTTTGTGTTTTGGGTTAAAATCACCCATGATATCCAAAATATGCCAGATTCTGCAGAGGTTCCATCAGACTGGGAAGTAGCAAATATGATCCTTTTATTCAAAAGGGAGGGAGGCAAAAACAGGAACGATAAGCCAGTTAGCTTGTCGTCTGTCATGGGGCACAGTAATAAAAATGCAAGGTGATTGGAAGAGTCTGCAGGTTTTGTGACAGGGAAATCAGGTTTAACTAATTTACTAGAGTTCTTTGGAAAAGTAATATGTACTGTGGATAAAGGGGGACCTGTAGATGTACTGTACTTGGATTTCCAGGAGGCATTTGATGTGGTCCAATATCAAAGATTATTACAGGAAATGAAAGCTCATGATGTAGGGCTTAACATATTAACATGGATAGAAGATTGGCTGGCAGAAAAAAAGGAACCTTTTGTCCCCCTCCCCCACCATTGGAATTTTCCGGATGTTCACAATGGCGGAATTTTCTGGCCCCACTGTCAAAGACGAGGGTTTCCTGTTGAATGCAACAGCTGCCACCAGGAAACCCATGGCAGGAGAGTGCCGTCAGTGGGACGGGAAGATCCCACCAGCATGAAGAGCCAGAAGATTCCATTGAGAGAGGATGTAGAAATGTGTATTTTGCAGATTGACAGGATGTGACGAGTGGAGTCTCACAGGATTCTGTGCTGGGAACTCAACATTCTTCAATTTATATCAATGACTTAGATGAGGGTAATGAAGGCACGTTAGTTAAATTTGTAGATCTAACAAAGATAGGTGGGAAAGTATGTTGTGAAGAAGGTACAAGGAGGTTACAGATGGATATAGATAGGTTGAGTGAGTAGGCAAAACATCGGGCAGATGGAGTAAGTGTAATGTGGGAAAATGTGGGCCGGAATTCTCTGGCCATTCGTTGGCAGTGGCATTCTCTGGTCCCGCCAACAGCGCACACCCGCCCTTGGTTTTCCCAATAGCGTGGGATGGCATCAGTGGGAAATCCCATCGACATTGGCAGGAACAGAAAATCCCGCCACCAGCGAATGGCGCGTCACCTCTCGCCGCCAAGAAACACATGGCTGGGAGGCCAGGAAATCCTGTTCAGAAGTTATTTATTTTGGCAGGAAGGATAAATAAACAGAGTATTCCCTGGACAGAGTACGACTACAGAATTCGGAGGTGCAGAGGGATCTCGGAGGTCTCGTGCATGAGTCACAAAAAACAGTATATAGGTACAGCAAGTAATTAAGAAGCCTAATAGAACACTATCTATTATTCTGAGAGGAATTGAACATAAAAGCAAGGATATTATGCTTCACTTATGGAGGGTATTGGTGAGATTGAATCTCGAATACTGTATGCAGTTTTGGTCTTTGTTATTGAAGGGAGTATGTAAATGCATTGGAAGTGGTTCAGAGGAGGCATAGTGGATTGACACCTGGAATGAGCTTGCTGTGTAATGAGGAAAAGGTGGAAAATCTGGGCTTATTTCCACTGGAGTTCAGAAGAATGAGGGGTGACATGATTGATGTATATTAGAATGGTTTTGACAAGACAGACGTGGAAAGAATGTTTCCTTTTGTGGATTCTTGTTAGGCAAGAGACTCAAAGGCAAATTCCTCATTCAAAATTCAAAAGACAAATGCATCCGCCATGATCTTATTGAACGGTGGAGCAGTCTCAAAGGGCTGAACGGCCTACTTCTGCCCATAGTTCGAACGTTCGCATGTTTTCAGTTAACAGTCTTATTCCTTTAAATGCTTCAATCGAACCTGCCTCCATCACACGCTCAGGCAGTACATTCCAAACCCCAACCAAGCACTGCATGAAGGTTTTACATCGTATCACTTTTTTGCTTCTTTTACTAATTACTTGAAATCTGCGCCCTCTCGTTCTCGATCCTTTCACGTGTGGGAACAGGTTCTGCCTATCTGCTCTGTCCAGGCCCCTGAAGATTTTCAATACCTCTATCAAATCTCCTCTCAGCCTTCTTTTCTCTAAGGAATACGGCCCGAACGTCTACAATCTAAATCTGACATGAGCACATGAAGCAGAGAGTAATTTCCAGGTTATAGATACTTTCTGAGACCAATTTCTTTTCATTTGAATTTTGAGAAGCTATTAATGTTTTTACTGAGTTTTATAAAGACCCTCATTGGGCTTCATTGAGATACTGAGAGGGGACCAAATCCAGCTGCCTACAGTGCTCAGTGGTGTGGATAATTTGGATGTAAGCCAGATATTCAAAAGATCACAGAGCAGAAATTGGTGAACTTCAAGCACATTTAGGGATAAGGCAGATTTTTCCCAGTTTTGTGAACTAACGTTTTGCCAAAGTTCATTTTGCAAGGTAAATTAATTCATTTTACAAGCAGCTGTACTAGCATTTGATTATAAAAATGATTGAATTCTATTAGTATATCAATTGGCATTCTATGAAGCACCGAGGCTCAGGCCTGATGGAACAGTGGGATTGTCGTCAATGAATGAAACTCATTAGGGATTATTTGTGTGAGGTGTATTTGTGGTAACTTGACCACAAAAACGTAGTTGAAACGTGTTGTTAATAAAGTTAAGAAATAACTCTCACATTAAAAAATAAAGTTTAAAATGCAATATGGACTTAAAAACAGGAACAGCTAGCGAAACATCAAAATAGGGGCTGGTTTAGCTCACTGGGCTAAATCGCTGGCTTTTAAAGCAGACCAAGGCAGGCCAGCAGCACGGTTCGATTCCTGTACCAGCCTCCCTGAACAGGTGCTGGAATGTGGCGACTAGGGGCTTTTCACAGTAACTTCATTTGAAGCCTACTTGTGACAATAAATGATTTTCATTTCATTTCATTTCAAATAACAGTAATAGAATTAGAACTAACGGCAGTTAAATACGAGTATACACATATAACAACAACTAATGATGTCACAGCACTTACTGATGACACCAGCAATGGATTTAAATAAGAAGATGCATAATACGAATACTCCATAACACTTCTCCCCCTTTCCATTTTAATCACCTTTAAAGACAGAAATACAAAAACCAATGCCTTCATTATCTGTCAGTCTTTCAGGAGCTTTGAGACCAGGCTGTAATCTTCCCAGTACCACTGGTGGCTCCTTCAATTCTGGTGATGCTCGTCTTTAGTTCAACTAAACTTGTGGGAGCAGGTATAGGCTGAGTATCTGTGCATAAGTGTCCCTCTCCTGACGTAGAGTCCACTGGAAACCCTGGTACAACTGGAACGATTTCTTGTTGGATTTCCATGGCAGCATTTCCTACTATTGTGTTATCTGGTTCTTTTGCTGTGTCTGAGTTATGGTGTAGAAAACCATCATCTTGGTGCCTGTGACCAACTCTTTTGTTCAAGTTCACTACCAAAGATTCTGGACCCCTTCAGTTAAGAATAACTCAAGGTAGCCAGTACTGGTTATTGCCAAAATCCCTGATATAAACACAATCATTCCGGTTAAAAGCCTCTCCTCAGCATGAGAATCATGCCTGGCTTTCTGCTTTTCTTGTCTCCTTCCCACTTTTTCTTTGACATCTGGAATAATTCAGTTGGTGAGAGCCCCATAGTTGTTTGTGATGTGATGCGATATTGAAATAAGAACCTCGAAAGTTTGGTCCCTAAAGTATCCTCTTCAATCCTTCCTTCAAGCAAACAGCTTGTTCTGCCAACCCATTTGAGGCTGGGTGTAAAGGTGCGGTACGCACATGGCATATTCCATTTCTTTGCACAAACCCTTGGAACAACCCGCTGGTAAATGTTGTACCATTATCAGAACTGAGAAAATCTGGTAACCGATGAGTTGCAGAGAGTTTGTGTATCATCTCTATGCTAACACGAGCTGTAATGTTGCTCAAGAGGTATACGTCTAACCACTTAGATTGCACATCCACGAAGACTAAAAACACGTGACCCATGAAAGGACCGACAAAATGAATTCCCGAATAAGATCAATCAGGCCACTATCAAGGATGTAATGGTGCTAATGGTTGGATGGGCATGCAGAACAGAAATTCACTTTGTCCTCCAAATGCTAGTGCACCAAACATACGACGTGTCTGGACTCTTCATTCGAGATGCACCTGAATGAGCCTCATGCATTTCATCCTTCATTTGCGAATGACCAAGGGATGGGACAACCACTCTCAACCCCAACAGTATGCAACCATACTGTACACTTAACTTGCACCTCCCATAGGCTTAAACCCACCCTCTTCTATGACAGATGGCCATCCTTGCATCAGAAATATTTTAACTTGTCACAGAATAGGATCTCTGTCCACTGCTTAATTTGTTCAGCACTCACTAGAGATTAACCAAGTCTCTCTAGTAAGGAAATCATCTCAGGAGAACACAATATCTGAATTGGTAAATGAGGTAAAGGGAGACGACTTCACATGTTCACGTTAGCAATGTCATTCTCTGCCCTGTACACGGCTGTCCTGATACGCTGACAATATAAGTGCCCAGCACTGTATTCTTGCAGGGGCCATGGGAGGAATACATTCTGACTCAGTGAAAAGGTTCATCAACGGATTGTGATCAGTACATAAACGGAGGTACTGATGGAATCTTTTTACCGTACAAGCGATAGCTAGACCTTCTTTGTCCAGCTGCGAATAAGCTTAGTTAGTCATTGTCAGTGTCCTAGATGCAAGACCAATGGGTTTGTCAGACCCATTCTCTATTACGTGTGAAAGTCCCACCCCCACACGTCGGGTGAGGCATCGCACAACAATGGATCAAAACGGACTAACATATTTTTTGATTGCAGCAGCTCACTTACATCTTTATAAGCAGCCTTCTGTGCAGACTCCCACTTCCATTTTGTTTCTTTGTGCAGAAATAGGTACAGTGGAGCCAACACTGCAGACATGTCTGGCAAAAACTTTCCATAATAGTTTATCAAACCTATAAATGACTTGAGCTCGGCCACATTCTTGGCCTCCAGAACTTCTTTAATTGCTCAAACTTTCCCTTCCACAGGAGATAGGCCTTGTGCAGTGATTCTGTGGCCTAGATACTCAACACCTTGGTGCCTGAAAAATGCACTTGGTCTGCTTCAGATGCAGTCCCATCTCTGAGAACCTCTTTAAAATTGATCCTGGTTTCTGAGATGGTCCTCCTCAATCTTACCCATAATTGAAATGTCATCTCCGTAGACTGCAGCATAAGGAATGCCTTGTAACAGGTTGTCCATCGTCCTTTGGAAGATCATCCGACTGGGGCATCTTTTCTTCTTCTTGGGCAGTCCCTCAGGGTCGAGGATGACTTGCTGCCACTCCGGGGAGGTGGGTTCTGCGATGGCTGAATAGTCCAACCATGGATCCGCAGACTCTGCCACAGGTTTGGCACCTGGTATTTGATGAGGTGAGTGGGTGGAAGGCTGTGGATTCTGCGCTCTCCTTCCGCTGTTTACAACTGACCTCCGCGTGCTCCACCCTGTGGTGCTCCAGGTGATTGGTATCTTTGCAGATGCTTTTTCTCCAGTTTGTGCGTTCTAAGGCAAGCGATTCCCACGTGTAAGTGGATATGTTGCATTTATTTAGGGGGGTTTTCAGAGTGCCCTTATAGCATTTCCTCTGCCCTCCGAGTGATTGCTTGCCATTGCGGAGCTCGGAGTCGAGTACCTGTTTCGGGAGTCTTGTGTCGGGCATGTGGGCAATGTGGCCCGCGTATCACTGCTGGTCAGGCATGACCAGTGCCTCGATACGGGATATTGCACCCTGACAAGTAAGTCTTCACTAATTGCCCCTTCTTGTTGCACTGGTGAAAAACTATAAACTTCTAATGATTCCCATCATGCAACCCCCCTCCAAACCTAAAACACTCCACTGTCTTCACCTTTATATTTGCAGCTTTTCTTTCAACTTGATGCAGTGCACCCGCCTGCGCACCGCGATTGGCCGTCTGAATATTTTTTGCATCATCGGCAACCATTTCCATGCCCTGAGAAATTTCTCGAACCTTTTTAAAAATAAGTGCAGCTTTTTCCAGCAAACGCCACTGAATGCTATCCTCATTAATGCCGCAGACTGGTCTGTCCTGGAGCATATTTTCCAAAACTTCCCCAAACTCACAATGTTCAGAGAGCTGGCGCAAATCAGCAACAAAGTTAGCTAAAGACTATCCCGTCTTCCAAAAATGACTGTGGAATTTTAAATGTTGTACATTTACTGAGGGCTTTGGATTGTGTTGGTTTTGAACGAGGGTAAGTAAATCTGCAAATGAGATGCCCCTTGGTTTCCGTGCTATAGCTAAATTTCCCACCAGCTTGCAAGTGCTTTCTAGCCTCATCTGCGTTCCCATTTGTCAGGAAAAAGAGTTCCAAACTTCGTTCTGTTCCATAAACTCATTGATAGACCCAAACATAGCTCTGTTCACTTGCCTTCCATCGGTAAACTTAGCAAAACATCATGTTGAACGTGCTGAAACTCAAATTTATTTTTATTCCTGTTGCCAAGAAGGTGTGGAGCACTATTTAACGGAACCATTTCTAAGTGTCATTTAGGGTGAGTTTAGCAGTGTGTTTCCTGCCGGCCTTTTGGGTGAGATCCACACTGGTATTCCCTTACTTGGGCCTTGGGGAGTTTTTCCGCGCTGTGACCCACACTTAGAAATGTTTCATCACTGGGGAGCTGATCCCGCCAGCCAGACCGGTTCCTCAGAGATTAGGCCGCCATTTAAAGGGTGCCCGATCTCTAAGTGGGCTTGAGGGACCCCCACACCCCATACCTACAGACAATGTCACCCTCTTCATACATGGGCTTACCCCCCTCCCGCAGCCCCAAGTGAGGATACCCTGCTATGAGGTCACTGAGGGCACCCCCCTTTACAGGCCTCCCCACACCCTTTTATGGGCCCCGCCATTCAGGACCCCCAGCCTCCACCCCCCTCCCTCTATGAGGCCTCTTCATGGCCGCCCTTCACCCCCACCCTTCATAGCCCCCTCATCACCCCTTTTATTGACATGGCCACTCAGGCTCAAACCCTTGGCAGTGTCATTCTGGCACCCGAACACCCTGACACTGCCACCCCAGCACCATGACTGCCCCTGCCAGCCTGGCAGTGCCACATATGCACCTTGGCAGTTCTAGCATGTCAGTGCCAAGGTGGCTGGGTGCCAGAGGGTCATGTGACTCCAGATCCACAGCAATGTGGTTGACTCTTAAATGGCCTTAGGGATGGGCAATAAATTGACGCCCACATCCCATGAACGAATAATGAAATAACATTGGGAAACCCTTCCAAAAGATGGGCAGCTTCCTTCTGTCCTGTTTGCTGATTAGTATTGGAACCCAGTTCCCTAGATGCCACGTTGCTCCAGCACATCTCCTATTCATATGTTGGACTTGGCAACAAGGACTGGAAGACCATTTGACTATGAGAAGCTTTTGGCAGCAGAGCCTGATACCGTTCTGTTTCACCATCCATGCATGCACACAAAAAAGTTTGTGGATAGTGATCAGGAGCAGGGAGCCCAGCTATCCATTTTCCTCTTACCCTTGATGCAGAGGCCAGTGAGGGATCTTCAACTCTTGTTCTGACCCTGGAACCTTCTATTCTAAGTCAATACCTTTACCCCGTAGACTATCAAGGAGTTAAAAATCCATAATGGCAGATGATCAAACTGTCTATGGTGTTTTCAAGGTCCATTTTGTAAGGACTATGTCGCCAATGAAAGCAACCAGGAAAGGCTGGACAGTATAAATTGCAGTGTTGAAATGGCACACTGGAGCTTAATGGTATTTAATGGTCAGGAGAAATTTGCTTTACTTGCAAATCTTTAGTAGCTGTAGTTCACCTCACTAGTGAATTAGTTAACCAAAACCGAGTACATGCTTGGGCAAATTGTCAATGGTTCCTTGGCTGGACGTACTCCGTTGGCCAAATTGCTTTTTTCTCTTTTTCTATACTTTGCAATCTTCAATTGAATCACTGAAATAATTTCAGTTCTTTAAAAGATCCATTCACAATCCGCAGGTAGAAGCAAAGCATGTCTGTAAAACCAATCCATTGAAAGCTTAACATGGATATTGAATCGGTTTTTTTCTAATATTCATTGACATGCAAGAAGTGAGAACGAAGAGCCAATTACAGTTAGTCAAATCAAGCAACTGATTGAGGAGTGAAGCTCTTCACTGGAACATCATTCTCTGAATTAAATCAAGATGCTTTAAACATTCCTGGCAGCACATTCCTGTTTGATGCAGTGGCTGTAATCTCAAAGGATTAAAAAACCCTCAGAAACTGAACTAATAATCCTTCATTAAAAGGCAAATGCCCATCAGGCTTTGGGAAAAAAACGAGACAGTGGGCGCGATTCAGCAAATGTGTTGCGCCCGGACCTCATGCCAGGCCAATCATAAGTCAGCCGACTCGCTACGCCTGCAGTGATTTAGAGCACGTCCTCACTGGGCATGATCCAGATATTGATATTTAAATGTGGCATTATGCTCATTTAAATATTTGGCTGCTGTATTCACCCGGCACCTGGGAGTCAACGGCAGCACCTGTGAGGCCTCAACACTTCCCCTGCCACTGGGGCACCTGGGCATTGCCAGCCTTGCTCCCTGGCTGTGCTATACGGTCATTCTGGCAGTGCCAACCTGACACTGACAGGGTGCCCGGTTGGCACTGCCTGGATGCCCAGCTGGCACTGCCAGAGTGCCAGGCTGGCAGTGGAAGGGTCTTGAAAGCGGGGGTCCTGAAAGGAGGGGTGTAGATTGGGCAGCCGCTGAAAATGCCTTGCCGATCTGTGAGGAGCCGGACCCGCTGGCGAGTTCTGCTCCTCGGTGCAGAAAATCTCTCCAAGTGCGTCGCCGGAGGGGAGAAACTCTCCGAGGTTCAAAAGTAAACGGCAAAGTCCCATTGAATAGTGGTGTCATCCACGGCACTGCCGCCATTGAGAAAGACCCCGCCAAACACGCCGGAAACTGGACCATGAAATCCTTTAGCTGAATTGCGCGCGGTGTTTTCATGAAGACACAAGCTTATATCCTTTGTTTGTACAACTCTGTGACCAGTTTTCCTTTCCTATTCCTGTCTGGAGCAATTATTTGTCAGTCAACCCTGAATAAGAAAATTGCACTACAATGTTAATTCAATCTCAAGTTCTCAGGGTTGTCGCAAAGAAAAGGAAGTGAGGGCTGAGGAGGCCACAAAGGTTTAGGAAAGACAATGTAAGGCAAATCAGGAAATAAAAGAGGGAATGACTTGCATATCTTTCATAGCCTCAAGACACCCTAAAGCATATTATAACCAATGAAGTATGTTTCTTTTTGAATCAGAGTCACAGACATTTATTGCACAAAAGGAGGCCATTCGGCCTATCAATTCCATGCCGGCTCCCTCCAGAGCCATCCAGTCAGTCCCGCTCCCCCACTTGGTTCCCATACCCCTGAAGGTTTATTCCCTTCGAGTGCCCATCCAATTTCCTTTTGAAATCATTGACTGTTTCCACTTCTGTCACCCTCGCGGACAGCAGGTTTCAAGTTCCAACCCTTCATGGCGTTCAAAAAAATATTTTCTTCTTCACGTCCTGTACTCACTGCTGGAATGGTAATGAAGCCTGGTAGCCAATTTTTCAAAAGAAAAACAGCAACGATATAAGGTGAGAGAATCTGATCTTGATTGAGGAATAAATATTGGCTGAGAGATTGGTGAAAAATCCCCCTCCGGGCTCTTCTTTAACGAGTGCCATGGTTAGCTTTTATATTCACCTCAGGGACAGGGCGGGCTTCAGTTCAATGGTTCCAACTGAGAGACAGCTCCTCCAACAGTGCAGCACTCCTGCCGTTACAGGACGATCAACCTGGATGATGTACTCAGATACCTACAGTAGAATATAGAATTTCTGACATGGAGTCAAGCGTGTTATCAGTTGAGCCACGGCTGACGTCAAAAGTAGCGGATGGACGGTGCTCACCTTGTGTTTAAATAAGAGTGAGGAGGGAGGAGAAGTACAAACAGCAAACAAGAGGGGAACAAAAATAAAACAAAAAAGCTGCAATTGTTAAAAAGCTGAACTAAAGACAGAAGATTCTGGAGAGGCAGATAGAGTTAACATTTCAGGTCAATATCCCTGTGTCAGAACTGATTCTGATAAATGGTTGTTGACCCGAAACATACTAATAACCGCAGAGTTGGCTGTCTGTCGAGCTGGGTTTACACCATTTTATAGAAAAGAGAAAAATATGCTCTCATGGCCACTGAGGACTGTCCTTAGTGATTTCTGTCAGAAGTGTATGTGATACAACCACAGGAAATCAAAAGTGCGATGGTAGCATTCATTATAGTCACACTGAATAAGAAAATTGCACTACAATGTTAATTCAATCTCAAGTTATAAGTCATCGTGTGATGTTGAATGATCTTGACTGAAGTGAGCATTGGCCCCTTCGAGGGTGAGACTGGGGAATTAATAATGGGAAGCCAGTAAAGGGCAGCACGGTAGCACAGTGGTTAGCACTGTGGCTTCACAGCTCCAGGGTCCCAGGTTCGATTCCCCGCTGGGTCACTGTCTGTGCGGAGTCTGCACGTTCTCCCCGTGTCTGCATGGGTTTCCTCCGGGTGCTCCAGTTTCCTCCCACAGTCCAAGGATGTGCAGGTTAGATGGATTGGCCATTCTAAATTGCCCCCTTAGTGTCCAAAAAGGTTAGGTGGGGTTACTGGGTTATGGGGATAGGGTGATGTGGGCTTGGGTATGGTGCTCTTTCCAAGAGCCGGTGCAGACTCGATGGGCAAAATGGCCTCCTTCTGCACTGTAAATTCTATGAAATGGCAGGGACTTTAAACAAGTATTTTGTGTTCGTCTTCAGAGCAGCAGACACAAAAAGCACCCAAAGAATAGTTGGAAAGCAGGGAGGAAAACAGAGTGAGGAATTTAAAACAAACACTAAGAAAACCAATGGAACTGAACTAAAAGCTAAAAATTCAGTCCCCTGGACCTGATGGTATGCATCTTAGGGTCTTAAAGAAAGTGGCTGCAGAGATGGAGAGAAGTGATATAGGGCGCGCTCTAACCGAATTGCAACTGAGTCCCTATCGAGCGTGCTTAGCCGGGTGTTTCCCAGCACCCGCAACATCAAGAAAGACCACGCTATCGAATGGGACTCAGTTGCAATCTGGGGCCTCAGTGGGTAACGCGCTTAGTCCCGTTTCCTGCACTGAGGAACTCCGCTCGCCAGAACTCCTTAGGAGGAGATCGGGATGTCATTTTTAAATAGCGGTCCGATCTCTTGATCACCCACCCACCCCAACACTCAGCGTGACCCTGGATGCCCCAAAGTCCCAAATTACCTATTCGGGGGTTCTTGAGGCCCCTGCACCCCACCTCAAATGGGCCGGGCACCCACAAGCTTGATCCTGGGTGCGGACACAATGCCAGTCTGGCAGTGCCAGGGTGCCTGGGTGGCACCAGCAGTGCCAGGGTGCCACCGTGACAAGAGGCCTATTAACGGGGGCCTCCAATTCCCTGGGTGTGCTGTTCCGCCTGGTCCCCATTTGTGGGAACCACTACTGAACGGTGTAATGATATGTAGACAGACATGTAACTAAAGGGTTAATCACAACACTTAGCTGTATCACAACCACTAGAGGGCACCACTAGATCCACTATAAAACTGAGCTCCCAAAGGCTCTTGGTCTCTTTCCACACAGGAGTAGTTAGACAGCAGTAGTGTAGCAGAGTCAGATTACAGCCTAGCCACCACGTGTAGTTCAGATACAGTTTATATAGTTATATCTCATTATTTTATTTTTAGAGTTAGTTAAGTAGAGTGTCAAACTCATTTATTAGTCTTATCCTTATTTAATAAATTCACTTACTTTACATCGAAGACTCGTGTATTCTTCAAGATCATCTGCAACCAGAAACGATAGATATAACTTTAACCAAGTAATACAACATGCTACCAGGCTTAGCAATATAATATAACAAAGGGCGCTCGCCTAAGGCTACTGAGAAAAAGAGATTAGATCCCAATGCCTCGTGTAGATCAGACGAGCTGTATATTAGCGTGAGAGTACTTACTTTCTCTAATATGCAGTTTTGCCAAATACTGATCCCGTCCACAATGGACGGGATCAGATCGCGACACCTCATAAGATCCTGTTAAATCTTATGAGGCATGGCGAGCCGGGTAAACCCTGGAAGAGGCTTCTTGTGGCACCTACCAGCCATGTCGTGCTCCCGTTTCGGTGAGACATGGCCGGTAGATCAAAAAAAAATATATAGCTTTTTGTCACAAGTAGGCTTCAATGAAGTACTGTGAAAAGCCCTAGTCGCCACATTCCGGCACCTGTTCGGGGAGGCTGGAACGGGAATTGAACCCATGCTGCTGGTCTTGTTCTGCATTACAAGCCAGCTGTCTTAGCCCACTGTGCTAAACCAGCCCATAAATCAAGCCCATAGATTGGAGAGATCAGAGATGGAGAGGCATTCAAGAGTGCATTAGATGATTACTTGAATAGAAACAGTGTGCAAGGGTTACGGGGAAAGGCAGGGGAACGACAATAAGTTGTGATGCTTGTTTGGCGTCCCGGTGCAAACACAATGGGATGAATGACCTCCTTCTGCACTGTTACAATTCTGTGATTCTGTCAATAGTGGATGCATCAGTTGACATCTTCCATAATTTGCCAAATTCTGGAAAGATCCCAGAGGATCAGGAAAACGCAAATGTAATACTTCTATTGAAGAGAGGAGACAGAAGCAGGAACCTATAGGCTAGTTAGTCTAACATCTGTCATTGGGACAATACTAGAATCCCTTATTAAAGAGTGAACAACAGGATAGTTTGAACATAACAATACATTCAGGCAGGGTAACCATGATTTTGAGGAAGGGAAATCGTGTTGGTCGGCGCAGGCGTGGAGGGCTGAAGGGCCTGTTCCTGTGCTGTACTTTTCTTTGTTCTTTGTATTTTACAAATTTTTTAGAGTCCGTGGAGGATTAAACGAACAGGATGGTTAAAATGGAACCAGTGAATTTAGATTTACAAAAGGCATCCATAAGTTGCCACATAAAAGATTACTGCATAAGATAAGAGCTTACAGTTTTAGGCGTGATGTACCAACATGGAAAGAGAATTGGCTAACTAACAGGTAACAAAGTTGGGATCAATGGTTCATTTTCAGATTGGCAAACTGTAACTCGTGCCACATGGATAAGAGGTGGCCTCAACTATTTACAACCTATATTAATGGTTTGGGTGAAGGGACGAATGTCATCGCAGCCAAACTTGCTGCTGGTATGGTTAGGAAAGCAGGCTTTGAGGAGGTTACCAAAGGGAAGTTCTGCAAAGGGTTATAGTTGGGTTAAGTGAGTGGGCAAAAATTTAACAGCTGAAGTATAATGTGGGAAAAAGTGAGGTTGTTCACTTTGGCAGGAAAAATCAAAAAGCAGAATATAATTTCAATGGAGAGAGACACAGACTGTTGCAATACAGAGGGATCTGGGTGTCTGGTTACCTGAATCACAAAACGTTAGCATGGAGATGCAGCTGGTAATTCAGAAGGCAAATGGAATGTTGATCTTTATTTTCATGGTGATGGAGTATCAAAGTGGGAGCTACAACTGTATAGGGCCCCGATGAGATCACATCTGGAGTACTGTGCACAATTCCGGTCTCCTTAACTAAGCAGGGATGTGCAGGTGCCTGCATTGGAAGCAGTTCAGAGAAAGCTCACGAGGCTGATTTCCTGAGATGAGGTTGGAATTGAGAAGAATGATCTGATTGAAAGATAGAAGATTCCGAGGGGGGTCGATACGGCAGATGCTGCGAGGATCTTTCCTCTCATTTGGGGAATCTAGTACTCGGGGTTAAAGTTTAACAAATAAGGGGTCTCCCATTTACGACTGTGATGAGGAGGAACTTCTTCCCTTAGAGGGCCACCTGTCTTTCGAATTTTCTTCCGCAGAACAGTGTAGGCTGGATCATTGAATACATCCAAGGTTCAGTTTGACAGCTCTTTGATCAACAAGGGAATTAATAATTATGAGGGAAAAGGCGGGAAATTTGAGTTAAAATTGGATCAGCAATGATGTAATTGAATGGCGGAACAGGTTCAAGGGGCTGAATGGCCTGCTACTGCTCTTATTTCTTATGATTTTCTTATGACCTTATGAGATACACACTCCTCTAATTCTGGCCTTTTGAGCATCCCTGGTTTTAATTGTTCCCCCTTTGATGACCCTTTCCCCTGGAGTTCCCACCCTAAACCTTTCCATCTCTCGTCTTCCCTTCCCTCCTTCAAGACGCACCTTAAAACCGACCAAGGTTTTAATCGTCTTCCCTTATGTGACTCATTGTGAAGTGCCTTCCAACATTGCAATATAGCAGCTACATTAATGCAGATTGTCGCTGTAGTTGTTGAATGCTGCCCAGATCTTAAGGGAAGACAGTAGCACTTCACCTCTATAATTCAGCTCTTGTGTCCTGGCTTGGACCAAGGCTGTAATGAGGTCTGGAGCCAAGTGGCCCTCTTGCAACACATATCCAACTGGTTTCCTTCTCTCTCACATAACACCAACAACAGTCATTTTCAGGCTTTAATTCATGACACCACTTGGAAAAGAAGATCTTCTTGGGGAACAGGGAAAACAAATGAGTTGTTGCCTCTTTCGACACTGAGGGTGGAACTCCAGGCTTTGCAATGTGTTTCGATCCACTTTGAGTTCCTTGGTGTGAGAAATTATGGATGAACATGTATTGATTAGCAATTCAGCCAGACTGGATGAAGAACTACAAAAAAAGCTTAATGCATTGCAGGCACCAAATGGGAAGGGGCATGAGGGTTATTGCCAGTCCACTTGTATTGGAACAAAGAGACCAATGATTCCTGAAATATTCAGCCACAGAACTTGGAAATTGCTGTGTAAAATAAACTGGCTATTGACTCTTTAGCAAAGGAATGTCCTATACAAAGGTTAAGCTTTAATATTTTAGTACACAATATATTTTCCAAGCATGTATTCAGACGAGGGATGGTTTATCAGCAACAGGGAATTAACTGAACAGTGTAATAAAATGATTCTTTCATAAAGTTAACAATCTCTTAGCTAATGAAGTGAACAGTGCTGCTCTGCATGTTCATAAAGACAATTCATTTACAGTGGCATATTCAGGTGTAAGGCACAGAGTGTCACAGAGTAGTGACTGAATGATGCTTGGTTTGGATTCCCAAAAGATTACACTTCAAATGTACTTCATTGGCTGTAAAGTGCTTTAGGAAGTCCTGAGGTCATGAAAGGATCCACGTAAATGGATTATTTTTCTTTCTTTTATCCATTTCCTGGATTAGTGAAGGAAGGGACACCTTGAAGGGTTAAGGAGTGGCACAGTTTTAAAATCTCAGAAGTAATCTGTAAGATGTAAAACTGAACATAGATAGTCACTTTAGAATTAGACTCTGCAGTGGTTTGAGCAGCTTAAAGGATTTTGATGAAATCCTTTTTTCTGCTACTTGAATAAATGTACTGATCCATTTGGAAGAATCGGCTATTGTCTTCAGTGGAAGTTTGACAGGGGTGCATTAGCCATTCTGCAACCTGACTGTGAACAGCAGACTGGGAATCCATCAAGCCTGTGTCCTCAGCATACTCGCCTACAGCACTGAGACCTGGACAACGTGTGCTAAGCAGGAGAAAAAGCTGAACAGTTTCTACCTTCGCTGTCTCAGATGTATCCCCAGCATCTCTTAACAGGACAGGTCACCAACTCAGAGGTCCTAGAATTTGCTATTTCCATCACCATACACACATTACTAAACCAACAAAATTTGCCCTGGCTTGGCCATATTCAGATTCATGGGATGGATGTTAGCCCTACACCCAAAGACCTTCTGTATTGTGTTATGGGCCATGGTTTAGAGAACCCCAAAGTGTATCATGGAGTTCACCTGACCCACAACTTTTAATAGATTGTGGTTATGGGGAGCACAAGGGCCTACTTTACAGGTGTGATGCAACAGAGATCTAAAATACTTTTGAAACAACACCATGTTTATTTATGAAACCAGTTAACACTTTATAAACCCACAGTAAACATCTTAACAACTATCAATGCCAATAATCCCCACAAATACAACATTCTATAAGTAACCCTTCATAACTTTCCTAACAACATCCATAAGTTCGAAAGACCATTTTTACAGAAAGACAGCAGGTTTATATTCTCTACAGAAACCGGTATTACTTTGAAATCCTCAAATGAGCTGAAGTCTGTAGCTTGTAGAGAGAGATCATTATACAGCTGCTTGCTTTGCCTGCAGCTATACAGCTCTGAAAACGAAACTGAAACACACTGTAGCTGCCTGCTCAAAAACGAAAGTAAAAGACAGCCAGCCCAGCTCCACCCACACTCTGACATCACTGCAGCTATTTGATAAACACACACTTCAAAGGTACATCCACTAAGTCAGCTATTTGATAAACACCCATTTTTTAAAGGTACTCTCACATGACAATTGTGAACTGGCCACTGGACTCAGTACTGGACTAACAATGTAGATGCCCACATTAATGCTTCAGAGACATAAGTTCAAATCCCACCCATGACAACCGGAGAACTTAAATTCAATTAATTGCTAAATTCCAGAATTAAAAACTAGACTTGGTAAAGATGACGATGAAACAGCCAGATTGTCGTTCACATCTTCAGGGAAGGAATTCTGCCATCCTTACCTGGTCCGGCTCACATGTGACTCGGGGTCTACAGCGATGTGGTTGGCTCTTAACTTCCATTTGAAATAGTCTAGCATGACACACAGTTGTATAAGCCTGCCAAAGAAAAGTTAAATAAGATTAAATTGGTTAGAAAATCTGATGTAGGCCTAAGCTTATCCTGCACAGTAAATCACACAAATCCTCCTCACTAAGTCCATGCTCTTGATTATGTCCTAACTGTACTACTGAAGGTTTGTGCTCTAGAATTAGCTATATCCATAGCCAAGCTTCTCCAGTACAGCTACAAATTAAAACATGGAGAATAGCCAATGTTATTCCTCTGTTTAAAAAGGGTAGCAAGGATAATCCAGGGAACTACAGACCGGTGAGCCTTACGTCAGTGGTAGGGAAATTACTGGAGAGAACGTTTTGAGACAGGATCTACTCCCATTTGGAAGCAAATGGACGTATTAGTGAGAGGCAGCACGGTTTTGTGAAGGGAGGTTGCGTCTCACTAACTTGATAGAGTTTTTCGAGGAGGTCACAAAGATGATTGATGCAGGTAGGGCAGTGGATATTGTCTAGATGGGCTTCAGTAAGGCCATTGACAAGGTCCCTCATGGTAGACTAGTACAAAAGGTGAAGTCACACGGGATCAGGGGTGAGCTGGCAAAGTGGATACAGAACTGGCTCGGTCAAGAAGGCAGAGAGTAGCAATGGAAGGATGCTTTTCTAATTGGAAGGCTGTGACTAGTGGTGTTCCGCAGGGATCAGTGCTGGGACCTTTGCTGTTTGTAGTATATATAGATGATTTGGAGGAAAATGTAACTGGTCTGATTAGTAAGTTTGCAGACGACACAAAGGTTGGTGGAATTGCGGATAGCGATGAGGACTGTCAGAGGATATAGCAGGATTTAGATTGTTTGGAGACTTGGGCGGAGAGATGGCAGATGGAGTTTAATCCGGACAAATGTGAGGTAATGCATTTTGGAAGGTCTAATGCAGGTAGGGAATATACAGTGAATGGTAGAACCCTCAAGAGTATTGAAAGTCAGAGAGATCTAGGTGTACAGTTCCACAGGTCACTGAAAGGGGCAACACAGGTGGAGAAGGTAGGCAAGAAGGCATACGGCATGCTTGCCTTCATTGGCTGGGGCATTGAGTATAAGAATTGGCAAGTCATGTTGCAGCTGTATAGAACCTTAGTTAGGCCACACTTGGAGTATAGTGTTCAATTCTGGTCGCCACACTACCAGAAGGATGTGGAGGCTTTAGAGAGGGTGCAGAAGAGATTTACCAGAATGTTGCCTGGTATGGAGGGCATTAGCTATGAGGAGCGGTTGAATAAACTCGGTTTGTTCTCACTGAAACGACGGAGGTTGAGGGGGGACCTGATAGAGGTCTACAAAATTATGAGGGGCATAGACAGAGTGGATAGTCAGAGGCTTTCCCCAGCATAATGGGGTTAATTACTAGGGGGCATAGGATTAAGGTGCGAGGGGCAAGGTTTAGAGGAGATGTACGAGGCAAGTTCTTTACACAGAGGGTAGTGGGTGCCTGGAACTCGCTACCAGAGGAGGTGGTGGAAGCAGGGACGATAGTGACATTTAAGGGGCATCTTGACAAATACATGAATAGGATGGGAATAGAGGGATACGGACCCAGGAAGTGTAGAAGATTGTAGTTTAGTCGGGCAGCATGGTCGGCACGGGCTTGGAGGGCCGAAGTGCCTGTTCCTGTGCTGTACTTTTCTTTGTTCTTTGTTCTATGGCAGTATGATATCATTGCCGTCACTGAGACATGGTTGAAAGAGGGACAGGATTGGCAGCTCAATATTCCAGGATACAAGGATCTTCAGGCGAGACAAGGAAGGAGGTAAAAGAGGAGGGGGTGCGGCAATTTTGATCAGGGAATCAATTACAGCAGTAAGAAGGGATGACATCTCTTCAACTGAAGCCATATGGGTAGAACTGGAAAAGAATAAAGATGGGCCTGAGATCAAAGTTCTAAACAGGGGGAAGGTTGATTTTAATAAGATCAGATATGATTTGGCCAGAATGGATTGGGAGCAGACAATTTTAGGTAAATCTGTGACAGAACAGTGGGACGCATTCAAGAAGGAAATAGGGAGATTAAAGGGCCAACATGTTTCAATCAAGAAAAAGGGTGGTACCAACAAATCCAGTGAACCCTGGACATCGAAGGATATAAAGCATTGGATAAGGAGGAAAAGGGAGGCGTGTGGCATATATCGAGGGCTCAAAACAGCAGAAGTTCTTGAGGCGTGAAGAATGTGCAAAAATGAACATAAAAAGGAAATTAGGAGAGCAAAAAAGGGGACATGAAAGGATGCTGGAAGGTAAAATGAAATGAAAATCCCAAGTTGTTTTACAAGCTCATTAAGGGTAAAAGGATAACTCGGAAAAGAGTAAGGCCCATTAAGGGCCACAGTGGTAATTTGTGTGTGGAGTCAGAGGATGTAGGTAGGGTTCTAAATGAATACTTTGTATCAACGTTCAACGGTGTGGGTATAGAAATCAGGGAGAAGGACCGTAACAAAATTAGTGAAAGTGAAAATCGCTTATTGTCACAAGTAGGCTTCAAATGAAGTTACTGTGAAAAGCCCCTAGTCGCCACATTCCGGCGCCTGTTCGGGGAGGCTGTTACGGGAAGAGATGTAAAGAGATTAACATAGACAGAGGGGAGATTCTGAGTGGTCTGGCATGTTTAAAGATAGATAAACCTCCAGGCCCAGCCAAAATGTATCCGAGACTGCTGAGTGAGGCAGGGGCACTGATTGAATTTTTCGAAGAGATAACCAGGCGTGTAGACAAGGAAAAATAATTTGACTTAATTTGGCAAATGGAATTCAACCCCGATAAGTGTGAGATGATGCTCTTGGGCAGGACAAACAAGGCAAGGGAATACATGATAAACGGCATGACCCTGGGAAGCACTGAGGATCAGAGGGACCTTGGTGTGCATGTACACCGGTCCCTTGAGGTAGCAGAGCAGATGGATACAGTGGCTAAGAAGGCATATGGTACACTTGCCTTTATTAGCCAAGGCATAGAGTTTAAGTGAAGGGAGGTTATACTGGAATGGTATAAAACATTGGTTAAGCCACAACTAGAATGTTGTGTGCAGTTCTGGAATCCACATTATAGGAGGGATGTGATAACACTGGAAATGGTGCAGCGAAGATTTACCAGGATGTTGCCTGGGCTGGAGAGTTTTAGTTATGACGGGACATTGGATAGACTTGGATTGCTTTTCTTGGAGCAGAGGAGGCTGAGGGAGAACATGATTGAGATGTATAAGATTATGAGAGGCATAGACAGGAAGAAACCATTGGTAGAGGGGTCAATGACCAGGGGGCATAGATTTAAGTTAAAGGGCAGAAGGTTTAGAGGGGATGTGAGGAGAAACGTTTTTACCCGGAGGGTGATGGGAGTCTGGAACTCACTGACTGAGGGTGGAGGCAAAGACCCTCATCACATTTAAGAAGTATTTAGATGTACATTTGCGATGCCAAAGCACACAAGGTTATGTATTAAGTGCTGCAAAATGGGATTAGATTAGTTAGGTGGTTGTTTTTGACTGGGGCAGATGCATTGGGCCGAAGGGCCTTCTTTGTGCTGTAGACCTCTATGACTCTATCCAATGGAATGCTCTGGGGACAGAATTACAGAATACTGCAGTGCAGAAGAGGCCCTTCGGCCCATCGAGTCTGCATTGACACATAAAAGGCCCTGGCCTGCCCATCAAACCCACTTGCCAGCACTTGGCCCATAGCCTTGAAAGCTCTGGCATGCCAAGAACTCATCCAGGTACTTTTTAAAGCCTCCCAGGCAGTGCATTCCAAACCGTCACCACACTCTGGGTAAAAAATCTTTTCCCCAAATCCCCCCTGAGCCTCCCACCGCTCACTTGAACTTGTCTCCCCTCGTAACCAACCCTTCAACTAAGGGGAACAGCTTCTCCCTATTGTAGCCACCTGGGTTGGCCACTTCCCAACTTAAAATGGAGATCCGCAAAGAATGCAGGGAAATTCAGTCAAGCCAGGAAAAACTAGCAGGTGCAAAGTTTCCTGTGTATTAGAACTTGCAGAAACCCAGACAGCACTGAAACTAGCAACCATCCGCATATTAATGAGCGATCCCCAGGAACAATTGAAACATTTGAGGTAAACAAGGCCAAGCCAGACCCCTCGGCGCCAGCAGGAGCCAAGACAAAGGAAGGCCAACGGATACTTAGGGACCGCCCAGCGATCAGGGAACGGCTCCAGTATTGGAGAAATCGATCCAAGTGATCGGAACGTAGTCCAATCACTTGGAACCAGATACTGGGTCCGCCCCGAACGGCACGAAGCCCCTGGGGACTATAAAGTAGAGTCCCCAAGTTCAATTAGTCCTTCTTGGCAGGGTCACTCAGCAGCTCGAACCAACCCTTGACAGTGGCCTGCCTCGCTGCCGCACCAACCAAGTAAGTCTCCAGTCAACGCACGCTACGAGATAGGCGCTCCTAGCACCAGTCCATACCAGCTTTTGAATCCGACAGACTCAGAATCGAACAAAAGGCCATTTGTTCCCCTGACCTGGTGGGCCAGTTCCGAAGCTAAGTATAGGCCTTTCAGTGTTACAGATAGTCTAGTCAGTAGAGTTTTATGCATGAGTAGTGATTGACTGTGTATAATAAATGTGGTTTGATTTGAATCTTACTAATTGGTGTGTCGAGTTATTGGTCAGCACTTGAACTTGAAGCTCGTGGCGGTATCATAAAGATACCTGGCAACTTTAGAGCAAAGGTTATAGAAACAGAGCAAATTAAGTAAAGACACAATGGGCAACATTTAAGAGCCAACCAAAAGTTAGCAACACTATCCACCCTGTCCATGCCCCTCATGACCTTGAACACTCGATCAGGTCACCCCTCAGTTTATTTCATAGAATTTACAGTGCAGAAGGAGGCCATTCGGCCCATCAAATCTGTACCGGCTCTTGGAAAGAGCACCCTACCCAAGCACCCCCCCCCCATCCCCCATCCCCCATCCCCATAACCCAGTAACCTCACCCAACACCAAGGGCAATTTTGGACACTAAGGGCAATTTAGCATGGCCAATCCGGCTAACCTGCACATCTTTGGACTGTGGGAGGAAACCGGAGCACCCGGAGGAAACCCACGCACACACGGGGAGAACATGCAGACTCCACACAGACAGTGACCCAAGCTGGGAATCGAACCTGGGACCCTGTAGCTGTGAAGTAATTGTGCTAACCACTATGCTACCGTGCTGCCGTGCTCCAAGTCTTCTCTGCTCCAGTAAAAACAACCTAAGCCTATCCAAACTCTCTTTATAACTTAAATGTTCCATCCCAGGCAACATTCTGGGACCCGGGTTCAAATCCCACCATGGCAGATGGTGAAATTTGAATTCCATTAAAAATCTGGAATTAAAAGTCTAATGATGACCGTGAAACCATTGTTGATTGTTGTGCAAATCCATCTCATTCACTAATATCCTTTAGGGAAGAAAAACTTTTGTCCTTGCCTGGTCTAGCCTACATGTGACTCCCGACACACAGCAATTGCCCTCAGGGATGGGCAATAATTGCTTGCCCAACCAGCGACGCTCATATCCCATGAGCAAAGAACTTGGTCAATAAAACTTTAGCCCACCAGATTCACTCCAACTCACTGGCGGGCAGTCTCTGGGTTGCCTGCCCTACCATCACCTCAGGGCGTTAATGATGGCAGCGCTACATTTAAAGGCCACCCAAGCGCTCACCAGTCACCTCGCCTTGGTGGATGGCAAGTGGCGACCTTTAGGAATTCTGGATGCAGTGGAGAAGCAACATTGACATCCTCCACCCATGCACAGGGAGGAGACCATCGAGCCACGACGCCAACCCAGCATGGGAGATGCTGTCAGCGGTGGCCATCATGAACACTTTGCCCTGGACAGACATCCAGTTCCACTTGCATTCCCATTATAGAAACACAGGGAGCTCACCTACCGCCAGCTCAAGGGAAACCGCCATCGTTCACCCACACAAATCTTCACCTCCCCTGTGGGTCGCGTCCTCTTCACCTCGCTGGTCCCACTCACCATCCACATATGCCAGGCATCCTTATCGTCTGCCCTGGCATGTGTCCTGCCTGCAGTCTCTCCATTTGTTCTCATGTAGGACAAGCTGGTACATAATAAAAGGGAGCGATCCCAGATAGGCGAAGGGATTCCAGAGATGAAAAATCCTCACCAACCTCAAGGAAAGAGCCTCCAGGGTGATGACCACTCCTGTCCTGATGGTGAGGTGGGCGATGATAGCACAAGTGAGGATTGAGCACAGCATCATTCATCGCACAACTCTGATGTGAGTTTTGTCTCCTGTATCTGAATGTCCCTGCCATGCACTCATGAAATATCCCTTCTCTCACAGGCCCTGCAAGTCCACAGCCAGGTCCCAGGCAGCTCAGAGACAAGACGATTTCTCTGATTTAGAGATTGAAGATCCGTCACTGCTTTCACCCACACCCTCCACCAGCGCAGAGACACAAAACTCAGTGGGACCCTGTTTTAGAGATGCCTCAAGGTTACAATCTGGGCAGCACCTCACATCTTCCTGTTTCACAGCAAGCGGAGTAAGGGACGTCCCAGGCTGCTGGCACCCGGAGGATTTCTGGAGGCCAGGAATCTACTGAGGCCCAGACTGATGATGTGGCTCTGGATTCATTCATGCCTCGGTTATTGGAGCTCCAGAGGCAAAGACGGAAACTCAGGAAGAGATGTACCACCTTCTCTCCGAGGACATAGTGCCGACACTCCAATGCAACAAGGTTAACACTGCAAGGGTGACAGTCACCGTGGAGACCTTGATACAAGAACTCTGTCCTGCACAGCTGGGCGTCTATTCCATGGTGCAGGATATGCACTCCAGGGTGCAGCACTTGTGGGGATCCACAGGTGCCAATGTCAGTGGTCAACAGGGCTTCTTAAACTCACTCCAACTGTCCCTCTATCCCACGGAGGAAGTCATGGGCTCTCAGGCACCCATACGAAGGGGGAGAAACTGGTGCACACACCAGGGTTATCCACCCACCAGGATCGTCCACCCACGTGACTCCAGGAGTTGTTACCCATCTAAATCCCCTCATCCTGTGACCGCCTCAGCTCTAGCTCCATAGGTTGAGGAGGGTGGCACTGCCACACAGCAGGACCCCCAGAAGCAGGCCGGGGTCCTCCAGGCATCGGCACTTCAAGGCCATCATGGACAACTGGCCTTGCAGGCAGCAGCTGGCCCCACCTCCACTGCTGATTCTGGGGATGTACCACGGCGTGGTGGCAGGAATAGAATTGTTAAATAGGTCTAGTTGCATTGCATTTGTAGATAGTGTACACCACTGTAAATAAACACTCTTTAATTGCACCTTTTCTATAACCCCTTGATCCTGTTGTGCCGATCAGAAAACGTGATTCTTATACCTTAGTAAGGCTGGATGCCAATCCAGAGTTTCTTCCATGTTCTCTCTGAAAAGTTGCCAGCACGTTGGTAGCGTCCCCTCGTAGTAACTGAACACATCAGTCATGCTTGTTTCTTGTAGGGAATGAGAACACCTCCCACAATGTTCACGGATAGCATCACTCATCCCAGTCATTGTCAATGTGTGCTCAATGCACATATTGCCCTGCTATTTCCCCCCATGTTCCATTAGCCTCAGTCTCCATTGACACTGAACCTGAAGGAAAAGGATCATCAAGGATGCCCAAAGATCAGGTGAAGTGACACTCACCGCCCAACATCACCATTATATGATCCTGGTCATTGAGATTAAGCGAGCTGGCATCAGCCAAACCGGATTCAAACATTGACAGAAACCCTGTGGGGATCTACGCACTGTCCCCAATGTTAGTCGTCATCATCCTCCTGCACTGTAGGGGCTAAGTGTAATCACCTCCTCCTCATGATGCAAGCCTTATCGGTGAAGGTGTGCACTGCCACAAGTCAAACAGGAGAGCAATGCTCACAGAAGGGATGTGAGGATGATGGGCTTTCCTCACTGGCTGGCCTTATCACCCTCTATGAAGCTGGCAGCAATGGCCACATCCAGAGCTTGCCTGGCCCGTCTGGCCATCGCCACTGCCTTCTGGCCAACGTCCTCATCCTGCACAACCTCCTCTCCATCGTTCACCTTGATATCCTCCTCATCCGAGGAAAAATGCCACTGTCATCTTCTCCTCAGGTAGTTTTTCCTGCCTGGGCGAAGCACCAAGTTATGCAGGCCGCAGCAGACAATCCAATGCGTGACACCCTCTGTAGACTATGCTGCAGGGTTCCACCAGACCAGCCCATGCACCGAAACCTCACCTTCAGTATCCCTTTGGTCGGCCCCACGTAACATCATTGAAGCTTGTCTCAGCTACAATGTGTGGCCTGCACACAGGTGTCATCAGCTACATCCTCAGTGGGTAGCCCTTGTCCACATGGAGACAATCCTGTAGTCTCTGGTCACCCTGAAACATGTCAGGGATCTGGGAGCAGCTCAAGATGTATAAGTTGTGCACACCCCCAGGAAACCGAGCACACGGCCGGAGGATTTGCTTTGTGTCGGTGCAGGCCAGCAGGACATTCAGTGAGTGGAAGTCCTTGTGTTTCACAGTCTTCACTCCTTGACGTCCTGGGGATCTGAGAGCCAGACGTGTGCAGTCAATTGCACCCTGCACCTGTGGAAAGCTATATATCTGCTCAAATCCCATGGCTCTTGCATCCTGACTTGCTTGATCTCGATTGAAATGGAGGAAGTTGTGCGCATCCTCCTGGAAGCAGTTATGTGCAGAGGCTTGCAAAATGCCACAAAGGTCACCTGTGGAGCCCTGGAAGGAGCCAGCCCCATGAAAGTTGAGTGCATGCCCTCCAAGTCCCCATGGCATCAAATCCTGCAGAAGGGTGCATGTGTGGACAACCAGTTCCCTTAACAGGTGAAGTTTTCAGTTACACTGGTTCTCGGGAGATGAGAGGGATATCAGGCGCCCCTGTACATCCTGGGTTTGGGAAGGCACCTCCAAACGACCACTCTCTGGGGTACCTCCTGTGCCTGTGGAGCAGACCCTGCAATCACGTTCTCCTTAGGGTTTTCTTCGTGATTCTGGAGAGCCTGGCACTTCCATTTAAGTCTTCTCTCCTGTCTACGAGCCAGAAGAATGATTGCTAGTTCATCAGGCTCCATCTCTTCTTCACTCTCCTCACTGCAATATGAAAGAAAGAGGTGTGATGGCTGGAATTTGTCTCTTGGAATGCACCATTTGCCCAATCAGCATCGACAGCTGCGATTCCAAGGTCATTAACTCATGTGCTGGTGACCACATTGGCGATCAGCCCTTCAGACATCTTCTGAATGGGGAATATCCCACACCACCCTGCTCTCAAACATTGTGGCTGATTGTCCATAGCTTTGGCCACTCTACTGCATCCTGAGTTCTTATCTCCAAGGCCTTGCGTGCAATGCAGTCTATTAGAGGGTGAAGGGGGTGTCCAGAGATGAGACCTCTTAAAACTGAATAGCTAGGATAACACTAGAATAATTCTTTATAAGTTAGTTTATTAAGGACTGATAAGGATTTATTAAGAGATTAATCATAGAGAGTATACGCAGTAATCATTATTAACCATTAAACCTGTACTTTAGGACATAGCAGTGATAATTATTTAAACTCTAGCTACAAGCAGTGGCCACAATGCATGATGGGGTTTAAGGTAGCTAATCTTGCCCATATAATCTTGCCCATAATCTTGTGTGGTCAGAAAATTACACAGTCAACTCCGTAAACAGTTTTTATCAGTGGGCCCCAATATCCTGTCTCAAACAATCCATGGAGTAAAGAGGAAACCAACTTTGGTATCCATCCTTGGATGAACAATGAGGTGGACAGGAACTGATTGTGATACTAGTTTGGCAATGTCCAAAAAACAACTTTAGAATGGACACAAGATCCTGGTAAACAACAGGTGACAGGAATGGGTTAAATCATTAGCTGATCACAAGTCATCATTTTGTTTGAAGTAACTTTAGGATAATATAGTAGAGCAGCTCCAAGGATTGGATCAAGTCCAACTGGGTGGCTATTGATTTTTGGAAAATCCTATGATTGATGTGTTTTTATCAGTGTTAGGGAGATTGATCTTGGCATTTATCCCGATCTCTCTCTCTCTCGTGTACATGAAACCAAGCTTGGGATAATAAAGCCGTCTTAACTAGATTGATGTTTACCTGCTCTGTTTATTAGGCTAAGCCATAAATATGACGGAGGAATCCCACGGAAAGGCTGGCTCAATACTCAGGCCTTAGAAAACTCGTATAATGGGCACCTGTCAAAACATACCTCAGCACACATCTTACAGGTCTGAACACTCTCCTCAGCCATTGTGCCCTTACTAACTGCCTAAGGGGATGTAAACGCTTGTCCAGTTGGCCTGTGGTTCAGGGAAACTATAGCAGTTACTGAATCTGGAGGTCAGTGCGCCAACTGAGCATAATAGCTGAGTGATAATCAGTAGCACTCACACACATCAGTGGTGATTTATTGTGCATAATTGGGCGAGCAGTCAGATTACAGGCATGGTAATTGAGTTGTAGCTGAACGATCACAGCTGCAATGTAATGTTCATTACTGACACATCTCACCATTAGACCTGCCCTTGTCAGCAATGAGCCTGCGGAATGCACCCCCTCCCTCCCATCGAACAACGTTCGAGTAGATCCGTCAATCCGAGATGACTGGCCACCCATCCACTGTTGTGGCCCAGGTTGTCCTCCCATGCGTGAAGGCCTTCCAAGAATGCTGTGGCCGAGGAGCAGCAGACAACCTCCGGAACAGTGATTTTCATACTTGGCTGTCTTCCTTCTTCTGTCCTGGAGCCTCCCCCCGATGACCTGGAGTCTTCCTCCATTCGGCCCGCGAATTTCCACGGTGCATCCTGAATACATTCCCAGTGCCCTCTCGCCCTTGTGAATAAGCAATACTGCTTCTCGAGCTTTGTGCTCACCTCTGAACTGCCCTCGGATGTCTGCTCCAGGTGCACGCCGTTTTAAAGCAGTGATGATTCACACTACCGTGACGTCATGCTGCCGTGGGATGATTCCTGCAGAGAGGCCCATTAATTAGATGCAAATGAACGAAAATGAGGTTCCTGGCTTTGCATGGTGGGAAATGCGGCCCGTGACTGACGGGGCTGAGAACAATCGCGGCAGGCTTTACCACCGACACAAAACATGATTTGGCCATCTCACAAGATTTTCCGCTCCCGCCGCCGAACCTAACCAATGAAAACGGGAATGGAAACTCCAGCCACTGTGACTACCACGCCCCCCCCACCAGCCACCTCCTAACCATGGCTATGTTAGCCGCCCAGTAGTAATTACTGAAATTCGGCAGCGCCAGCCCACCATCCCTCCGACTCCGCTCGAGCATTGCCCTCTTCACCCGTGGGGGCTTGCCCTCCCATTACAAAGCCCACAATAATCTTATTGATCCACTTAAAAAAGGACCGCGGGATGAAGATGGGGAGGCACTGGAAAACAAAAAGGAACCCCGGGAGGACGGTCATTTTTATCGACTGCACCCTACCCGCCAGAGACAACGGGAGCGCATCCCATCTCTGGAAATCCTCCTTCATCTGGTCCACCAACCGGGCCAGGTTCAATTTGTGTAGCCTGCCCAATCCCTCGCCACTTGAATACCCAGGTACCTGAAACTGTCCCCTACCACTCTGAACGGCAGTTCCCCCAGTCGCCTCTCCTGACCTCTCACCTGAAGCACAGTCAACTCGCTCTTCCCCATATTAAGCTTGTACCCCGAAAACCGGCCGAATTCCCCTAAGATTCCCATAATTTTCCCCAACCCCTCCATTGGATCTGAGACATACAACAGTAAGTCATCCGCATACAGCAAGACTCTGTGCTCCACCCCCCCCCCCCCCCCAACCCCTTCCAGCCCCCTGAGGCCCTCAGAGCAATTGCCAGCGTCTTTATCGCCAGCGCAAACAGCAGTGGGGAGAGGGGACATCCCTATCTCGTCCCCCTGTGTAGCCTGAAATGTTCCGAAGTTGTCCTATTTGTCTGTACACTAGCTACCGGAGCGTGGTACAGCAACCTAACCCAGTCTACAGAGCCCCTTCCAAACCCGAACCACTCCAGCACCTCCCATAAGTAATCCCACTCGACCCGGTTGAAGGCTTTTTCCGCGTCCATCGCAACCACCACTTCAACTTCGCTACCTTCCTGGGGCATCATGATCACGTTTAGCAACCTTCTTACATTGGCCCCCACAGAACCTTCATCTTCAGGCTGTCCATACACATATCAATGGAGTGCGGAGGTTTGCTGAAAGCTCCCATTGGAAATCATGGGTGGTGTTCTCCGTCCCCCAGCCGTATGTTCCTCGGTGACGTGCCGTTCGCTGGCGGTGGGATTCTCTCCACCCTCCGCTTGCCAGTGGGATTTCCCATTGAAGTCACCACACACCAATAATAATAATAATCTTTATTATTGTCACAATTAGGCTTACATTAACACTGCAGTGAAGTTCCTGTGAAAATCCCCTAGTTGCCACATTCTGGTGCCTGTTCAGGCACAGAGGGAGAATTCAGAATGTCCAATTCATCTAACAAGCACGTCTTTTGGGATTTGTGGCAGGAAACCTGAGCCACCCGGAGGAAACCCACGCAGACACGGCGAGAACGTGCAGACTCCACACAGACAGCGACCCAAGCCGGGAATCGAACCTGCGACTCTAGTGCTGTGAATCAACAGTGCTAACCACTGTGCTACCGTGCTGCCCTTTACTTGCTTCCCATTATTAATTCCCCAGTCTCACCCACGAAGGGGCCAATGCTCACTTCAGTCCACACCGCAGGGAAACCCGTGGGCAGGAGAGTGTGCTGTCAGCGGGAAAAGAGAATCCCAATGGCCCTTGTGACATATCCCCCAGCCCTGCTGTACACACTGATTAACCTGAGTGGCAGAAAAACCTAAGCATTTGAAAGTAAAATTATTTAAACTACAAAATTGCATAGTTTGGCAAAGACCAAGACGACTCCTCATCTGTGCTCAGCTGGCAGGAATAGCAATGGCAATGCTCCTACCGGTGCTGGCATTGGAACTGGAGAAAGGGAAAACATTGTGCAGGATTTTCATGTCTGGTCACCAACTGATTCTTGCTGGAACGTTTGTATGTGTGACGAGAGTAACACTGGGCTTAATTATACTTCCCATCATTCAACATGTCGTCAATGCTCATAGCAACAACAACAACCTGCAGAAAGTCTTTTTCAAGACATTTAATTACGAAAACATGGCAAAAATAGATGCTGTTTACCAATTATTTGGATGTGGTTTGGATGTAGAGGCAATCTGCTGCCAAATAAGGTCAACAGCAAATTGTTTAAAAGTCAAATAAATAAAGTGTCATTTTTTAAAAATGAAGTACTTCCTTGTACTCGTCAAGATTGAAGTGTTCTGCACAAGCACGCTACTCTCTAATTCCACATTCTGTTCGTAGCACTACATCAGAGACAAACAGTGATGCAAAGGTAATTGGTTTAAAAGAGTATTCTCTGCTGTCAATCACTAATCAAGCATTCCGAAGACGTCAGAAAGAACACAGCACTGTTCCTGAATAAATATATGAGTGAATAAATAGACAGTGATACAAAAGATCGCCAACTGATGTGCTCTACCTGTAGTCTACAGAAAACTTATTCCGAGCACAGTTCGGACCATGAGAAGAAAAAATTATTTGTACATTTATATGTTTTATTTATACTTCGCTTGTATACTAATCAGTATTCTATACATGCAAATAGGATAACAAATTAAAAACTAATTAACACCATCTTTAATTAATTCTGGAATGTGGATGTCACTGGCAAAGCTAGCATTTATATCCATTCACTCAATGCCCTTGAGAAGGTGAGTGCTTTCTTGAGCCGCTGTATTCTGTGTGGGGTAGGTGCTCCCAGTGTTGTCGGGGAGGGAATTCCAGGATTTTGACCCAGTGACAGTGAAGGAATGGCGATATATTTCAAGTCAGGATGGTGAGTGACCTGGAGGGGGACTTCCAGGTGTTGGTGTTCCAAGGTTTCTGCTGCTCTTGTCCTTCAGGATGGTAGTGGTCATGGGTTTGGAAGATGCTGTCTAAGGAAACTTAGAGAGTTCCTGCAATGCATCTTGTAGATGGTACATGTTGCTGCTGCTGTTTGTCGGTGGTGGAGGGATTGAATGCTTGTGGGTGAAGTACCAATCAAGTTGGCTGCTTTGTCCTGGATGGTTTCAAGCTTCTTGAGTGTTGTTGGCGCTGCACTCATTCAGGCAAGTGGACAGTATTCCATCATCCTCCTGACATGTGCCTTGTAGATGGTGGACAGGGTTTGGGCAGTCTGTCGGTGAGTTACTCTCATCCTACTCGGAGGATTCCTAGTCTGTGACCTGCTCTAGTAGTCACAGTATTAATGTAGCTAGTCCAATTCAATTTCTTATCAACCAGAATGTTGATTGTGGGGGATTCAGCAATGGTAATGCATTGAACATCAGGGGGCAATGGTTAGATCCTCTCTTGTTAGAAATGGTCATTGCCTGGCATTTGTGTGGTGTGAACATGACTTGCCACTTGTCAGCCCAAGCCTGGATATTGTCCAGTTCTTGCTGCATTTACACATTGACTGCCTCAGTGTCTGAGGAGTTGCAAACAGCAGCAAACAGCCCCAACTCTGACCTTATGATGGACGATAGGTCATTGATGAAGCAGCTGAAGATGGTTGGGCCGAGGACACTACCCTGAGGAACTCCTGCAGTGATGTCCTGGAGTTGAGATGATTGACCTCCAACCACCACAACCATCTTCCTTTGTGCCAGGTACGACTCCAATCAGCGGAGAGTTTTCAGCTGATTCCCAATGAGCCCAATTTTGCTGGGGCTCCTGGATGCCATATTCGGTCAAATGCTGCCTTGATGTCAAGGGCAGTCGTTCTCACCTCACCTCTGAAGTTCAGTTCTGTTGTCCATGTTTGGACCAAGGCTGTAATGAGGTCAGGAGCTGAGTGACCCTGGCGGAACCCAAACTGACCGTCCATGAGCAAGTGCTGAGTAAGTGCTGCTTGATAGCACTGCTGATGATCCCCTTTCATCACTTTACTGATGATGGAGAGTAGACTGATAGGGTAATAATTGGCCTGTTTGGATTTGCCCTGCTTTTTGTGTATAGGATATACCTGGGCTATTTTCCACATTGCCTTATTGGAACAGCTTGGCTAGAGGTGCGGCAAGTTCTGGAGCACGTCTTCAGTACTATTGCTGGAATATTGTCAGGGCCCATAGCCTTTGCTGTCTCCAGTGCCTTCAGGTGTTTCGTGACATCACGTGGAGTTAATCGCATCGCTGAAGACTGACATCTGTGATGCTGGGGACCTCTGGAGGACACCAAGGTGGATCATCCACTCGGCACTTCTGGCTGAAGATTGTTGTGAATGCTTCAGCCTTGCCTTTTGCACCGATGTGCTGGGCTCCTCCAACATTGAGGATGGGGATATTTGGAGTCTCCTCCTTCTCCAGTGAGTAGTTTAATTGTCCACCACCATTCACAACTGAACCTGATGGTTATGGAATCGCTTAGCTGTGCCAGTCACTTGCTGCTTATGCTTATTGGCACACAAGTAGTCCTGTGTTGTAGCTGCACATGGTTGACACCTAATTTTGAGGTCTGCCAGGTGCTGCTCCTGGCATGCGCTCCTGGACTCTTCATTGGCTTGGTGGCAATGGTAGAGTGGGGGATATGCCGGACCATGAGGTTACAGACTGTGATTGAGTACAATTCTGCTGCTGCTGAAGGCCCACAGCATCTCATGGATGCCCACTGTTGTATTTCTAGATATGTTCAATGTCTATCCCATTTAGCATGGTGGTAGTGTCACACAAACACGATGGAGAATATTCTCAATGTGAACATGGGACTATGTCTCCAAAAGAACTGTGCGGTGGTCACTCCTATGGATACTGTCATGGACAGATACATCTGTGGCATGCAAGTTGGTGAGGAAGAACTCTGGTATGTTTTTCCCTCTCGTTGGTTCCATCACCACCAACGATGAGTTAGAGTACAAGAGGGAAATAGGGAACCTAGTGGAGTGGTGTCACAACAACAATCTCTCCCTCAAAGCCAGCAAAAGTAAAGAGCTGGTCATTGACTTCAGGAAGCAAATTACTGTACTCTCGCCTGTGGAGATGGTGGCCGAGGTGGAGATGGTTGAATGCTTCAAATTCCTAGGTGCGCACATCACCAACAATTTGTCCCACATCGACACTACCACCAAGAAAGCGCAACAGCGCCTATATTTCCTCAAGAAACTAATGAAATTCGGTATGTCCATATTGACTCTTACAAAATTATATAGGTGCACCACAGAAAGCATCCTATCTGCCTGCATCACAGCCTAGTATGGCAACTGCTCGGCCCAAGTCCGCAAGAAAGTTCAGAGCGTTGTGAACACAGCCCAGCCCACCACACGAACCCGCCTCCCATCTATTGACTCCATCTACACCGCCCCCCCCCCCCCCGCTGACTGGGGAAAGGGGGCAGCACAATCAAAGGCCCCTCCCACCCAGCTTACTCATTCTTCCAACTTCTTCCATCGGGCGGGAGATAAAAAGTCTGAGAACACGCACGAACCGATTCAAAAACAGATGCTTCCTCGCTGTCACCAGACTCCTAAACGGCCCTCTTATGGACTGACTTGATTAATACTACACCCCTGTATGCTCCAGCCGATGCCGGTGTCTATGTATTTGCATTGTGGACCTTATGTTGCCTTATTGTGTATTTTCTTTTTATTTTATTTTCTTTTCATGTACTAAATGATCTGTTTGAGGTGCTCGCAGAAAAATACTTTTCACTGTACCTCGGTACACATGTAAACAAATCCAAATCCACCTGCCACAGACCCGGCCAGCGCAGCCTGTGGTTGTACGACCGAGCCACCCTTGATGATGGACATTGAAGTTTCTCTACCCAGAGTACATTCTGCACCTTTGTCACTATAAACGCTCAGGAGACTAAGAAGGTGATTCAAAACTGAGGTTTATTTTCAATCTAAAGATAAGGCCTCCGTGCAGTGCACAGCACTTAGGTCCAAACCGGGCCAACAGATCGTGCCGTTTCAAATCCAGGTCGGCATTTATGGGTTGATTCCATGAGCGGGGGAGCTTGCATTCCTCTAGCCCCGGACTGAGATCAATCTGGTCATCCCTGTGGGTCTCACGAGGTATATAACAGCCACCCTCAGGGATTCCCCCAAATGGTGTTCAACATGGAGCAGTACTGATTCATCAGCTGACAAGAGACGGTACATGGCAATAGGAAATTTCCTTACCCATATTTGACCTGGTGTCATGAGACTTCGTACGATCCAGAGTCAATGTTGAAGACTCCAAGGACAACTCTCTCCCGACTGTATACCACTGTGCCGTCCCCTGTGCTGGGTCTCCAGCTGGTGGGACAGGACATACCCAGGATTAGTTATGTTGGTACATGGTGGTAGTGCTCCCCATGTATTTTCTGTCTTTGCTTTACGGTCGCACAGTGGTTAGCATTGGTGCCTCACAGTGTCAGGATCCCAGGTTCGATTCTCGGCTTGGCTCACTGTCTGTGCGGAGTCTGCATGTTCTCCCCGTGTCTGCGTGGGTTTCCTCCGGGTGCTCCGAATTCCTCCCACCAGTCCCGAAAGACGTGCTGTAAGGTGAATTGGACATTCTGAATTCTCCCTCTGTGTACCCGAACAGGCGCCGGAGTGTGGCGACTAGGGGATTTTCACAGTAACTTCATTGCAGTGTTAATGTAAGTCTACTTGTGACAGTAATAAAGATTATTATTATGAAATGAAAGATCAGGTGCAGAAGAGTTCCACCTTATTCACTGAAAGGTCTAATGGGCTGAATTTTGAGGATGGTGAGCAATCGATGCACACCGTCCCGAGAGTCAGCCCCGAACATGCAGCCGCCAACTCTCGAATTCTAACTGCCATTTAAATCTCAATTCAGGGCTCGTTGGCTGTGGGCGGGACTTCCATCTGCCCTTGTAAGGAGGTCCCGCCCGAGAGTGCTGCCGACCATTCTGATTGGCTGAAAGGTATTCAACCCAGCCAGACACAATGCTGCGGTGGCCAAGAGTGGTATTGCAGCGCTGTGCCTGGGTCTCCGTCCTGGAACCTTGGAGACAATCCCGCCCCGCCGCTCCAACGCCGGCTGCCGCATTGTCCGGCCAGTCCCGCCGGTGTGGATTGGACATGGTCCCAGACGGCTGGAGCTGGCATGTAACTTGGCTGGTGCGGTCCTCGGGGGGGGGGTGGGCGCGGCGGGATCCGACCCCTGGGGGGTCCCCACGGTGGACTGGCCCGTGATCAGGGCCCACCGATCTGCGGGTGGACCTGTGCCATGGGGACGCTTCTTCCTTCCGCGCCGGCCCCTGTAGGGCTCTGCCATGGCCGGCGCGGAGAAGACACCCTCCTGCGCATGCGCCAGAATACATCGGCCGGTCTGCGCATGCACGGACCCACGCTGGCGGTTCTCCGCATGCGCCAACTTGCACAGTCCCTTCGGCGCCGGCTGGCGCGGCGCCAACCTCTGCTGCGCCAGCCTAGCCACCGGAAGTGTGGGGAATTCCGCTACTTCCAGTCGGCCCGACGCCGGATTGGTTGCACTGTTTTCAATGCCAGCGTCGGGCCATTGCGCCGATTCGGGAGAATCCCGCCTAGTAAGTCCCAGCGGTCCCTCAGGTGGGAGGGTGGGGGATGCCTAGTGGGGTGGGGGACGGGGCGGTTGGGAGGTGGTGCAATTGCAGTGTCAGGGTGTATGCCAGTGTGGGGAGGGGGCCAGGAATTCCAATGTGCCGGGGGAGTGTGCCCCAACTCTTAGCCGGCATTCAGTTCTCCCTTCCCCACTTCCTGCCTGAGATTAGGAAAGGTGGAAATTTCCCTTTGCCACGCTCGCCGCACCCACTCCCTCCAACCTACAAATTGAGGCTGGGTGGGATTATGTCATTATGTTGTCATTCAGTGACCACTTAATGACCTTGCTCGATGAGTGGGCGGATTTCCCGCTCAAAGTCCTGTCCTCCCAAGCGTGAAAGTTAGTCTGGGTTTGGCCAGCCGGGTTGCCAGGGGGAATCCCGTCCATTCAGCTTTACACTGCCCACCTCCCCCGCCTCAGATCCTGCCTTGGCAGGCAGTGTAACATTCTACCCTCTGATTTCCTCATCACCATCACTGTTACTCAAAAATATTCATCTACTTCCCCTTTTCAAAGTGATCATGAATTCCATGTCCTAGCAGCCATCTGTAAAAAGAAATGTGTCTGTTTTATTTTAGGTTCGGGTCTTAAATTTAGATGCTCTAGATATTGCCTGATAGAAATAACCTTTGCCACTCCAATTATCTCATCATTTCGAACACGTTTGTGTGCGGGGACATAAGACCATCAGCCCAATGAACAGGAGTATGTCATTAAGCCCATCAAGTCTCTTCACCATTCAATGAGATTAAAGTAAAATAAGTAACCATAGTCCAGATGACCATAGGCTGCTTTTCCCTTTGATGGGGAGAGCTAGCTGTGCAGACTGTATCCCCAGGCTTTAAGGTACCCATCTGAGGAAGACTTGCATTCTGCACCTGCTCTGTAGAGTCCAGAGAGAATAATGTCTGTTTCAATTAGGTCATTTCTCATTCTTCGCTACTCTAGACTATAGAATACAAGCCCAGCCTCAGCTCTCGCATTAAAGGTAAGAGAAAATGGTGGGTGGCGAATGTTGGCCGGCGTGGTTCGCAAAGTTTGGCTGGGTGGGTCCCAAAGGATGGCCGGTTGGTGAAAATGGGTCCCGGGCAAAAATGTTTGAAAAACACTGTTGTTGACTGATCAAATAAGGGAAGCACTTTGACTGCCTGGAGAGCACCTCTCAAGTGAATGTGTTCATGAGATTTCGGCAGGAAACTGGAAGAAGTAGAGTAGCTTTCAGTAGAGAGACCATGCGGCAATTTAAATCTTATTTCCGATGAAGCAATTATTCTGAGTTGCACTGAACCTCTCATTTTCTTTCAGCCAAATCATGTGAGTTCACCAACTGCTCTTCATTCACCATCTGCAGCCCTGGAGGTCCATTCCACCATTTCTAATTAACCTGGAGTGATTGTTTAGATTTGAGCTGATTCTTGTTCATTACAGCTAACCATTAGCCTGTAATCATCAGTAGGCAATTGGGAGCTTTCTTTTCAATTTTGTGAGTCATTATGTGAGGTAGAGGATCTTTGGCTTGCAATCAATAAGTCAGAAGTCCATAATTACGTATTCCAGAATTAGCTTCAGATAGTTAGCGACAGTTTGCTCTTAATTGCTGAGGTCCGAGTCAATCATCTTACATGCTCCCTCGGTAGTAACCAGAGCCGTTCTATCTGTAAACAGATGTTAATTGTTAAAGCTACAGAGCAGGACAAGATGTTTTATTTTTTCGTTCTCTTTTTACTTCTTTCAACCTTCTTCTCCTCGTCCTACACTAACTGTTGCTGGAGTACAATTACAGAAGCTGCACACTCTGAAACCTTTCCAAAGTTGCCTTGCTTTTATTCCCGAGCCACACACTCTGAAACCTTTCCAAAGTTGCCTTGCTTTTATTCCCGAGCCAAGACAGCGCTGGCAGACTATTAGAACATAAAGAAGATCAGAACAGAGCCCAATCCTCGCTCAATGTCTCAGCCAATGGCACAGCATATTTGGAATTGGATTCTGACTGATGCATCTACTAAGATATACCAATTCAGACCAAGAGTCAAATCTTTCAACCTTCTATGCTGTCCCTTTATGCAAAACAGATCAGATATTTTTCAACGTTGTCAAATTAAAGCACAATATTTAACACTCAGACTTGACCAGCTGCCTCAGGCGGTGATCATTTTAGACATAAGGTCACTAGAATATTTCAAGCAGTTCACAGAATGACAACTACGACCATAAACGTTCACGCCCTCCAACACAATGGGTACAGGTTGTACCATCTGCAAAATGCACTGCTCACAATGAACCAGGGCTCCATCAGCAACATCTTCCAAACCCACTACCGCTACCACCTCAAAGAACAAGGCTGCAGACTCATGGGAACATCACCCACCTGCACGTTCCCCTCCAAGCCACATACCATCCTGACTTGGAAATATGTCACCGTTCCTTTACTGCCGCTGGGTCAAAATCTTGGAACTTCCTCCTTAACAGCACTGTGGGTGAAATTCGAATCAAGGACAGAGAGAGGGCTCCAGGATCGCGATTGCAGTCCTGGAGACCTTACTAGTGAAGATGACTAGGAGGAGATGGTCAGCGGAATTCTCCGTCGGCGGGACCCTCCAGTCCACTGGCAACGCACTCATGCCATAGGGTTTCTCGACGGGGTGAGGTGGCCACAATGGGGCATTCCATTGGCTGGCTGCGGGAACCAGAGAATCCCACTGCTGAAGGGGGCGCGTCGCACCGGAAAACTCAGCTGGTGGACAACCCATGTTCCTGCGTAGGCCCAGGATGCCTTCAAGGACAAGTCTCAGAGCAGGTGATCAGGGAGGTAAATTCCTAGTGTCTGGCTCTGAAACCTGACTGCCATTCTACAAGAAACCTAATGACCCCACACAATCAACAAATGCACCTTCGTAGAACATTTCTTACTCGCCACACAGTCAGTTTCTCTCACTAATTCAATGCACCACAGCCCCGTCACTCACCGATTAGCACTCTCTGACACTCAGGACTATCTCACATAGAGGCTCAATGCTGCCAGCCACACACCCACTTCCTGCTGCTTCTATACATGTCTAGCTGTTCAGCCATGGCAGGCACAGCACCCAAACACAGTGCTACACAACTACCGACATTATGCCCTCTCTCCAGCGCGACAAGGTGGCACACAATGAGGGGAGACGGTGGCATAGTGGTATTGTCACTGGACTAGTAAACCAGAAACCCAGGGTAATGCTCTGTGGATCCAGGTTCAAATCCCAGTGAAATTTGACTTCAATAAAAAGTCGAATGATGACTGTGAAATCATTGTCGATTGTCATAACCCATCTGGTTCACTAATCACTAATGCCCTTGAGGGAAGGGGATCTGCTCTCCTTATCTGGTCTGGCCTACATGTGACTCCAGACCCACACCGATGTGGTTGACTCTTAACTGACCCCTCAATGGCAATTAGGGATGGGCAATAAATGCTGGCACAACCTACGATGCCCACGTCCCATGAATTAATTTTTTTAAACACAATAGAAATGAACCAGTGATGGTACAAGGACACTTGCATCTCCTGAGCTCTACAATAGAGGAGATGGTTCTTAGCATTATGGGGTCAACTGGCTGTTGTGGAGTCCATAGTATCTGGAGTCACTGAGAACATTGAGGATGATCCAGGTCCCGGGTCACTGTCTGTGTGGAGTTTGCAAATTCTCCCCGTGCCTGCCTGGGTCTCACCCCCACAACTCAAAGATGGGCAGGGTAGGTGGATTGGCCATACTAAATTGCCGCTTAACTGGAAGAAAATAATTGGGTACTCTAAATTAATCTTCAAAAAGAGGATGAGAGTATGTTCCTATCCTATTTCCCTTCTCAATTTACAGAGATGATTTAGAGTTGGGCACCAAGGGCAATGTGTCCAAGTTTGCAGACGACACTAAGATAAGTGGTAAAGCAAAAAGTGCAGAGGATACTGGAAGTCTGCAGTGGGATTTGGACAGGCTAAGTGAATGGGCTAGGGTCTGGCAGATGGAATACAATGTTGACAAATGTGAGGTTATCCATTTTGGTCAGAATAACGGCAAAAGGGATTATTATTTAAATGATAAAATATTAAAACATGCTGCTGTGCAGAGAGACCTGGGTGTGCTCGTGCATGAGTCGCAGAAAGTTGGTTTTCAGGTCCAACAGGTGATTAAGAAGGCAAATGGAATTTTGTCCTTCATTGCTAGAGGGATGGAGTTTAAGACTAGGGAGGTTATGCTGCAATTGTATTAGGTGTTAGTGAGGCCACACCTGGAGTATTGTGTTCAGTTTTGGTCTCCTTACTTGAGAAAGGACGTACTGGCACTGGAGGGTGTGCAGAGGAGATTCACTAGGTTAATCCCAGAGCTGAAGGGGTTGGATTATGAGGAGAGGTTGAGTAGACTGGGACTGTACTCGTTGGAATTTAGAAGGATGAGGGGGGATCTTATAGAAACATATAAAATTATGAAGGGAATCGATAGGATAGATGCGGGCAGGTTGTTTCCACTGGCGGGTGAAAGCAGAACTAGGGGGCATAGCCTCAAAATAAGGGGAAGTAGATTTAGGACTGAGTTTAGGAGGAACATCTTCACCCAAAGGGTTGTGAATCTATGGAATTCCTTGCCCAGTGAAGCAGTAGAGGCTCCTTCATTAAATGTTTTTAAGATAAAGATAGATAGTTTTTTGAAGAATAAAGGGATTAAGGGTTATGGTGTTCGGGCCGGAAAGTGGATCTGAGTCCACAAAAGATCAGCCATGATCTCATTGAATGGCGGAGCAGGCTCGAGGGGCCAGATGGCCAACTACTGCTCCTAGTTCTTATGTTCTTATGTTCTTATGTTCTAATTCCCAGCTCCCACTCGCCTTGCTATCTGACATGATGAGCAAGCTGGAGGTAGTGTGACCATGCACCTCCGATACACACCACACAGCCCCACTCCACCCCAACCCCCAATCTTGACCTTCCTGATTTCCTGGTTTTAGAAACTCAAGAATTGCCCCCCATCCAGGTACAACAGCCCAAGGAAGGTGAGAAAGAGCAACAGAATAAAACTGATGAGGAGGCTTCATCATTTGATCGGACACACTATCAACAGCCCCAACTGCCCAGATATTGGAAATACGTGTACCTTCGAGACTAGTATAGAGTTTATATCTGCATGTGGTGAGTCACCAGGGGCGGGATTCTCCGCAATCGGCGCGATGTCTGCCGACCGGCGCCAAAAACGGCGCGAATCAGTCCGGCATCGCGCCGTCCCAAAGGTGCGGAATCTTCCGCATCTTGAGGGGCCGAGCCCTCACCTTGAGGGGCTAGGCCCGCGCCGGACTGATTTCCGTCCCGCCAGCTGGTGGGAAAGGCCTTTGGTGCCCTGCCAGCTGGCGCGGAAATGACTTTGCCATGCGGCGCATGCGCGGGAGCGTCAGCGGCCGCTCACGGCATCCCCGCGCATGCGCAGTGGAGGGGGTCTCTTCCGCCTCCGCCATAGTGGAGACCATGGCGAAGGCGGAAGGAAAAGAGTGCCCCCACGGCACAGGCCCGCCCGCGGATCGGTGGGCCCCGATCGCAGGCCAGGCCACCGTGGTGGCACCCCCGGGGCCAGTTCGCCCCGCGCCCCGCCCAGGACCCCAGAGCCCGCCCGCGCCGCCTTGTCACGCCGGTAAGAGAGGTGGTTTAATCTTCGCCGGCGGGACAGGCATTCCAGCAGCGGGACTTCGGCCCATCGCGGGCCGGAGAATCGTCATCGGGGGGGGGGGGGGGGCGCCAACCGGCACGGGGCGATTCCCACCCCCGCCGAAGATCCGGTGCCGGAGAATACGGCAACCGGCGGGGCCGGGATTCACGCCAGCCCCCGACGATTCTCCGACCCGGCGGGGGTCGGAAAATCCCACCCCAGACATGAGTGGGCTGGAGCCAGATCAAGAGTAATGGATGTTTCAGGAGGTGAGGTCGCAGATTTGCAGTGGACTCAGGTGAGGAATTCTATGCATTGAGATGTAGGATGGGCTAATGGACATGCACACCCAGATACCTGGCACATTGACTGACCTGCCAGCCATCCGGACAGCCTTCTTTCCCTTTAAAGAGGCAAAGAGATGTCTGGATCTGACTTATCATAGTGTCATAGAGTCATACTTCACAGAAAGAGACCCTTCAGCCCATCATGTCTGTGCCAGCCAGCAAGCACCTATCCTAATCCCATTTTCAGCACTTAGTCCATAGCCTTATATGTGATAACATTTCAAGTGCTCATCTAAATGCTTCTTAAATGTTATGAGGGTTCCTGCCTCTACTGCCCTTTAAGACAGTGAGTTCCAGATTCCCATCACCCTCTCGGTGAAAATCCTCAAATCCACTTTGAACCTTATGCCGATTACCTTAAATCTACTCCCCCTGGTGATTGACACCTTTACTAGGGGGAAAAGTTTCTTCCTATCCACCCCATCTAGATCCCTCATAATTTTCGACACCGCAATCAGGACCTCCTCAGCCATCTCTGTTCTAAGGAAAATAATTCCAGCCTTTCTTCCTAGCTGAAACTCTCCAGCCCAGGTAACATGCTGGTGAATCTCCTATGTACCCTCTCCAGTGCAATCACATCCTTCCTATCGTGTGGTGACCAGAACTGCACACAGTACTCCAGCTGTTTTATACAGCTCCCACGTAACTCCCTGCTCTTATATTCTATGCCTCAACTAATAAAGGCAAGTATACCATATGTCTTTTTAACCAAAGTTTGCCCCCCCTGCAGCCTCGGCTCCATCTCCCTATTGTCCTGCAGACTTGGAATCGCTGCAACTGCAGCCCCCAGACATGTCGCAGTCTTTGCGTGGATAGTTGGTCAAATCGGGGATAGGGTGGAGGTGTGGGCTTGGGTAGGGTGCTCTTTCAAGGGCTGGTGCAGACCCGACGGGCCGAATGGCGTCCTTCTGCACTGTAACTTCGATAATTCTATGAATCCTCTGCCCTCCCTATGATCTCTGTGTCTATTCGGAACTCTGGATATCCGTTGTCCCTTCTCAGTTCCCAAATAACAGAGGTCAAGTCTGTGCTTTTTGGCAAAGTCCACTTGTACTTTATTTGTCAGCTGTGGCACTGGAAAACTTCTTTTCAGTACAAAATTTAGGAAGCTCCGATTAGCCCTGTAGCAAGCTAGTCAGATTAATTGTCTTCAGCGAATATAGTGGTTGGGTTTTCATTCAATTACCGGATCGTGGTAATTCTTTGAATCATAATACTCAGGATAACATAACTAAGTGATTAAAACAAAAGAAAGACGCGATTAGCAAAAGTAAGCAGCAAAGAAATAGGTTTCAGAAATTTAGGTAGGGTGATTCAGGAATGCGTTTTTTCATCCCGGTAAGTGATTCTTAAGGAGTTTATTATCTTAAGGTCTGGCCTTCTTTTTACTTCTGATTGGCTTTATCTAATTTATAATTCACTTAATTCAGTCAAACTGCCTGTCTATCAACTTAAGAGATATATGTATTTAAATATCTTGGTGCCACTTTCCCATACCATCGCTTGCCAATTTTCCAAATCATTCACACCTGCATCTATCATTAATTAGAAAAACACAGTTTTCGCTAGGAAATTATAGACGCGATTCTCCGAGGCCACGCCGGTTGGGAGAATCGGCGGCCACGTCATTATATCGCGCGACGCCAGTCCGACGCCGTCCCGCCATTCTTCCAACCGGCGTGAACGGCCCTGTCGGGTTCTGCGCCGCGCCAGCCGGAGAATCGCCCGAGACACTCACAATGGCGATTCTCCAGTACCCCCGCTTTTCTCCGGCCCGGATGGGTCGAGCGGCCGCTCCGACACGACAGGTTCCCGCCGGCGCCATCCACACCTGTTTGCTGCCGGCGGGAACTGTGCGGGAATGCTGGGGGGGGGGCGGCCTGTGGGGGGGGGGTAGGAGGGTTCCTTCACCGGGGGGGGGCCTCCGATGGGGTCTGGGCCCGATCAGGGCCCACCGATCGGCAGACCGACTTCTCTAAAGGAGGACATCCTTTCCTCCGCTGCCCTGCAAGATCCATCTGCCGTCTTCTTGCGGGGCGGCCTTGGGGAGGACGTCAACCATGCATGCGCGGGTGACTTCATTTACGCGACGCCGGCCGCATAATTTACGCGGAGCCAAGGCCCAACACGTGTCAAATACGTGACCCAGCTCCTAGCCCCCCGGGGGTGGGAGAATAAGGGACTGGGAGCGGGTTCCGACGCCGGAGTGAAACACTCCGGTTTTCACTCCGGCATCGGGACTTTGTCTCCCTTTGGGAGAATCATGCCCTGTATCTCTAGACTGGCTGTTTCTATAGAAATTGGACTAATCGTACTGGGATCGCCGCCCAGTTTTTACCATACAATGGGGCCTTTTAGCTAGTTGACGTCACTGTCCTTGCAGTCTCAAGTGGCTTGCAAAATGTGAAACCTAAAAATTAAAGAGTATTATCTGGATTAACCCTTAGTGGATTCCCAGCCATTGTTGCACTGATGTAATGCTTAATATGATTATGGTTAATTATTCTTAATGAGTTCTCAATTAAACCTCTGTCATCTTCCCTTACTCTCATGGTTATAGCTGATTAGAAAAGTCAATTTCTGTCACTGTCAAATCCAGCAACGCATCACAATATCCCCCAGAAACACTCCAGGGAGTCTTCAATAGCCAAGGTGAGTCAGAATGACCTTACCTGCCCTCTTGCAGCTGAGCACATATTCCTTGGTGGGTGACAAGATGGTCCAAGTTTATAAGTATTAGCCCAAATCAGCTGATAGGGATGAAGAAGTCATGGCAGCAGCACTTGAAAGACATTTGGCTCATGTAGCGAACTAACACCAACACGCTTCTCCCAGTGTGAGAAATCAAGCGGGCTGAGTTGGAAGAGGTTGGAGGTGCTGTGATTCTGTGGGAGGTGCTGTGTGCCCCACGCAGTCAGCTCCAGTGGGACTATGGATCTTAAATATGCCAACTTGAAGGGGCAGGTGTTCATCCTTAATGGAAATGAGGTTGCATTCTTGATGGAGATGGGTTGCATTTTTGGACACATGCATCCCCTTCAAGGACGAACACCTTCGCACTTCCCTCTAGCACAAGCCCACAGATAACCTCACGATGCTCCGCTTCTTCAGCTTCCACCCTAAACACGTAAAATAAACCATCCCTGATGGACAAGTCGTATACACAAGATATGCTTGAAAGAGAAGCAACATGACAGACACCTATAGACGCTAAAAAACGCCCTCATAAGAATGGAATATGGCACTCGACTCATCCATTGACAGTGCCACAGCAAAAAACTGCACCGACCTCCTCAGAAGATGAACAAGGGACACAACCGACAGAGTACCCTTCACAACCTAGTACTTCCCCGGAGCGGAGAAACTACAACAACTTCTTCAGAGTTCAACATGTCATCGATGACGATGAACATCTCTCCAAGGCCATCCCCACTACATACCTTTAAACAACCGCCTAACCTCAAACAGACCATTGTCACAGCAAACTACCTAGCCTTCAGGAGGTAGAACATGACACCACACAATCCTGCCAAGGTAACCTCTGAAAGGCATGCCAGATCATCGACATGGACACGTGAGAAGACCCACCAGGTACATGGTAGATACTCATACAAGTTAGCCAATGTTGTCTACCTCATACACTGCAGGAAAGGATGTCCCAAGACGTGGTACACTGGCGAGACCATGCAGACGCTATGACAATGGAGAAACGGACACCACACACCAATCGCCATGCAGGAGTATTCCCTTCCAGTCGTGGAACATTTCGGCAGTCAAGGGCATTCAGCCTCTGATCTTGGGGTAAGCGTTCTCCAAGGCGGCTTTCAAGACACACGACAATGCAGAATCGCCGAGCAGAAACTGGTAGCCAAGTTCCGCACACATGAGGGTGGCCTCAAACGGGATCTCGGGTTCATGTCACATTACATGTAACTCCCACCATACTACCCGGGTTTGCAGAATCCTACTGACTGTCCTGACTTGACACAATTCACACCTCGATTACCTGTGATTATCATTCACCCCACTCACACTGTAAAGACTCACATTCCAACCATTCGTCACATTCCAATCTGTAATTATCTTGCAATTGTGTCTCTCCTATATATGCTGTGATTGTGAACCTGCCTCCACTTCACCTAATGAAGGAGCAGCGCTCCAAAAGATAGTGATTTCAAACAAACCTGTTGGACTTTAACCTGGTGCTGTGAGACATTCTTACTGTGCGCACCCCAGTCCAGAGCTGGCATCTCCACATCATGAATGTGACAGGATATGTATCTTATAGTGTAACAGTAGTGTTTAATACTGAGTAGTATTTCAAGTTGGAAAGGCCTCGGAAAATGAAGCCATCTTTTCATATTGCCTGTTCATTTTTTTTAAGGGGTTAGGAGTGATGAATGTCAGAAATTGTCAGATTTTATATTTTTTTGCAGTAATGTTGTTAAAACCTGGGTTAAGATGCATAAAGACTATGACTGCTAAAGCTCTGATTAAAGTGTTGCAAAAGTGAGGTAAGGATTGATTTGCAGGTGAAGTGTTCTGCTAATAGATCTTGAGAACCATTTACTTGTTTACAGATAAGTAGCTAATTAAATATTTTTATATTTGAGGGGCCCCTGGGATGCAGATAATTTATGAGGGGTATTTTGTTTGGTCCAAGGGACATTTTGCAAGCAACAAGAAACAAAAGAATGTCTTATGCTTTGGGTACAGATGATACAGTTTTGTTTTTGTTTGATAAATTTCGAGTACCCAATTCATTTTTTCCAATTAAGGGACAATTTAGCTTGGTCAATCCACCTACCCTGCACATCTTTGGGCTATGGGGGTGAAACCCACGCAAACACGGGGAGAACGTACAAACTTCACATGGACAGTGACCCAGAGCCGGGATTGAACCTGGGACCCCGGCGCCGTGAGGCAATAGCACTAACCACTGAGCCACCGTGCTGCCCTAAGATGATATAGTTAATGGAAGGAGTCAGATCTGTCGAAAAAGTCTGTGGTCCGAGAACTCTCATCTGAACAGAGGTATTTCAGTTTGGTATTTCTCTCCCCAAAGATTCTACAAGGAGAAAAGCAAGTAGAGACCCTAGTTATTAACTTAATTCATGAGTGGTGTTTGAAATATATTGGTTTTCTTAATTGGAATATAGTGGCAGGTTTAGGAAGTAAGTTAAGGTTTTGTTCTTTTACTTAATAACTGTTGTAAAGTTATGTCTTTGTTGCGAATGTTTTACAAATTGCAAGCAGTTAGGTTCTTGTCTGGCATCCTAACAATGAGAACATTACCACATGCAAGTACCCCCCCAAGCTTCACACTAATCTTCCTTGTCACCATTTTGTCACTGCTGTTCAGTCAACATCTTGGAACTCCCTTCCTAACAGTATTGGGTGGGTTTACCTACGCAATATATATTGATAGTCTTGCTTATGACATTCGTATCATGCACATATTAATCTTACCTCTCCTATCATAATTTTATTAAAGGAACACCTTCATTAAAGTTTTATTTTAGTATCTCGTCTACCTCTTCATGCGTCCCTACAATCTTTCTTCTACCTCTCAAATCTTCACCACATATTTTCTCTTCGACCCACTTTAAAGCAACAGAACATGAAATAATTAACAGCTGCATTGCAGTCTATAATAAAACAATAGGTTTTGGCAGGAGCACAGTGAGAGCAGGAACGATGTCCAAGGCTCTACCATTTATATACAAAACTGTTATAGGTAATTAGCCTCAGCACAGTGATTTTGATCTCTCCCTGTGTGTGTTATTTCCAACTCACTCAGTCAGCCAAGTGGTTCCCTGAAGTGATAAAATACTTTCACCGACCCAGAGCTAAATGCCAATCATTGTCCTTCTGCTAATTACCCACAAACCTAGATCAGATTATTTCCAGAGATGAAGCCTTGTCAGTGAGTTACCATCATCCTGAAAGTTCTTGCTAATGCAGGCACTAATAATTTTCTGCGAAATACGGCTTCTATTAAAATATTTCCATTAGTCATAGCACAACCGTCTTTGTGCAATGGAAATGTAATGGAGGTGCAGGCCGAGACAATTGTAACCATAACAACTTGCATTTATGTAGCACCTTTGACAGAAATCATGCAAGGCACTTGCTGAAGTGCTGTTGAAGTTTGACATTGAACCACACAAGGAGAAAAAATAAAAACATTGGTCAGAGGAGGATTTGAACGAGCATCTTTAGAAAGAGAGAGAGAGAGAGAGAGAGAGACCGAGGGGTATAGGGAGGTAGCTGAAGGCATGGCCACCATTGCTGCAGTATTAAAAATTGGTATGTGCAAAAGGCCAGAATTGGATTGGCGCAGAGATCCCAAAAGGGCTTTGGGGCTGGAAGACTTGCAGAGAGATGTAGGAGAGAGGAGGAGGCAGGGATTTGAAAACAAGGATGTGAATTTGAAAACTGAGGAACTGGGAATTGTTGGAGTGGTGCATTCTCCCTGTACCCCATATACACACAAACATGTACATACACGCAAGTACACACACAGTCACATGTGCATCCTAGCCAGGACTAATTGTGGGACTGTGATGGCAATGATGAAGTCGTCACTCTGCATGTCGCCCAAGTTTTATAATTTTTTTAAAACGCAAGAGTCTCACGTCTTTTTTCTTGAAGCATTCAGAAAACAGGCATTGTAAAAGTGGACACTTTGTTCAGTTTGCACTTAATCAGCCCTTTTATGGGGTGTCAGCATAGTTTTTTTGAGCTTGGATCATCACTCATGCCGAGGCAATTTAAGAAGGCAGATCACAATGACCTGACCCTGTTTGTATCGGTTTAAATGTATTTGCCTCTTCAGAGGTCTGGCCAGCAATTCCTCAAAGGAAATTAATGTGGGTGTTTTGAGAAGACACAGACAGTGATTCATTTCTTCTGAGCTCCTTCTGCGTGCTTGTGACATATTAAAATGCCATCTGCACAATACCGCAACAAATCAGATCTCCCATCCCTGTCAGTATGAGGTGCAGAGGAGGTTTACCAGGATGTTACTTGGTCTGGAGGGTGTTAGCTACGTGGAGAGGCTGAATAGACTCGGACTGTTTTCATCACAAATTCGGAGGCTGAAGGGTGCTGAGAGGTCTACAAGATTATGAAGGGCATGGATAGAATGGATGGGCAGACACTCTTTCCCAGGATGGAGGGGTCAGTCACCAGGGGGCATAGGTTTAAGGTCCGTGGGGAAAGTTTAGAGGGGATGTGCGAGGCAGTTTTTTAATGCAGCGGGTGGTGAGTTCCTGGAACGTATTGCCAGGTGAGGTTGTGGAAGCAGATACATTAACGGCGTTCAAAAGGCATCTTGACAAAGACATGGATGGGATGGGTATAGAGGGATACAGCACAAGGAAGTGCTGAGGGTTTTGGCAAAGGTTCGTATCATGACCGATACAGGCTTGGAGGGCCGATGGGCCTGTTCCTGTGCTGTATTGTTCTTTTGTTCTTTGTATATTTACACTTCCTGGTGATCTGCAATGCTAGCTATCATTACTATTTATTTGCTGTTTAAATAAATTCACAGGGTAACCTCTCCTTTGTTGACACTCCAGAGTAGATACAATTTTAAAGATCCTGGTGGGGAACTCTGAAACCAGGAGTGTTAACCACAGTTCACAGCGAGGGTGATTTTCCATTGGGACCGATCTAAAGCAAAGGGAGAACTTGCATTGAGACCGAAGCTTTCACAGTCTCAGAATCTAGGCTCAATAGAGTTTTTTTGTGGGGTGGGGGCAGCGGGGGAGAGTAGAAAAAAGCCCAGTTTTCCATTCAGTGTCAGCTGCAGTTCAGGGTAGCAACCTTGAGATGATTGTGTGTTTAAGTCCTATTCCAAGTGTAGGAGCATTTCCAAGGACTGAGTATTGAGCTAGCTTTTGCATGGGGTTCCTCCTGCTTAGTTACAGCTCAGCTGAATACACAGCCTGCAGCCACTTCAGCTCTGGTTAAGACGGCTTTATTTTTCCAAGCTTGGTCGACGTACATGGGAGAGTGATTTGGATAAATGTCAAAGCCACTCTGGTTGACACTGGTGCAGATGCCCCAATTATCCAATTATCCAAAAATCAATAGCCCACCCCAGTTGGACTTGATCGAATCCTTGGAGTTATCAATTTTATATTCACCAGTGAAATTTACTTTAAGCACCATGATGACTGTGATCAGCTCATGATTTAACCCCATCCTGCCACCTGTTGTTTACTAGGATACTGTATCCCTTTTGAAGTTGTTTTTCGTTCATTCCCAACTTACTTATCACAGACAGTTCCTGCCCACTTCATTGTTCATTTAGGGACAGGATGCTAAAGTTGGTTCCTCTTTACACCATGGATTGTCTAAGACAGAATATTGGGGGCACTGATAAGAACTGCTGACTGACCTGACTGTTATTTCTGACCGTGCTATTTCTGTCTAATCCTGGTTGCCTCAAAAACATGGGCAAGTTAGCTAGCTTAAATCCCATCATGCATTGTGGCCACTGTTTCTAGCAAGAGTTTGAATGCTTATTACTGCTATGTCCTAAAAATACATGTTCGATGGTTAAAAATGATTACTGGGTATACTTTCTATGATTAATCTCAAACCTTAATAAACTAACTTATGTAGAACTATTCTAGTGTTATCCTAGCTGTCCAGTTTTAAGGGGTCTCATCTCAGGACACCCCCCTTTAACAAGGTTTCAGCACAAAAGCCTAGGCTGTCTGGCCTACACAGTGCTGAAGGAGCACCACACTGTTGGATGTGCCATCTTTTCAACCAGGTTAGCATGGCTGTCTCACAGTGCCAGGGACCTGGGTTCAATTCTGGCCTTGCGTCTGTGTGGAGTTTGCACTTCCTCCCCGTGCCTGCGTGAATTTCCTCTGGGTGCTCCGGTTTCCTCCCACAGTCCAAAGTTGTGCAGGTTAGGTGGGGTTATGGGCTTACAGGGATAGGATGGGGGAATGGGCCTAGGTAGGATGCTCTTTCAGAGGGTCGGTGCAGGCTTGATGGGCCAAATGGCCTCTTTCTGCACTGTAGGAATTCTATGGTTCTATGTTTAACCAAGGCTGCTTGGGTGGATGTAAAACAAATCTCATGGCACTAGTCTGACAAAGAGTGGCCAAGTTATCTCCGGTGCCCTGGCCAATATTTACCTCTCAAATAAAGTCCCCCTAAAATAGATGATTTGGACATAATCCCATTGCTATTTGTGGGAGCTTGCTGTGCACAAATGTGCGGCAGTGCTTTCCTACTTTAAAACAGCGATGATTCTTCAGAAGCAATTTGTTGGTTGTATGGCCCTTTGTGACATGCTGAGATCATGAAAGGTGCTTTATAGATGTAAAACTTTCCCCCCCCCTTTGTGTGAGGAAGTGCTTCCTAACTTAACCCCACCACACCACCATCAACCCCTCATCTGGGTACCAAGCAGGGCCACAAGAGTGAGACTGTCCTACGATTACCGATTGAATAGAATGGACCTTTACTCTCTGGAGCTTATAATGAGAGGTGAACCGAGTGAAATGTGAAACATTCTTCGAGGGCTTGGCAGGGTAGCTGCTGGGAGGCTATTTCCCCTGGCTGGAGGGTAAAGAATTTAGGAGACTTATTCTCACGATACTGGGTCAGCTTTCAGGAATGAGCTGAGGAGAGAGGAAAGGGCAGCACGGCCGCACAGTGGTTAGCACAGTTGCTTCACAGCGCCAGTGTCCAAGGTTTGATTCCCGGCTTGGGTCAATGTCTGTGCAGAGACTGCACGTTCTCTCCGTGTCTGCGTGGGTTTCCTCCGGGTTCCTCCCACAGTCCAAAGATGTGCAGGTTAGGTGCATTGGCCATGTGAAATTGCTCTCAGTGTCCAAAAAAGTTAGGTGGGGTTACTGTGTTACAGGAATAGGGTGGATGTGTGGGCTTAAGTGGGATGCTCTTTCCAAGAGCCGGTGCAGACTCGATGGGCCGAATGGCCATTTCTGCACTGTAAATTCCATGATTCTATTCTGTGAGATACCTTCATTTAGAGGGTTCATCTTTGCAATTATGTTGCTACATCTGAGGCTCTGATGGACTATTGAATATCAGGGAATCAAGGGATACAAGGAATAGGGTGGGAATGTCAAGTTGAGTTTAAATACCCGCCATTGAATGGCAGACCAGGCTCGAGGGGCCTTGAGGCCAACTCTTGCTCTAATTTCTTATGGTCTTGGAACGTGTGCACATCTTGAACTTTCCCAGCAGCCCTCATCGGGGAAGATTCAGCAATCTGGCACAGCATGCCAGTTCTGATGTAAGGTCACCGACCTGAACCATTGATCCTGTTTCTCTGTCCCCAGATTCCGCCTGACTTACTGAGTACTTCCATCATTTTTGTTTTTACCTTCAGATCTCCAGCATCTGCAGTATTTTGCTTTGGTCAGTGAACCAATGTTCCCCGCCACCATGTCATAGCAGATATGGTTAATGTTTAATCATTAGTTTGGTACCTTGTGGAATCAGCAGTTGAAAGGTTTCATTTTCGCTCCTGAAAACATCCATCTGATTGACTGGTGATCCAAACGGTCACAGGTTGCTGAAGACAGCCAGGAGAATTATGATGCAGCCTTTCCTTAGACCTGAACCAACATGAGTGCAATCGTTTCTGTATTCTGGTGGCCGCCAGTTGGAAATAATCATACTTTGGAGTTACAATGCTGGACCTTCACTGAATGTATTCCTTGCAGCTCGCCACATGGCTGGAAGACTGATGTGCCGTTACTCAGAACATGACTGCAGTGCAGCAGGACAATTCTCAGAACAATTAGTTCCTATTTCCTCACAAAAAAATATCACGATGCAAAACGGTCTCTGCGTTTCAAGTTGAGGGCTCAGACTTCTAATTTTTGTTTCTCGTAAAATACTCTTACATAGAATTTACAGTGCAGAAGGAGGCCATTCGGCCCATCGAGTCTGCACCAGCCCTTGGAAAGAGCTCCCCACCCAAGCCCACACCATATCCCTGTAGCCCAGTAACCTCACCTAACTTTTTTGGACACTGAGGGCAATTTAGCGTGGCCAATCCATCTAGCCTGCACATCTTTGGACTGTGGGAGGAAACCGGAGCACCCGGAAGAAACCCATGCAGACACGGGGAGAACGTGCAGTCTCCGCATAGACAATGACCCAAGCTGGGAATCGAACCTGGGACCTTGGAGCTGTGAAGCAACTGTGCTAACCACTGTGCTACCGTGCCGCCCCACTTAGTTGCCATCAGGGCATTCTTTTTGAAGTGTTAACAGCAGCTGCATAGAGAGAGGGCCAGAGTAAAGCACACCAGCCACACCCCCCACCGCCCCCAGGAATATTTAGTTATGCCTTAGAGAGTGACCATTTTATGTCACAGCCAGATAAGGAAGAGAAATTGTCTTGCAAAGCCACTGAGGGTAAGACATTGATCTTTTCTGACTGCTTAAAATCTTACCACAGAGTTCTTTCAACGTCTTTATAAGTTAAGTTGTCTTGCCAATAATCTTTTCCCCAACGTAGAGCCTGATTTATGGCCATGCGCTCATCTGGTACAAAAACAAAAGTAATCCTCACTGGATAGTGTTATGCCTAATGGCTCCCAGCAGTTTCAAAAATCACACTTTATAGACTCGAGTACTGGAGTTTCTTCGAACGTATTTCTCAGATCACACCATGTGCTGCGGACTGATATATTGTTGGTTCCATACCTGCGCCATAGTGCAACAGTGACTGAGGTGGCATCTTGGATATTTATGTACACATACGCATGAATATTTAGATCCTAAATCACATTGGTAAGTTTGAAATCATATTGGAATATGGCACCAATGTAATAGATAAAAAGGAAGGAAAAATGCCTGATTTACTTCTGGTGTCCAGAGCACATGTCAAAGTATTTCCTAATCAAATAATATTCTTATTTGTTCATAATGTCATTTTATTCAAACACACACATCATGATAGACACATCAACAGACAAATCAGAACACACAACACCACAACCAATCACAGACAAAGACAGGGACAGTATAAAAGGACAAACACGACACCTGGTGGACAGTAGATCTGGGGACAAGGACAACAACTAGACCTGCTTTAACATCACAGGCAGGGAATCCCCACGTGCAGAGTATCAAGACAAAACTGTAGATAGTAAGTTTGAATAAAACAGCGTTGTACCAAATACAACTGTGTTGGCTCACCTGTGTGTCATAACGCCCAACACCACATGGTACAGGAGTGGATCGATACCTGCCGATTAACCTGCCATTCTGGACATGGACCTCACCGACAAACCGCAGCCGTTGCAAGTTGCGGGGAACCTTGGTACCAATTGGAAGCTCTTCAAGCAGTGATTTGACCTGTACATCCGAGCCAACGAGAAACAGAGTGCCTCGGATGAAACAAAGATTGCACTGCTCCTCTTCTACGCAGGTCAGCACGCCGTCGATGTCTTCAACTCACTGGTGTTTGAAGAAGGGGAAAACCAATCCAAGTATGACACAGTCATCCTCAAGCTAGACCAGCACTTTAATGTTGAAGTGAATGAAAGTTTTGAAAGATATCTCTTTCAGCAACGCTTGCAAGGTAAGGAGGAGCTTTTTCAACCCTTTTTGACGCAACCTCCGGAGATGCTTTTATCACACGAGATGGTGACGTCCCCCTGGGTGAAGGTGGGTGTTGACCTATTTCACACGCGCGGCAGAGATTACATCATTATTATAGATTACTTTTCCAACTACCCGGAAGTCATGCCTCTACATGATCTGACGTCGTCCGCAGTCATTGGGGCCTGCAAGGAAACATTTGCTCGCCATGGCATTCCAATGACTGTCATGTCGGACAATGGACCCTGTTTCGCCAGCCGTGAATGGTCGTCCTTTGCCGCAGCATATGGTTTCACTCATGTGACGTCCAGCCCTCTACATCCACAGTCGAATGGGAAGGCAGAGAAGGGCGTTCACATTGCCAAGCGGCTCCTCTGCAAGGCGGCTGCTGCCGGATCGGACTTTAACCTCGCCCTGCTGGCCTATCGATCGGCCCCGCTAGCCACGGGTCTCTCACCAGCACAGCTCCTGATGGGTCGCTCCCTCAGGACGACGGTACCATCCATCCTGGCACCAACAACGGACCATGAGACGGTTCTTCGTAAGATGCAAATGCAGCGTGATCGCCAGAAGCGTCTGTATGACACAAGGGTGACGGACCTTCCCCCCCTGTCCTCCGGAGACAAAGTACGCATCCATCTACCGTATGGTGGCTGGTCAGCACCGGCCGAAGTTCTCCGACGTGTGGCTCCCTGCTCGTTCCTGATTCGCATGCCGGATGGTTCAGTGAGTCGCCGCAATCGGCGCGCCCTTTGCCGACTTCCACCCTCGCAGCCACACTGTACACACACGCCGGATCCTCAACAGGCTTCTGAGGATGACTTCGTGGAGCTGCCGCAGATCACGCCCCTTCCATCGCCACCCATGGCCAGGCTTGCACATCAGTCGGTGGTTCTTGACCCACCCTTGAGGCGGTCAACCCGAATTCGTCGCACACCCATTAGACTGGACTTATAACACTGTTCATACGTTTAAAAAGTTAAACACTACTGTATTATAACCTGTTGTTGTTTATCGTTCCAGATATCGTCTGACCGGACCACTATTCAAAGTTATTTTTTCCGCATTCATGTTTTGTTATGGTACAACCTCGTTAGCGTGACGCACCCGACATCGCCCCATGTAAATAGTTACGTCATATGCACATGCTGTACACAACACACACACTCTTAGATGCACTCACGACACGATTATATTTATAACCACGTAGGCACATATCTTTGTAAAAAGGGGGGATGTCATGATATTCAAACACACACATCATGATAGACACATCAACAGACAAATCAGAACACACAACACCACAACTAATCACAGGCAAAGACAGGAACTGTATAAAAGGACAAACACGACACCTGGTGGACAGTAGATCTGGGGACAAGGACAACGACAAGACCTGTAATAACATCACAGACAGGGAGACCCCACGTGCAGAGTATCAAGACAAAACTATAGATAGTAAGTTTGAATAAAACAGCGTTGTACTAAATACAACTGTGTTGGCTCATCTGTGTGTCAGAACGCCCAACACCACACATAATACATGGGCAATGATGGTAAAGCCACACTTATTTCCCATCCATACCCAATTGCCTTGGGAAGGTGGTAGACTTTCTCCTCACATAGTTACAGCCCCAGTGGGGACGGCTCACTCATAATGGCATTCAATGTAAAAAGAAATAAAGAAATCATGGCAGTTATTACAAGGGTCGGCCTGCTGGAAGAGGAACGCTTCTCACCTCTGTAAGAAATAGGGGGCAGGATTCTCCGTTGCCCGACCCCCAAATCGAGGCCGGTGGCGGTTTGATACTGGTCGGCCATGCTCCGACCCCTCAGAAGTGGTGTAAGCGCGTTGTGCACTGCACGGCGTTGCAACGGCATGGCTGCGGCATCGGCAAGCCCTCGCGCCCCCAACGGCCAAGTTCCCGACCGCGCGGTTGGCGTGTGGTTTGAGCGGTTGGGAACTTGGCTTGGCGGCTGCGGACTGTGTCCGGTGCCGCCACACCCGGCCTGGATCCATGCCACTGGCCGGGGGGGGGGGGGGGTTCGGCAAGGGCTGGGGGGACTGGTGGGGAGTGGCCTGTGGGGTCGCGGATGGCGGGCCGGGTCTGTGTGGGGCCGATGCCATGTGTATGGCATGATCGCTGTCCGGCCAGAGACCCAGCCATTCTCCGGCCGTTTTGGGCGCAGGAGCGGCGAGTTTCACCCACTGCCACTGCTAGCCCCTCACCAGCCCTGGAATCGGTGAGGGTTCGGTGCCAATTTTGACATCGTAAAACGCCATTGAATTCTCCTTTTCATCCGGCACTTAGCCGCTGAAAAGAGAATCCGGCCTACGGTCTTTAATAAGTGATCCTTTTCAGTATTGGTATAATATTCTCATGCAATTGGGAGGTCGGCATAAATTCACCTCAGCAAAACACGGTTTTCTTTCTCTCTCAAGAGAAAAATGTAAACAGTCCCCATGAACGTCAAGGTCTATTGGTTCAGGCTTCCATGGTAACATTCTGAAGTTGACAGCTTAACACATTGTGCACCCTGTTATCCATCCATGTGTCTGGTAAGGGCTAGCAAGTGGCCCTCAGCATGAGGTAAACTAAAAGGGGGTCTCGAGCTAAGTGATGGATGGGGAAAGAGGTGACCATGCTGACATCTTGGATACCCGTCTTATATTTATTGGTTAGAAGGGTTCAAACAAGTGATTGACATATGGTAAACTACAAACCACGAGAAATAAAATCCCTTAATGAGCACTTGAAGGTAGGAGCCAGTCCTCATCAGACAGCTACCTTCATCAGATTGAAGGTCGATCAGGGAAGGTGGAGGAAGAGCAGGGGAAGAATTGAGTAACACTTTGGCCCACAACATACAAATTCTGGGGCAATGGAGGCTGGGAAGGTTTACTCAAAGATGCACTGATAGAACCCATGTAAGGATGACACGTTGTCATGTGAGAGTACCTTTAAGAAATGGGTGTTGTAAATTAGCTGTAGTGGGTGTACCTTTAAGAAATGGGTGTTTTTAAAATAGCTGTCGTGGGTGTACCTTTAAGGAATGGGTGTTTATCGGATGGCTGCAGTGATGTCAGAGAGTAGGTGGAGCTGTGCTGTCTGTCTGCTTTTACTTTCGCTTTGGGCTGTCTGCTACATGGTGTGTTTTAATTTCGTTTTGAGAGCTGGATAGCTGCAGTCACAGTAAGAAGGTGTATTAGTCTCTCTCTCTGCAATCTAAAGACTGTCTCCAGATCCTTTGGTGATTTAAAAATAATACCTGTTTCTGCAGGGAAGTTAAACATGATGTCTTTCTGTAAAAAGTTTGTTTTTGTCTTATGGATGTTGCAAGGAAAGATTAAGAGTTACTTATAGAGTACTGTATTCTTTGGGGGATTTATTGGTGTTGATAGTTGTTAAGATGTTTACTGTGGGTTATTGAAGCATTAACTGGTTTCATAAATAAACCTTGTTTCAATTTAAAAGATCTCTGTTGCACCACACCTGCAGAGTGGGCCTGAGTGCTCCCCATCACCACAATCTATTAAAAGTTGTGGGTCAGGTGAACTCCATGGTACACTTTGGGGTTCTCTAAACCCTGGCCCATAACAACGTGTTCAAACTTCCGTTGGGCAATTGCCTGTTTGATTCCTTCTGTGCAAAATTGGTCTGTTCTTTAATGCAGCTAAAGTGAGACCAGATGTACTCAGGAAAACAAGCTCCACACACAGATCTGACCAGGATTCATAAAGGGACTGGCAGCCATCAGCAATAGGATCAGTTTTTAACATCATACTTACCTGAATTTGGACCAAGAGAGTAGCTTTCCTTGTATAATAATAATATAATAATCTTAATATAATTTAATAATAATATTTTTTGTCACAAGTAGCTTACATTAACACTGCAATGAAATTACTGCGAAAATCCCCTAGTCGCCACACTCCGGCATCTGTTCGGGTACACAGAGGGAGAATTCAGAATGTCCAATTCACCTAACAAGCACGTCTTTTGGGACTTGTGGGAGGAAACCGGGGCACCCGGAGGAAACCCACGCAGACACAGGGAGAACATACAGACTCCGCACAGACCATGACCAAAGCCGGGAATCGAACCTGGGACCCTGGCGCTGTGAACCAACAGTGCTAACCACTGTGCTAGCATGTTGGCCTGTGAGAATGAAAGAGCATTGTTTCCCTTTGGCTAAGATCAAGTGTAGGATCAAGCCTGAGATTAGATGTAAAGCCTGCTCTTGTCAGCTTGGAGCTAGTATGTTTCTTTTGTTAGAATCATTAAAACCTCCTCCTTTTTCTCTCCTTCCCTTTCAAAGTACCTTTCAAGTAGATTCACATGACACACTTGGTGAGTCTTTCTTCTATCTGGTGTTTTTACCACATAATTCACTTCACTTAATTTCCTTTCAATTCGATAAGGTCCACAAAGCCTTGCTTTTAAAGGCTCACCTACCACTGGTAACAACACTAAATCTCTATCTCCACTGGCAAAACGACGAACTTTGGATTTCTTGTCCGCTACCCGTTTCATCACGTTTTGTGCAACTTTTAAATGTTGTCTAGCCAATTGACCTGCTCTATTTAATCGTTCCCTAAAATTTGACACATAATCCAATAATGTAATTTCCGATTTCTCACTCACCAATTTTTCCTTAATCAATGTAAGTGGTCCTCTTTACTCATGACCAAAAATTAGTTCAAAAGGACTAAATTTGGTTGACTCATTAGGTGCATCCCTAATTTCAAACAGTACAAATGGAATTCCTTTATCCCAATCCTCTGGATAATCATGACAATAAGCCCTCAACATTGTCTTTAATGTCTGATGTCACCTTTTTAACACTACCTGCAATTCTGGATGGTACACAGTTGATTTAAATTGTTTTATTCTTAAGCTATCCATAATTTCTTTGAATAACCTTGAGGTAAAATTTGACCCTTGATCTATGGGTAGTCCATATCTAGTAAAACATTTAAGTAACTCCTCCACAATCTTTTTAGCTGTAATATTACGTACTGGAATGGCCTCTGGAAACCTAGTAGCCACATCCATTATATTCAAAAGATATTGATTCCCACTTTTTGTTTTAGGAAGCGGTCCTACGTAATCAATTAGGACCCTTGTAAAAGGTTCCTCAAATGCTGGAATGGGTATTAAGGGCACTGCTTGAGGTTTCCCTATCACTTGACATGTGTGACATGATTGACAAAATTTAACAACATCTTTATGTAGTCCAGGCCAATAAAATTGTTTTTGTATTTTAGCCTGAGAATTCCTTAATCCCAAATGACCTCCCACTGGTACCTCATGTGCAACTCGCAACACCTCCTTTCTATACCCTACCGGCAATACTACTTGAAGAACTTCTGCCCACTTTTCATCCGCCTGCATATGTAAAGGTCTCAAATATGATCATACATACCTCAAAGTGTATCATGGAGTTCACCTGACCCACAACTTTTAATAGATTGTGGTATGGTGAGCACACAGCCCACTCTACAGGTGTGGTACAGCAGAAATCGAGAAGTATTTTTTCAGCAAAACAATGTTTATTCTATCAGCTCAAGTTAACCTTTTTAAAACATACATCACATTTTGTGCAACTTTTAAATGAGCATCTTAGCAACCATTAATTCAAATACATCCCCCAAAGAATACAACACTAAGTAATCCTGAAGCTTTCCTTTTAACATTCATAAGACTTAAAAACAACTTTTAACAGAAGCACATCAGGTTTAAATTCACTACTGAGAACAGTGATCACTCTGAATTCACCAAATGATCAAGAGATTGTCTTTACATGGCAGAGAGAACAACATTACACATTCTGTGGCTGACTGCAGCTCCAACACTGAAACGAAAGCAAACAAATCACAGACACACCCAAGCTTTTCTCAAAGTGAAACTAAAAGCTGACAGACAGCCCAGCTCCACCCACACTCTGACATCACTGCAGTAATAAACACCCATTTCTTAAAGGTACACCCACTACAGTTATTCTATAAAAACACCCATTTCTTAAAGGTACTCTCACATGACAATGTCTACTTTATCCGTACCTTTTATCATCTTTTATACCTCAATTTGATCTTCCCCCATTGTTCTAAACTTGAGAGAGAATCAGCCTAAACTGCTCAGTCTCTCTTCATAAAGTAACCGCTCGGGCAGGATTTTCTGGTCGGCCTGCCGCATTTTCCTGAGCGGTGCGTCCTCGCCGGCAGCGGGATTCTCCTTTCCCGCCTCCTGCCACTGGGCTTTCCCGTTGTGGCCACCCCATGCCACCAGGAAACCTGCGGGCTTTGGTGCGCTGCCAGCACAACAGAGAATTCCGCCGGAGGGGAATCCAGCCCCTCATCCCTGGAATCAATCTAGTGAACCTCCTCTGAACTGCTTCCAATGCTACTACATCTTTCCTCAAATAAGGGGACCAGAACTGTGCACAATACTCCAGGTGCGGTCCTACCAATGCCTTGTGCAGCTCAATGGGCTGAATGGCCTATTCGTCCTTCTTTTTCAGATGCCCGGATGTACAAGATGACAGGAGAGGTAATTTACTGGAGGAGGATGGGAAAGTTCTGAGTGCCAGCAAGGGTGGATTTTCCTCATTGTGAAAGTGAAAAATAAAAGGGGTTTGAGGATAGAAACTCAGGAGTAAGTATGAATTGCTACTGGCTGTAAGTAGTTTCACGGATAGTCGGCAGCAGGCCAAACAATAACAGCAGTTGAGCAAGCAACTCTGCATGTCAGAGGTGGTTTAAAATAAGAGCTCTCTATTTCATGGTGTCAGGCATGGGAAACGGAACCCGCTGAGATGAACAAGTAAGTTGTAGCCAGTCCCAAAGGTACATTCAACGCAGCAGGAATTATTACCTGTGTCAACTTTCCTTGCTCTCTCTGTTTTATCAATGATATAACGGCCATTGCTACCCTGAACACGCTCCTTCTAAATTCCCAGGGAAAGAACACAAGAGGATATGTTGGGTAGACGAAGAAGGTGCATTTGAAACATGTATGCCATTTTGGACCAAATGCCTGTTTCTAACCTCAACATTCTATGTAAATCAATGATTTTGTTCAATCATTCATGGGATGTGGGCATCACTAGCTGGGCCAGTAATTATTGCCCATCCCTTATTGCCCCTTGAATTGAATGGCTTGCTAGGTCATTGCCAACTACCTTGTGTGGATCTGGAGTCACATGCAGGTCAGGCCAGGACAGCCGGTTTCAGTGGACAGCAGATATTAGTGAACCAGAAGGGTTTTTACGATAATGGTTTCACAGTCATCATTCCACTTTTTAAATTCCAGATTTTAAAAAAATTGATTGTTATACATCCCTCCTGATTTTAATTAACATTGAGTAGTCGATAGCGACCGTTCCACACACAGTCTCAGTGTTAAGATTAACAAAGTAATAATAACAATCGCTAATTGTCACAAAACGGCTTCAATGAAGTTACTGTGAAAAGCCCCTAGTCGCCACATTCCGGCGCCTGTTCTGGGAGGCTGGTACGGGAATTGAACCCACGCTGCTGGCATTGTTCTGCATTACAATCCAGCTGTTTAGCCCACTGTGCTAAACCATCCCCAATAAACAGATTGGAAATTCTCCTTTTCTATCTCCTATTCTTTTCCTGCATTCTCTGTACTACGATCATATTGAATGGCGGATTAAACTCAAAGGGCCAATTGGTCTACTCCTGCTCCTCAATCCTATGTCTGAAGTTCCTGCGCTCCTTACTCAGCCTTCTATTCCTATTATAATCTCCCTTTTTAAAGCCCATGATCATTACTTTCTGACTTCCCGTGTTTTCTCTCCCACTCTTTTCAACGCTCTGAATCACTATCACATTGATGTGTCTAATCACCAGTGTTGCAGTCATCTGCAAGGCACAAGTCGGGAGTGTGAATTAATACTCGCTACTTGTCTGGATGAGTGCAGCTCCAACGGCACTCAAGAAACCTGACACCATCCAGGACAAAGTGGTCTGTATGATCAACACTCCATCCACCACCTTAGATGTTCATTCCATCCACCACTGGGTGTACAGTGACAGCAGTGTACTATAAATAAGATGCACTGCAGCATCTCACCAAGCCTCCTTCCACAGCAAACTGTGTCTCTGCCACCTTGGAGGACAAGGCCAGCAGACGAATGGGGCGGTGTTTTCTGTCCCCATCGTGGCGGGGCTGGAAAATGCGGCGAGCCGTTCAAAAGTCTATTGACTTGGACGGAACTGGAAAATCCAGTGGGAGGACCCGTAAAATTCTGCCTCTGGAAACATCACCAACTTCAAGTTCCACCCCAAGTCACTCATCATCCTAACTTTGAATTACATTCCTGTTGCTTCACAGTCACAGTGTCCTAATCCTGGAACTCTCCCTCCCTAACATCCCATCCACAAAAAGTGAGTGCACTGCATTGATTCACCACCCTCTTTTTAAAGGGCAATTGGGGATGGGCGCAAAATGGCTGTGTTGCCAGAAATGCTCACAAATCACGGACGAATAATTGGCACCTCTGGCTCTTTTGAAGTGGCTGCAAATCTTCCAAAACTGGTGGATTTGGGTTGGGTGGGATGTGACGATTTTCTGAATCTCAAGCCCACACCCAACCAGTCTTCAACCTGCCTGCTTCTGGCCCTAAAATAGGCGGGTTGCTCATTCATACATTGCAGTGAGGCTGCATGCCTCAAATTGTATCTCTCTTCCCGATTTAACCCTGGTTGACCAAATATCTCAGGCCTCAACCTGTATCTGTCCAAAGAGGTGAGTGAAGGCATCAGAGAGGGTGCAGAAAATATTCAGTGGAGCGCTTCCAGGAATGAGGGACTTCTGTTAAACTGACAGTTTGAAGAAGCTGGGGCTGTTCTCCGTGGGCAAGATAAGGTTGGGAGGAGATTTGGCAGACGTCAAAATCATACGTGTCGGGACAGAGTAGATAGGGAGAAACTGTTCCCATTGGAAGTATTGGAAGGGCGGCATGGTGGCACAGTGGTTAGCACTGTGGGTTCACAGCGCTAGGGTTCAATTCCGGCCTTGGGTGACTGTGTAGCTTTTGCACGTTCTCCCCGTGTCCGCGTGGGTTTCCTCCGGGTGCTCCATTTCCTCCCACAGTCCAAAGATGTGCAGGTTAGGTGGATGGGCCATGCTAAATTGCCCCTTAGTGTCCAAAGGTGTGCATGTTAGGTAGGGTTCTGTGTTAAGAAGGATAAGGTGGGGAGAGGGCCGAGGTACTCTTTTAGAGGGTTGGTGAACTAAATGGGACAAATGGCCTCCTTCTGCACTGTTGCAATTCTATGGATTTTTATGGACTGAGAAACAGAGAACACCCATTAGAGATGATTGACAAAAGATTTGATGGCAGCATGAGGAAAGATTTTTGCATGCGATGAGTGGTCAGAAGCTGGAGTGCACGACCTGAGATTATGACTGTGGCAAATTATTATTATTTTTTTCATAAATTTAGAGTACCCAATTCATTTTTCCCAATTAAGGGGCAATTTAGTGTGGCCAATCCACCTAGCCCGCACATCTTTTGGGTTGTGGTGCGAAACCCATGCAAACACGGGGAGAATGTGCAAACTCCACACGGACAGTGACCCAGAGCTGGGATCAAACCTGGGACCTCGGCGCCGTGAGACTGCAGTGCAACCACTGCGCCACCATGCTGCCCCTTGATGGTGGCAAATTAAATCCTGACTCTCAAATGAGAAGTGGATCATTATCTGAAGAGGAACGATTTGCAGGCTACGATAAAAAGGCTGAGAAGTGGTACCAGGTGAATAGTTCCTGCAGAGAGCCGGCAGATGTACAATGGGCTGAATGGCCTCTTTCTGTGCTGTGATCACTCTATGATTCAGGACTTCAGTCCAACACTGATTGTGGGTCAGGAGGAGCAGGAGCGTTCACTCTCCCACCAGCTCAACAAGTTAACCGACTTCTTACTCCATGGTTGGGATTCTCCGATCCCGCGGCCAAGTTCTGACGCCGGCGTCAAAAGCGGCGCGAGCTTCTCTGGCGGCAACGGGCCTCCAGGCCCAGGCATTCACCCCTTCCTAGGGGGCTAGTATGGCGCCTGAGTGGTGTCCGCTGCTCCGGCGCTCGAAAGCCGCCGAGCCATGGTCGGCGTGACACTGCACGTGCGCGCCATGACCGCCGCGAGTCCACGCATGCACATGGGTTCCCGTCTCCGCGCTGGCCCCCGGGCAATATGGTGGAGCCCTACAGGGCCCGGTGCTGAAGAACATAGGCGCCCCACGGAATTAGCCCGCCCGCCAATCGGTCGGCCCCGATTGCGGGCCTGGCCATCATGGAGGCCCCCCCTGGAGTCGGACAAGAGCAGCAGATACCTGGGAATCCCACCACCTGGAGGTTCCCCTCCAAGTCACTCACCATCCTGACTCGAAAATATATCGTCGTTCCTTTACTGTTGCTGGGCTAACATCCTGGAACTCCCTCCCTCACAGCACAGTGGGTGTACCTACACCTCAAGGACTGCAGCGGTTCAAGAAGGCAACTCGCCACCACCTTCTGAAGGGATGGGCAATAAATGCTGGCCTCATGCCCGCATCCCGTAAATGAATTTAAAAAAAAAAAATGTAATTCCCTCCCCAATCTGCCGAGCCCTTGCTGCACCCATACTTGCGCTCCATGTAATCTCTACTCCAAGCAGCAAGAAACCTCGGCTGTTCTTGTGTTGCTGCCTCTTCCACACAGTTCCCCTCCTGACAGGAGCCACGCCTGTCAGTCAGGCTGGCCTCCAGGTGGGTATCCTGCTGAATTAAACCTCCACTCTAAAACTCCACAGATTTCCCCAACCGGAACTGCTGCACCTACCTCTCCCGCCCCCTGCACTCGGGAATCCCACTCAATAAAGATCAGAGCATTTACCCGCAAAGAGGATGCAGATCCTGAAGGTGAAACACCTGTGCTGTCTCTGCCGCTGAAATATTGTTTCAAGCTTATTGGAGGTCAAGTGCACAAATACATCCATTTTCGCATACCCCACAAGGCTCAGAGAGGTGAAAAGAAATCAATATCTGCTCTGCAGGACCATCCTGCTAAGTAAGAACAATGCTATTTACCACACGGGAGCTAATTGCTTTTGTCATTTTTCTTAGCGCTCATCGATCTTACAGATGGAACAATACACTGCTGAGAAATGATCTTCCCACAGGTTGAATAATGATAAAAAAGAGCAGGGACTTTCACAGTCTAAGGATGTTTCAAAGCGCTTTGCAATGAAATGGAATTGCATTCACTGTTCTCACATTGGAAAGGGCGCAACTAATTTGTGCTCGCTCAGCTCCCATACAGAGGAATGTGATAATCGCCAGATAATACATTTTTTTTTACTGCGGGATAAATATTGTCCAGGACACCAAGCAGAACATCCCTGCTCTTCTTCAAAATAGTGGCTTTAGACCTTTTACATTTGACGTAAAGGGCGGAGAAGGCTTGGGTTTATCATTTCATTCGAAGGACTGTCACCACAACGTCACTCAGTCCTGCTCTACTAGGTAGATGTTCAAGTCAGAGCCTTCAAGTCAGACTTGAACTCAAGACCTATTTGATGCGGAGGTGAGAGTGCTGCCTACTGAGCCGTAGCTGACACCACTTTTCTTTGCTTCGAAACAAACGCCCTCTCTGGAAACAATTGCAAATAAGCTGTTTTCAAGGAGAGCAGAATAGCCACATTTCTGCGCCGACCGGCCGGTGGGAGTCTCCGTAACACGGCCGGTCAATGGGGTTTCCCATTGTGGGGCAGCCCCACGCCGTCGGGAAACCCCCCGGTGCCGGCAAAATGGAGACTCCCGCCGGCGGAGAATGACGCCCCAGTTCTGGGTCCTCTGCTGTTTGTGATTTTCATTAATGACTTGGATGAGGGAGTTGAAGGGTGGGTCAGTAAATTTGCAGACGATACGAAGATTGGTGGAGTTGTGGATAGTGAGGAGGGCTGTTGTCGGCTGCAAAGAGACATAGATAGGATGCAGAGCTGGGCTGAGAAGTGGCAGATGGAGTTTAACCCTGAAAAGTATGAGGTTGTCCATTTTGGAAGGACAAATATGAATGCGGAATACAGGGTTAACGGTAGAGTTCTTGGCAATGTGGAGGAGCAGAGAGTTCTTGGGGTCTATGTTCATACATCTTTGAAAGTTGCCACTCAAGTGGATAGAGCTGTGAAGAAGGCCTATGGTGTGCTAGCGTTCATTAACAGAGGGATTGAATTTAAGAGCCGTGAGGTGATGATGCAGCTGTACAAAACTTTGGTAAGGCCACATTTGGAGTACTGTGTACAGTTCTGGTCGCCTCATTTTCGGAAGGATGTGGAAGCTTTAGAAAAGGTACAAAGGAGATTTACCAGGATGTTGCCTGGAATGGAGAGTAGGTCTTACGAGGAAAGGTTGAGGGTGCTAGGCCTTTTCTCATTAGAACGGAGAAGGATGAGGGGCGACTTGATAGAGGTTTATAAGATGATCAGGGGAATAGATAGAGTAGACAGTCAGAGACTTTTTCCCCGGGTGGAACAAACCATTACAAGGGGACATAAATTTAAGGTGAATGGTGGAGAATATAGGGGGATGTCAGAGGTCGGTCTTTACCCAGAGAGTAGTGGGGGCATGGAATGCACTGCCTGTGGAAGTAGTTGAGTCGGAAACATTAGGGACCTTCAAGCAGCTATTGGATAGGTACATGGATTACGGTAAAATGATATAGTGTAGATTTATTTGTTCTTAAGGGCAGCATGGTAGCATTGTGGATAGCACAGTTGCTTCGCAGCTCCAGGGTCCCGGGTTCGATTCCGGCTTGGGTCGCTGTCTGTGCGGAGTCTGCACGTCCTCCCCGTGCCTGCGTGGGTTTCCTCTGGGTGCTCCGGTCTCCTCCCGCGGTCCAGGGATGTGCAGGTTGGGTGGATTGGCCATGGTGGATTGCCCTTGGTGTCCAAAATTGCCTTTAGTGTTGGATGGAGGTGTTGACTTTGGATGGGGTGCTCTTTCCAAGTGCCGGTGCAGATTCGGTGGGCCGAATAGCCTCCTTCTGCACTGTAAATTCAATGATAATCTATGATTAATCTAGGACAAAGGTTCGGCACAACATCGTGGGCCGAAGGGCCTGTTCTGTGCTGTATTTTTCTATGTTCTATGTTCTATGTATATCTTCGGCCTTTCAGCTAACAGAGGTTGGGTGAAACCAACTGCAAGTAATTGTGGACTTTTTGTTGTCTGAAAACAGAATGGCCCAGTAATTGGGTCTCAGAAGTACAAACAAGGAATTGTAGAATTTCACAGTTCATTTGCAAGCTGATGCCTGTGTTGACCCTCTGAAAATGTGAAGCATTTGGTCCCAATTCCCTGTCTTTTCACGATACATTTCTGAAATTATTCTTTTTTTCAATATTAACCCACTTCTCTGAAAAATTATGAGGTTTTCACAACGCTTCCCGTTAAGGCATCCCATGTTCTGTAACTACCTATTATATATATTTTCCGAACTTGGTATCAATTTATGTCCTTCAGTTACACTCACCAAACTGGGTAAATCATCTCCTTCCCTTCCCATCAATTTATCTTATCAAAAACCCTATCAGATCTTCTTTCAACCCTTTCTGTTCTCCCAAAAGGATCTCAGGGATGATTTTCAACTTGTTTCTCATCTGCAAATGGACCGAGCAGATTAGCTGCCAGATTGAGACCCCCCTCCAATTGTAAGGCCCCACTGGCAATTCTCAGCATCAAATGGCTCCACATGAATACTGAGGCCTGCTGCCGGCCCATACTTGATTGTCTCCTTGATCTTCCATTCACACAGAAGGTACGACAGAACAAAAGGTGCACATTCGGCTTATGTCTTTTGTATTCTCCTATGGAAGCTGCTTCCACCGTTCTTTCAGTTAGTGTATTTCAGACGTTACAGGCCTCTTTGTGAAAAAAAGAATCTCCTCACTCGTATCCTCACTCGTTTGTTCTCACTGGAATGACGGAGGTTGAGGGGCGACCTGATAGAGGTCTACATAATTATGAGGGGCATAGACAGAGTGGATAGTCAGAGGCTTTTCCCCAGGGTAGAGGGGTCAATTACTAGGGGGCATAGGTTTAAGGTGAGAGGGGCTAGGTTTAGAGTAGATGTACGAGGCAAGTTGTTTATACAGAGGGGAGTGGGTGGCTGGAACCCGCTGCCGGAGGAGGTGGTGGAAGCAGGGACGATAGTGACATTTAATGGGCATCTTTACAAATATATGAAGAGGATGGGAATAGAGGGATACGGACCCCGGAAGTGTAGAAGATTTTAGTTTCGACGGGCAGCATGGTCGGCACGGGCTTGGAGGGCCGAAGGGCCTGTTCCTGTGCTGTACTTTTCTTTGTTCTTTGTTCCTTAAGCTTCTCTGCTCTGAGGGAAGTCATCCCAGTTTCACTATTGCCTCTACGCTACTAAAGTTCCTCATCCTTGGAGCCATCTTCGAGTCGTAGATACATAGGGTGAATTTAATGTAGGTGACGGTGGTCTTAAGGCTCTCACCCATTGAGTGTATGTCAGCTCTCTGTAAAGTATTCCAGTCAGTTCTATTCCCTCAGCCCTGCATGTTCACATTACTCAAAGTCCCCTCCAATTTTCTTTTGGAATCATGGTGGTTTCTACCACCAACCTTGTAGGTAAAGAGTCCATATCATAATCACTTGTTGCGTAAAGAAGTTCTTCCTCACATCCCCCCTTTCATATTTTGCCAAACACCTTAAATCTGTGTCCACTAGTCTTCACACCTTCAGTTATTGGGAACAGCTTTTCTTGTTGTCTACCTTATCCAGACTTGTCAAAACATAGAACACAGAACATTACAGCGCAGTACAGGCCCTTCGGCCCTCGATGTTGCGCCGACTTGTGAAACCAATCTAAAGCCCATCTATACTATTCCTTTATCATCCATATATTTATCCAATGACCATTTAAATGCCCTTAATGTTGGCGAGTCCACTACTGTTGCAGGCAGGGCATTCCACGCCCTTACTACTCTCGGAGTAGTAAGAACCAACCTCTGACATCTGTCCGATATCTATCTCCCCTCAATTTAAAGCTATGTCCCCTCATGCTAGCCATCACCATCCGAGGAAAAAGGCTCTCACTGTCCACCCTATCTAATCCTCTGATCATCTTGAATGCCTCAATTAAGTCACCTCTTAACCTTCTTCTCTCTAATGAAAACAGCCTCAAGTCCCACAGCCTTTCCTCATAAGATCTTCCCTCCATACCAGGCAACATCCTGGTAAATCTCCTCTGCACCCTTTCCAATGCTACCACATCCTTCCTATAAAGCGGCGACCAGAACTGCACGCAATACTCCAAATGCGGCCGCACCAGAGTTTTGTACAGCTGCAACATGACCTCATGGCTCCGAAACTCAATCCCTCTACAAGTAAAAGTGAACACAGCCTATGCCTTCTTAACAACCCTATCAACCTGGGTGGCAACTTTCAGGGATCTATGTACATGGAGACCGAGATCTCTCTGCTCATCCACACTGCCAAGAATCTTACCATTTGCCCAGTACTCTGTATTCCTGTTACTCCTTCCAAAATGAATCACCTCACACTTTTCTGCATTAAACTCCATTTGCCATCTCTCAGCCCAGCTTTGCAGCTTATATATGTCCCTCTGTAGCCTGCAACGTCCTTCCGCACTGTCCACAACTCCACCGACTTTAGTGTCATCTGCAAATTTACTCACCCATCCTTCTACGCCCTCCTCCAGGTCATTTATAAAAATGACAAACAGCAGTGGCCCCAAAACAGATCCTTGTGGTACACCACTAGTAACTGAACTCCAGGCTGAGCATTTCCCATCAACCACCACCCTCTGTCTTCTTACAGCTAGCCAATTTCTGACCCAAACCGCTAAATCACCCTGAATCCCATGCCTCCGTATTTTCTCCAATAGCCTACCGTGGGGAACCTTATCAAACGCTTTACTGAAATCCATATACACCACATCAACTGCTTTGCCCTCGTCCACCTGTTTAGTCCCTTCTCAAAGAACTCAATAAGGTTTGTGAGGCACGACCTACCCTTCACAAAACCGTGTTGACTATCCCAAATCAAATTATTCCTTTTAGATGATTATAAATCCTATCTCGTATAAACCTTTCCAAGAATTTTCCCACAACAGAAGTAAGGCTCACTGGTCTATAGTTACTGGGGTTGTCTCTGCTCCCCTTCTTAAACAAGGGGACAACATTTGCTCTCCTCCAGTCTTCTGGCACAATTCCTGGATACAATGATGACATAAAGATCAAAGCCAAAGGCTCAGCAATCTCCTCCCTAGCTTTCCAGAGGCTAAATCCCATCCAACCCAGGGAACTTATCTATTTTCAGAATTGCTAACACCTCCTCCTTATGAACCTCAAGCCCTTCTGTCTAGTAGCCTGTATCTCAGTGTTCTCAATAATATTGTCTTTTTCCTGCGTGAATACTGACAAAAAATATTTATTTAGCACCTCTCCTATCTCCTTGGACTCCACGCACAACTTCCCACTACTGTCCTTGACTGGCCCTACTCTTACCCTATTCATTCTTTTATTCCTGACATACCGAAAGAAAGCTTTAGGGTTATCCTTGATCCTACCTGTCAAAGACTTCTCATGTCACCTCCTGGCTCTTCTTAGCTCTCTCTTTAGGTCCTTCCTAGCTAACTTGTAACTCTCGAGCGCCCTAACTGAACCTTCACGTCTCATCTTTACATAAGCTTCTTTCTTCCTCTTAACAAGTGATTTAACTACTTTAGTAAACCACGGTTCCCTCGCTCAACCACTTCCTCCCTGCCTGACAGGTACATACTTATCAAGGACACGCAGTAGCTGTTCCTTGAACAAGCTCCACATTTCCATTGTGCCCATCCCCTGCAGTTTTCCTCTCCATCCGATGCATACTAAGTCTTGCCTCATCGCATTATAATTGCTTTTCCCCCAGCTATAACTCTTGCCCTGTGGTATATACGTATCCCTTTCCATCGCTAAAGTAAACGTAACCGAATTGTGGTCACTATCACCAAAGTGCTCACCGACCTCCAAATCTAACACCTGTCCTGGTTCATTACCCAGTACCAAATCCAATGTGGCCTCGCCTCTTGTTGGCCTATCTACATACTGTGTCAGGAAACCCTCCTGTACACATTGGACAAAAATGGGCCCATTTTTACAAAAAAGTACTTGAACTATAGCTTCCAGTCAATATTTGGAAAGTTAAAGTCCCCCATAACAACTACCCTGTTACTTTCGCTCCTATCCAGAATCATCTTTGCAATCCTTTCCTCTACATCTCTGGAACTTTTCGGAGGCCTATAGAAAACTCCCAACAGGGTGACCTCTCCTTTCCTGTTTCTAACCTCAGCCCATACAACCTCAGTAGACGGGTCCTCATCAAACTTCCTTTCTGCCACCGTAATACTGTCCTTGACTAACAATGCCACCCCTCCCCCTCTTTTACCACTTTCCCTGAGCTTACTGAAATATCTAAACCCCGGCACCTGCAACAACCATTCCTGTCCTTGCTCTATCCATGTCTCCGAAATGGCCACAACATCGAAGTCCCAGGTACCAACCCATGCTGCAAGTTCACCCACCTTATTCCGGATGCTCCTGGCGTTGAAGTAGACACACTTTAAACCACCTTCCTGCCTGCCGGTACACTCCTGTAACCTTGAAACCTTACTCATGACCTCACTACTCTCAACCTCCTGTATACTGGAGCTACAATTCAGGTTCCCAACCCCCTGCCGAACTAATGCCCTCCTGAAAAGCATTAGCAAATGTCCCCCCCAGGATATCGGTACCCCTCTGGTCGAAGTGCAGACCATCCTGTTTGTAAAGGTCCTACATACACCAGAATGAGCCCCAATTATCCAGGTATCTGAAACCCTCCCTTCTTCACCATCCTTGTAGACACATGTTCAACTGCTCTCTCTCCCTATTCCTCGTCTCGCTAGCATGTGGCACGGGTACCAACCAGGAAATAATAACTCTGTTTGTTCTAGCTCTAAGATTCCACCCTAGCTCCC